>NC_090932.1:1007287249-1007966286 GCF_040938575.1 Ambystoma mexicanum | reverse complement strand
GGACCACGGCTCTAACCATGTTCGAGGAAAAACGCAGCATAATTAAGTACACTTGTTGGTTAGCAACAAACTCCACTTGTGATTTTCCGATGACCGTATAGGCCCGAGCCTCAACCTCATTGACTATTGATAGGACATGGTGACGGTTTAAAATCAAACCCTCCCCATCCCTGAATATCCATTCAATATACACTACGTATGAGGATGATGTACCTTCCAGAGACAATGGGGCTGGTTTAACTGAATGGTCGTCACCTTGCCTTAACACATCATAGGGTTTCCGTCCTACTCGGGGACCTGAAATATTCCTTGCCAACCTACCCCCAGGAACCTTCAGTGGGACCCACGGAGAGATCAACTGGTTACCTCCAGTCTTGCCTCACAAATTGATAATGGACCCTGGATCTTAGAGCGTTGAGCTTACATCTTCAAGGTGGTGATTTACACCCTGCAACTCTTGATTCTGATATCTGACAACCCATTGGACCTTCATGAAGGTGACCCAAGTGGGCGATCCTGAGGTCCCAAACCAGAGTGTTACCAATAGAAACCCTGTGCAGAACTGGCTGGGCACCACCATTGACCAATTTCAACTCATAAGGCAGGGTCCTTATGCAGTCCTGACACAACTCCAAGTTACTAGGACGGGTTATATGGTCAAAGGTCTGTGGAAAAGTCTCCATTGTCTGGGTAGACCGTGAGGCTGCTCAAATCCAATTAATCCAAACTGACGGCCAAAGATGCAGAAATGGGTTTAAAAAATGTGTGAATGGCATTTTTACCTTGTGCCAACTGTTTGTTTTTTGTTAATAAAATGTGGTGGTAAAGATTATTTAATTACAGAAAACTGTATTCGAAGTTAGCCCATTACCAGGAGAAGTTATACCCTTAGCAGTCAGAGGATGAACTTGCACCCCAACTCTGTTTACGCCCCCTGGAACTGACAACCTAGCCTCCCCCCACCAAAGGCAATCCACTCCCGGATTTACTCATGTGACCGAGGTCCTCTGGTTTATTTTTTTTGGGCGTCTGAAAACTTTTCTCGAACTCTTGTTCTTCGAATTGGGAATATTTGTGGTATTCTGGGTTTGTTTTTTGGAGGGGGGGTTGTTTTTTTAAAAAAAGTTTACGTTGGGGGTCTGTAGCCTAGACCACAATCCCCTGCGATTGCCTATTCTCAGCCTGTGTATCACTCTGTAACGGATCACCCAATGTAATGACCATATCCAATACATCAGTATGACTACTGTTGGACACCTTCTCTGTAAGTGGTAATCATTGAAATCTGCACAACAGATCGTAATATGGCCTTTATTGATAGCATTTGTAGCATTGCTAGAATGTTCATTCAAAGCATTAAAAATATTATTGGGAATATCCCCCTTGTCCTTTGCAAATGCAAAAAGAAAACCACCTTAATTTAATTTGGCAATTAAAGTTGCCAAACATGTCTAGATACTTATAATCCTTGTGTAAACTACCAAATTTGTCAAGGTGAAATTCAGCACGTACAGCACTGAACTATTGGAAGCCATAAAAATAGTTGACAGCAAAAAGAGCAGCGGCTTCTCTGTGCATAGATGTGGGTTGCGAGTAAGCCGAGGGCTCAAAAACTTTAGAATTATGAGGCATACAAGGATGGATGACTGGAAAGGTGTCATGGGTGGGATACCAGATGAGGGGCACAAACCTGCCCCCTCCTGTCCGGCAGGATCTGAATGCCCCGTCACACCCAAGGCTGCACACGGAATAATGCTATTGTTTCAATTCCCATGCTAGTTCGGGTACCTTTTCAGCAGAGACTGGCAATGTTGCCAGAATAGCGGTATCAGTCACCCGTAGCTTACAACCTCTTCCCCAGTTAGCGAGGACCATTGGAGTTCTTTAGCAATATTGCCTTGGCGGGGATTACACCCTGCGCTGTTGAAGCAAACGCCAGAGTAGATGACTTCTCCAGCCTCGAATATTAGAAACGGGGCGATTAACAATATCCTCTGCCCTTGAATCTGTGACTACCATAGAACAGCATGGTAGAAAGGTTTGCAGTGGCACTTCAGTCCTTTAAAACCACAAAAATAGTTGAGACCCAAGAAAACAAAGCGAAAAGAACACATTTTAGGGGATCCATAAAATGGAACCACATCCCCTCAAATTGCAATTTGGCCCTAAATAGCGATCTTTGAAATATAATCCAGCTTTTATCCTGTCTGGTGTTGCAGGGGGCAAGAACGAGGAAAATTCACTTGCCCTTGGCCTTCATTGCAAAAGAGAACTAAACCCTTAGCCGGTGCCTAAATTGCTGTCCATCTTCTGTAGCTGGTCATGTAAAACTTGCCTTTTGGGAATCCAGCTATTTCAATGGAATAGTATGGTCCAATACAATCCCTTAATTTTAGATATAAATCCACTGCTTGTGTAACAATGTCTTAACCCAAGTGTCTTCTTTTTTTTTTCTTGATTTTATTTGCACGTCCTTGAAAATTTCTATACCGTGCCTACACAAGTAAAAACATCTGCCGCTGCCAATGCTTTTTTGTATTCATGTTATGCTATAACATTATTGAATGGCTTCAGCCTATAACCACACTCCACAACATTATTTCCGAACTGGTTAGCTTTATCTTTTAGTAGGCGAAAAGCTACTTTTATGGGAGAAAACTTGAGACGTTGGCTTCTGCTTTCTGTGCCCGAAGACACCATCTCCTTTGAGGCTAAAGTATAGAGGGTTTCTGGTCTTGTGCAGGAGTGCTGTAACATGCAGTGTGCGTCCAGGTGATGCTTTAGGACGAGAGGATTAGATTAATGTGCAATTGTAGAAGGTTACAAGCATTATGCAAAAAGGTGCATTTATGGTTGCATGTTTTCCTGTGCCAATCAATTACTCTAAATATAACATGTTTTTGTTTCAGAACCTTAACAGATGAATCGGCTCTGTCCACCCATGCCATACTCCATGTGCTAGAAGGGCGTACTGATGAATTCAGTGAGTTGCATGTGTTTGACTAATTTGCTCTGAATGCTTACCTCGCTGGAAATTTCGTTTACAATTGATCAGCTGAACGTAAAAATGACTTTGTCCAAGTGAATGAAAGGGGGTAAAGGTTAGATTTGTGCTGACTATCAGTAGCTTTTCTGAATGTGTATGCTAGACTTTTTCCGCCTGCCAGCAAGATGGACCTTTTTGATGGTGTCAAAATTCGAAAGGGCACAGTGACAAAATGTGCCCTTTCGAATTTTGACAAGTGAAGATGGCTTGCTGGGAAACTTCAATCTCGAATGTAAAACTCATATATTTTTGACATTGGACACGGTTATTGCCTTTTTTAATTTCCTAATTCTGTAGTAACATTCTACTTGAGTCTAACACTTTTTAACAAGTTTACATACAGTCATCGAAAAATATTCCCACGCCAAGTATTGGATACATTCGTAAAATTGAAGCAGCTATCCAGTCGAGGGACTAGTGGAATTGAGCAAGTGGTTTCATGTATCTTTTATAGGGCAAATGTAATTTTATCGATCTTGATTAATGTAACATGTCCAAGCACTGCCTCCTTCGGGGTTGTGGGGTGATTGTACTTTTTCTAGATATATGCTAGCTGGGACCTTTATAGCCGACCACAATATTAAACTGAAGAGAATTATATAGAATGGTGTGGATCTGTTTGTCAAGTTATTAACCAAGAGAACACAATTTCTTTTGAGGTCTATGTAAAACTTTGTTGCTTCCTTGTAAACACAGCTAAGGTGTTATTGCTTTTCACTTGTTCATGACGTTTTAGTAGTACAGCTGTCACTTTGCACAAAGTCCTAATTCTTTTTACTAGTGAGCAACTCGTGGTAGGATTTTGCTTTTTGCCTATATTTAAGAAGCGTTTTTGGCAAATCTGTATGGAGTAAGGACTAGCGCGAGTCATTTAAAAGGAGTCCACGTAGCTGTACTTTTTAGATTGGCCTTTTTTTGCTTTGAGAAGTTTGGAGTTGGAAGGGTCTACATGGTTGGTAAAGGAACGCCCTGCGTGGTTTTACAGGAAAACCATAACCTGGCCAACAATGATTGTTGTGGGAGGCCGGTGCTCTGGGTTGGGTTCTATAGTGCATCATCCACTTGACATGCCATCTGGTGTCGCTTTTCTTTCCTTTGGATTTGTGGTGTTCTTGCATTTTTTTTGTTGTGCCAATCATTCTATTTCTGATTCATGAATGGATAGTTTGAGGAGATTTTGACGTGTAGGTGACTTTTCATGCCCCTTGCTGATTTTGGAGAGGCGCCATTGTAAGGTGTACTATGGGGATACAAAAGGCAGGTGGTTCAAGCAGTCCAAAGACAGTTAAGGGCGGACAGATGCCCAATGGGCAACTGTATTTGAAGTGCATGAGGGTGCGAGGGGAGCGTGAGCCAGTTTGGAGATTAATCTAACATAATGGAACCAGTGCTGAAGAGCTGAAAATTACCTATTGAGATGTGCATCTACTCTACACCAGGAAGAGATCGCTGTAGAGTATGGTAGCTACAAAATGTAGATGTATGCTCAAATATTAGTGGCATCAAGAAGGGATGGAAAATGCCCTATGTACATTATTTCCAAAGGAAACCAAAATGCATACATTGCATTTTGAACATTACCAATTGAGCGAAGGAAAGATTAAAATGGGGAGTTTGAAGATGGTGGCTGCATTGAACACTGGCTTAATCCACTGAGCGAACTAAATGGCTTGCTTTCTGATAAGTCAAAAGCAAGTTTTGATACTTAAATCTTAGAGAAAAAGAACACATTTGGTAATACATCTCGCAGGTATTTGAATGACTGTCGAAGCAATGCATTTTCCTTCCCCATCCTTTACTCCTCAAATCTCTGAAAGCATAACCAACTGCCTAACCGCCATCCTCCACCAGGTGGTTCTATACTTCCTCAGGCTTAAAGGATAGTTCCGGGACTTTTTTTTTATTGTCCCTACGGGTCGGCCATGTGTTTGTAAGCATAAATCGGTAGATCGTAGGAAACTTTCCTATGGACCTTACCCGACTTTTCGCCCATTATCGCACTCGAAATCAGCCTCCATTTTGTGATAATCCTATCATTCCGCCGCATCGACCTGGCTCACCTGCCTTTGCGGCACTAAATCAAATCCCCCGCCCTTGAAACAGACTTTATCAAAACATTCATATTCCCCGCCTCTATCCGTGACGTGACTGAGCTGCGTAGGCAAACGCGCCCAGGCGTCTTCTACGCGACTCCACACAGACCCCGGAAATCAACACAGATCAGCTCACAATACAGCGCGCCACAATTCGGAATATGAAACTGTACTTTGAAATCAAACCGCAAGATTGTAAATGTGGTAAAGTACATTTATTTGACATCAAATGTTTAGAGAATATTCAGCGATTTGCATTTTTATTTGCTCATGTTCCAAAAAGTTCGTATTGAGGAACGCGATGGTCCTTTGCTGTACACAGGGTCTTAGAGCATCTCACAATACAGCGCCACAATTCGGAATGTGAAACCGTGGTTTAAAAGCAAACGGCAAGATTGTACATTTGGCAAAGTACGTTTATTGGACATCAAATGTTTAGAGAATATTCAGCGATTTGCATTTTTCTTTGCTCTCGATCCAAATTAGTTCGTCTTGAGGGAAGCGATGTTCGTGTGCAGTACACAGGGTGTTGGTTTACGATAAAAATAAGCTCTTCGGTCGCACTGATAATCGCATGGCTGTTCCAACAACGAGGCACTAGGCCACCACAACGGTAGGTATGTTGCATCTAACCGTTAGTACCGCGTAAGGGCATACTTGTACTTGGCGATCGTCCCATAAAATGGTCAGGGTGGTAACGTTGTTCACGCGGAGAAGCAACTGGCGGCTGTAGAAGCCGTCCGCCGGTGTCTGGTACTCGTGACAGACAGTAGTGAATGATGTACCTAAAAACATAAAAAATGAAATTAGTCTCACCATCAGATCCTTATTAAAATTATTCATTTCATAGCGAGGACAGCGCTACTGGGTGTACACAAGTGTTTAAAGGCGTGGCGAGGCATGGAGGGGGGGGGGGGAGTGGAGTACAAGGTAAGTAGCATAAAATAATAAATAAATAGGGCCAGCTGGTGGCAAGTGCAAGGTAAGTGCAGAACAAGTGCTGGGAAGGGGGGGGCTGTAGGATACTGAGACAGTCCCCCAGTGCAGGGGTTGACAGGGAGGCAGTGCAGGTGGAGAGTGGAAGGGCCCAGGACTGAGGTCGCAGACAGTGGACCAGTTGTAGCAGGGGAGAGGGAGAGAGAAAGCAGAAGCAAAGAGGAAGGTTTTGAGGTGCTTCAGTAAAAGCAGATGTTTCTCCTCAAGATAGTGCGCGGTAGAAAACAATATGCCACATAGAACGAACAAGTACAACTGAACCCGTCTTTAAAGCCACTGTATAGTAATGAAATTGCGGTATAAACTCATCAAAAGTTACTTACATTATATTTGCATTTTCCATTGTGTCTCTGTGTAGGGCAGACCCGAAACACCACTCCTTCTTTGCCGACGTTACTTCTTCTAATGAACGTGGCTCATCGTTTCGTTTCTGAAATTTTATTCATTATCTTTTCTTAGTCTTTCAGGATGGTCCCGGCCTGTCAAGGTCAAATCACAATAGAACCTTATATTGGGTCGTGGGCCGTTCCGCCACCCGAGCAAAACATCAAAGCAGCTGACCTTCACTTTGAGCGAGCACACATTTCTAGTTAGCTGCAGTTAGTTTTAGGGACATCTTGTCTGCGTGCCTTTTTTTTTATTGTCCCTATGGGTCGGCCATGTGTTTGTAATACGGAAACATTCTATAATTTTTGTAAAAATGATTTATATTACTGTTTGGTTTAATTGCAATGGGCCTGCAACATGAGGAGACTCGAGAGAACAGACAATCAAATTACAATCATTTAAACCGTGATGTGTATTTCTCAATGAGCTCTGCTTTAGGTGGACATGGAACAGAGGCAATGTTGGGTGGCAATGCAGTTGTCCCCTGCATAGGTTCGTTCACCACTCCATGTATGTGCCTATCGAGGACATCTACGATAAGTCTCTCAATAAACTCATATTGCATATCCTCAAACACTGGTTTGATCACCCATTGTTTACTTCTTTTAGTGAAGGCCTTATTGTAGCGAAGCGTCCCTAAAGTTCCGGTCGTCCTACTTTGTTGACGGCCAACATTATGGTTATGTGCCAAGACCGCTAAAAGAGTCCGATTTATCATGCCTTCCATGCCAAAATGCAATCTTTTGGGCCTGTACTTGAGGCACATATTGTGGAACACCTCCAAATCTCCTGTGTGGCAGAATTCCGTGAGTCCCCTCAAAGCTTTTGTTATAGTTTTATCAAATACAATCTTTTCAATGGCCTTGTGAGTGGGTGATGAAGGAATCAACCACTTCTTCTTCCGTGCCTCCTCTGTGGACAAATGGCCATGTTCACATTTGTGGAAATGTTCATTTGTCGACCATCGATGTAGGTTGCTACAGTGCAACATTACTGACCGCCATTTTTCCAGTAGAATTTCCAACGACCCTTCACATGTTTTTGAGCTCCACCAAAGATGGTTGCTGATTGACTTGGACCACTGTGAAATACCTTGCAATTCTTTTTTTTTACCTGCAGCCGACAATTTTTTATTGATTGATTTTGCAAGATGCCAAACGTCAAATTGGTGATTTATATTTTTGTACTCTTCTCTCATTGTCTTGGCAATTGAAACGTGTCTGTCCGTGGCTATCAGGTCGATCACCATTCCCCGCGATTGTAGTTCTTGCAATGATGCTACAAAGCCAACTTTCTCCATGGCCACTGAGGATGTACTTTGTGACACCTGCACGACCACCGAACTCACAATTTTCTTACTTTCCATGTCCTGAAAGTGGTAGGTGCAGTACTTGGCTGAAAATCCTGGGCTGTCGCACTGTCCATCACCGGCTAGCCTGAAGCGTTTGCCCGCGAATGTACTTTCCATTGACATTTTTTCCATTCTCCAAGCTTCGCTGATGGCTGGAAATAGATAATCGGTTTGGTATTTGTAGAACTGACTTTTCGCAATGAAATGGATTCCCACAAACTGAAAGAAATACTGTAACTTTTTAAAACTTGAACCACTAAAAAGTGCGGCCGCTGCACAAAGTAGATTGCCTGCTGGCAGTTGCCCCAGCATGGGTTGTGCAGACCATGCGAACGGATGATATTGTGTACAGGTGGCATGTATTTTAAGGTTAGTGCCTCGAATTGCACGAGTCACATTAATCAATGGCTCCCCACATACTTCCCCACCAACCCAATGCCCACATTTCATCATCGTAATAATATCCATCAAACAGCTATCGAATACAATGAATTTGGCCTCTTTCCTTATACTGTCACTCTGCATCCCAGCTGGTTCGGCCTGTAACGTTGAGGACATGTCACTCGCATGAAAGGTACAATCTCTGATATCGTCTTCCGCTATGCTGAGTGATATTGATGGTGTTTCATTGTCGTCCACTTCATTCTCTTCCATTGCAACATCTGTTCCTTGTCCGGAGATGGGAGAAAAAAACAATGTCTTCAACTTTCGCGCGCTCTTATTTTTTGCGGGTGTGGATTCTGTGAATTGATCTCCGACTGCATCCAAACTACCAGGAGGACATTCACTATCAATGGCTGGTGGTGGTATAGCTCCGTTGTCAATCACTTCATATTCTTCCCATTGGCACGATGCATCTCCAGTCTCAAGTCCCTGCCAAAAGGTTTGACAAGCAACATCTCTCGTTCGCTTCACTGTCTGTGTAGATCTAGTTCTTACACTCACTCGCAACTAGAGGACAGATTAGAAAAGGGATGTTCAGTTTAAACACAACTTACAGTATTGAACTATTGACAGTGAAAGACAACATAATATAGTGACCAGGACACTAACCTTCTTTTGCTTTCTTTTCTTTGAAACTTTCTTGCCTCAAACTTCAACATCAGGACGCTGTTGCTCCGACTCGTGTGTGCATGTCTCCACTTCCTCTCGCGCTGCAACGACTATTTTCATGATAAGCACATCCATCACTCACTGAGGCTCCATCGACTCCCTGAAACATAGAACTTTCATTAGTATGTATAATAATATTGAAAACACAAAATGTACTTGGGGACCAATACCCATACGTACATCTCAATAGCAAAACACGAATGAACGCATTGTGCAGAACATTCAAACGACAATAGTTCACGCATTGTTGATCTAGTTAGATTGAACTGTCAAGATCCATACCTCGGGCTCCGCATAGACTTCCATTGATGATATTATTGAAGATGACGCTTCAGCAACTCCCTGAAACACAGTAATTGCATTAGTATGGTTTTCTATTTTGTTTAAAAGAACATAAACTTTCTGCAGGCGTCAACGGCTCATCTAAATAGACCTGCACAAATGATCAGTTGTCTAAAATAAATAATGGATATCTAAATATGATTCGATTTGCTCCATCGTTGGAAGTGTCACCACCCAGAGATCTGCATCAACTACTAGGGGTGATGTTCTTGTAGAAGAAGCTCCGTCATCTCCCTGAAACATAGTACTTGCGTTAATAAAGAAGGAAGTATAGCGGATGTAATCACGTCATTTGATCTCGCATGATTGATCTGTCAGTATCCATACCTCGAAATGCATAAGAACATCAAGGGACGCTGTAACTGCGGTGCACACTTCTGCAAGCTGTTGCGCCGACCCGTAACTGCATGCTCCCCCTTCTTCTTGGACTAATGCTCCATCGACTCCCTGAAACATAGGACTTTCATTAGTAATGAACACAATATTGAAAAAAGAAGACACATAGGAGGGCGACGACAGAAGGACATACCAATGGCTAAAAACGAAAGAAACATTGTGTAACAATCACGCTACAAGAATGCAAGATCTGATGATCTCCATCGATGGAACTGTCCGGAAACGTGCCTCGAGCATCTGAGTGACATCTACGGTTGTCGTCAATGCGTTGGACTCCTCAGCATCTCCCTGAAAGACAGTACTTGCATTATTTTGGATAACAATAATTATAACTGAAAACAAAGACTAGAGGACGAGTACTGTGGTGTACCATTAGGTAAAATAATTACACGATCAATTAAAACTATTGATTTACATGCCTAAAACAAGTCAGTGTCAGAATAGCTAAGTAAGATTACCCGATAGGCGCTTGAAGTGGCTGATGACTGCAATAACGACACGGATGGAGAATCTTCCGCCTTCATATTGAGTGGATACATAAATGGGGAAATTGTTAGCTAATGCTACACACTACCGCAAGGCCGAGAAACAAATACGTAAACTTGACTCACCAGTGGAGGGATGTGGACGAATAGAGTGGGAATAGCGGTTGAGAGCAATTTTCGCCTCGCTCGCTGTGTTTTCTTCTTTATTAGCAATGATGTGGAGTACATGTCTGGGCTAAAGTGCCTGCTGCAGATGCGGTATCGATCACCCCTCTTGTCCGCAAAGACTTCTAGGACTCTACTTTCTAGCTCAGAGGCTGGATATCCGCAATATCGGACCCATTCTCTTATCTGATCTATTGTCTTAGGGAAAACATGCATTATAGTATCTTCAGATTTGTTATGGGTCTTCGAAGGGCAACCGCCAATGGAACAGGCAGGCATTATGGAAAGTTCTGAAAAGTAAAGATCAACAATTCTCTATGAATACCAATGTGTTAAAACATTAAATGACACATAAAAGGTTAAATGCAAGGTCCGTTTTGGTTCTTGGAACTATACACGTTATTCACATGCGGATAAGTATTTCAATAACTTTCAAAAAATAGAAAAAGTAATTTGACTAAACTCAGAACATGTGACTAGTTCCTTGCATGTACTGTCGTGAACGAAAAGAAAACATGGATGCAATTTGATGACTACTAGCAAATAGATATAAATTAAAAAATTGGACGCAAAATGATTATGGTACATGGACTTACCTTGACGAACAAACAGTTAGATGCAGGGATCAGAGTAGTTTCTTGTCGTAGAACAGGGAGCAGTTCACAGGTTGCAAACTGACGAGTTTGCTCAAAGTGGTCACGGAAGTTCACAGAGACGAAGAGCAGATAACCAGCACCTTCACGGGTTGACTAGCAAAGCGCAAAGAAGTTCTCATTAGAAATATGAAGTGGGTTATAAAGAATTCGAAACAGGGGTGTGTTTGTAAATGAATGACGTGTATATGTCGTGGCATTATGCGGATTGCAGGGGGGCGTCCATCGTGAGGGGGATGCTTGGCAGGAGACACGGGGTCTGGAGGTAGACATGGGAACAACAACCCATGCTCTATAGACCACTTTGAAGTGTACATGGTCTTTGGCACCTCTTGGCCTTTATCGCTCCCTGACAGCTCCACTTGCCAGCAGCGCAAGTACCCTGGTGCGAACTGCCTTTGATAGGACGGGGGGTGGATCGGGGCGGTGGTCGTGCAGACAAGACACAGGAAGACTTGTGAATGGAGACACACTTATGTGGATTGCAGGGGGGCGTCCATCGTGAGGGGGATGCTTGGCAGGAGACACGGGGTCTGGAGGTAGACATGGGAACAACAACCCATGCTCTATAGACCACTTTGAAGTGTACATGGTCTTTGGCACCTCTTGGCCTTTATCGCTCCCTGACAGCTCCACTTGCCAGCAGCGCAAGTACCCTGGTGCGAACTGCCTTTGATAGGGCGGGGGTGGATCGGGGGCGGTGGTCGTGCAGACAAGACACAGGAAGACTTGTGAATGGAGACACACTTATGTGGATTGCAGGGGGGCGTCCATCGTGAGGGGGATGCTTGGCAGGAGACACGGGGTCTGGAGGTAGACATGGGAACAACAACCCATGCTCTATAGACCACTTTGAAGTGTACATGGTCTTTGGCACCTCTTGGCCTTTATCGCTCCCTGACAGCTCCACTTGCCAGCAGCGCAAGTACCCCGGTGCGAACTGCCTTTGATAGGGCGGGGGGTGGATTGGGGCGGTGGTCGTGCAGACAAGACCCGTTTGCGGCAGGGCCTCACCAAGGAGAGGCCATCTAACTGAATGTAAGAGGATGGCTGCAGGATCTACTACATGGAAGGCAGGGGGGTGAGTTTATAAATACCTCACCCTCCCAGGAGAATATATGGCGGTCATCTCTGTACCCGGTGCCCAAAAAGAGGATTTATTATGATCAACCATATTTATTTACCTAGAACCATGTTTTGTATCAATAAAATCCAACAGCTTTTTATTGCCAACGCTTGATGCCAACCCACAAAATAATATATGTATGACTGCTGCATATATGGGTTCAACGGTTATGTGGATTGAAGGTGTGCGGCCAGCGTGAGGGAGGATGCTGGCCGGAGACATGTGGTGTGACAAGACAAGGCACTGGAAGGCTATTCAACGGAGACACACTAGATTCATTTAAAAAATCAAAACAACCATTGTTAAAATATATGTTGGGCTTTATTTTAGATTTTAATTAAACATAAATAATAAACATTACACATTGTAAAGTTGAGGTTGCAGCACATCGAGGGAAAATCCGCGGTATTGTCCACTGTCACTGGGGAAATGTTGTCTAATGGCAAGTACCGCACAGGCAGGTATTACTCTCCGAACGCGGTGTCCGAGCCTCCCGTGAAGCCACCAAGTGAAGCAACGATAGGCCACCAGCCTGTACCACCTGTGAAAAAAAAAAAAAACTGTATTAAACTGACAAAACTTTCTTATCAATGTCGATTCAGGTAACACATGTCATTTTTCTTAGAAAAAAATTATATCTAGAAAATGCACTATATGGAACCAATTTACATGCGTTCGAATGATATGTAAATGTAATTTTATATGTGGGAGACGACCATGAAATAGTGGTGGCATCACTGACATCACAAACAGAGTATACTTACTCGTTACTCGGATTACGCGGACGAACAGTGCCACGAAGTTCGTGCATAAGCACCATCATCATCCTCAACACTGTCCGTGAGAGGCAGGCTTCCCTGAACTCTGGCAGCTCGGTGATGCATTGCGGACTTTGCTCGCCTTCCTGCAGACTTTGCTCGCTTTCCGAAATGTAGGCCAAGCACCCGGAATTTTCACGGCAGCAGCAGTTCTCCTCCTCAGTTGGCATTAGCTCGCACCGATTGCACGTGCACCAGGTGGAGACGCCGTCCATGCGACATGGTCCAGGCTCTTCATCCGTTGACTGGTCCTCCCAACTGCCGTCCGAATCCCCATCGTTTTCGCGTGCTTGCCTTTCCAGTAGTTCCTCCTCGGTGTACTCGGGCTCGTACATATACGGCATTATTGTGGCCATTGTGCGGTAAAGATAGTAAAATAATTTACAGAGATGGTACAGGTGTTCACACGGGCTACAAGCGGCGAAGGTAGCTGACCAGAGCACTGAAACGAGTCACAGAATACTCAAAGTAACACAGAGAGAGGAATGGAATCGAAAATCTGCTGCTGTATGTTGTGAAACGGTCTGTTTATACTTATTGGGGAAAGAGGCGTCCTGCCATTTCCATGGCAACACGTCAATAGCTGAGGCGCAGCGATTGTTGACACGAGACGTGCTTGAAATGGGCAGTACGCGTCTGCTGATGTCAGGCTCAGGGGCGGGGGATTTGATTTAGTGCCGCAAAGGCAGGTGAGCCAGGTCGATGCGGCGGAATGATAGGATTATCACAAAATGGAGGCTGATTTCGAGTGCGATAATGGGCGAAAAGTCGGGTAAGGTCCATAGGAAAGTTTCCTACGATCTACCGATTTATGCTTACAAACACATGGCCGACCCGTAGGGACAATAAAAAAAAAGTCCCGGAACTATCCTTTAACTCAAGTCTTCTTTCTCCCTGCCTCCTCCCAACCCCACCCTCTTTTCTTTCCCCCCTGACTTCCTAACCCATGGCTTGTAGCGTTGGTTTTCTGACTGGGAACTTCAACTCTAAAAGTTCATCATGGCCATGCCACCACAGCCAGACAAATCATCCTAAACATTAGAAAAATCTGCCCACACCACTAAAACCCATCCCCTCTATTCTTGTGCTCAGAAACCTGGACTACTGGGCCAGCCTACTTCTTGGTTTACCCCTCTACTCTTTTTTGCTCCCCTCAACAAAGCCCTCCATTTTTCATTGCACATACTTTTCAACCTACCCAGATCTCTCCCCCCCCCCCCCCTCCTATTGCGCTATGCTGGATGGCTCTCCCTGCAAAATCGCTTTACTTTACATTTCTGCTACTAGTCTATACATCCATCCATGCCCCCACTACTTCACTGAATGAACCAACCTGTGCTCCCCTACCTCTCAGCTCCTCGTTTCTTTACATCTGTCCATGACCCCCCCCCCTGTGCAGCTTCTGCTTTCACTCCTTCCCCCTACTTGCCCTGCTCATTCCTTCCGCCGTCTGTATTCAAAGCCATCTCTTGTATTTTTATTTCATTGTAATGTATTGAATTTATGTAGGGCTTGCACCAAATCACTGCACATTCCAAATGGCACAAAAAATAATTATATAAATTATGAAGGAGAAAGAAAATGCAATTTAAGATGAGTGCCTGCGTGGGTGCAAGAAGCTATCAGCCCTGTTTTTATTTTCACAAGTAAGCTTGGTTTTCTGCTTAATGTTAAGCAGGCTCTCTAAATGGTGGATAGCTACAGTGGGACAAGTCTGTGGCTGTGTCAATGCAAAGGAAATATAAGAAAGTCGAGAATTCTATGGGAGCCCGGAAACAGAAATAAGGTGTGACCTAATAGATGTGTGGGTACAAGGATCCCAAAGAAGACTACCAGTGGAGATGGACAGAATGAAGAGTAGAAAGCTTGTAAGCTGTATGTCCAATTAGAAGAGTGAAGCAGTAAGTGGGACCAAGAGGTATAGCAGCATGGAAAAAACGCGTTTTATATTGTAGAGCTGGAAAACAGAGTGCCAATGAGAGAAGAGTCGAACATGACACCAAGATTGTACCCTTAAGTGGGACTCTTCAAAACAATGCTGAAACTGCACCTGTTTGCAATGGAACGAGCACCCCCAAAATCCACCATCCTATCCAAACTGCCCATCCCACTGTTTGTGTTGTCCTACTCTCAGAGGACTGCTTTCATGCAATTTGTAAATATGGAAACCCGGTTTCAGGGACTCCATGTTTAAAATGTTGGAACATTCGCCAGTCCCCTTTACCACCCTGCATCTGTCCCTCAATCAATGCTCTTATGTAAAACTACCTCATCCTAGGGCTCCCTTTGCTCTTAATGGCTAGATTGAAGTATTTTCTGTTTGAACTGACACCCTGTTTGAAAATAAAGGGAAATCTGATGTTCGTATTAGAGAAAAACAAATCGTACATGTGGTTTGATATGGCTCAAGAGCATCAAGACAGTTGACCCTAGAAAGGTGCAAAAAAGCAGCAAGTCTATTGGCCGCACAGTTTCATGTCTGAAATAAAGGCTCTGTATTTACAATGAATAGTGTTATCGGATCAGCTATGAAGTCTGAAGTGGTCCATTCTAGTGAACTAGACTGTACAGTTGGGCAACAAGGCAGACCATCCTCAAGGAGAGTACCAGAGGAATCTTAATGCCGCCCTAAATCCCCACCTATCTGCCCCAAAAACAAAACTCAGCCAGGCTGGATAGTCGCCCAAACTTCTGCACCAGACACTCATCTCAGTGTATGGCATGCTACATGGGCTCTTTTGCAACCGTGCCATCTGCAGTGGTAATTTTGTGCCTTCTATTGCAAAGGTTTGTTTTGATAAGCGGCTGTGTACACCTCAACAAAGTCTGCTTCCATTATGTTGATCCAGTGCTTAATTGAAAACTATGAAGGTATGTCGTATTGTTGTGAGACTGCAGTGCTTCCTTTGTGGTAAGTTCTTGTAAATGCGGACGTTATGATTTTTGTGGGAGGATGTATGGCTGAAAGGGAGTTGCCGGTGGAAAGCCTAGATGACATTGTTGGTAATCTGAGCTTTTGGTTTGGCTAACCCCTCGCAGTGTAGGGTTCTGATTGCTGAGTTTTGCTCCAGTAGTCTGCTGGGGAATTTAGATGTTGCACTCTTTGCTGTGTTATATGAAGGCACATTGGCCTGTGGTATGCCATGTACTATCAGCAGTCTGTGTATTGTGCAATTTAGGTTTGTTAGTTTTGTGTAGTGAAGGTGTTAGAAGGGCCACTTGACCCAGCATCAATATTCTAGCTCTGCCAGTCTTTGGTGGATACAGTATTATGAATGACCGCCTATTTGCGGAGTCAGTGCTAGGATGTTGTGCAAGTAGTCTTTCTTTTGTGGTTTCTTGTGATGAGGTGAATGTAGCGTTAGCAGTGGTTTTGGGGAGGGGCAAGAAAGTGTAAAAATGTGCACCATTGCACCTATGGCATTGAGATGTAGAAAGCTGAAACTGTCACTTCAAAGGCCTCGGGTGTAGATTTGCTGGAACCTAGCGGTTCGGTTCCTATGATGTACTCTGGAATGTACGGTATTGCTTTGGGTAAAGTTGGCTGCTGGCTTGCTAGATGGGCATTTAACTTTGTGATATGCTTTTTGGAATGATTTGGAGGACCACTTGTGGTTATGCTCCATGGATTGGCTGTTTGGATTAAGCAGTGACTCGCTGTCGGGGGGCGACTCCTGTAGGTTTTACTCATTAGTCTGCATATTCTTTGGATTGGCTGATCCATTTGTATGGAAGGTGGTGGCGTGTGCACACTATTTTTTGCATAGTGTGATTGCTTGCGTTTATGGCAGGAATTGCAAGGATTTGAGAGGTGGGAGCTAAAAGTAGCTTCATATCTGGTATTGCAGAGTAAGCCAGAGCTAAATTTTGGGGAAACTAGGAATTGATGCATAGCGTGCCGTAAATCTAACTTCATTAGATGAACACTATTTTGTCCATTTATGCTTTAAATTTCTTCTAAATTAGCCCTAATGTTCCTTTATATCATTCCTATATCTGTTATGGATGTTTGTATGGCACTAGTTCGACTGTGGAGACCAAAGCAGCTTCTGGTAGCTGTCTCAATCCATGCAATCTCTTCAAAGATATGGATGTGATCTAAATGGCTGCCAGTAATTTTGAACCCTGTCTTGGGGGTATTGCTGAAATGTCTTATTGTGTAGGCATAGGGTTGCAGCGCTAGGGTGGCACTTTTTTATTTTTTTTGCCGTTCTTGTGAAATGTAACCCTGCAATGGACTGTAGGGTGGTTCTGATTCCTGGTAATTTTGAAGTAGCAGTAGGTGGTGGTCAGTTATGTAGTGGCTACGTTCATTTTGACTTGTTAGGTTAAACAAGCTCTGGGACTCTTGTACGCACTGGCTACTTGTGCATGTGGCTTTGTGCACAGGCAATTATTCTTTCACAGTGGGATACTGAACTGTAGATTAATATGCTACTTTATAGTATTGGCTACTTGTGGCTGTAACCTTTTTTTATATTTCACTTTGTGTAAGAGTGTATGTACAATTCAATGGCTTTGTAGTAGTTAATTGGTATTCTTATTAAAAAATGTTTAAGGCCATTGGGGTTTGTTTGTGCATTATAGATACACTGAGTGGAGTTCTGCATTAGAAAATGGTTTGGGTGGTTGCATTTTAATGAGCTGGTATTCCTTGGTGTCAGACACTTGGTATGTTTTGGACACAATTCAAGCTCTGCAATATTTAATTTTTTAGTGTCACAATTTTGTTTTGACGTCGGGTCTTTTTTGTCCGAGGGTAAGTCTAGCTGTGTGGAGAGGAAGTATGTTGCACAACTCCAAATGCACACAATTTCTTTACCCGTATGCGCAAAGCTTTGCTAATTTGCCTACCTACAAAATGGAAATTCAATTACCTTTCTGTGGTTAACCATTCCAAACGCAAGAATATCCTTTTTGGTGTGACCTAAACTATGCAATGTTAGATTAGAAACCATCCACTTTCTAATACTTGCTTGTATGGCCATTTTAGAAACACAAATGGCTGCTATGGTAACCAACTGTAAAGTGTCAACTACTTTACGCAAATGACCCCGTTCCTGTTTCACCCACCCTTGCTTGTTAAAATTATAGCTCAGAGCTAGATTGGACTTTCTACAACGCAAAGATTTCTGCTCATCTATCAGACTGTCATTTTTTTTGTTAAACCAATCCGATTGTTATTGTCAAATCATCAGAAGAATGCTTCTTGCCGTTAAGCCAGAGTCCCTAATCAGTTTAGCTGCAAATACAAAGGCACCACTCTAGTCCCCATATCTGGGTTTTTACTTCGATTGATTGGTACCAGCCCCTTATAGTAGCCATAGCAAATCTAATTCCCCTAAAATACAGCCTTGTTTTGTCTTTTATAAAAGGTTCTCCCTCTTTGTTAAACCAGAGTAGGGCTGGGAGAAATTGTTAGATTCTGTTCCCCCAACCGCAAAAGCCGTCAGATTTCGATCTGCCTTGCCCTGACCCGCCACAATCACGTATTGGAAAGAGCTGCAGAGTTTCTTGTGTTGCTGTGCGAAGCTACTGTGGTTTGTAAAGGACAGTGCAAAGCTACTCATGTCGCTACTCGAAACAAACGTGGGAATGAAACCACACTCTCCAGGTGAAGTCAGTGGTAGCAGAACTGTCCTGTGGATTTCCCGGTACCGGCAAAAGTGGATTTAAAGTGTAAATTTCAGACTTTTCGTTTCACTGGCTGAAATTATGCCCAGCCTTCTGCAATGCCACCATACATGAGTTGTGCGAGGCCCAGAATAACGTTTTGTGACTATTCAGCCTATGTATGTAGGCCAGCTCCCTGCTGACTAGGCGGGTAGTTCTTGTAGAACCTGGCAGTTGGGTCTTGTAGCACTTCTGGCTGAATTCCACCCCCCGCCCCTCTTACCCCTGCGTGCCATAATCGCACCAGGGCCAGTCTGGCTCTGCATGAAATTCAGCTTTTTCACCCAGCTGATGGAATGTGACTGGTATAAAGGACAAAATGTCTCAGGAAGCATGATCTTTGAGCAAGTAGGTGTTCAGGTGGGAGAAAGCAACTAGAGAATGCCCCATGACTCCTGGGACATGGACCCTTGGGAAGAGCAGATCCACCTCTGTATTAAACTACTGCGGGGGAACCTGAGACGAAGCCAATGCTGTATAATTTAGACCTCTGTGGACCTTTGCTATGGAATCTAGTTCCGGAACCCTCAGACAAGGGTAATTTGGTCTGTGGCTAGGAGGACCAAGCCTAAAGACTTTGTAAGATACTTTTTCTTTCACAATTTTTAATTGGGAAACATTCTGAGCCCCCCGCTTTTTTTTTTTTTGTAAATGGAAATGGCCCTTTGCAGAAAGCATCCCTTCTACGCCAGTGTCCCTGACTATCTTGTACAATATTTAAAGAAAAGCCAGCTTTCTTTTTTGTTTTAGTACTACGGTCCAAGATGGACATTGTTTTAAAATGCCCAGTTGTGGCAGGAGGAAGGAGATAGATGGCTAATGGCTAGTGTGGCGGGTCAGAAGGACAGACTCGTACCTTCCATTTAAAGGGTTTTATTCAGCAAATAAATAGGTGCAAACTCTTTTTTTTCCTTTTTAAATCTGTTTTCCCTACCTAAGACAAACTAGGTTTAGTTGTCTGGGAGTCAAAAATGAAGACCTGCCCTTTGTCCAAAATCTATTCTCTCTACCACTATCAAAACCAACTAAGGCACAGGAGAATAACTTCTCCTGTGGTCTGTTTTACAGCACTGTCACTTAGTCACTTATTCGAAGAAGCAACTTGGCAACTGCTTTGATCAGTTAATCTAGTTCTGAAATGGTGCCCCTCTTTCTCCACTGTATCCTTGATACCTTGAAAAGAACACTTTCAAGCTTATTCTTCTCTTGGTTTACCACACTTGTCACACTTTCTATAAAGTGACCAGCTTTGTCCATGGCTAGGCCCGTTAAAAAATATTCTCACAGGGCTTGTTTCTTCCTCCCCTGGATAATTACTGGGACGAGTGAAGGCTCCATTAATGATTCTCACTTTTCTCCACTTCATTACTCTTACTGTGAAAAGTATGAATGTGATCATGTAACTTCCCACTCTTCTTTAGTACTCATTTGCAGGTCTGTAATGGGACTGGTATGATTCTTCCATTCTTTGTAATTTGTCCCTCGGACTCCATTCCCATTACCGCTTTCCTTTTGGGGTCTGCGTCACCGGGCCTGCCTCCAGGACGGGAACCGTTCTCCCGTTCGCCATGTCCTCTTGTTACTCGCTCTCTTGTGCTGCACCGTGGTATGAAGGATGCTTTGGTCTGCATCGTTATTGGACCTGACCGTACACAATCTCTCGGTCACGCCACCACCCAGGCTTCGGTTGCTCTCCGCCTCTACTGTTCTCACTTCAGGTTTCCTTTTTCGTCTGCTCTGCAGGCCAGCTCCCCTTCCAGCTCGGAAGCTGCGTGCCTCGGCTTTGTTCACCCAGCTGATTCGTTCCTGGGTCTTCCGCTTTGGAATGTTAAAGACCTTTTGTCTGTTGCGTGAGTACTTTGTATTACTCGCACAATCTTCATTTTCTGCAAGTTGATTTAATGTTTCTCCACAACACTAGCAGACCACTTGTTCCTCATGTCTTGTTATGGTGGGTTCTGTGAGTGACTTTTCAGAACGGGAGCCCTTGTTCCTAGGGAAGGGTGGGGAGAAAATGCTGATATAGGTCCAAAGTGATGCCTTGGAAGCAGACCGGACTCTGCCTGGGGTAGAGTATAGTATGCAAGAGCTAGTGTCTAACAACTACTGACCCAGTGGTCATGGAAGCTGATGGGAGACAAGGTGACCAACCACCTGTTGAATGTTTGTTTCAAGGATGCCGAGAATAAGGGGTCCTACCCAGGACCTTAAGTGCTGAGAGATCATAAGAAAGGGAAGATGAAAGAAAATTGTGAATTCTAGAGACTAATCTCCTTGATGAATGGCGAGGTGAAGTGTCTGCGAACATTTCTGCCAATAGATTGTTCACTGTTCTTGTCTGATCCACCTGGATCAAAATGATTTCATGCATGGAACATCAACTCGCCTTAATCTGTGTGCAGGCTCTTTGGAGCGGTGGCATGGGTTGATTCTGCGCCTTGCAGATCTGATGTTGAATGATTCATACACACACTTCTATACGATTTTAATTGGGCAGTTCTTGCCAAGATGGGCTTTGCTACTTGCTTTATAAATTGGGTGAGGCTGTTTTACAAGTCCCCGACAAAGATTAAGGGTGGATGCCTGTCACCCTTTTCTTTGGAAAGAGTGATGAGACGGGGCTGCCCTTTCTATTTACACTTCTGATTAAGCCGTTTGCAGAAGGCTGAGAAGTGACAGCCCCTGTGGGCTTCCATTGGGCGGATGGTCATGGAAACAGAATTTCTGATGGCAGATTTCCTGCTCTAATTGAGTAAACCCTGAAGCCTCTGTACCAAGGACAATCTAAAGATTCAGCAGGCTTCATGTATATGATGTTCTGAAAGTAAGTTGGGATAATCAGTATATTTAGTGCTCATCGGAGGCGACAGGAAGTGAGTGGTGAACTAGGGAGAATTGTATGCTACAAGGAATCAGTTTAGATCCGTTGGTATCCAAATTATTAGGTCAAGTAACTAAGGACAAGTTTATTTTTTTGTTTTAGATTAAATTGGGCCTCCTTGGTTTGTCAAGAGATGGGCTAATCTGACATTAACATTTAATGGGTAGGGTTTCGCTTTTCAAAATGGCTTTTACAAAGTTCTTGTATGTCCTGCAGGCTACTCCATATGAAGTTCCATTGGCGGAATTTAAGATGGATGGAGGGAGGATTGAGGAAATCGTCGTGGGGCTCTGCAGTCCCTAGAATTGCACTGGATACTTTTGGCACTGTTTGGTAAGGAGGGAACTGAACATTCAGAGCCTGAAATTGTATTTGTGGACAATACAGTTTGTAGCAGTAAAGGATTGTTTTTTTTCCTGGGGCAAGAAGACCCAGCATCGAGGATAGATCGTCACATTCAGGATCTTTCCGTTGTGCCACCCAATGCCATTACAGGCTTAGACACATTACCTGTAACATGGATCGATCGGTCATTGGTTTAATTCAGTGCCCAGCACAAACAGTCTGAACATTGCTTTGGCCCTCCGCTACCCCATAAATACAGAAAGCGCTTTTAATAGCTCCAATTTGACCTCCGTGAATGTAACGCTTTCCCAGCCACCACATTAAGTGACCACTGACTAATTGTGTTAATGGATTACTTGATCTTTAGACATGTTAATGCTGTACAAACTGGGGAAAATCCTGCATCGCCAAGGCAGTGGTTTACTCCTCGGCTATAAGATGAAGATTCGAGGGGATTGGGTCCTCCGATGTAGTCCATATCTATGACAGTAATCACCACAGCTGTGCTGCTTCGGAAAATCTTCGGCACCTGTGTCGATACAGCGCCCTCGAGGACCTCCGACGGCCAACGTCACAATGTTATAAGTAGGACGCACGACACCCGTAGCCTCCGTTCTGTTTTTTCCGCGAACGTGTTCGCTTCGGGAATCTCGGCGCGCCTCGACTCTTTGGAGTTTGTTTCTCGGTTCTTCAAACCTGTTTGGTGTTTGTGGTATTTCTTCGTGAAGATGTCTACCTCGTCTTCCACACCGCGTCCGGGCTTTAAGAAGTTCAGGACTGTGGGTCCAAGATGTCGGTTACGAACTCGCACAACGCCTGCCTCTGGTGCCTCGGGGGAGGCCCACGACACGGATGACTGTCAACTGCCAGTCGCTCACGTCTAAAGCCTTGCGGGAGCACAAGAAGTTATCGGTAGGTAAGGTGTCCAAGCCCCGGAAGTCGAGGTCTGCAGGGCTTTTGACGGACGACTCGAGGGGCGACTCTCCGCGTCGTCAGAATTCCAGTGGGTCTCGGTCCCGGAGTCGGTCTCGCTACTCCTCTGCCTCTTCGAGGCACTCCCGGAAGCGCAGTCATCGGTTCCTTTCCCTGTCCTCATCCGAGGACTGCGCCCGTCGCTTACCCCGCCAAGCATGCGACGCCGGAGGAATGGGCTTCCTTCGGGAAGAAAATGTTGGTGATTCTCGAATCTCAGGGCACTGGTCCGTCCACGCCTCCGAGTGGGTGTTGGTCGTGATCCGCCGAGAGACACCGCTCACACGCCTTCGGGCTTGGGTGGTTGTCACGATTTGTGGGTGAGGTCCCGCTCGGACAAGGGGAATCGTTCTCGGCATGTCAGGTCCAGGTCCTCGAACGCGCTTGAGACCATGTGAACCAGTGTCTTCATGGAAGACGTTGACGCCATCGGCGTCGCAGCCGTCGAGGGGACACGCTCGAGGCCCCGGCCTCGAGGACTGTCGGCGCCGTTGATGCTGTCAACGCCGCGCTCGGCATCGACGCAGATTCACTCGATGCCTTTCGAGGCTGTGTCAACGGGGTACCGCGTGGCTCAGTGGAACGCCCTAGAAAGGCTCTGGCCAAGGTCCAGCATGGCTTTGTTTCAAGTTATGTGCCGCCTCACCGCCATCTGGAGTTTTTCAGAGGTGGATGAGGGCTCTGATGATGGCATGGTGCCTGACATGGTGCCAGACAAGATTCTCTCGGGCCATAGCCAGTTTGAGGACCTGAGGCAGTCCCTGCATGATGCTAGTGGGCTGGACACCTCTCCGGAGGTGGAGTTTTGTAGGCCTGAGCCTGGCACTCATGCCGATTCTTCGTACTGGCGCCTTATGTCAAGGGTCACCGAGTACTTAGGATGGTCTGCTCACCCGGGGGAGTTTATTCAGGATGACCTTATGGATAACCTCGACATTGGGCCACCAACTGACCCGGTACTACCGTTTCATATGGCTCTACAGAGGAGGGTGGCGGCAGCTTTTAGATTGCTCCGGAGTCTCTCCTGGCAGTGGGCAAGTCTTTGCCGCAAAAATACAGCCCAGCCAGTAGTGAACCCTGTTACTTGTCCAAGCACCCTACTCCAGAGAGTTTGGTGGTGCAGGCGGCAACGGCCCCAGCAAAGCAGGCGTTGTACCCTACCATCCCTCCTGATGGGGACGACAAGCGTTTTGACGGCTGGGCGAAGAAAGTGTTTTCTGCAGGGGGTATGACGCTTCAGGCGGCCAATTCTGTGCCTTGTCGTTTCACGAACACTCTGTGGAAGTGTTTCCTTGGTGGCTGAACATATTCCTGAAGGGGACGAACGGGATGGTTTCCTTGCTATGGTTCAGGATGGCAAGGATGCCATGTGTGAGGCCGTTCAGTCGGGTTTGGACATGGCAGATTGCATCAGCCGGTCCATGGCGGCGAGCACCGTGATAAGCAGGTTTGTGTGGTTGCGGAAGTTTGGGTTGGCTCCTGATGTGCAGGCCCGGCTCCTGATGTGCAGGCCCGGCTCCTGATGTGCAGGCCCGGCTCCTGATGTGCAGGCCCGGCTCCTGATGTGCAGGCCCGGCTCCTGATGTGCAGGCCCGGCTCCTGATGTGCCTCCTCAGCATGCCCTTTGACAGGGAACATCTTTTTGGCAGCCAGGCTGACGAGAGCCTTGAGAGGTTGCAGACCTCAAAAGCTGCAGCGAAGTCGTTGGGCGCTGCAGTTTGACAACCTCCGCCTTTTCGTCCTGGGGGACAGCAATGGAGGGGAGGTTCCTTTTAGTTATTACTCATCCTTTGGTAAAGCGAGAGGAGCTGCAGTCAAAGGGGCCACCGTAGGAGTGCCAGAGATGGAAAACAAGGTACTTGAGGTGCCAAGGCGGCTCGGGCTGTTGCCCCTTTGCCTCTTTGCCCTCGGGCAACGCCGTAGCCGCTTCAGCTCAGTCATGAGGCCATGTCCCATGGTTCGCCAGTTGGGGGAAGGCTGGCGCAGTATCTTGCAGAGGGGCGCGCCATTACTTCAGATGTGTGGATTCTGGAGATCATAACCCACGGCTACTGTCTTCCTTTCTGGCAGAGGCCTCAAGACAATCCACCGGGGAATCTCTTTGAAGTCTGGATCTGCTCCTTGCACAGGAAATTCAATCCCTGCTGGAGAAAGGCGCCATAGAACTGGTACCTGTAGCGGAGAGAGGAACAAGGGATGGTATTCCCCCTTATTTTTTGATTTCCAAGAAAGACTGGGGGATTGAGACCCATCATGGACTTGCGCGGTTTGAACAAACTCGACAGCAAGGACAAGTTCAAGATGGTTACTCTCTCTCTAGTCCTCCAGGCCCTTCAACTTCAGGACTGGTTGGTGTCTCTCGACTACAAGGACGCTTATTTTCATGTGCCAATCCATCCAAAGCACAAGAAGTACCTGAGGTTCGCGGTTGGTGACTCGCACTGCTGTTCGGATTGACCTCCGCCCCGAGGGTCTTCACCAAGCTCATGGTAGTGGTGGCAGCGCACCTCAGGAAAGGGGATTCACGTCTACCCCTACCTGGACGATTGGTTGATCAGGGCGCGCTCTCCCGAGCAAGTCCTGGATCTGTCATTCACCTGCCACTCCCTCAAAAAGCTGGGCTTATCTCTCCTTGAAGTCCCATTTGACACCAACTAAGGCTCCAGTACATCGGAGCAGTGCTTGACACGTCCCTGGGGCAGTGTTTTCCTCCCCAGGTGAGGGCTCATCACATTCAGCAGATGGTGCACAAGTTTCAACTTGCCCAGACTCTCCCAGCGTTGGGAGTTCTTGAGACTGCTTGGCCTCATGGCACCCTGCATTCTTCTGGTGCCAGAGGCCAGGTTGCGGATGATCTTTGCAATGGGCACTCAAGCTCCAGTGGTCTTAGTCCTCCGGCAGGATGTCGCACCCTGTTCAGGTGCCGTCTTCGGTCACCCGGGACCTTCTATGGTGGGCCGACGAAGGCAATCTGATGGGGGGGGGGGGTGGCCCTCCATTTTGTCTGCCCTGGCCGGAGGTGACGATCGTGACGGACGCATCCCTCGTGGGATGGGGAGCTCATGCCAACGAGTTGAGTCAGTGGTCGTTGGTCTCCGTCGTCCAGACTCCATATCAATCTGTTGGAGCTGAGGGCCGTCAGGCTAGCCCTGAAGGCTTTTATGTGCCGACTGCGCGAGGAAAGAATGTCCTGATCCTGACAGACAACATGGTGGCCATGCACTACCTCAACAAAAAGGGGGGGGGGGGAGCAGGGTCACTTCCTCTGTGCAGGGAGGCGATGCAGCTCTGGTTCTGGGCAATCCAGCAGGAAGTTTCGATCTCGGCAGTTCATCTGGCAGGAAATGAAAACGAGATGGCGGATGCTCTGAGCAGGCACAGCGCAATCTCTCACGAGTGGGAGTTGGCTCAGGAGATTCTCCTGGAGATCTTCTCCCTTTGGCGGACCCCTCAAGTGGATCTTTTCGCCTCCAGTGTCGACCGGAAGTGCGAGAGGTTCTGCTTGCGGGAATTTCCTCCAAGAGGAGCCTTAGGAGAGGCGTCCATGGTGGAGTGGTCATTCCCACTGCTGTACGAGTTTCCTCCAGTCCCCGTCATCCCACAAGTACTGCGGAGGTTTGTTTCCCAGATGATCCGCATTGCTCTGGCGTGGGCCCGGAGGACGTGGTACCCGGACCTTCTCGACTTGTCCATTTGCCCTCCACGTCGTCTTCCCTACCGAGACAATCTGCTCTCACGGGAGGGAGGGGTCAGGTTCTCCATCCAGAGGTCAGATCCCTCAACCTTCACGCTTGGTTTCTGAAAGGTTGAGGTATAAGGATTGGGACCTCCCTGAAGACGTGATGGAGGTGTTGCTTTCGGCCAGAAGGCCCGCAACTAAGTCCCTTTGCCGTTGGAGAAAGTTCTGCGACTGGTGCAGGGTTAAGAATGTGGATCCTTTTGCATGTGAAATTCCCATGGTTCTGTCTTTGGCCCACAGGGGCCTTCAAGTGGATACCATTAAAGGTTACCTGGCGGTGCTGTCCATATTTAAGCGCTCGTCTGAAGTGTTCCTATTTTAAAATTCCTTTAATTTCTCAGTTTCTGAAAGGGCTCACTAATGTGTTCCTTCCCTCACCTTTCCAGGTGCACAGTTGGGATTTGAACCTTGTTCTCAAGTTTCTGATGGGTGCTCCGTTTGAGCCTTTACATTCATGCCCTTTGAGACTGTTAACTCTTAAGACTGTATTTTTAGTTGCGTCACTTCCGCTCGCAGAGTGACTGAGTTACAGGCACTTTCAGTTAAGCCACCCTTCACTGTTTCATAAGGACAGGGTTGTCCTTGGAGTGTGTCCTTCCTTTCTTCCGAAGGTGGTGTCTGAATTTAATTTTGGCCAGAAGGTGGTTCTTCCGGCATTTTATCCTCCTCCACATTCTGGTAAGGAAGAGGAGAGGCTCCATAGGCTTGATCCTAGGAGAACGTTAAGCTTTTATATTTCTTGCATGTCCTGGGTCAGAGTGGACAATCACCTATTCATTGGTTACTCTGGAAAGCGTTTGGGACAGGCTGTGATGAAACACTTTGTCTCGCTGGATTATTTTGGCTATCTGAGTGTTACTGCTTGGTGGGTAAGGACCCATCTGTCAGCTTATGGGCCCATTCTACCAGAGGTATGGCTGCCTCTACTGCCCTGCAGATGGGTGTTCGTATTCGTAACATCTGTGATGCAGCCACCTGGGCTTCGGTCCATACTTTTTAATGTCACTACTCCCTCGCTTCCATCCGGGGGCAGGATCTGGCCTTTGGCAAGGCGGTCCTTTACTCCGCAAATTGATTGGGCATGCTAAATTTCTGTGTTCTAAAATTCTTTTCCCACTTCCTTGCATTGGTACTGCTTTGGGAGTCTGTCATAGATATGGAATACGTCGGAGGACCCAATCCCCTCGAAGAACAAGTTACTCTTATCTGGTAACATTCTTTCGATGGGATGGTCCGACGACGTATTCCATATCGCTCCCTCCCTCGCTACAGAATTTCTTATGCGATTGCAGCTTACTTTTCCGCAAGGCTTTGTGTCAGACTGGTGGCACAGGTTCTGGGGGGAAAAAACTACAACTGAGGCTACGGCCGTCGTGCGTCCTACTTATAACATCCAGTGATGTCGGCCGTCGGACGAGGTCCTCGTGGGCGCCGTATCGATGTCATCGACGCAGACGCCGAAGATTTTCCGAAATAGCACAGCTGTGGTGATTACTGTCATAGATATGAAATACGTCGTCGGACCATCCCATTGAAAGAACGTTACCAGGTAAGAGAGTAACTTGTTCTACTGTAGCCCACCTGACTGATCTACATGGTGATCAGTGGGACTGACTCGAAATGCCACAGTTTGTTCAAATGGATTCCCTCAGATCACCAACTCTACCCCATCACCTAGTGCATAAGAATCCATCCCATTCCCCGTAGATCTTCAACATTTCCATTGAACCGCTTTGGACCCTCCTGGCTCCACACAGCCATCAGTATGCAAATGTGCAGCGCTTCCTAAAGATGCCCTCCATCGAAGACACCTACAGACTCCTGACCTCCTTCAACTTGCTCCAATGCTGGATGTCGGTGATTACCTGAAGTTCAATAACTCAGCCTGAATTCCTACTGCTGACCCAGAACAACCTGACGTCGGAGCTGGTTCTTCCCTCTGAACCACAAGGGCTTCACATTCCAACTGACCACCCATGCAATGCCCTTTGGGTTCTACATTGACATAGTTCTCTCCTTCAAGGAGCACATGGCAAGGAAGACAACCCATGTGGTGTCAACCTTTCTTCCTCTTGGGAAAATAAAGCTCTTCATCCCAGCAAACAACCTAAGATCTGCTGTCCAAGCCTGGGTCTCCTCTCGTTGATGTTGACTCTCTCTTCTTAGGCCTTCCGGTGACCACCCTGAGATGTCCTATGCAGCATGAGTGAGCAAGACTCCTCAAAACTGACCCATTACCCTAAACCTAGAACTTTTCTGGCCCTGCTGCATATGCACTTTAAATCCTGCTGCATAATCTACAAAGCAGCCACTGTCCAGTCCCAAAACTACCTTGCTGAGACACGATCTCTAGAGGTGGTTGATCCACTAGAAGCAGGCAGTGCAGGAGTGAAAGAACCAGAAGACATGCCTTCTGTCTCTGCTCCAAGACTCTGGAACCGCCTCCCTGTCAACACCCTGCTCTTCTAGATTTCAGTTAGGAGTGCAATACCCTGCTCTTTAAGGAATGACTCCTCCCTAACACCTAGCTCCACACAGCCTCCACTTGTCAGCTAACCTGAGACTGGGCGCTCGGCTACCCCCACAACCCTGGCTGCTTGTAGATCCCTTGTTGGCAAATTGTCTGCCATCTCCCTACCCTGAAAGTTGCCTGCTCACTCGATCTGCTTCGCTCATGTACTCTGCCTCTCTCCCCCTCATGACTTATAAAATGCTCCATTGCTGCCTGAAGCTTGACCTCCGCTCAACCAAATACTAAATGGCAATAATACAGATAGCAGACCCACTACAACCCCTCTGTGAAACAGCTCTTTAAGAATCAACTGATTTGGAGCTTTTCAAGCAAATCAAGTTGTCACTAGGATTAACTGTCCCCAATGTATACAAGGATGCATACTTGTAAAGTACTTGGTGTAGTCTGAAGCACCTGCATCCACAATTACTCACCTTAGCGCAGCCTACAAAAACCGCCTCTTTGATACTAAGACCCAGAGCGTTTGCTCCTCCATTTCATGACTGCTCTGATCCGGACACATTCTCCATTCTTACATCCTGCGCTTATTCAGATGTGGCCATATTGGATTACATTCCTTCTCGGTCAATTTTCATGTCAGTCATCCTTTAATAACTAATATGTCAACCTCCTTTTCAGAGGGAATGGTGGTCCCTGCTATGAATGTGGCCAAAACCCCTTTGCTCAAACCACCTATGTATCCCTCCAATCTCAGACTTTTTGTGGCCAGTCATTGCCAGGGTCACAGATTTGCTACTTGAGACCGCAATGCTTGCAAAATCTACTAGCCCACTTCTATTGACCAGGACGTTTTATGAAGGTCGATATATGGTACTCTACTTGTTTGAAACTTTGCAGTAAATGGCAAATCAGTTTCACTGTACAAGGCTGGCGTTTGGGGGAGAAGGGGCAACATTGCACCAAATATGAAGTGTAATTCTGGTTATATGGGCCATTTTACAGGAAGCACTGGCTTATTTTCACCGGTCACCAATTTGTTTAACTAGTTCTGTCGTCTACCTGTTCTACACATTCACCCTAACCTCATGGGGGGGACACAAGACCACCCCTACATTTATTTCAGTATTAGTTTGCGTACCCATGTATGATGAAATGGGAGTGGCCCTAGCCTTAGATGGTCCTAATGAACATAGCAGTGGTTCTAGGCATTTGGGCAGAGCAGCACCGTAGACATAGTTGACGGGAACAAAAGATAATTAAGAAAATGACAAATGGGTAAGTGAATCTGCCTAGTTATTCTCATCTACGAGGGCACCCAAGAAAAGAGTCCAGAAAAGTCATCAGTAATGCCTGCCTCCCTCTTCATGGCCCCCCTCAGGTTGTGCAATGCAGCAATCGTACGTGCCAGAGTTCCATTGTCCAAATCATTCGGATGTACGTATGTGCAACATGTTTCCAATCTTCTGGCAAACCCCGCCCCTCATAGCCGGTAGGTTGAAAATGTACAGATTCTGCAATACCACAAGCCTCGAGGCCCCGTGTTCTTTAATTGCATTAAATGCTGATTCAGAGGAATTCACAAATAACTCTTATCAAACAATTTGCAACCATTTAGAGTTCACTGACGTTTGTACACCAGGGGCCGAAAGGGAAGTGAAAAACTTCTCTGTCCGGCTGAATAGTTGAAATCGGTCAGGAATGTTCATAAGGGCCTCAGTGTATAGTTTGATCTTCTCTATCGTTTCAAGGAGGCAATTTCTCCAAGTCTGTTAATGCACTACTTACCTCATGATATTTATTCCAATGCTCCTTGAAACTTTTATTAACATTACAAGAATCCCTTGTACAGACTTTTCATAAAGTAAATGCACGTGATGTCATCAGTGGTGTCGTCAATGACATTTGTGATGTCATCTTTGATGTCCTGGGTGTTAGTCTTAGCAGTGCACGGTGGTGGCGTGAGTTATGGTTGCTTAGTTTACCATTACTGGCGAATTTCAGGGGGTTTTCGGCTTTACTTCGAACCATAACGTCCCTTTAACAAAGTTTTTATATTGAATTTCATAGGTTTTTATTAGTGCAACTTAACCATAACGTCCCCTTAAATTTTCTTTATTGAATTTCATGGGTTTTTACCATTGCGTGCTATTTCCCTACAACTTACTAATATCATACTTGCCCAATATAGCAATATTTGTGTCCAATTTACAGTGTCATCTTAAACCTCTGCCATTTCACACTTTCTAGAATCATTTTTAACACTTCTGTACACTTTTTGCAACTATTTCACCTAGTTTTGCATCCGTGGACATCTACGAACATCTGACTTCATTGCGGACCTTCCGGACAGTGCCAGATGACCATACGCTGGTGCGCGGCATGATGACGTGTCCGAGAACCCGTCCGCACTTCGCAATAAGGTCTTTGCTTCGCAGACAGTTCGGAACTGCATTTTCTACTGATCTAGGAACTTTCAACTTCAAAATTTCCCTTGCACAGCTCCAACACCTATTCCTACTCATTATCCATTAACAATCTAGTACACAGTACATAATTTTAGCAAAACTGCTAATTATCTTAAAATGGCATCAGCTAATGCCATTCCTCCTCCCCAAGAGCCACCACCACCTCTGTAATCAAGGAGCATGAGAAACACTGCCCCCTACCTTAGAAATAACATGCGCGCAACATTTTCCCCTGTCCACCTACCTATCCATATTAGTGTTTGGATTTCCTCCCCACATTTCGTTCTTAGCTCTCCTGCCAAAAAGAAATGCATCCAAAAACAAGAAAAGAAATGTTCCTTTAGGAACCATCTTTCACAGTTAAAATAGAACAAAAAAACGTATAGACTCCATCTACTTTATATTTCTCAGTAAAGTACAGACTCAATAAGATTTTCCAACATTTCAATTTGCATTTTGTTATACTAATGGGAATAGTGTGGCGTTCATTCTCTGTTCCAGGGACTGGAACGGTGGATACCGGCCCGGCAGCCCAAGTTATTAGCCCAAGCGAAGCAAGGGTGGACAACGAGGTCTCTGGACAATTACCCCCCCCCATTCCAGCCCCTGTAATGGGGGAATGAAGGACATTAGCACCGTAGGTTCCCAAAGCGGGAACCCGGGTGCTGAAAAAAGATTTTTCTTCCTACATCCCGGTGTAGGAAGGAAAATCCTTTACCAAGATGGCCATCATGGAAAGGGAAGGCAGGGTTCCATACAGGGCCCCTCTTCGCTTTCCATGGAAGCCTGTACAAGGCAAAAAGAGAACCGTATGATCTTCTCACCACAAGCACATTTTTCTTCCCTTTCAAATCTATCCCAATTTTGAATAACTTCACCACAAAGCCAGTCCCAGGTCGACATGGCCTCTTTAACCCCATGTGTTGTCCCTCGTGGTCATGGCCTGTAGCCAGATTGTCCGGATCATGACCTTATTCCATGACCTGGACAATCTGGCCACTACCCATGGCCACAGGCTACACCTCGGTCACCAAAGATATATCACTATTTTTTTGTACCTACATTATGACACTTGTCAAAGAAAACACTGGCACATTTGCAAAACCATGCTTTCAAGTCCTTGCCAATGCTCCTTACAAAAGTTTGCTGGAAATCTACCCATGTTTTATTTTTCAAAAGTGTCAAATGTATGCACATACAATCGTCAAATAACCTAGCCCCCACTTGACAAAATACATTCATACTTTACGAAAACATTTATATCTAGATCTATAATTTTTTGCAAACCTTTGTGTAGATTTGTCAAATGGCACGACATTTATAAGCCTTTACAATATTTTGGGACCCCCCCCCTCTAGTTTTGCCCCCTCTTGACAGAATCCCACCAGACTTTACAAACTCATTCGGGATCAGGTCAGGAATATAATTGCGTAATTTCATGCATTTTCATTAAGTAGCACCAAAGTTATAAGCCATCAAAAAACTGCCCCCAAACATGTGAAATGTCCCTGAATTGTTTGTGGACTTTCGCAGCGAAAAACACCTGTTTTTTGCTTCTTGCAGCCATATCCCATCTCATCACATCTCACCTCCCCAGAGATTATTTGATAAGTATGACAAGTGCAATGTTGTGTTTTTAATGCTTTACCGCGATGTCCACGGACACTGGCCACTGTCCGTGAATCATGGTGGGCGTTTCCAAAAATCTGACGCACCTCATGCTTCATCCGAGCCAATCAGCAAACACGTCACGTGTCCGGACACAACGCAAGCTGATTCACCAATTGGTGTCCTGTCCACGGAGCGAACAGGGAAGTCTGCGGAGAGGACATAGATATCACTAATTTTTTTAACTTATATTTTGGTTGTTTTAAAAAAAAAAATAACCACCAAATTAACAAGCACGCTTTTGGGACCAAGCTACCGCTCCTACCGCAAATTTGGTGAAAATCTGTCTGGCGGTTTGGGCTGTAGCCGTGAGCAATTTTTTGCCCCATTATGTCTATGGAAAAAAAAGAATTTGGGACCCCCACCCTATAACTGCTCTGGATGACATCTCACCAAACTTTGCAAAACAATTCAGAGCATGCCATATACATTTTTTGCAAAGTTTGGTGAGGATTCGTCCATGGGGAGCAAAGTTATAAGTCGGGCAAAAAGTGCTCTTCCTATGGGTTTAGCAACTTAACCAGAACTACATGGCCATTACTGTAGGCCATGTAATGTGTATGTGTGTACTTTATTTTATTTTCTCCATGAACCCGTCTGATTGGGGTGAACCAATGTCCGTGTTGGATAGTCCAGCCGGGTTTGCCAGGATTTTGGTATATTTCTTTGCGTCTAAGTTAATAAGCGCAATCCGGCAAGATGATCCACATTTAGCTGGACCTTTCCCCGGTTTGGGGAAGAGAATTAATTTGGCTTCTTCCATGGTGGCAGTCATTTTGCCAGAAGCAGCAAATGAATTGAATAGGTTGGTGAGCCTGGGGGCTAAGATCGTATGAAACAATTTTGTTAAGAGGGGGGCACTCGTCCGGGCCCAGTGACTTGTCGGTCTGTCCGATATTACATGTAGCGCCTCATCTTGGGTGATGGCATGCTCGAGCTTTTCCCTATCCAATATGGGGGCACCGTTTAATGGTGTTGCCTGTTAATATTCATGTTGTAGTGATTGGTCGGGGATATCCCGAAACACAGAGGGTTGCATAGAATGGACGTAAATGTATGGTGTACACTTATGTCCTGTCCCCTTTCCTGCATACTGCATGGGCGTCCCTCCTAAAGGATGGGAGACAACCTTTTTCACCAGAAAAAAACTTTCCTCTTTTAATTTAGAGGTGCGCGGGCATGTGGCCCTGGGAGCATGCCCTACCCTGACTACGCCCCCAGTGCCACTTCTCAGTCCCCTTTTCCGCGTCGACAGGAACGGGCTGATTTCACCAGCGCTCCTGGGTTTGGCTTCGGCCATGTAATACCACGTCCTCTTCCCCGAGCTGTTCTTTTTTTTTTTTTTTTTTTTTTATACAAACCAAACAGCAGTGCAATAAACAATATTCCAATAAACATATAACCATTAGTGCGCACTACTCCCCTGATCCCTCCCCCCTCGCGAGCCATTTTCCATGTCTTGTTCCGCTTCTGTTGCACATGAGCGGGCATCGTCATCATCTGGATTTCCCAAAACCCCTGTCCCGAATGTGTAGGATATCAATGTCTTCCATGCCATCAAAGAGCCCAGTTCCTCCTCCCAAGACATACAACTCGCCTCTTGCCACACCGCTGTCTCAGCCTCCGCCCATTTCTGTAGGTCATTCCACCACACCTCAACCCGTGGCTTGCTACATTTTTTCCAGCCCATGGCTATTCGTCGTTTGGCCAGCACATACGCTAGGTCTTTCAGTTTGCTTACATGTTTCTGCTGCCGAGGTCTGGGAAACCCACCCAGAAGGCATGCCCAGGCGGTGTCTATGGCAAACGTGACCCCTCTCTCTCTCAGCTTGCGCGCCGCCTCCCTCCAGAACCCCTCAATCACTGGGCACGCCCAAAACATATGCGTCATGTCCGCATTTTCTTCGTCGCATTTGGGGCACGCCTGTCTGCCTGCATTCCGAAATTTGGATATCCTCAGAGGGGTCATGTACGCTCTGTGCGTGACGTACAGTTGTATTTGCTGCAGTCTGGCATTTCGAGACACTTTCCTGTGGTACCCCAAAGCCCGTTCCCACATCCCATCTCCCATTTCGATCCCCACCTCACTCTCCCATTCCAATCGTAGGCATGTCAGTTCCTTCCCGACTTTCGACATCACCATCTCATACAGCCTAGAAATTTCATGTCCCCCTTCCGTTGTATCATATTTCCCCGAGCTGTTCTTGTGTCTTTTCGTCTTCTGTCATTCAGGTAGTCAGTCCTCTGGCATCTTGCTCCTCCCCAGCGCATGTAGACTTCTGTGGGCTTCAGCAGGTGTTCAGCCTGCGAGGGGCTCTTCCCTGTGTCTGACCCCCACGCTCTTTGCATTTGCTGCCTAGGCCCCGACCACGGCTGGCAAGGTTGTACCGCGTGCTACGCACTGAAGAACAGGCTAACTAGGTGGAAAGAGCTCTACGAAAGGTCACCGTCGGAGGACTTGAACTTCATTAAGCAAAGATCGAGGCCCAAAGGTGGACTGTTATTTTCCATCGCCCCCGTAAGGGCGACTCCTTCCCGAGGAAACGCCCGAGCGGGAGGAACCTCTCAGGTTCTACTACCAGCACACGCACCGAGGCTAGTCTAGTTACCGGCCTCCCGGCCGAGGGTTCCTCGGATCCTTCCGGAATCGGTGCTTAGGGACCACAAGGTTATTTTACTGGGTGTACATCCGAGGGGCAACGCCCTAGTACCGGCTCAATGTCCGAGGGGGAGCCTGTCTGCATGCAGCACTACCAGCAACAATGCTGAGGGCAACACACCTTCCAGGCCTAGACCGGAGGTGCTGCGCAGGCCTTATGCTCCACAACCAAGAGTTCTGGAGGAGGCCCCATGACTTTGGCACATGGCATGCAGCTCGACAAAATGGCTGCTGCGCAAGAAAACATGGCTGCTTGTCCGATGCCACTCCTAGGAACAGAGCAGGCAGGTGAACGAGTGTCAAGACGGGACTGGTGTCAACCAGGTATGTGGCCTAAAGTTTATCCATGTGCAGGGCAGGTTTCCCCTACTACCTAGTGTGCGCTCCGGCCACAGCAGCCCCCAGCCACTCTCCATCCCCTGCGTCCGCTTCTGTCTCCAAAGACAGGTTCTTTGAAAGGTTCCTGGAACACTTGGGGCCACCTTCAGGTTGATCTATTTGCCTCGTGGAAGAACAGGAAGTGCCATCAGTTAGCATCCTGGCAGTGGCTGGGTCCCGCGTCCCTGGAAGATGGGTCCAAACATCCCTGCAAGTTGACCTTTTTTTAAGGGTATGTGATGCTGGTGGCTGGGAGTGTTTAGTTTTAGAGTTTATCCCTGAAGGGATCCCAGGCAATATTTGTCCCCCAACAGTATTGTCTTGCATACACCGAAGGGTTCCAATTACGAGAGGACCATTTTCAAGAACCCCTCTTGGCCAGAGTTTGGGGCATGAATGGAAGCCACTGTTAAAATGAGCGACCCTAGTTGAAGAAGGAAGATGTAGCTACCTTCTGTATCTGCGTTCGTCTTCAGAATCGTTACCGGAGTACCTACTTTAAATGCGAGTACCCCTGCTGTTTTCCCTTTGGCTTGTATGATCTTAGGATATTGTCTAATTTTTAATATGTTGTGTTTTGATGAGTTTCCTGGAGTTGCGACTAGATCGGGTTGATGTGTGAATAGATGTTCTAATTTCCTTCTCTTGACGCGGGCATTTAAGCCCTGTATACTAAGTGTCGACAGCGGAATATAAGTCTGTTATGTGGTGTGTATGCATGGCGATATCCTGCGGAGTTCGAAATTTAATAGTACCTTTTTATAATGTCCCTCGTATATCACCCTAACCAACTCCCCCACTTTAAACATAACTCTTGCCCTCCACCACCCCCTGGTGTAGGCCACCCTTGCTAATCCTTCCTCGGACTCATTCCTCTGAGGTAGCCTATGACTAAGACAAGTACATGTGCGGGTATCCTAAAATCTGCTCGATTACTTTTGGTAGGTTCCAAGGTGAGCTCTAATCGTACCCCATCTTTTTTCTTTTTTTTTTTATATACGAAATGTGAACAGCTCGGCAACGAGTTACCAGTGTCCGCCTATACACCTTTTTGCTGGAGTGTCTTTGGTCGGCGGGGCGTGCAGGGCCGTGTTGTCCTAGGAGCCTCTTCTATTTCGCCTGCGGATTCGTTCTTCAGCTGTCCATTCGCAGGAGCATGGTGGGGATAGCATGCCAGTGCGGCAAGGTTGTCTCTATGGCGTGCACCTGGGTCTTTGCGTAAGGTGCCTACTCTGTGAATCCGGTCTATTGGAATATCCACCTCGCCTTCTGCATTCACAAGGTCCTTGAATATTTCTCTTCTGCTTTTCAGTCTGCATCGCACAGTGTTTCGGCAAGATTTATGATGTTTGACCTCCTGCACCTGTCTTTAAGGTCCCCTCACTGCAATTTGATATTGTTGTCCTGGCCAAGTGCTCTAATAGCTCGTCCGACTTGGGGGGTCTAGTGCCAGGTCTTGAAGTGCTTTTTCATTTGTATCAATCCTTTCCTCAAGAGACGAAACATCTTGCCTCATTGTTGCCAGGTCTGACTTGAATTTGCTGGTAAATGTGTTGAATTGCAGTTAGGTGGAAAGCCTCTACTGAAATTCTTGAAAACATCACCTTATTTCTTTTTTGGAGGCGGCCATGTTGTGATCAGATGCTCTCGAATTTGCTCCTGTGTCTGGTGTACAATCCAGATTAATGTGGGTCCCCACTGACCTTGACCAGCTGTCTTGTTTATTTGTGCCTTGGGAGTGGGTTGCTGCAGTGGTTTCTGTGCTGATTTTCTTCCCCTTTGCTCCTGGCATTGGCCACGTGTGTGCTTCAGGGTCGCCACTGCCCCTTGTCGATCAATTCCCCTGTTTCTGGCTGGGCCTGCGGTTGTATTGAGGCCTCTGCTCCACTGCATGATTCTTATTCTGGTCTGTTCCCCCAGGAGCCTGGGGGTGCCCTTCCTGGGGCACTCCTGCCATTTTGCGCCTCAACAGAGTTGCCGACCTCTCCACATACGCATATTACAGTAAGAGCATATGCAGGGTGGGAGTCCTTCCCATACCCACTGGAGTCCCCTGCTGCTCAACTTGAAGATATGAGGCCGGGGGTCTCTACCAGCCAAGCCGCCTAGTATGCATCTGCCCAGCAGACCTGAGTTGGTGTCCACCAGGCGTGAGAAGTGTCTTCTGATGTACACCTGCGTTGTTGCTTTCCACACGAGGTGCAGGGTTGTAGTCCGGGGGCGCCGGGCCTTTAGTTCGTTGTTTTGTTGGCCTACCCCCAATCGCCTCCAGCCGGGTGTCCCATTCTCCCTCTCAACCGGGTGTGGGGGCATGTGTGGCTCCCCCAGTTCCTCCATGTTTGCTGGGCCTGTCGGCACTGCTTTGGCAGGTCAGAAAGCTGGATCCTCTACAAACTGCACACACCACGGGAAGGGTTTCTGAACTGCTGCTTTACCGCTTCTGGTGATAAGTAGCATATGTGGGGGCTCACCATCTGCTCCCTGCAATTGTATGCTGGTTTTGCTGCTCTGGGCAGATTTTTACACATTCAGTGCCGAGCTAGCTTTTGTGTGGACCAAGCACTACCAGTCACTACTTAATTGCTGGCGGCCATCTGGGATGCCTCGTTCTTTTCGTTTTTATAGGAAAACAGGAACTGAATACCAGGGAAGTAAATGTTACAACTGATGCACCAATTAAAAGGTCCACTTGACATATCACCCCATCATAGGCAATGGAATTCTATTTTGAAATCTCAAATGGTCCCCCACTCCCCTCCCTCAAGTGAAGTTACATTGTTGAACAAGCTTCTTCCAGGCAACCTGGCTGTCCACTTTCTGTTTAATTTATCCTCTGGAAACCTTGGAGGGTTAGCACCTAGAAACCAACCAAACTAGCTTTTTTTGCACCGGGGGAAAACCCTTTGAAGGTACACTCAGTAAAGGTTTTGGGGTTTGTGTTAAGGTATCGGGGGGTGGGGGGGTTGGGAACTGCGTGGGGGCATGTAGAAAAGGCTGTGCAGGGTTTGAACCCCTACAAATGCAGTGAAACTGCATCCGTGAGATTGGCTCCTGGGCAATGTCAGTGATCCAATATTTGTGTTCAGCAGATTAAGTGTCAGTTTCACCCACATTCTTTTTGTTAAAACACAGTACTTTGTTCCAGATGTACCCACATATTGGGAAGAAACATTGCCTGTTTTTGTTTTTTTTGGACAATGTTCAGTGTGCAACAACCTTTCATGGAGAGATGAGAAGGCCTTCTAGCTAAATTGTGTTCCAAGTTAACCAATGCCAACACAGCTGTATGTGGAGTAGGTAGTCCTTGCTCTGACCATCTTTTTTTGAAATTGTCTGACAAGTTTTATTAAAACTTGTCACAAAAAGGGCGATCCAACCTATATAATAAACATCCTTTACCCAAAACAGCAAAATATTACTGTTGCAAATATATCACCATTTTAAAAATATAACAAGCCTATTGCAATAACCATCTCTACATTATGAAAACTGTATCTGTACAGTCGATTAACTTCTTAAAAGCTGATTTGTTTTAAAGAACGTGTTTGCTGTTAAAATTAAGGCAATTCTTAAGTACTTTTTTGGTGCTATAGGCGATTTTGGGCACAATCTCGCCCACTCCCCTCACGCTTTTTCCCCTGGTCTTTGCCCCATCCCACTCTGTAATTGGGCTGTGCAGCCTTCCGGGATCAGAACAAGGGGTGCTGTGCCTGGACCCGAAGCCACTCTGCACCAGTGTGCTTCTGGGGGTGAGTTAAGGGCAGCCTTCCAGTTGGTGACCTGTTTTTGCTTCATTTTTTGATTTGGTGCTTTAGTTGCTTTGCGTGCCCTCTACCCACCATTTTGCTTCTCTCGTCTCACTCTGCACCCTGCGATTGGGCAGTGCAGTCCTGACTGGGCAGCCAAGAGCCATAAGAAAAAGGGCAGCTCCCAGCCAAACGGCTCGAGTCCACGTTTGCTTGTGTTCGCCTGGGAAGCCTACTGCACCCAACCGGCAGTGACAGATGAGGTAAGTGTGGTGTTGGTGGAGAGTACAGCCATTACTGTAATCCAGTAAAACCCCTCCACTTTTTACTACCTAATATCGCATGCATTTAGCCCAACTGCACTCATCAACCATTCTGCTTTTAGCCTGTCGGGTACCCATTTTCTGGTTTTAGCCTAACTGTGTCAGGTAGCCAAGGCGGAGTATGGGTGTCTCTCCATTGCTGTGCCAGGGCTGAGTTAAAATGAAACTATAGATTTCCTGGGAAGCAAACTGTATAGGTTTGTCTCTTAGGGTCTTGTATTTATTTTTTTATTTTTAATGGTATGTTTGGATTCCAAACGTTATGTTAGGTCTCATTTGTTTCATGGTTCTGTTTTTGAGACATAATGGCTATCCAGAATTGGATGATGGTAAAAATTAATGATTTGTCGTTGCCACTGAGAATTTGGGACCATCTTTCATGTATGTCCATCTGTTTTTCTGATATTTCGAAAAAGGCCCTGAACAAATTGTTTCTCAAGCAGTGCACGTCATTAGAATGTGAAAGTTTTTCAGTGATGTTTTCTTGGTTAGAAAATCGACAGATTGCATTCTACCTATCCAATTGTTTGGTTTGTGTACTGTCGAGTCGGAAGGATGTTAAGACAAAAGTGCAAGTAGAGATCTCTGATCTTTTGGTCAGGAAAGCGAGCTAGATATTCTGGTAGTTCGTTTAGAGCTCTTGTTTCCATTTCACATCTCGGATCTCGTTTGTATTGAGTTTGTTGGGCTTGTTTTGATCCAGTCGTTTTGCTGTATTTTACGTTTGGCATATTGAGGTGTTTGTCTCTATCTCTTGATCTCTTCCCGTTGCATCAGTTTCTCGACCTTCGTTGGCCAATGTCGAAGTGAGGTCACATGCATCGCATTTTATTTATTTTTTTTATGGAGTATCTACTGCAGGAATTTGCTCGTTGCAAATTAATTTTCTGTACAAGTCGATTTGTTTCCACTCTATTGATGGGAGGGATTGTAAGGCTAATTCATACTGTATTCTCGGCATCGGAAAGGTGGTCGGCAGTGCCAGGGTTTTCCTCCAATATTGCTTCGTACAAATGCCACTTTAATTGATTAGAGTTTCTCCAGCATAGGCAAGTATAGGAACGACTTTTTGTTTAAATAGGGCCACAACTGGTTTCAGTGAGAATTTGCCAAACATGCAGTGAAAAGAACGACCTTGGCCCGCAAGTGATGGAGCATTTGGTTCCAAATGATCTTTCCATTCCTGTTCGTTGCCAGATGAGTTTATCCTTGCACCCAGATATTAGTTTTAACAGCTTCGGTGGGGTGTCCTCCGAGTATAGCTGTTGGGTTTCTTTGTTTCCTCCTTTATTGGTTTATCAATCTCATGAGTTTTGATTTATCAGTGATTTGTCGGTCATTGTCTTTCATGTAGTTTTATAGTTTGTCAAGGCTAACTTGGAGGCCAGTCAATGTTTTATCTAAGATGATGTCTGTGTAAATCAATGTTTGCATAGGTTTGTTTATCTTCGGTGGGTTCGTCGCTGGGTTTTGAATTCGCTCAACAAAGTCTGAAGTGTAGAGGTTATATAGGTTCGCTGCCGGTGGAAAACCTTGTTTTAGGCCGTTCGAAGGGTCTATTGGGCTAGACCCAGTTCCCTCTTGTTAGTCTGACTCGAATCTTAGTGTTCGAGTAGAGTTTAATCTGGTTAAGAATGGATGCAGGGCATTTCCACGCTGTCAGTTTTTACCATAATTTGACAATTTACTCTGTCGAATGCTGGTTTTAGGTCTATGAAGACCGCATATACCTGTTTCTCCAGCATGGGGTCTGGCATGGATTCACATGCTCATGAATATTCTCCATCAGGCCGGGAATCCTCTGTAAAGAAAAAATCTGTATCATTTTCGTTTCTGATCTGTCTTTCTCAGTAGTAACCAATCACTGGTCTCTGGGTCATACTGCCCACAGCCAATGACTGCCCTCTTCCTAAGCCCCGCCTCTGGCAGCCATCCTCAGGTTTTTACTGCACGCTCAAGTGTTCGGAGTCCTCGTGTTTAGCTCTCAAGCTTTTGCTGCGCTTTTGCGCTTTTTCAAAGAGAATTTCTCATTCGGTCAAATAGAGCCTCAAGCTCCACCGTCTCTACATCCGATTAACGGGCATCCGTGTCAGATTTTTCTACGCCCCTCAAGGGTGAAGATTTCGTGCAGTTATGCTTCTTGGAGTCCAGGAGTTTCTGCAGCCTACCTGAACATGGCCCAGGAGAAAGGAAGCTCTACGCCTGGAAAGCTGTTCAGGGTTTGCCCTGGATGCCAGCTGCAGAATGTGTTCGAGGACGAGCACTCTGTCTGTGCTGCCTTCATGAGGACAAAACGCACGTGGAGAAAGACTGTGCGTTTTGCAGGAACATGTGGGAACGGACCATCGGGGACCGACACCTTCGTCTCTCCAACTGGCTGGAAGGAAAGAGCCCGCCAGGTGAGAAGTCCGAGCGGTCTTCTAAATTCTGTGAGGGGGGCCCCGGTGACGGGGCCCAACAGAAGGCAAAGCATTGAGAGTCCGCGGGCACTGGAGCGCCGAACGGTCGGGCTCCTCGGCTGCCAGGCAGGGCGCATCCTCCCCAGCACCATCAACCACGAGCCAACGCTCTGACTCAGGGAAGAGGAAGGCCGAGAACCCAGCGAAGATTCTGGAAAGGCCCCGGTCGAGCTCGAAGGATCCAGCCGAGGGGGAGCGAGGCAGTGACCCTGCCCACCCCCCAATCCCCCCAGGTGAAGGCCACAGGCCCGCATAAGGTGGCAAAGGCCTCGATTCACCCAGCCAAGGACTCTATCGAGGAGGTTGCGGCGGCCCTGGCGCAGCCTGTGGAGGCTACACCAGTGGAGGCGACCTCGGGGCTCAGTCTCCCTGCCTCCGCGGACCCCGGCGGAAAAAGAGGGGGGGGCGATGGCCATTGTGGACACGGATACGGCGTCCGAGGAGGAGCTGGTAGAAGTCTTAGAGGGCCTAGACGAGGGCGTCAAAGAGGCCCGTTCCCACGGGAGGGATCCCGGCGAATGTGACGACAAGAGTGCTGGCGAGGGTCCTAGTCACCCGTCGCTTCCGGAGCCGCAGGACAACTTGGCAGCCATTTTTGTTGGCAATACAATCGTTATGTTCGGAGATGAGGACGAGATTGCCCTTACCACCGACAGAGGAACCGGAACCAGGCTTGACGGAGGAGCCAGAGCCAGGCCCAGCGGGAAGCCCCCCGAACAAGAGAAGATGGATCCATCCAGCCCCACCTTTTCAGCCGTTGCGGCCTACTCAACCTTTGCCCACGTCCCCGTCCCTGGGGATGACACAGGAACGGACACGGGTACCGACAGCGGTGACGACAGGATGGAGCTCCCATCGCACCAGCCCAGGCCTCCCCGCCCGACGAGATTGGATCTTTCCATGCAATGATCGCCAGGGCATATGAGCTTTTTCAGCTCTGGCCCGAAGAGCAGGAAGGTTTCCTTTACCAACGGCGCAAGGCCAAGAGGGAAACGGTCCTCGCCGTGCCTCTGCTGGATGACATCTGGGACGAGGGCCTCCCCCTTAAGAGCCAGTCTACGACGCCTGCCACGTGGGATCGGTACGAGAAGAAGTACCGGGTCCCCGACGCGGCCCCTTTGTGCCTTAGAGCACAACCGACCCCTGACTCGGTCGTCTCGGCAGCGGCCAAGAAGGCGGGGGCGCCATCAGCCTCAATTTAATGTATTTATTTAATTTATTTTACATTTATAAAGCGCGCGCAGGCATTGTGGCGCTGTTACAGGAATTGTTTGTTTTTCTTAGTTGTTTGCGTAATTGTGTATTTTTTTTTTTGGTCTTAGTTACGTATTTATAACGCACTTAAACACCCGGAGGTTTCTAAGCGCGGACCCGGGGTATCGAACCTGTTGCTTCGTGTCGACTTGCTTCCAAGACGCGCACGCTGCCGCTGAGCTATCCTCATCAACTTCCCCCCCGGACGGCGAAGGAAAGAAGCTGGATGCAATGGAACGACTAGTTTTCTAGTTGGCGGCAACGATTAAGGCAGCCAACGCCCTCGCGATCATGGCCCGCTACGACGGAGTTATGGTACGAGGTCGCCCCCCCCCCTGTTGGACTTCCTACCGGACAACAAGAGGGCCGAGGCCCTGGAGATCTTGCAAGAAGGCGAAGTGGCGTCTGACCACGCCATTACGGTGGCAACGGAAATTGCAGACACCGGTTTCCGCCAGCTAGGCAACAGCGTTTGCCTTAGATGAGGGTGGCTCAAGGCGACGGATTTCCGCCAGGACGTACAAGCCAAGGTTTTGGACATGCCATTCGATGGGAACAATCTGTTTGTGAAAACAGTGGGTGAGTCCCTCCAAGCCATCAAGGCGGACACGGAGACAGCTAAGGCCCTAGGTGTTCTCCGGCAACGAAGGCCGTTCTTTCGGAGCACCGGAGGCAAGCAGGGGGCCTCCAAGGGATTCGGCGGTGGCTCCTCTACGTACCGCCAAGCGGCCCGCTCCTCGTCGCAGGAAGCCTATAGAGGACGAGGCAAGTCGGGTGGGCCCCGCCTTCGTCGCCAGGGAGGCCAAGGTGTCCTCCAAGCAAAATTGAACCGACCGTGGTGTCTGGCTCCCACCGAAGCACCCCGGTGGGAGGCCGGCTGGCGAAGTTCATCAGCATGTGGGAGTCCATCTCCACCGACCGTTGGGTGCTGGATGCCCTTGCCCAGGGGCACGCCCTCGAATTTCTAAAAAAGTGCCCCCGCATTCCACCCGTGGCCAGGAAGGAAAATCACGTCCCTCAACTGCTATTGGAGGTAAGGGCGATGCTCAAAAAAGGTGCCATCGAGCTCGTCCCGAAGAGGCTCTGGGGCTCTGGAGTTCTGGAGGTATACTCAAGGTACTTACTCGTGAAAAAGAAGACGAGGATGGAACAAGTACATCAAGGCACAGAAGTTCCGGATGGTCGCCCTCCAGCATGTGCTGGGACAGCTTGAGGAGGGCGATTTCCTGTCCTTGGATTTGGAGGATGCATACATTCACATTCTAAAAGGACACCGGAAGTTCCTCAGGTCCGTGGTCCAAGGACGGCACTACCAGTTCAAGGCCCTCCCATTCAGATTGAAGTCGGCACCCAGGGTGTTTACCAAGTGCCTCACACCGGTGGCGGCACGGCTGCGCCTGCAGGGGATCTACGTCTACCCCTACCCGGACGACTGGCTCATCCGAGCAAAGACAAGGGAGCTTGCCGTACAACACACAGCGAAGATCGCCCAGCTGCTCACAGACCTGGGATTCTCCAACTTTCCCAAATCCCACCTAGTCCCGTCGCACTGTTTCTGGGAGCCAAGCCGTCGGAGTAAAGGACGAAGGCCATCCTGGGCACGGTGCCGCGTCTGCTGGCCACAGATGTGGCCAGGGTGAGGTCCATCAAGTCCCTCCTCGGGATGATGTCCTCCTGCATATATATCGTGCACCTGTGCAGGCTTCGGATGCGCCCTCTGCAAGAGTTCCTCGACGCCCGCTGGATCCAAGCGACGGGCAGCTTTGAGGACAAGCTCCCGCTCAACGAGACCTTCCGACGAGCGATCCAGTGGTGGGGCACCCACGCTCATCTGACAGTGGGCACAGACTTTCAGACCCCATCTCACCAGATAACGGTGACGACGGATGCCTCTCTGGAAGGGTGGAGAGCGCACACCGGAGAACTTCATGCGAGAGGCCTTTGGTTCCCGAAGGAGAAGCCGCGTTCTGGGCCCTCGGGTCCTTTCTCCCGTCCCTCAAGGGCAAGGTGGTGAGAATCTTCACCGACAACACCACCACAATGTTCTACATCCGGAAGCAGGGAGGAACCCGATCCCCAGCCCTCTCCCAGGAAGCCCAGGATCTGTGGCATTGGGCTGTCACCCAAGGGTTGGGTTGTTTCTGGTGCCCTTTCATCTTGCAGGGATAAATAGCATCGCCGACTCACTCAGCAGGGAGCTGCGCTCGTGCCACAAGTTGGAACCACGTCAGGATAAAGTGGATTGACACTTCCGACGATATGGGACCGCAGATTGACCTGTTCGCGACGAACTCCAAGTGCCAGAGGTTCGCCAGCAGGTTTCCCCAGCCGATGAGCATGTGCGATGCTTTCTCGTTTCCCTGGGACGGCCTGTTCCTATTTGCATTCCCTCCGGTGCAGGATGATCCTCGTCGCACCTGCGTGGCCGAGGCAGATCTGGTTCCCGGACCTTCTGGACTTGTCAGCGTCCCCACCAGTCAAGCTGCCGACGGACGCAGATCTTCTCTCCAGAGAAGGAGGCGCCATACATCGTGACCCGGAGTCGCTGAACTTGCAGGCCTGGCTCCTGCAGCACTAGAGTTTGGAGGGTACGATATCCCGGGTGACTGCAGAGAGGTTCTTGAAAAGGCCAGGGCGTCCCCAACTCTCAAGTGCTACGGACATAAATGGAAGAGGTTCTCTCTCTGGTGCCGTGCACAGAAGATTAACCCTCTATGGATTACGGCCCCTCAAGTGCTGCCGTACCTGTCGCTGGCCAAGGCTGGACTGGCTCACGCCTCCATCATGATACATCTGGCTGCAAACTCCCGATACACCAGAACCACAGGACGGGCGTCCTTGTGGTCCCATCACCTGGTGAAGTAATTTATGAAGGGACTGTTCTGATCGTTCCCACCGGTGAAGGCCCCTGCCCCGGCGTGGGAGCTCAACGTGGTGCTGACCAAGCTCATGGGGGCGCCATTCGAGCCCCTGCATTCGGCACCGTTGAAGTTCCTGTCATGGAAGACAGTTTCTTTTGGCCATCACCTCCGCACGACGAGTGGGAGAGATCCAGGCCCTATCCTGCAAGCCTCCATACTTGACTTTTCACAACACGAGGGTGGTGCGGACGACGCACCCCTCCTTTATGCCCAAGGTGCCGTCGGACTTTCACCTCAACGAGCCCTTGGTGTTACCGGTTTTCTTTTCGTTGCCGGCCGAGAGGACTTTGCACTCGCTGGATGTGGCTAGAGCGCTGAAGTTCTACGTGGACCGCATAAAGCGTTTTCGGAAGACATCACAGCTATTTGTGAACTTTGGACCTGTGACCCAAGGGAAGGCTCTCTCGAAGGCTTCCATTTCCAGATGGCTCTCTGGCTGCATCATGCACTGTCATCGGTTGGTAAAACGACTGTTGCCCGGCTGTCCGAGAGCCCATTCGACCAGAGCTATCGCTGCTACCACGGCGTTCTTGTCTGGTGTGCCCCTGCTGGACATCTGCAGGGCTGCTACGTGTAGGTCGACGCACACCTTCACGAGATTCTACTGCGTCGACCAGGATTCCAGGGAGGAGTCCAGGGTCGGCCAAGCAGTGCTGCGCAACCTGTTTGCCTAAGGTGAGCCTGGTGAGGTAAGAATTGCTTAATGTCGAGTTTTGGATGTAATGCTTAATGTTGAGCCTTTGCCACCTCCCGTGGTTGTGCATGTGTTGTACTGCTATGCATTCTTATATTCATGAGCATGTGAATCCATGCCAGACCTCATGCTGGAGAAGGAACAAGTTGCTTACCTGTAACTTTTGTTCTCCAGCATGGGTCTGGCATGGTTTCACATGCGAATCCTCCCTCCTACCCCTCTGCGGCTCTTCACTTGGTCATACTGCCACTTTACGTGTTACCAAATCTGAGGATGGCTGCCAGAGGCGGGGCTTAGGGAGGGGGCAGTCATTGGTTGGGGGGCAGTATGACCCAGAGACCAGTGATTGGTTACTACTGAGAAATACAGATCAGAAATGAAACTGATACTGATTTTTCTTTACCGAGGATTCCCAGCCTGACGGGGAATATTCATGAGCATGTGAATCCATGCCAGACCCATGCTGGAGAACAGTTACAGGTAAGTAACTTGTTCCTCCTTTGGTCTAGCTTCCTGCTTGATCATGTTTAGGAGCAGTATATTGATGTTTGTTCCTACTTTTTTGACGAATTCGGTTTGGCGTTTTACCAGTCCATCATTTGGAGCTGCCCATTTATTCAGGTTTTTCAGAAGAAACTGCCTATACCTCAGCTTAACTCTTTGTGACTGTCCCGTCCGCTCTGTCCAATCACTATCTGTTCGTCCGTTCTCGTGTCCTTGTTTCTGCGCCCCGAGGTTCGCGAGCTACCGGCGCAATATAAATATTAAATAAAATAAAAATAATAAAAGGAGCAAACAACTTTCCCAAAGGGTCCATGAGAGCAATGGGTCTATAATTCACTGGATTTTTCCAGTCGCACTGCTTGAAAATTGGAATGAGTTGCACATTTCCAACTAGTGGGTATTTGTTTCGTTTGGGCTCCATTTGCTCATTTTGATAGAGCACTCTTCCAAGGCTGATTATAAGTTTGCGAATATTTTTGCAAAAGCATTGGCCTTCAGGATAGTCTTCTCTGGCGGATATCATAGATCAGAGCCAGACAGGTTTTGTGAAAGGGAGACCTGCATCAAATAATATGAGGAGACTTTTGACTTTATTTGAAAGCAGAGAACATTGTAATGATGTGGTGGTGTTGTCTTTGGATGCGGAAAAAGCATTCGATCGGATTGAGTGGAAGTACCTCCTGACAGCATTGGAAGGATTCGAATTTGGAAAAAACATGATTGAATGGATGTCTATTATATTCTTTACCAACTGCATGTGTGAACACAAATGGTATGGTCTCGGGCACTTTTGGACTGGAAAGAGGGACAAGGCAAGGATGTCCATTGTCGCCCATATTTGTTATTGCAATGGAACTCCTCGCTGTGAAAATACGAGAAGATGAAAGAATTGAAGGGATTCATTATGGTGAAGCATGTCAGAAGGTCTGGCTATAAGCAGATATGTTGCTAATTATTCAAAATGTTGAGAATTCTATTCCTGTACTAATTGAACAAATTGACATGTTTCACAAAATATCGGGGGTACAAGATCAATTGGTCAAAATCCAAAGCTCTACCAGCGTCTGACTCATGTTCTATTCTGAAAATGAGGAACTTTACTTTCAATTGGTGTCCAGACAAGATGTGATATCTTGTAATTTGGTTAACTAATGATGTGTATAATATGTTGGATGTCAATCTGACTGGTAGTCCAATCCTTGGAATCGGATTTGAAAAGTTAAAATGAGCTGCGTTTGAGTCTATGGGGGAGAGAACATGCGATTAAAATGACGGCACCACACATTAATTATGTGCTCAGTATGATCCCTTTACGAATTAAGAAGTTCTTTCTGAAGAAAATTGAGAATCTGATCCAGTCCTTTATTTGGGAGAATAAACTGTGCCTGAAACTTTGGAAATTACAATTATCCCATGACTGTGGTGGTCTAGGGGTTCCAGACTTTGAAAATTATCACTTCGAGTTTGGAGCTAGACATTTGGTTCCTTTCATTGAAAATTCTACAGATGTCTGGACTTTGGCACAGTCAAGTCGATCATCTCCACTTCCACCCAGAGCAATTCAGTCTATGGTGGATGGGTCTGGATAGAAGTCATTTCCGCCAACTGTATTTTTGAGATCATGTTGGAAAGATCTTTTGAAGAAGTCTAAAAAGGTGATTTCTGACAATAGCTTTATCCCAATCTGGTTGAATCCGAATATAAAGTTGCATGGGAAGCCTCTTTTTTGGCCAAACTGGTTGCTGGGTGGAGTACAGTGGTTGGAGGATCTTGTTGAAGATGGAAAATGGATCAGTTTCAAAAGGCTTGCACAAATAAAGGGCCTCAAAGATTGCACTATGGGAGAGTATAGGAAGCTGAAGAAAGTTCTATAAAATGGATCTACGGATGGAAGCAAAGGTTGGCAGGTCTGGTTGTCGGCGTACAAATCTGAAGGAGGCATGGCGTCTGAAGTGTGTGAAAATCTGAACCAGGAACCAAATAAAGATTTATTGGGTCAGATGCCTGAGGACAGATGGAGGAATATATGCAAAACAGTGGTTCTGACTTCTTTAAATCTGGGAGAGCAAAGTCGACAAATTAAAATTCCGAACAGTTTTTTGGACACCCCATAGACTTCATGCAAGGGGTATGACTGATTCGGATGCATTTTGGGGGTGTAAACATGCAGTTGGTTCTTTGAACATATGATCTGGGAATGTTGAGAATTGAGGTCGTTCTGGAGGAAGGTCACCATGAGAATTAATGCAATTCCACTATTGCATGATGATTTTGACTACAATACTATTATCTTTGGTGAGGATGACATGGTGGAGGAGCTTACTTATCCACAGAGGTGCTGGTTTTTCAGGGCAGCATATTCTGCAAAAAAGTAATTTTGAGGAAATAGAAATCTGTGGAGAGGCCAACGTTTTCGGAATGGGTGGAGGATTTGAAACGGGTGTCCAGGTTTGAGAGAATAATTCTTCAGAGATGGGAAGATGAACCTGTTTGATCAAATGTGGGGTTGTTTTTTGGAGTTGTGATATTGAAATTTCATAGTCCTTTTCTGTTCAATCTGAGTAAATATGGTTAATTTCACCATTGGAAGGGGGTGGTGGTTGATGACATACTGGTTGTGATTTTATTTGTATTGCTGTTTTTGTAATTTTTATTTGATGTGTTTGAAAAATTAATAAATGTTAATTTTAAAAAAGTTTGCGTTTGCAAGGCGATCGGGCCCCCGGCACGATCGATGTTTTCAGGCTAATGATTGTTTTTGAAATATCGTCGACTTCCCATTTAAGGTTCCACGGGGGCTCTGGTTTAGGTCTTCCTGTGTCGGAGGTAAGGGGCCCTCTCCTTGTAAAGTTTTGTAAAATGCCGTATCAGGCCTGTTCAACTTCTTGAATCAAGTTGGACAAGAGATTCTGCTTCAGGAGGGACCATAGTTGTCTCATATTTCTCGGATTCAAGGTTGCCAATATCGCTTCTGCATCGGTTTGCTGTAGCAGGGCTTGCGCTGATTTCATCCTATTCGCATATTTCTGTTTTTTATTTCTTGTCTCAATGTTAATGTATTCTGTTTTTTTAGTGTGCAAAGTCTTTTCTGTACATGTTTTTTCTTCTGACTAAACTCGTAATTAAAATGCTTATGGATTTTATGGTTTCCCATTTTTTTGAAGGGGATTGTTATTCTCGTATACATTCATAGTTTTGTTTATCATTATCTGATCTTTCAAATTTCTTTAGGAGGATGGGCATGTGATGTTTTATTCAAAGTTTATTCATGCTGTTGTTCAATTATAACTCCGGGAGGTTCAGACAATCCGGATGGAGTCATGGATTATCCCAGGTTATTGCTATTTGGTGGTGATCGCTATTATCCTGCGGAAGATTGGTAGCAGTTCTCAATGTTTGTAGTATTCCTTCTGAAATTAATATAGTCGATATGCTCTTGAGTTAGCCCGTGTCCATGTTGGTTGCAGTTGGCCTTGGTCATCGATCGGGTTACCTGTCAAGGTAAGATGTCGGATGGCTGTGTCATTGACCCATTTTCTCGTTCTAGGAGTTAAGTGGATCCCTGGTTGTTCTGTTGGGATTGAATAAATGTATGTGAAGGTCCCCAGCAATTATGAATTCAATCTATTTGTTTGCAAGAATATCTATTTCGGCACATATTGAATCAATGAATTTTTTGACATTCAGGCTCTGGCATAATCATGTGTAGTATAATATATTGTGCTCAGGGGTGCAAGTTCTTCTTTATTATTGACCAGTTGGGATCTATTTTGGTTAAGATCATCCCTGATGATGGCCTGCCATGTTGAGGTTCTATTGCCAGATTCATGAGTTATAAATCCTTCACAAATTACTTCATATGCAATCCATGTCTCTTGCAAGCATAAATCATTTTTTTTAAATCAGAGGAGCCTTTAGAGAAAAGATGTCCGAGTCCTCTAGTGTTCCACGAGTATAGTGAGGAGCCTCAGTTTGGGCACTCGGAACCGATTGATGGTTATAAATGTTGTTCTGGAATTTCTTTGGTCCTTGTTAGGGTGAATTCTCTGTGTAGGCTGAATTTCTTAACCTAGTGTGTCCCCCAGCAGCTTTGCTGGATTTCTGGAGTTTTTTTTCTCCTGCCAAGAGTGAGACTCTTTTCCTCCCACTCTTGGACATGATTTATGGTGTTCCTTTGAATGTTAATGTGTTTCATGGGCTATGGGGTCTTTTACTCCATAGGGTCTCATGTTTTTTTTGTTACACAGCAGTAATACAGGGGTGTCATAGTGACCCTCACCCCCCACCATAGACTCCATACCCTGGGACTGACTACTGTCTCCCAGGGCATGTAAAGTCACAATTGGCTTTGCTAGTCCCAAATTACTAACAGAACCAGTAAAAACCATCATATTGTGGACGTACTGGTAGGGGCAATTCGAGTGCCCCTGCGTCTGTTATTCGAGGGGGCACTGTCCCGTCCCCCTCGTCGAGTTTTGGCTGGTGGCAGTGGATACTACTTTTTATATTCAACCACGAATATCTCTATGGGATTTTCCCATTGTTCGAGGCTAATACTTTTTAACATGGCCTCTAACATACCGCCGTTTTATTTAATGTTAATTCACTGGTTGGTATTTTTCTGCCAGAACTCGGTTTTAAAATGGCGTTTGTGTTCGCCTCTAACTCCAAACCAAATGTCGAGCCCTTTGTTCCACTTTTTGGCGGGCTTCTCCACAGAAGCCTCCAAAAGTGGTGCCACTCTGTCTGGGTACCACAGGGGATGTGGGAGGGGGTTTAGGCACCCTGGACTGAGTTACCTTGGTAACTCAAGTCGCACTCTTGTGTGATTGGCCCAAGTGGTGAGCTGGCCGGCTCACCACTTAGCATGTTTGACAGCTAGGCTGAGTGAATGGGGGTGTGCTGCATAAAAGCAGGGCTTTTGGGACTGGATTTTCAGAAGTCGCCACAGGACCTGAAAATCCGACGAGGGAGAAGATGAGCCGACCTGCTACGACACCACCGGGGTAGCCCTTCTGAACTGACGCATCACTTCCCAACGACAGATCTCCCTACCACTGGACCGCAAATAAAAGGACCGCTCCTTTTAATTGAGAACTCTGCGGCTGGTTTCTTCCCTGGCAGTGCAACGGACTCCTGCTTTCCTCCCCGACGAGATCCTCTCTTCCCCCAGATGAAGCACCGACTTGCACCCGCTGCCAGGAACAACTGCCCCCGCTGGAGCGTTCTCACCATTTTAAGGTACCGTGTCTGCCAGGCCTCCCTTTCTAAAGATTGCTACAAGATAACAATCCCTTAACCTTCTGGGCTGGCCGCCTTGACCATCTAACTGGTCCCTTTCTTTTTGGTCCAACTCTTTATGAACTTATTGCAAGACTTTTGGGCACTTTGAACCGTGTGACCTTGGACACATTTCGACCGGAGCCTCTTAAAATGGGTCCGGCCTTGTTACTTTTGCCTTTACGGTTTTAACCTGCCTTATTCTCCTACTGTGGTCTTCTGAAAGTGTTGGGATCTGTTTCTATCTTTGCTCTGCCTTTCTCTCCCATTTAAACCGATTGATTAGAGTGCCATCTTCGTTAAGCGCTTACCGCTGTCTGAAAATAAGTGTTGCTTTACTTAAGACTTGTCTGTCTAATCGTTGAAGGGAGTGCATCTTTTAGTGACCGTGTTTTTGAACTGCTTGATGTTAGTGCCAGTGTGTTTAACTAGATGTGTTTTTAAATAATTACACCAAGCTCTGGTCAGTGTTTGCTTGTTCTACTGTGTTCTTTTGACCTATTGTGAATACTCTGTATACTGCCTAACTCTTCTTGAGAGAAGTCTGACTGCTCAGCCACAGCTACCAGGTAAATCTGGGTGGTACAGACTGCTACCAATTGGGTTTACTGCCAACCACCTGTAGTCTTAAATCTTATGTAGTGGTCCCAGAGGGAACTGCACAGGTTTCTGCTTAACAGTCCTCGTAAAATGCTTTCATATTGTCTTCATACTGTTGCTTGTAGGTCATATCATGCCAGATCTCATGCCTCTTGACGGTGGAATTTATGATGTTTTTAAGCTTTGGCTTGCTCTCTGCTTAAGTCTGTTCGTGGGTGTGCAGATGCGCATTTGTATGATCGTGGGGGCGGGGTTGAGGTTGTTTTCTCTGTAATGGATTTATCTTCTCAACGTTTATTTTTCTTATTGTATATGTATGCATTTCAGCTATTTCATCACAGGTAAATCCCAGTCTGGATAGCTGCCCATCTGCGACTATGATATGCATCATCATGGACTGTGTATAAATCAATGTGTACTAGATCCAGCTGGTCGTCGTTCGGAAAGTTAATTGGTTTGTCCTTAGATCGAATTGAAGCTAGTTGTGGAATTGCGTTGAACAATCGTAATATATTCTATTCAGTATTGTTGGCTCTTGTGAATTAGGTGTTTGTTGGTGCAAACAGTCTATACACTTTTGATGTTTGGATAAATATAGCAGCTTCCTAGCCGTCATCCTCGCATTGGGCATCCTGTTGAACTGTGGTGCCTTCCAATGAGGTGCCGGTCTCGTCATCAGGGATGCTGGAATATGTAAGGGTCCTGTTCGTCAATTAGCCACAAGATATTGTGTTAATTGATGTATCTCGAGACTGTTTCATGGTATTCAACATTATTAGGTCTTCTGGATGTCTTGTGCAATCGTTGAGAGTTGTATTTCTGATCCTCCTAGGGCGGTTTGAGAAAGATCGTCTTCTAACTGCGTTGCCGTCTGCATTTATTATTGCTAATCCTTTATCAATCACTACTTCTGGGTGACATGTTGGAGGTCGCTGCAAGAGATCTAGATTTTTTATCACTTTTTTTGTTCTGCCGATTTACGGCTTGTGGCCCGGAATTTGGTATTGTTGGCGTGAGCCCTTATGTATTTGTATCTTTTACTTTCAATTTTTTATTTTCTTGAAGGTAGTGGTGGTGGCTGCATTTTTCCTCCAAAAATGCTTGATACAGTTTTTTCTTACTTTTTCTTATTATTCACTTTCGCTGTAGGATCTCGTTTTAAGTCAAAGATGTCAAACGGAGTGCACGGCGGAGGCAGCGCCTTGTTAGCTTGGAGCGTTGTTAGTCCGTCTGTTGCCGGTGGAGTTATTATCGGTGTGACTTGCTGTTAAATTTGTGGGTCATTGATGGAAGTGCTGCAAGATCCAGGTGACTTTGAGTCGGTACTTGTTTAGGTGTGTTAAAGTGAAAAGTCACATTCGTTTACTTATCCATAAGTTTCTTGGATATTGCTGTTCAGAGTTTCCGTTAGATGTTTATTATCTCGGTCAGCTCTTGCAATCTTGGCGAGGTGGTTTTGCCAGGTTCTAGTGGCCTGTTTCATGATTTAGGGGGTCTTGTATGTTTAATATGAATGCGTCTATAGTTCTGTTTTGAATGTATCCAAGCCAGTAGTGTCGCTTGATCTTTTGTGGCGTCCACCATGGCTTCTTGGATTTTTAGAAAGGGGACCATTGCTTGTGAAAGTACTGCAATTAGTGTGTTCTGTAAGTCCAACATAGTGGTTGGTATCCTTACATGTGGGTCCATATCATTTGGTCTTGGGTGCTGCAGTTCCTCCAGCATCTGTTGGGAGCTATCCAGGTTTGTTTCTCGACCTCTTTTGTGTGGTGTGTTGTGGTTGGTTTGTAGGGTTTTTGGGGCGAAAAGTGAGTCGGCATCTTTATGGGTGTTAGATCCTTTTGCTTTCTGATATTCGGCATTGGGGTCGACGTTGAGTGCGTCTTGCTTTCTTTGCCTTTTTATACAAATCTCCAAAGACTTTTTTCGTTCATTGGAGTTCATGATTGTTTCTATTTCAGTTATATCGAATGATAACTGTGCTGCTTGTCCAAAAGCTGGAAGGTTTGTCTGGTCCAATACTATGTCTGTTGTCCTTGCCTAGACGTTGTTTGCCATTTTTGTTTTGTGATCAGTGTTTTGTCTTTCATGGTGATTTCATTCAGGGTTTCTTCATGTTTATTTAGTCGATTGCTCTCTTGGTGCATCGGTGGCTGTTTACACTGGCAGTTCAGTCTTCTGATTAAGAGACGTTTGTTATTTGATATCTTTGTTGGCTACCGCGTTGTAAAAGGAAGGAATGATCGTGGTGGGGGTCAGGTTGCAATGTTTGGCACCTTGGGTTGGGTCGTTCCGTCTCTCCCAGTCGAGTGCTGCTTGAACTTGTTACAGGGGTTGTGGCGAGGTGACGGGGTGTGGGGGGGGTAATTCCATTCATTAGATCCGTTTGGGCTAGTTGTATTCTTGAAGTGGGTGAGGGACCATCGTGCTCATGATCTGTGGCAGCTGAGTTTGTGGGTGTGGTCATTGGGAGGTCTGGAAAGGTGGGTGATAAAATATTTGTTATATTTTCTGCCGGCGCTGGGGGTTGTTAACGTGATCTTTTACAGTCTGCGGGGATGTCGGGTTCAAGTGAGTGCAAGTTCAAATTTCTGTGGATGTTAATGTTCTGACATCCATTCTCCTTCATAGTAGATTTTGGGTAGTTTGTATGACTAGTGGTCTCCATTGTTTCTTGTGAGTTAGGTACCGCTTGTTGCCAGTCTAAGGGTGGGCGGTCTTGTGGTCCTTTGATGAATTCACCAATTTCTCTTGTTTCTCGCGCAGTCTTGTGCGCGGCACTGTCATGCTATGCATTTTTAAAAAAAGTGTATCCCCTTTCTAACCTTGTTTTTGGAATTAAGGTACTGGATAGGTTCTCGGTGCCTGTTGGGTCTAAGATCGTACGTTAGTTAGAATTGGGGGGGGGGGGTTTGCCATCCTCAGCCGTAAATAGCAGGAAATAGTGGATTGCTGTCGCACTTGGCTCTGCTGCGGGCTTCACGCTGCAAGGGTTGCCTGGGTATGTTTTAATACGCCACCTCCTGTAGGCATATCCAATCAGCTGGCTCACATTTAAAGTGAAGAGGATGGAAGGTGCACACACAGATTTAGAGTAACTAATTACATATCCCAATTTAACAATTGAGCTTTTAGGGTGCGGGGGAGGAAAAGTAGCCCTGGCAGAGGGTCACTAAAGATGCAAGAAGAGAGAAAAGAGGATCCAAAATGAAACTCTCCTGTCCCCTGCACATCTTAGAGTTGCGTCAGTATGACGCCTTGAAATTCAGTTTCATAGGGTAATAAGGTAGATATATTTCGAGGGGATTGGGTCCTCCGACGTATTCCATATCTATGACATGTAATCACAGCTGTGCTGCTTTGGAAACTTTTTTCGGCTCCTGCGTCCTGCGTCTGACGTCGATGCGCCGTCGTCGAGGACCTCCTCCTCCGACATCATCCGATGTGATAAGTAGGACGCACGACGCCCGTAGCCTCAGTTCCGTTTTTCCGCGAACGTGTTGCTTCGTGATTCTCGGTTCACGCCTCGATTCTTTGGAGTTCTGTTCTTCTCGGTTCTTCGAACCTGTTCGTTTTGTGACAACCCTTCGTGTGAAGATGTCTTCTACTTCGTCTTCGAACCCGCGTCCGGGTTTCAAGAAGTGCGGGGAGTGTGGGTCCAAGATGTCGGTGACGGACTCGCACAACGCCTGCCTCTGGTGCCTCGGGGAGGCCCACGACACGGATGACTGTATCGACTGCCAGTCGCTCACGTCCAAAGCCTTACGCGAACGTAAGAAGTTGTTGTCGGTAGGTCGGGTGTCCAAGCCCCGGAAGTCAAAATCTGCGGGGCTTTCGACGGATGATTCGAGGGTTGACTCTCCGCGTCATCGTCGGAAGTCTCGTGGGTCTCCTTCTAGGAGTCGGTCTCGCCACTCCTCAGCCTCTTCGAGGCATTCTCGGAAGCGCCGACACCGGTCGTCTTCCAGGTCCTCTTCGGAGGACTCTGCCCGGCACGTCGCTTACCCCACCAGCCGTGCGACGACGGAGGAATGGGCTTCCTTCGGGAAGAAGAAAATGCTGGCGATTCTTGAGTCGCAGGGTACTAAGCCGTCCGCGCCCCCGAGTGGGGTCAGTCGTGAGAGGTCGAGACACCGCTCGCAAGAGTGGTCGGCACGAGTCGACGCGTTCGAGACCATGTGCACCTGTGAGGTCTTCGAGGAAGACATCGACGTCTGAGGCGTCGGGGGCGTCGACAGGCTTTCTCGAAGCTGCGGCTCCGAGGAAGTCGTCGACGCTCAGGTCGTCGAGGGACACGCTCGGGGCTCCGGCCTCGAGGGCTGTCGACGCCGCCGATGCTGGAGGCGCTGCATCTGACGTCGACGCCGATCCTCTCTGCGCCGATGCCGGTTCTCTCGACGCTGGTGCAGATTCGCTCGACGCCTTTCGTGTCAGAGGTACCCCGTGGCACGGGTGAACACCCTAGGAAGGCTCTGGTTAAGAGCAAGCACTCTCGGGTGCCTTCTTTTCGCCATCTGGACTATATTTCAGAGGCGGATGAGGATTCTGATGGCCTGGTTCCTAGTCAGGTTCCAGATGAAATTGTCTCGGGCCATAGTCAGTTTGACGATTTGAGACAGTCTCTGCATGATGCCAGTGGACTGGACACCTCTCCGGAGGTGGAGTTTTGTAGGCCTGAGCCTGGCTCTCATGCCGATTCCTCGTATCGGCGCCTTATGGCTAGGGTTTCTGAGTACCTGGGATGGTCTGCTCCCCCAGGGGAGTTTGTGCAGGATGATCTGATGGACATCCTTGATGTTGGTCCCCCAACTGATCCGGTACTGCCGTTCCATATGGCTTTACAGAGAAGGGTGGCGGCGGCTTGGACTGCTCCGGAGAGTCTCCCGGCGGTGGGCAGATCCTTGTCGCGAAAATACCGTCCAGCCGTTGGCGACCCCTGCTACTTGACCAGGCACCCCACTCCGGAGAGTTTGGTGGTGCAGGCGGCCACGGCCCCGGCAAAGCAGGCGTCGTACCCTACCATCCCTCCTGATGGGGACGACAAACGTTTTGATGGCTGGGCGAAGAAAGTGTTTTCTTCTGGTGGTATGGCGCTTCAGGCGGCCAACTCCATTTGTGCCTTGTCTGGTTTCACACATTCTGTGGAACTGTGTTGCGTTAGCGGCTGAACATATTCCCGAAGGGGACGAACGGGATGGTTTCCTTGCTATGGTCCAGGATGGTAAGGATGCCATGTGTGAGTCCGTTCAGTTGGGTTTGGACTTAGCTGAATGCGTCAGTAGGTCGATGGCGACGAGCACCGTGATACGCAGGTTTGCGTGGTTCGGAAGTCGGGGTTTGCTCCTGATGTGCAGTCCCGGCTCCTCAACATGCCCTTTGACGGTGAACACCTTTTTGGCAGCAAGGCTGACGAGAGCCTTGAGAGGTTGCAGACCTCGAAAGCTGCAGCGAAGTCGTTGGGCGCTGCAGTTCGCCAACCTCTGCCTTTTCGTCCTAGGGGACAGCAGTGGAGGGGTGGTTCCTTTCGCTATTACTCGTCCTTCAGTAAAGCGAGAGGAGCTGGCAGTCAGAGACCAACGCAGGGGTACCAGAGGTGGACGACAGGGTACCCGTGGTGCCAAGGCCGCTCGGGCAGTTGCCTCTTTGCCCTCAGGTAACGCTGCGGCCGCTCCCACATGAGCCAATGTCCCATGGTTCGCCGGTTGGGGGAAGGCTGGCGCAGCATCTTGTAGAGTGGCAAGCCATTACTTCAGATGTGTGGGTTCTGGAGATCATAACCCACGGCTACCGTCTTCCCTTTCAGCACAGGTCTCGCGACAATCCACTGGGGAACCTCTTTGCAGAGTCCAGATCCGCTCCTTGCGCAGGAAATTCAAGCCCTGCTGGAGAAAGGCGCCATAGAACTGGTGTCTATAGTGGAGAGGAACAAGGGATGGTATTCCTTTTATTTTTTGATTTCGAAGAAAGACGGGGGATTGAGACCCATCATGGACTTGCGCGGTTTGAACAAACTCCTCAGGAAGGACAAGTTCAAGATGGTTACTCTCTCTCAAGTCCTCCAGGCCCTTCAGCTTCAGGACTGGTTGGTGTCACTCGACCTCAAGGATGCTTACTTCCATGTGCCGATCCATCCCAAGCACAAGAAGTACCTGAGGTTCGCGGTTGGCGACTCGCACTTTCAGTTTCGGGTCCTGCTGTTCGGATTGACCTCCGCCCGAGGGTTTTCACCAAGCTCATGGTGGTGGTAGCGCATCTCAGGCAAGGGGGATTCACGTCTACCCCTACCTGGACGATTGGTTGATCAGGGGGTGCTCTCCCGAGCAAGTCCTGGATCATCTGTAAGTCACCTGCCACTCCCTTCACAGGCTGGGCTTCTCCCTCAATTTAAAGAAGTCCCATTTGACGCCAACACAGCGGCTCCAGTACATCGGAGCAGTGCTCGACACTTCCCTGGGGCAGTGTTTTCTTCCCCAGGTGAGGGCTCTTCACATTCAGCAGATGGTGCACAAGTTTCAGCATGCCCAGACGCTCTCAGGGTTCGAGTTCTTGAGGTTGCTCGGCCTCATGGCATCCTGCATTCTTCTGGTGCCAGAGGCTCGCCTGCGGATGAGATCTTTGCAGTGGGCACTCAAGACGGAATGGTCACAGTCCTCCGGCAGGATGTCGGACCCAGTTCAGGTGCCGCCCTCGGTCGCCCGGGATCTTCTGTGGTGGGCCATCGAGGGCACCTTGATGAAGGGGGCTCCATTTTGGCTTCCCTGGCCGGAGGTGACGATCGTGATGGATGCATCCCTCACGGGATGGGGAGCTCATGCCAACGGGCTGACAGTCAGCGGTCGTTGGTCTCCGTCGGAGTCCAGACTCCATATCAATCTGTTGGATCTGAGGGCCGTCAGGCTAGCCCTGAAGGCTTTTCTGCCGACTGTGCGAGGAAAGAGTGTCCTGATCCTGACGGACAACACTGTGGCCATGCCCTACCTCAACAAAAAGGGGGGGGGGGGGCAGGGTCACTTCCTCTGTGCAGGGAGGCGATGCAGCTCGAGTTCTGGGCCATCCAGCAGGAAGTTTCGATCTCGGCAGTTCATCTGGCCGGAGACGAAAACGTGACGGCGGACGCTTTGAGCAGGCAGAGCACGATCTCTCACGAGTGGGAGTTGGCTCAGGAGATTCTCCTGGAGATCTTTGCCCTTTGGGGGACCCATCAAGTGGATCTCTTCGCCTCCAGTGTCAACCGGAAGTGCAAAAGGTTTTGCTTGCGGGAATTTCCTCCAAAAGGAGCCTTAGGAGACGCGTTCAGGGTGGAGTGGTCATTCCCGCTGCTGTACGCGTTTCCTCCAGTCCCCGTCATCCCGCAAGTGCTGCGGAGGTTACGGAAGTTCGGTTCCCGGATGATCCTCATTGCTCCGGCGTGGGCTCGGAGGACGTGGTACCCGGACCTTCTTGACTTGTCCATCTGCCCTCCACGTCGTCTTCCCTACCGAGACGATCTGTTCTCACGGGAGGGGGGTCGGGTTCTCCATCCAGAGGTCAGATCCCTCAACCTTCACGCTTGGCTTCTGAAGGGTTGAGGTATAAGGATTGGGACCTCCCTGAAGACGTGATGGAGGTGTTGCTTTCGGCCCGAAGGCCAGCAACAAAGTCTCTGTACCGTTGCCGTTGGCGTAAGTTCTGCGACTGGTGCCGAGTTCAGAATGTGGATCCTTTTGCATGTGACATCCCCATGGTTCTGTCCTTTTTACTTTCTTTGGCCCACAGGGGCTTGCAAGTGGGTACCATTAAAGGTTACCTGGCAGCGCTGTCCATCTTAAAGCGCTCGTCTGAAGAGTGTTCTTACTTTAAAATCCCTTTTAATTTCAGTTTCTGAAAGGGCTCACTAATGTGTTCCCTCCGTCACCTTTCATGGTGCCCGGTTGGGATTTAAACCTTGTTCTTAAGTTTCTTATGGGTGCTCCGTTTGAGCCTTTACATTCTTGCCCTTTGAGGCTGTTAACTCTGAAAACTGTGTTTTTAGTTGCGGTTACTTCCGCTCGCAGAGTGAGTGAGTTACAGGCACTTTCAGTTAAGCCACCCTTCACTGTATTTCACAAGGACAGGGTTGTCCTTCGAGTTCGTCCTTCTTTTCTTCCGAAGGTAGTGACGGAATTTCATTTGGCCCAGAAGGTTGTTCTTCCGGCATTCTATCCTCCTCCGCATCCTGGTAAGGAAGAGGAGAGGCTCCATAGGCTTGATCCTAGGAGAGCTTTAAGCTTTTGTTTCACGCATGTCCCGGGTCAGAGTGGACGATCACCTCTTTATTGGTTACGCTGGAAAGCGTTTAGGGCAAGCTGTGACGAAACAGACTGTCTCGCTGGATTATTTTGGCCATCTCGGAGTGCTACCGCTTGGCGGGTAAGGACCCACCGGCTGGCTTGCGGGCCCATTCTACCAGGGGTATGGCTGCATCTACTGCCCTGCAGAGGGGTGTTCCTATTCGCAACATCTGTGATGCAGCCACCTGGGCTTCAGTACATACATTTGTACGTCACTATTCCCTCGATTCCATCCGAGCACAGGATCTGGCCTTTGGCAAGGCAGTCCTTTGCTCTATTTGATTGGCTATTCTAAATTTTGATTCTAAATTCTTTCCCTCCTCCTTGCTCTGGTACTGCTTTGGGAGTCTGTCAAAGATATGGAATACGTCGGAGGACCCAATCCCCTCGAAGAAGTTACTTTCTTACCTGGTAATGTTCTTTCGATGGGATGGTCCGACGACGTATTCCATATCGCTCCCGCCCTGCCTTCCCCGCTGCAGAATTTCTTTGCGATTGCAGCTTACGTTCCGCAAGGCTTTGTGTCTGACTGGCAGTTGACTAGTGTCGCACGTTCTGGGGGAAAAAACTACAACTGAGGCTACGGGCATCGTGCGTCCTACTTATCACATCGGATGACGTCGGACGTCGGAGGAGGTCCTCGACGACAGCGCATCGACGCAGGACGCAGACGCCGAAAAAAGTTTCCGAAGCAGCACAGCTGTGGTGATTACATGTCATAGATATGGAATATGTTGTCGGACCATCCCATCGAAAGAACGTTACCAGGTAAGAAAGTAACTTGTTCTTCTGTTTGTTACTCTGCTTAGAATCACATGCTGTGCATTGTCATTCCAACAAATTTCAATTAATAGCACAATTCTAAATTAATAGTGACATCCACTATAAAGAGTAAACAATTCTTTATTCCAAACGCAAAGACCAGGGAAGATTCAATTCATTTGATGGTGGCTGACGCGTTTCGAGAAATGTATTCTCTTCATCAAGAGCCCAGAACAATGAATCAATCACTGCAAATAGAGAAATGTATACAATCAGATTTTTAAGAACTTTCCAGTTACCTGCATCATACATTTGGTGTTACCGTTGAACTCATAAAATGTTAACAAAAAAATGTGATTAACAAAGTATTCACAATTATATGATAAGAAAACAAAATGGGGTAACTGCAATGGGTCTAACTGACCAGCAACTATAGTTCAATTATATCCAGAGCCACAACCAATCGAAACGAGGGGTGGCCGGTAATCCAAAGATAGATTAGAAATAGTGTAAATCACAAGGGCATTGGTATACTGCCAAGAAAATATATAAGAATCGCTCACCAAGATTAGGGAAGTCCTGTGATCCAATGTATAAAAAAGGCCGCTCAGTATGTGCCGGGAAATGACTCTGAATGGAATTCCATCGGGATTCATCCAGCGGTGAGCAAGGGAGTCTGTTGAACTATGGAGGATAAATAATAAGTGCATCGATGAGTGTTAAATGCCAAAAGCGGCACGTCAAAATGGAAAAATAACTGGGCAAACACTCGCCACTGAAAGATGCCAAACAGACTCAAACAATGACCAATGATTAAGCGTGGCGATGCTCGAATGGCTCGCAGTCTGACTTCAAGAATTCTAGACACTCTGATGGCCGAGTCTACAAAAGAAAATGGCAGCCGCTAAGAATTAGTGTCAGGGTGACACTTATGCAGAAAACACTGCAGAATCACGGCGAAAAACTCCTTGTGTTAAATACTATTTACTTTGACTTGTGATCGGTGTGCCATCTGGAGATGTAACTCTTGATGCGGAGTGAATGGAGGTCGCACAAGCCCGTCTAAAAAAGAAGACGTGCCCGGAGATTGTTGCTATGCGCGAGACGCTCATGCAAAAGTGTAGGACCCTCAAAGCAGTGTCGGTCCGTGGAGCGAGGCCGATATGTGTAACAAAAGTTGTAGGACTATTGAAATGAATACGGGTGGAGCATAGTGATGGGCTATTGGTAGAAAACGGCGGCCATCTTAGAAGGTAAAAGAGGTACCAATGTAGATGAAAACACGCTTAGCGCAGGTACGGACTATAATAGTCAATAATGAAGAAAACCAAATATATAAATTCGGAATGCGATCCAGCCTACCGGGTTTCAGTATCGTGACTCTGGATTTACAGTGTATATTGAACAAACAAGTATTCATGAAATAGCGCTTAATTCATATTTGGTACCAGTATATACTTGAAATAGGCACCATGTGGTAGCGGTATCTTATAGTGGAAGTATAGGCACATAATGACACAGGGTGAACAATTGTCAATGTTGAGGTATAAATGCTGGTACTGGAACATTGTACAGAGGTCCATGGGATGCAAACAGAGCTAGGGTATACTGAGCAACAGCAGTAAAACATGTCGGATAAAACATTTTAAAGAGAATTCATCATTAAGACCCTTTAATAACAATGTGTTGTGTGTGAATCCAGTATTTCTCTCTGCTGGAGAGCATCGATGCATAATCACCACCCCTGTAAGGTTTTTTGACTACTTCAAGGATTTGGAATTTTAGCTGTGCAATTGTATGGTTGTTTTCCATGAAGTGTCTAGAGAGGGGGATTTAATGTTGCATCTGATGTTCGGTTTCTGCTCTGTAAGACGTTCTTTGACAGGTCTTGTGGTTTGACCAACATATAATTTGCCACAGGGGCACTTAATAGCATAGATTACCCCGGATGACATGCAAGTGGCATAGTGTCGTAGCTTAATGTTCTTCCCAGTATATGGGTGGATGATCTTGTTGCCTTTTATGACATTGTTGCAGTGAGTGCAACAGACAGGGGAAGGTACCCATTCTTTTGGTTTGTAAGGCAATCTGTTTGTCCTTTGATGGTATTTCTGCTCTAACCAGAGTGTTCCTAAGGTTCCTACCACGTCTGAAGGCGATCATGGGAGCTTTAGGAAAACGTTCCTTGTGTCTGGTCGTTGTGGAGAATACTCCAATGTTCTCCAGCATGGGGTCTGGCATGGATTCACATGCTCATGAATATTCCCCCGTCAGGCTGGGAATCCTCGGTAAAGAAAAAACCAGTATCAGTTTCGATTCTGATCTGTCTTTCGTAGTAATAACCAATCACTGATCTCTGCGTCATACTGACCACAGCCAATGACTGCCCTCTACCTAAGCCCCGCCTCTGGCAGCCATCTTCAGATTTTTACCGCACGTTCATGTGTTGTGATCCTCGTGCTATTGCTCTCGAGCGTTAGTGCTATTTTTTTCACGTTTTTTCTCAAAAAACTGTTTTTTTCGGTCAAAAGAGCCTCAAGCTCCACCGACTCTCCATCCGATCAACGGGGACCCGTGTCGGATTAGTCTGCGCCCCTCAAGGGTGAAGATTCGTCGAGCTACGCTTTTGGAGGACTCCAGAAGTTTCTTAGGCCCGGTCATGGCCCAGGAGAAGGGAAGCTCGACGCCCGGAAAGCTGTTCAGGGTCTGCCCTGGATGCCAGCTGCAGAACGTCTTCAAGGAGGACGAACACTCTTTTTGTCTTTACTGCCTACATGAGGACGAGACGCACGTGGAGAAGGACTGTGCGTTTTGCGGCAACATGTCGGAGCGGACCATGAAGGACCGCCATCAACGTCTCGCCAACTGGCTAGAAGGGAAGAGCCCGTCCGGCGAGAAGAAGAGGAAGAAATCCGAGTGGTCTTCTAAGACCTTTGAGGACGCCCCGGCGACGGGGGTCCAACATAAGGCCAAGCACCGCGAGCCCGCTGGCACCGGGAGCGCCCAACGGTCGGGCTCTACGGGCGCCAGGCAGGGCGCACCCTCCCCGGCACAATCAACCACGAGCCAACGCTCTGGGTCGGGTAAGAGGAAGGCCCAGCACCCGGCGAAGCTCCTGGAGAGGCCCCGGTCGAGCTCGAAGGCGGAGGGGGAGCGAGGCAGTGCCCCCCCCCCCCCCCCCCCCCCCTTCAAGGATAAGGCGGTGAGCGCACCTAAGGTGGTGAAGGCCTTAATCCATCCGGCCAAGCCCTCTATCGAAACTGTCGCGGCGGCCCTGGCTCAGCCTGTGGAGGCTAGACCAGTGGTGGCGACCTCGGGGCTCAGAGTTTCCCTGCCACCTCGGAGGGAGTCGTCTTTTGTGCCCATCGATAGGACCCCCGTGAAATCCCCGAGGGGAAGAAAAAGGGGGGGCAGGGCGTCGTCGTAGATTCGGCTTCAACCTCGGAGGAGGAACTGGTCGAGGTCTTAAGCCACGGCCTCGGCGTGGAAGAAGACCGGCCCGTCGGGATGGATCCCGACGCAGGTGACGACATCGTCGTGGGTACCGACGGGGCCCCTGATCGCCCGTCGGATTCCCCTCTGCCAGCGCCGCAAGACAACTCGGCGGCCATTTTGTTGGCTATACAGTCCTTATGCTCAGAGATAAGGACGAGGCTACCGTTGCCGACGGAGGAACCTCTCCCGTCGGGGGACCCAGAACCGGGACCTTCTGGTGTTCCCCCTACCAAGAAAAGGAGGATCCACCCTCCACCTCCTTTTCAGCCGTCGCGCCCCGTCCAGCCCTCCTCCCCGTCCACCCGAGGGGATGATACGGGGACTGACACGGCAGCGACGGGTACGGACGACGAGGTATACGAGGATGTACCGTCGTCACCTCCCACCAGGGCTTCTCCGCCCGACGAGATTGGATCGTTCCACTCCATGATCGCCAGGGCATCCGAGCTTTTCCAACTCTGCCCTGAGGAGAAGGAAGGTTTCCTTTATCAGCGGCGCGAGGCCAAGAGGAAGACGGTCCTCGCAGTGCCTCTATTGGAAGACATTTGGGATGAGGGCCTCACCCTCCTCAAGAACCCTTCCACGACGCCAGCTAGAAGAGACCGGTACGAGAAGAAGTACTGGGTCCTGACACGGTCCCCCTGTGCCTCCGGGCGCAGCCTACCCCGGACTCCGTCGTCTCCGCGGCGGCCAGGAAGAAAGCGGGGGGGGGGGGGTGCGGCCTTCACATCGACTTCCCCACCGGACGGCGAGGGAAAGAAATTGGACGCTATGGGACGCAGAGTCATCTCGTCTGCAGCGACGACGATTAAAGACGCCAACGCCTTGGCTATCGTGGCCCGCTACGACAGGGAGCTCTGGTACAAACTGGCTCCCCAGCTGGACTTCCTGCCGGACGACAAGAGGGTAGAGGCCCTGGAGATCCTGCAGGAAGGTGAGGTGGCTTCGGACCACGCCATTACCGTTGCGACGGACATCGCCGACACTGGGTTCCGCCAGTTGGGCAACGGCGTTTGCCTTAGGTGGCGTGGATGGCTCAAGGCTACGGACTTCCGTCAAGACGTTCAGACCAGAGTCCTGGACATGCCCTTCGATGGGAACAACCTGTTTGGGAAAACAGAGGACGATTCCCTTCAGGCCATTAAAGCGGACACTGAGACGGCCCGGGCCCTTGGAGTTCTGCAACGACGACGGACGCCCTTTCGGAGCAGCGGAGGCAAGGGCGCCTCCAAAGGTTCCGGCGGCGGTTTCTCCACCTACCGTCAAGCGGCCCGCTCGTCGTCTCAGGAGGCCTACAGAGGACGAGGCAAGTCTGGCGGACCCCGCCGTCGTCGCCAAGGAGGTCAAGGCGGCAAAGCCTCGTTGAAGCAGGATTGAACCGGCCCTGGGGTCGGGCCCCCACCGAAGCACCCCGCTGGGAGGCCGGCTGGCGAGCTTCGTCAGCGTGTGGGAGTCCATCTCCACCGACCGTTGGGTGCTGGATGCCTTGGCCCGGGGCCACGCGCTCGAGTTTCAAAGAAGGTGCCCGCGCGTTCCCCCCGTGGCCAGGAAAGAACTTCACGTCCCTCAACTTCTCCTGGAGGTAAAGGCGATACTCAGGCATGGCGCCATCGAACTCGTCCCAAAGAGGCTTCGGGGCTCCGGAGTTTACTCGAGATACTTCCTCGTGAAGAAGAAGACGGGGGAGATGGCGCCCCATCCTGGACCTGCGACGTCTGAACAAGTTCATCAAGGCGCAGAAGTTCCGGATGGTCCCCCTCCAGCACGTCCTGGGTCAGCTGGAGGAAGGAGACTTCCTGTCGTCGATGGATTTGGAGGATGCCTACTTCCATATTCCCATCCTAAAGGGGCACCGAAAATTCCTCAGGTTTGTGGTCCAAGGGCGTCATTACCAGTTCAAAGCCCTCCCCTTCGGACTACGGTCAGCACCCAGGGTATTCAAGTGCCTCGCACCGGTGGCGGCGCAGCTGCGCCGCGAGGGGGTCCACGTCTACCCCTACCTGGACTGGCTCATCCGAGCCAAGACGAGGGAGCTCGCCGTGGTTCACACGGCAAGGACCGTCCAACTTCTCACGGACCTGGGATTCTCCGTGAACTACGCCAAATCCCACCTGGTACCCGCGCAACACGCTCTGTTTCTGGGAGCGAGGCTCAACACAGTGTCCCTTCTGGCCTCCCCGTCGGAGGAGAGGACCAGGACCATCCTGGGCAAGGTGCAGCGGATGTTGGTGGCCGATGCGGCCAAGGTGAGGTCCATCAAGTCCCTCCTCGGAATGATGTCTTCCTGCATCTACCTCATTCCCATGTGCAGGCTCCGGATGCACCCGTTGCAGGAGTTCCTGGACGCGCGCTGGATCCAAACGACGGGCAGCTTCGAGGAAAGGATCACACTCGACGAGAGTTTCCGACGAGCGATAGGGTGGTGGGGCACCCGTGCGCATCTGACGGCAGGCATGGACTTCCAGCCCACCAGGAGACAGTGACCACGGATGCCTCCCTGGAAGGGTGGGGAGCGCACACCGAAAATCTGCACGCAAGAGGCCTTTGGCTCCCGACGGAGAAATCCCTACATATCAACGTCCTGGAGCTCTGTGCAGTGTTTTGGGCCCTCAGGTCCTTCCGTCCCTCAAGGGCAAGGTGGTGAGGATCTTCACCGACAACACCACCACCATGTTTTACATCAGGAAACAGGGCGGAACCAGGTCCCCAGCACTGTCCAAGGAGGCACAGGACCTGTGGCATTGGGCCGTCGCCCAAAGGATATTTCTGGTGCCGTTTCATCTGGCAGGGATAAAAAACACCATCGCCGACTCACTCAGCAGGGAGCTGCGCTCGTGCCACGAGTGGGAGCTACGGCAGGATCTAGTGGATCGCCTCTTCCGACGGTGGGGCACACCCCCGATCGACCTGTTCGCGACGGCGACGAACTCCAAGTGCCGGAGGTTCTCCAGCAGGTTTCCCCAGGCGAGGAGCATGGGCGATGCTTTCTCGTTCCCCTGGGAGGGCCTGTTCCTCTACGCGTTCCCTCCTTTGCCACTGCTAATCCGGCTCGTCAACCAGCTCAAGAGGTCACGGTGCAGGATGATCCTCGTCGCACCTGCGTGGCCGAGGCAGATATGGTTCCCGGACCTTCTGGACTTGTCAGCGTCCCCGCCAATCAAGCTGCCGGTGGACGCGGATCTACTCTCCAGGGAAGGAGGCGCCATCCTCCACCACGACCCGAGATCGCTGAACTTGCAGGCCTGGCTCCTGCAGCGCTAGAGTTTGGAGGATACGACATACCGGCCGACTGCAGAGAGGTTCTTGCAAAGGCCAGGGCGTCCTCGACTCTTAAATGCTACGGACACAAATGGAAGAGGTTCTCTGTCTGGTGCCACGCACAGAAGATTAACCCTCTACGGATTACGGCTCCCCAAGTACTGCCGTACCTGCTGACGCTGGCCAAAGCTGGACTGGCACACGCGTCCATCAAGATTCATCTTGCTGCGATCTCCCGATACACCAGAACCACGGGGCGGACGTCCTTGTGGTCTCATCGTCTGGTGAAGGAGTTCATGAAGGGACTGTTCAGATCGTTCCCGCCGGTGAAGGCTCCGGCCCCGGCGTGGGAGCTCAACGTGGTGCTGACCAAGCTCATGGGACCTCCGTTCGAGCCTCTGCACTCGGCTCCGTTGAAATTTCTGTCGTGGAAAACCGCGTTTCTTGTGGCCATCACCTCCGCACGACGAGTGGGAGAGATCCAGGCCCTTTCCTGTAAGGCCCCATACTTGACTTTTCACGACACGAGGGTAGTGCTCAGGACGCACCCCTCCTTCATGCCCAAGGTACCGTCGGACTTCCATCTCAACGAACCCTTGGTGTTGCCTGTGTTCTTCCCGTCGCCTTCGTCGCCGGCTGAGAGGACTTTGCACTCGCTGGATGTGGCTAGAGCGCTGAAGTTCTACGTGGACCGCACGAAGTGTTTTCGGAAGACGTCACAACTCTTTGTGAACTTTGGACCTGTCAATCAGGGGAAGGCTCTCTCGAAGGCTTCCATTTCCAGATGGCTCTCCGGCTGTATCATGTACTGTCACCGGTTGGCAAACCGACCGCTGCCTGGCCGTCCGAGAGCCCATTCCACCAGAGCGATCGCAGCTACCACGGCGTTCCTATCTGGTGTGCCCCTGCTGGACATATGCAGGCCTGCTACGTGGAGGTCGACGCACACCTTCACGAAATTCTACTGCGTCGACCGGGATTCCAGGGAGGAGTCCAGGGTCGGCCAAGCAGTGCTGCGCAACCTGTTCGCCTGAGGTGAGCCTGGTGAGGAGGTAAGATGCTTAATGTTGAGTTTGATGTAATGCTTAATGTTGAGCCTTTGCCACCTCCCGTGGTTGTGCATGTGTGTACTGCTATGTATTCTCTATTCATGAGCATGTGAATCCATGCCAGACCCCATGCTGGAGAAGGAACAAGTTACTTACCTGTAACTGTTGTTCTCCAGCATGGGTCTGGCATGGATTCACATGCGAACCCTCCCGCCTACCCCTCTGCGGCTCTTCACTTGGTCATACTGCCACTTCACGTGCTTCCAAATCTGAAGATGGCTGCCAGAGGCGGGGCTTAGGTAGAGGGCAGTCATTGGCTGTGGTCAGTATGACGCAGAGATCAGTGATTGGTTATTACTACGAAAGACAGATCAGAAACGAAACTGATACTGGTTTTTTCTTTACCGAGGATTCCCAGCCTGACGACGGGGAATATTCATGAGCATGTGAATCCATGCCAGACCCATGCTGGAGAACAACAGTTACAGGTAAGTAACTTGTTCCTTTCCTGCCTATCTGGAAGCTCTGTCTAGAATATTTGCTGATATGGAGTAATGGTGTTTCCTTTGATTTAATTTTAGGTACAAGCAATTGTACTTTATTGATTAACCCAGATCTTTCTTTGGCTTCCTTTAGGATGGTGTTGGGATAGCCCCTGGCTGTAAATTTCTCCAATAGTTTGTTGCTTTGTGTCTAGACCTGCTGGATCCGAAATGATACGTTTCAGTCTATGGACTTGACTGTACGGTAGACTTTTAACATAGATTTAGGGTGATGACGTGTGAAGTGTAGTAGGTTGTTTGCATCAGTGGGTTTGTGGAAGACCGTGGTCCAGATCGGTGTTCTTTAATTTCCATGTCCACATCCAAGTGGTGTAGGCGAGGTTCACCTATCTCCATGGTGAACTCGATGGTATTGTGAATGGAGTTCATATAGATAAGGAAAGCGTCCAATTCATCACGTCTCCAGCACCAGATGCCAAAAATGTAATCAATGTAGCGTTTCCACAATATTATCTTGTATGACCATTCCGGATGGTCCAGTACATGTTGGTGTTCAAATCTGTGCATAAAGGTGTTTGCGTAGACTGGGGCCATGGATGAGCCCATGGAAGTACCAGTAGTTTGTAGGTAGAATTTCCCTTTGAATCTGAAATAGCTGTTAAAGAGTATAATTTCAAGAAATTTCAGGACCAGATTGTTGTTGGACATACTGTTACCATTGGAGATGAGCCAATGAACTGCGTCTAAGCCTTCGGTGTGGGGGATGGAGGTGTATAGACTACACACATCCATACTGAAAATTATGCACTCTGTGCTTAGAGCTGTGATGTCATTGATACAGTTAAGGAAATCAGTTGTATCTCTCAGGTAAGTAGGGGTATCTTGTACCAATTTCTGGAGAGATTTGCCCACGTTAATAGCCAGAGGATCGAAAATGCTGTCTGTGCCAGCTACTATGGGTCGCAATGGAGGATTGGTAGGGTCCTTGTGGATTTTAGGGAGACCATAGAATACGGGAGTGATGGGATGTAGATTAAGTAGAAATTCACTTGTCTTATCAATCATGTTGAAATCTAATGCCTCTTATATGGTCTTCTTAATGAGGATCTTGATTGTGTTGATAGGATTGCTATCCAGCTTGGAATAGGTGTTGGCATCATCTAACAGTGTGAGACATTTTGTGGTGTAGTCTTAAGTATCCATTATGATAATTGCACCCCCTTTGTCGGCGGGTTTGATGGTTAATTCTTCGTCTTTGGCTAGTGTTTCGGTATGTTCCAATTGACACCGCTTCACATTACTTGGTGTGGTCTTCTGGTAGTTAATCCATTCCAAATCCCTCCTTACCATTTTTTCGAATAGGTTGAGCATGGAATTTTGTGTGAAGGGGTCAAAATAACTCTTTGGACGGAATTCAAGAGTATTAGTGTCCGGTGGAGGAATTTCCCCATCCAGATCAGAGTTAAGAGTTTGAGCCTCAACTTTTGCAATAGCCTGTGAAAACACTTTTTCCTCAGTGTGGTGTTACTTGTGGGTACGAATGAAAGTCAACGGTTAAACATGTCCAATTGACCGCTCGTGAGGTTTTTACTGGATAGGTTCACCACTAGGTTTTCGGTCATTTGTTTTTTCTTTTGTTTTGACCTTTTGCCTCTCCTCGTTTTTCTTTTTGTTGGTTTTAGTCCTAAAGGACCACTCGATGTTTCAGGACTAGGTGGTGTCACAGGGATTGTTGGGTTAGCGGCAGGTCGGTCTATAGGATCTGTCGGAATTCGCTGTTTCTTTATTAGAGGGGCGTCCTCTTTCTTCATGTTGAATTGGGTCCCCAATGCTACTGCTGCTACTGTCACTACCAGAGTTTGCTTTATTCTGGAAACAAGATTTACGTTCGGTGATGGTAGAAATCTTGCCACGTATAGACAATGTCGTTGAGGTAATTGAAGGTATCTCTTTTGAATTTCCTCAGTTTCCTTTGTTCGATATCCTGTTTATAGCCCGTTAGTTTTGAGTTGATATCGGTGAGTAGGATAGCGAGTTCTTCAGCTGTTTTAAATTTGCTTAACTGAGTTTTCAGGGTGGTGATTTCTGTCAATGGGTGTGAGGGATTTTGACAGTTCTTCAATGGTCAGGAGTATGAGGTCCAGTGAACATTTATTTAGAATTTGATCCCATTTTTCAATGAAAGATTTACTCACTGCACAGTTGGACATGGATAAACCCTTGGTCCACGGGGTATTCTGCGATTTATAATACTCAACCAGTGTTGTTGCATGCAATTTCTGTGCAATTTCACGTCGCATTAGTTTTTCTAACTGAAAGACTAGTCTCTCCGGGTTAGCTCTGCATTGCAATGATTTCTGTCTCTTTTATGAGGGATAGAATGCGTTTAGCTTCAGATGCGTCAAAAGCTAAAGTGGTGGCGCGTTTGTCAGTAATGTCATTAATGCGTGAAAAAGACATATTAGTCAAATAATTAGAGAAATGGGTGCTAACTTCATTTAGTGGAACACTAATGTCTAGTGGAAAAAACAAGGAAGAGGATGGAAGGTGCACACAGAGATTTAGAGTAACTAATTACGTATCCGAATTTAACAACAATTGAGCTTTTAGGGTGCGGGGGAGGAAAAGTAGCCCTGGCACATCGTCACTCAAGATACAAGAAAAGAGGACCCAAAACGGAACCCTCCCGTCCCCTGCACACCTTAGAGTTGCGTCAGTATGGCGCCTTGAAAATCAGTTTCATAGGGTAATGAGGTAGATATACATTCCAACAAATTTCAATTAATAGCACAATTTTAAATGAATACAGTGATGACATCCACTATAAAGAGTAAACAATTCTTTATTCCAAACGCAAAGACCAGGGAAGATTCCAAAGCAAAAAATGGGTACTTTCCCCTGTCTCTGTTGCACTCACTGCAACAATGTCATAAAAGGTGACAAGATCGTCCACCCATATGCTGGGAAGAACATTAAGCTATGACACTATGTGGCAAATTATGTTGGTCAAACCACAAGACCTGTCAAAGAACGTCTTACAGAGCACAAATCGAACATCAGATGCAAGAACATTAAATCCCCCCCTCTCTAGACACTTCATGGAAAACAACCATCCAATTGCACAGCTAAAATTCCAAATCCTTGAAGTAGTCAAAAAAACCTTACAGGGGTAGTGATTATGCATCGATGCTCTCCCGCAGAGAGAGATACTGGATTCACACACTCAACACATTGTTACCAAAGGGTCTTAAAATGTTTTATCTGACATGTTTTACTGCTGTCTCTCAGTATACCCTAGCTCTGTTTGCATCCCATGGACCTCTGTACAATGTTCCAGTACCAGCATTTATACCTCAACATTGACAATTGTTCACCCTGTGTCATTATGTGACTATACTTTGTGATTGGCCAAAATGTCCCCTTCCATCGAGCTGGTCGCTGCTGTCCTCTCGCAGGCGAATGGGGCTGACCCGGTCCAGGGTGCCCGGTAGCAGCCAGAGTGGCTCTTCCTCCCCGGCGGGAGGCTTCGTCCAAGCACCAACCCCTCAGGACCTGAAGAAAGTGTTAGGAGGAATGTGGGGGGGGGGGGGAGAACTCCAGGGCAAGGACATTTCTAAGTCCGAGGATGGGTTCGTTTCCATCCACACCATCCCAGAGGGTGGTGACGACGAGAATGAGATGCCTGCTGGAGAAGACTGACAACTTCAACTGGTACGATGGCGATGGGACCCAGCCACCCTGTCCCCAGGTACCTCCTAGAGACAGGTCGCAGGATATTCTCTCGACCATCCACAGGCTGGTGTCCGATTCAAGAGGATGCCGACGGCAGCACCACTGGCAGTGACCCTGTTGACAACGGGGCAACCATTGAAGAAAAAGGCACTCAACGCCTCAGCTCCAGTCGCCGCTGCCCTCCACCCGCTAGGGGGATGGACTTGGCGACGACAGATGCAGATGGCGGGATGTCCCCATCTCCAACGGACGAAGTGGGATCCTTCCACTCCATGATTGCCTGTGCGTTAGAGCTTTTCTAGCTTCCTCCAGAAGAGGACTTCCTACACCATCCCCAGGAGGTGGAAAGGAAGACCATTCTGTTGGTACAGCTCCTAGACGACATCTTGGGTGAGGGGCTGGCACTACTAAGGAACCCCGCCTCAACCGCAGCAAAGACACCGGCTTGAAAAGAAATACCGGATGCTGGAGTCTGCGCCCGAGTGTCTGCTCTCTCGGGCATAGCCGGACTCGGTGGTCTCGGCAGCAGCCAGGAAGGAGTAGTCAAACTAGTCTTCTGCATCTGCACTCCCGGAAAACAAGGGGACTAAATTGGATTACATGGGTAGAAAGGTTATCTACTTGTCGGCGATGCCGGTCAAAGCGGCAAACGCCCTAGCGATCATGGCCAAATATGACCGGTAGATTTAGTACAAGATGGCTCCACTCCTGGATTTCTTCCCACCACTGCACCTTAGTGGGAGGCCGGCTGATGAACTCAGTCAGCGTGTGAGACCATCCCCACTGATCGATGGGTGCTGGACACACTCGCCCACGGACACTCTGGAATTTCAACGGAAGTGTCCTCAAATACCACTGGTAGCCCGACCGGAACAACAAGTCCCTTAGCTACTGCTGGATGTTTGGGCCATGTTAAAAGAAGGGGCGATGGAGCTGGTTCCAAAGTGGCTCCGGGGCTCTGGAGTTTACTCAAGATACTTCTCGTAAGAAAGAAGACCGTGGGTTGGAAGCCCATTCTCGATCGACTCCAGTACATGAAGTTCCAGAAGTTCAGGATGGTCCTGCTGCAGCACGTGCTCAGCCAGCTGGAGGAGGGAGACTTTGTCATTGGGTCTAGAGGACACGTACGTCTGTCCCCATGCAATGCTTTTTGTGTAAGTGCCTGCGCTTCGTACAAGGGAAGCATTACCAGTTCAAGACTCTCCCCTTTGGACTTGTCGGCACTGAGTCTTCACCAAGTGCCTGGCTGCGGTGGTGGCCCATCTACGACTGCAGGGGAATCATGTGTATACTTACCTCGATTGACTGGCTCATTTGGGCCAAGTTAAGGGACATTGCTGTTGATGCATGCTGAGGACCATCCAGCTGCTGACAGAAGCTGGGGTTCTCGGTGAATTATGAAAAGTCCTGCTTGACTCAATCACAGGACGTGCTGTTCCTGGGATCCAGTCTAAACAAGGTGTCCTGCCTGGTGGCACCACCGGAGGAGAGAATAGCGGCCATCTTGGGCAAGGGTGCAACAGCTGTTAGCACTGAAGATCACCAGTGTGAGGACCATCAATTTGCTGCTCGATGTGATGCACTCATGTGTATATACCTGATCCGGCTCTGCAGATTGCGGATGCGCCCGCTGCAGGAATTCCTGGATGCCCATCGGATACAGGTGTTGGTGGCTTCAGGACAGAATCACGCTCGAAGAGTTCGTCAAGCGATAAGGTGGTGGGGCATGCCCTCCAACGTCGCCGGAGGCACAGATTTCCAGAGCCCCCATAGCAGGAGACTATAACAATGGAAGCTTCCCTGGAAGGATGGGGAGCCCACACCGGAGGTCTTCACGCCAGATGCCTGGCTACCAGAGAAGATGCTGCATATCAACGTACTGGAACTACAGGCAGTGTTTTGGGCCATCAAGTAGTTTGTCGTCCCTCAAGGGCAAAGTGGTGAGGGTCTTCACGGACAATACCACAATGTTTTGTTTTACAGCCAGAAGCAGGGGGCACCAGATCCCTGGTGCTCTCCGAAGAGGCACTGGATTTGTGGCACTGAGCTGTTGCCCTGGGAATGTCCCATGTTCTGTTACACATGGCAGGAGTAAAGCACACTGTCGCTCTCAGCAGGGAGCTGCACTCTTGCCACGAGTCGGAGCTTCAGCAGGATCAAGTGGACAGACTTTTCTGTCAGTGGAACAGTCCCCAGATCTGTTTGCAATGACGACGAACACCAAGTGCCGGAGGTTTGCCAGCAAGTGTCCCCAGCCGGGGGAGTATGGGGAGGCTCATTCTCCTTCCCTTGGAAAGGCCTGTTTCTATATGCGTCTTCCTCCCCTCCCCCCTGCCCTACCCCAACAGGTGTCAGTACTGCCACGAGTCATCAACTCAGACGGTACTGTTGCAGGATGATCCTTGTCGCATCAGCGTGGCCCAGGCAAATCTGGTACCCGGACCTTCTCAGCATGTCAGCGTCTCCACCAGTCAAGTTACCAGTGGTTGCGTATCTGCTAGCCAGGGAAGGAGGCGTGATCCTGCACCATGACCCAGGATCGCTGAACTTTAAGGCCTGGCTCCTGCAGCATTAGAATTAGGTGGCTACGATCTGCCGGCGGACTGCAGGGAGGTACTTGCTAGGGCCACGGTGTCGACTCTTAAATGCTACGGACACAAATGGAAGCGTTTTGTGACTTGGTGTTGGTCGAAACCTGCTGTGGGTCACGGACCCCCCACTAAACACAATCTCCAGGACAGTTTTTCCTTTGGTCACACTGTCTAGTCAAAGAGTTGATGAAGGGACTGTATCCGTTTGTTCCTGCCAGTGAAGGCTTTGGCCCCGGCGTGGGAACTCAACATGGTATTGACTAGGCTCATGGGACCTCCATTTGAGCCTGTGCATCAAGCTCCGCTTAAGTTTCTGTCTTGGAAGACGGCTTTCTTCGTGGCCATCATCTCTGCCAGAAGAGTAGGTGAGCTCCAGGCCCTGTCCTGCAAGCGGCCTTATTTGACTTTCCACGAGACGAGGGTGGTGCTGCGTACGCACCTCTCCTTCATGCCCAAGGTTCCGTCAGAATTTCTTCTCAACTAACCCTTGGTGTGGCCTGGGTTTTTTCCGACTCCTTTGTCACCGTCTGAGAGGACTCCGCTCACTGGATGTGGCTGGAGCACTAAAGTTTTATGTGGCCCGCACAGAGTTTCTGGAACACTTCTCAGCTTTTTGTGAACTTTGGCCCTGTGAACCATGGGAAGGCCCTGTCCAAAGCTTCCAATTCCAGGTGGCTCTCCGGCTGCATCACTCATTGTCATCGGTTGGCAAACCGACCGCTGCTTGGCTGTCCGAGAGCCCATCCTACCAGAGTGATCGCTAAGACAGCACTGCTGTCTGGTGTGCCCCTGCTGGACATTTGCAGGGCTGCTACGTGGAGGTTGACGCACACCTTCACAAAATTCTACTGTCAAAAGGGCTTCCAGGGAGCAGTCCAGAGTCGGCCAAACAGTGCTACGCTACCAGTTAGCTTGAAGGCGAGCCTGGTGAGGAGTTGGTAAGAGTAATTGCTTTTTTTTTTAACTTGATTTATTTTAAATGAAGGCTGGATGACCATTACATAACATGCGCAATCATTTAAGCATGTTAACCCCAGACACTTTCTTACTCTTCTCCTCCTCCCAGCTCCCAGGCCCGGATTCCTTCTTCTAAAGCAGTCTGCCTCGCGCCCCGCCATCTGTGTCCCTTTCGGGGTTTTCTTGGTCCCTCAGGGTCCAGCGTGCGTTAATGGGTTTATAGGTCAGGAATCCTTGGTTGTATTCCAATACTGGGGCCCAAATGTTCTGGGATCTGTGGAGCGGTCCTGCCTTTGCTGCCGTTAGCTTTTCCGCAATCAGTATGTCCCAGAGTTTCGTCCACCACTGGGCCATGAGGGGGCCTTCTGGGGATTTCCATGCACGGGCCAGCACCGTTTTCCCAGCTGGTAGGCATTGGGTCAGCAGTTTTACAATATTTCCGGCACGTGGGTAGATCGTGGGGATTGGCGCTCCCAACAGGACGGGCTCTGGTTCTAGCAGGATCGCTGACCCGGTGATTTGTGCGATGGTCCCCAGGCATGCCTTCCAGAATTGCTGGATCTTTGGACAGGTCCACCACATGTGGAAAAAGGAGCCTGGGTGGCCGCACCGTCTCCAGCAGAAGTAGTCTACTTGGGGGTTCATGTGATGAAGTCGCAGAGGTGGGTAATACCACAGTAGCGTGATTTTGTATGCACTTTCCCTGTTGGTGATGCAGGTGGATGAGGCGTGCGTCCGGGTACAGATGTTTACCCAGGTCTGGTCTTCTATCGGGTGGCCCAGGTCCGCTTCCCATTGGGCCATGCAGCGTGTTCTCGTGCTCAGGAAGTCGCCCAAAAATCGCGTGTAGAGGGTGGATACCCTCCCACAGGCCGGGAGGTCCCTGAGTTAGTTTCAGGGCGGTGGAAGGACATGTTGCTGCCTGCCGAGTTTGGGGGTGAGCACACCAGTGACGCAGTTGGATATAAGTGTATCTGTCCCTTTCCTGGAGTTGGAACTTTTCTTTACATTGCTCAAATGTGAGGGGTGCCTCTCCCACGTACAGCTGGTCTATGGTTTCAAGGCTGCTGGTTATCCAATTTTGGAACTTGCGGGGGTTCGCTCTGGGTGAAAAAGCCGGGTTATGAAAGATCTGGGATTGCGGGCCCAGTCCTCTCGGAACCCCCTTTTGTTTCAGTGTCCAATCACAGGAATTTTGTCAGATTGCAAGAAGGTCTCCCCAGTGCGGTCTGAGGGAGGGTGGGATGTGTGGCAAGAATCATAAGGGTAGGGGCATTTGTGACTGCTCCAGCTCCACCCATCTGGGGCGGCTTGTAATTGTTTGCCACGCATGGATCTGTGCTAATTGGGCTGCCACCCTGTAGGCCTGTAGGTCCGGGACTCCCAGTCCTCCCAGTTTGGAGCCCCCCAGTAGCGTCTTTAGGGGGATTCTCGCCTTCTTACCTCTCCAGATAAATTTCAGCATGTTCCTCTGTAGGTCTCGGAGGGCTGGAGCGGGGATCTCCACCGGGAGGGAAGCGCAGGCATAAAGGAACATCGGGAGGAGGTTCATCTTGCACGCCGTTATGCGTCCCAGCAACAAAATCTCGTGTTGCCCACCGTTTCAGGTCTCCTTCCAGTTCTCCGAATAACTGGGGAAAGTTTGCCTTGTATGTGTCTTTCGGGTCTGCTGGGATATAGACCCCCCAAGTAGGGATCGCCCTTTTTGCCCACGTGATTGGGCACATCTTAGCCAGTGGTTCCTGTTCTCCTGGGGTGAGGTTGATGCTTAGGGCCGCTGATTTGGCGAAGTTTGCTGAAAAGCCGGATACCTCTCCATAGCTGGCTATTTCGTCTAGCGTGCGTCGCAGGGAGGAGCTGGCTTCTGAGAGCATGAGTAAGACGTCATCGGCATATGGAGAGATTTTCTTCTTTTTTATGTTGCCAAGGGCCGACCTGCGGGCCTTTGATCTGGTTGTTTTGCCTAAATCTTTGGGCGAAGGGCTCCATGGTCAGAGTGAAGAGCAGTGGCGACAGCAGACAGCCCTGTCTAGTCCTGCAAGTCAGGGGGATTGGGGCCGAGGTATGTCCGTTGATCCTCAGTGTCTTTGGGCTTGTTGTAACGCTCACCTGATTCCCGTAGAGGCGCCGGTCTTGACTGGGCGTATACCGTATCTTCAAAGGTGATGTGTAACACACAGCTGGCTCTTTGGGCTGGACCTCTGTGCACTGTATGTCTGACTCGAAGGGTAAGATGTCTGCAGATAGAAAATATGGGATTAAGGAACTGGGTTATTGAATGTCTCTCTTCTTCCCTTTCTCTTCTCCTGTAGAACCCCAAAGGTTAACGCTCTCACCTTAGGTAAGTGAACGCCGTGCTCTCCATCTGCCTCGGGGCAGGGTGCTGTAACCAGTTTCTTCACTGGATAAGGGGAGCAGGCCTCTTGACTTCAGAGGACTGCTGTCCGTCGTTTACTGCACGAACGGTAAGTTTCGAGTAATTCTAATGTCTTTAACGTCTTTAGTAATGATGTCTCTTGTTTTGCAGGGTTCCGGCGATGGCGGATGACGGGCTGAAGTGAGTTGAAGATGGAGCCCTTGTGATGAATAGAAGCGCCTGGAAGCACGTAAGTAAGCGCTTGTTGCCTGCTTCACGATGCGCTCTAACTGTCTTTTTATTTTGCAGGTACAAGTTCGGAGCGGCTGCAGGGTGCCGGAATACCCACTGGTTTAGATGTGGAAAGGAGTAATGGCACGTGAGTATTAAAGTTCCCCAATGTCTTTAAACGCACCTTGTTTTGTCTTTCAGATGCGGGATGCAGCGCCGAAGGCCTCCGGAGCGTGCAAAGAGTTGGTAAGCTTTTGTCTTTCAGATGCCGGAATGCAGTGTGAAGACCTCCGGAGTGCACGAAGAGTAGGTAAGCCTTTGTCTTTCAGATGCCGGAATGCAGCGCGAGGCGTTGGTGACAGCCGATGGACCAGGTAAGTGAAGAGCTGTCACTGAAGACCGTAATGCTAACCTGTTCTTTCTTGTCTTTATAGGTGTTGCTGAAGACTGGATTCAGGATGGTAAGCCTTTTTCCTTAGGCCCAGGATCAGATGCAGAAGACACGATGAGCGTTCTGCTGCAGAGGATGCAGAATAACGCAAAGCAAGATTCATCCATCGGGTGTGGTTTAAATAGCCTCCTGTAGTGCTTAGCGTGTCTCCTTCCACAGCCACGCCTAGGTAAGAAAAGAGTTCCTGCTTTCCAGAAGAGTTCCAGTGTTCTGAATCTAGGGAGTGGCTCCTGCCCCACCCAACAGGAAAAGTAGTTTCAAACAGAAGAGGATCAGAGGCTCAACTGGCAGGCAAGTAAGCAGCATGGTCTGCTGCAGGTAAGTCCACCCAAGCATTATGAGCCCGGCGCTTCCAGCGCTGGGACTGGGCATATTTATGAGCCTGGTGCCACTGGCGCCAGGACTGGGTCCAAAAGGTCCCAATTGGGACTGGTTGGCACTCGGAACCTGGGTTATGGATCTGCTTCCAAGGGAGTTGGGGGGAAAACCCTGACCTTTTGGAAGCAGAGATCATGACACTTGTATAGTTAGCCAGGACCATTGTTTGGAATGCTGTCCCAAAGCCGAAGACCCCCAAGGTGTATTTCATAAATTTCCAATCCACCCTGTAGAATGCCTTGGTCGCATCTAGGGCCATTAATACCAGTTTCTGGGAGTTCCGGGTAGCAAGGTCCACTAGGTTTAGGGTTCTCCGGATGTTCTCTCCTGCCGCCCGGTGCAGAATGAAACCTGCCTGGTCTGGTTGAATGATCTCTGGTAAGACGCGACCAAGGCGGTTCGCCAGAATTTTAGAGTATAGATTTGCGTCAATGTTCAATAGTGCAATCGGCCTGTATGTGGCCATGTCCCTCGGTTCTTTCCCAGGTTTGGGCAGGATGATGGTGGATTCCTGCATCGAGGGGCTTACCGATCCTGTTTCCCTGAAGGAGTTAAAGTGTCACCAGGGGGGGAAATCAGCTGTGGTCTAAATTTATAGAACCTGGCCGAGAATCCGTCTGGGCCTGGGGCTCGTGTTTTGAGTGATTTAATTGCATCCCCAATCTCTTCCTCTGTGATGGGCGCCTCCAGCTCCTCTCTTGTCGGGAAGTCGAGGCAGTGCAGCTTTTACGCAAGTATTCCATTTGTTGCCGTTGGTTCCATGGGGTGGCCGTCATGACCTTGGTGAGGTGGTCCACCGCAGTTGTTTTTTGGGTTCCGAATATTGGACGACTCCTTTGGCGTCACGCAGGCCTGCAATCATATTGGTTTGTCTTAGTTTGGCCAATTTGGCCACCAGGATTTTATTGGCCTTATTATTCTTCGCGTAGTATGATTGTTTGGCCTTGGCCATGAGTAGGGTGGTTTGTTCCGCATAGTGGGCTTCCAATTTCTTCCTGGCTGTACGCATAGCTCTTTGTCCTAGGGGACCAGCCTTTTTTCTTATGGGCTTCGTCTGTGGCCCCTAGTTCTTCCTCCAAGGCTATCCGGGTCTGTCGCCTGTTCCTATGGTAGGCTGCTCCTTGGGCGATCAGGGTGCCTTTGATTACTGCTTTCATAGCATCCCAGTTTGCCACAGAGGTGTCGGAAGCTGGGTTTTCTTCAAAGAAGTTCTTGATGGATTTCGCGATCTTGTCCCTTGTTGCTATATCATTGAGGATAGGGTCGTATAAAGTCCATCTGCATAGGCTGTCGGATTTAGGGTTCTGTGCCCGGATCTCCAGGATCACTGGAGCATGGTCAGATGGGGCTCTCGTGCCGATGGATACCGCCTTGACGAAAGCCAGAGTTTGGGGGGGAGAGTAGGAGGGGGGAGGGGTGCGATTTGTCTCTTGTGGGGTCTGGAACGCCATTGAAGTCTCCTTCGATTATCGTTTGGCCTTCTATGAAGCGTGAGAGGGAGGAACCCAGTAAAAATGTGATTGTCCGACGTTGGGGGTGTACATCGAGATGAGTGTATAGATCTCCCAGCAGAAGGCATTTGACCGCTACGAATCGGCCATCCAATATCTGTTTTGGTTTCAATATCTGTGGGTTTAGGTCCTTCCTGAAGAGTATCGCGGCGCCCCCTTTTTTAGTTCCTCCTGAGGCGAAGAATTGGAGGGGATACCATTGGGAGCGGAGCCGGCCAACATCGGTCTGTAGCTGGTGCGTCTCTTGGAGCATGGCTACTGCCGCCTCTTCATCCCGAAGTTTTAACAGGATTGCTTTTCATTTAGCAGGAGGGTTCAGCCCATTGACGTTTAGGGAGAGGAGCCTTGGGGTTTGGTGGTCTGCCATCAGGTCACTGTGTTGGGTTGGGGGGGGGGGTGGTCAAGCGGGGGTCGATCAACCGCCATTACTGTTGAGCGTTAGGAGTGTATCATCCTGCACTTGGGGGTTTTAACACGCGCCCCCAATGGTTGGGGGGGGGGACATAACCTTAACCAGCGGGTGGGCCGACATTGTGTGTGAGGACGCACCCTTGGCCAACTGGGCCAATGAACGAATCGAGGTGTAGAGTACCGTGGGTTTCCAATTATTCAACGTTGAAACTTTCCTTGGAGTGGGTATGAACCATGGGTGTGGCCCGCTGCCACCGTCGAAGATATCTATTTATTTGGAAGTGAGCTGGTGGTTCCATAGTAGGTGAGGGCTGTCGAGCCGAGGCTGTCTCCCAGATCCATAAGGCGTGCTCCGTCCCAGATTACCACCTCCTGTGGTTTTGCTGTAGCTTTGACCATGACGCTTCGGGGAGGGGGGGTGGTTCAGGTTCCCCAGCCCCCTCCAGAGTCGGTGAGGTTGGATGCATGATTTTGTTTGCGTCTTCCAAGTGGCTGATTCGTCGGACAGTGCCTTTATATGAACTGTAGCACCGTTGGGAATAACCATCTGTACCGCACCCGTTGGTCTTGGAGAAAGAGTGCCAAGGGGCGGAGTGCCCTTCTTTCTGTAGAGAGTAATGAGAGATCCTGATCTGCAGTGAGGTGCCCTGAAATGAGAGGTCTCCCGTTCGGCTAATCGCTGAGATGGCCTCTTTAGTCGTAAAGAAGTGAACCCTGGTGATCACATCTGGGGGAGGGTCTGAGTTCACTCCCCGGTGTGGGCGCAGTCTGGGTTCGGTTCTAGCAGCAGTTGGGATTTGTCCAGATCCGGGAGCAGGGCCTGGAAGAAGTCCCCTATGTATTCCGCTAGCTTGTTGTCGGGAACCGAGGATGGAACACCTCAGATCCGGAGATAATTGCGACGCGCCCGGTTTTCAAGGTCGTCTTGTTTAAACTCCAGGATATCATATTTATCTTGTAGGGCGTTGGATCGCTGGATTTCCCCCAGGGAGGTAGTGTGGACTTGTGAGCGGTCCTCGATCTCCCCTAGCCTCTGCTCAACCTCTGTTACCCTCTGATCAGTCTGCTTCACTTTGGAGTTGAGTTCTGATAGGCAGGAGCGGAATTCGGACTTGATGTCTGCCATGAAGGCCACTAGGTCCCCTCTAGTAGCGAGAGCATCGTTTTCTTCTGGATGTTTCTGTGGGGTCAGTTTGGGAGGGTCATGCTTTTTGCCTTTTGAGCCTCGCCACCTCCCCTGGTTGTGTAATTATGTACTGCTGTGTATTTATTAATGAGCATGTGAATCCATGCCAGACCCCATGCTGGAGAAGGAACAAGTTACTTACCTGTAGCTGTTCTCCGGCATGGGTCTGGCATGGATTCATATGCAAACCCTCCTGTCTGCCCCTCTTTTGACCTACTGCCAATTTGTGCTAACAAATCTGAAGATTGCTGCCAGAGGAGGGGCTTAGGGGAGGTGTCGGGCTTTGGTTGGGGGCATTATGACCCAGAGCTCAGTGATTGGTTTATAGGAGACAGTTTTTCTTTTACTGAGGATTCCCATCCTGACAGGGAATATACATGAGCATGTGAACCCATGCCAGACCCATGATGGAGAGCAGCTACAAAAGTAACTTGTTCCTTCACCATTCTTCATAAACTTAAATTACCTAGATTTCCTTGCTTTTACATATAGCAAGACATTTCACAATTTCACTGGACACACCAAGTAATGCAAACCCATTTCAGCTCTTAGTCTCTGAACCTTCTGCCCCGGTAGCAGGCTATCGCCCAATGTATTCCTCCAATTTAGTAAGCCAAGCACTAAATATAAATGTTGATCTCATTCAGAATTATAGGCACAATATTTTGAATACATAGCTAAATTAAGCACATTCACCTAACCTATGTTTCATCAACCTTTTTCTTAATTTTACTAATCGCCAGGACACATTTTACTTTGGTATTCAATTGAAACTCTAAACAGGAACCATTTGTCCTAATCCTGAAACTTATATACGTTTCTATATAGTGTATTTTAACAGATGAACTCTAACACTTTTGCAGATGGCTGAGCCCTTCCCTGTGAAGGGGTACCTGTATAGGGGCAAAAAGAGAATCGTGTGGTGAGCCAGTTTGAGGGTGTGATCCAAGTGAGACATAGACAAGTGAAAAAATAAACAATCCAATATAAAAAAAAAGTTGGCAACTTGGACAGATGGCATTAAGCTGGAGGGGTGAGTGTTTGAAACTAGAGTACTGTTCAAGTATACAAAATTACTTAATGGCACTGGAAGGAGTGGCTGGATCCAGTAGGGAGCATTGAGTGGGAAGGTAGCACGTCCCTTTTGCAGTACGTACATGACATTTAAGACCAGTTTTGAAGAGTTGAGTCTGGATGGATTTGATAGTAATGGGCAGCGGGGTCCAATTGAGTGGGGCCAATAGTGAGAGGATGAAATTGAGTGAATGCATGGGGACATGGGACAATGAGGGTGAATGCAGAGGACCGGATGGAAACAAGATGAGTAGATGACCAGGTACCGAGGAGCAAGACCATTGTTGGTTTGATTAGGAATTATTTAAAAGGCAGTGGTTGTGTATGGAGAACCAACTAGTATGGTGTTGGCACGCTGAAGTGGGGGAGAATCTGGTTATGTTGTATTGATTCAGGTGGTAAAGTTGAGGATTTTGTATAGAGGGTGGGAGGAGGAGGTATGAGCAGTAGTCTAGTTTACTGAGCACGAGGATGGAGAGTCAAAGATTGGTAAGAGTGTGGATTTTCCAAATTGTGAAGCGTAGAAGCAGTGATTAAATGATTGAAATTGGAGGTCACTACCAAAGACCCAGAGGTGGTGAGGTAGCAGGTCACACAGGAAGGACCAAGTAGAGGGGAACTGTTGGGAAAGCCTTGGTTTTTAAGAGCTCAGCATCAGGCAGTGTTGACCATTCAGTGGCTGATTGCAGTGAGATGGTTGGTAATCTGGTCTGAGATGGTTGGCTTGCAGGGCAAACAGAAAATGTGAAGGTCTTCAGCAATGAGTTGAAAGGAAAGCTTCTTGTCCTTTGGCTTTCACTAAGGTGCAGAATTAGAGGGTGAAGAGCAGGGGTCCAAAGGCTCGTCTTTTAGGATGCAGAGGTGTAAAGTAAAAGGTTTGAGTTTCGGGGGATTTGTTTTAAAAAAGAATCCTTCCAGGTAGGAGGCAATCCAGGCGAGAGCAGATTTGATACCTAATGTCCTGTAGAGGGGAGCGGTTGGCTGTGGAAAGTGGCAGAGGAGTTGAAAAGCAGTAGTATGGAAGAGCTGGAGTGGTTGGCATCAGAGGGAAAGCTGGAGACATGCAGGACTGCAGTCTCAGGAGTGTTTACTATGGAAGCTTGATTGGATAAGACTCGAGTGAACTGGATGAAGACCACCTGTTCAAGGACCTTTTTTTTTTAATAATGGGAAACGCAGGAAAACTGCATGATGGCTTGAGACGTTTGGGTCAACAAAGTTTTTTTTTAAAGGGGTAGAAACAGTTGTAGATTTAAGTAGGCAGGGAAGAATCCATTGGGTGTTTAATCATTAAAGAGCTTTAGGATGAGGGCAGGTGATTAAGAAGGCTTTGACCTTTTGAAAGGGCAAACTGGCCAATGGGTGCTCAAATGGGTTGGTGCTGTGAAGGATGGGTGCTAATTAGTACATGGGCCGGAACGAGATGGAGTGACGTGCCGGCTACACTTGCCTTGCCGGAGCACTGCCCTGTCCCCAGATCCAGGGCCTAGCATAGGACACTCACAGATCTGGTCTGTAGCTGTTACTGCACGCACGAGCAACTCTCACTTTAGCAAGCAAACAGCTTTCGGATGACTTGACGGCGTGCTGCTCAGTCTTCTGAATGTAATTGAAGCACATGTTGCTTGTACGTTAATTTTAATGTTAAAGGACATTTGTACCGTGCACTATCGCCACCGTAGTGGTCCCCATGCGGCTCTGAAAGAGGGGAGGTTGAGTTAGTGGGAGGAAGCAGGAAAAGCGCAAGAGAGCAGTGATGTGCTGTTGGCGCCCTCAGCCCGGTGGGTCCGTTGGCAGAGCCTGGGGTGTTTGCGGCTGTTGGTGGTCTTGTACTGTTGTGCAAGACTGTTTTGTTGCAATGTAGTGAAGTTTGTGTGGTTTGTTGTGCTATAGGTTTTGGTTGTGTTTGGAGTTTGAGAGGTGTATGCCGCCTGTGTTCGTCTATCCGGTGTCACCCGTCCAGGTGCCGTGGGAGTTACCCTCTCGGGTCGGAGATGTCCGTGTCCTTTCCGGTTTAGTCATCCTTTTTCGGGTTTTGGTTTCCAGATGTAGTCTGTGGTTGAAGAGCCAGGTTTTTAGTGATTTCCTGAATTTTAGGTGATCTTCAGTGTTTTATTTCTTTTGGGATGTTCCAGGTTTTTAAGGCTAAGTGGTAGAAAGTGGTGCCTCCAAGTTTTTTCTTAAGGTATGGTTTGAGTTCCAGGCGGATTTTGTTGCTTGATCGGAGGGGTCTTGTTGGTTTGTAGACTTATTTTCTTTTGTAGGAATTCTGCTCCTTGGCCACGGATTGCCCTGTGCGTTATGCACATTGTTTTGAAGGTGATGCAATGTTTTACTGGGAGCCAGTGTAGTGTTTTTAGGGCTGGAGTGATGTGGTCTCTTCTGGACAGTTTGAGGAGTAGTCTTGCTGCTGCATTTTGGATCCGTTGCAGTTTCTTCAGGAGGTATTCTGGTATTCCGAGGTAGAGGCTGTTTGCATAGTCTATTTTTGACATGATTAGGACGACGATAGTGAGTTTTGTGCGTGAAGGAGAGGAAAGGTAGAATTCTTCTTGCCGTGTGGAGGAGGAAAAAGCATTTCTTCACTGTTGCATTTATTTGTGGTGCCAGGGTTAGGGTGTTGTACATTAGGACTCCCAGATTTTTTTACTACCTTAAATGGGGTTGGTGCGTTTCCCATTTCTGTAGGCCATGGGATGGTGGTTTCGTGCTCTTGGTCTTTGAATACGATCATGATTTCTGTCTTTCCTGGGTTGATTTTTAGGTTGTTGGCATCCATCCAGTTGAAGACTTCTTTTAGACAGTCGGTTAGGGTTGAGTGGTCGGCATCGGTGTCTTTGATTTTGTAGATCTGAGTGTCGTCTGCGTAGTTGTAACATGTAATTGTAGTATTTTTTGAAGATTCTGATGACCGGAGTTTGATAGATATTGAAATATAGTGGAGATAGTGAGGATCCTTGTGGTACTCCAGTCGTTTACTCGTGGAGTGAATTTGGAAGGTTTTATCCATACGGTTTGTGTTCTGTCTGCTAGGAATGATTTGGTCCAGCATAGTGCTGTCTGTTATGCCCATGTCTTCTAGTCTTTTGGTCAGGGTGTCGTGGCTAACTGTGTCAAAGGCTGCGGAGAGGTCGAGCAGAATGAGGGCTGAGGTAGTGTTTGAGTCTGCGTTAGTTTTGAGGGCGTCCCAGATGGATAGTAGTGCTGTTTCCGTTCCTCTCGCTGGTCTGAAACCGATTTGAGCTTGGTCCAGCAGGTAGTGTTTTTCTACGTGTTCTTGGGTTAGTTTATATACGTAGGTTTCTAGAGGTTTTGCTGGGTAGGGGATGTTGGAGATAGGCCTGTAGTTGGAAAGGTCATCTACGTCATCTTGTGTTTTTCAAGAGTGGCTTGATGTCTGCTGAGTTGAAGATCTTCGGTACAGTCCCTGTTGATAGGGATTTAGAAGGTTTCTGTAGTGTTCTTCTGGCGATCCTTGTGAGGATTGATTTGTAGGTGTCTGGGGGACAGGGGTCCATGGGTGATCCCGCTTTCTTGCTTCGTTTAACCGCATTGCGAATGCCTCTGCTGATTTTTCAGGGAAGCTTTGGAGTTTGTGCTGTGGTACTGGGTTAGGTTTGTTGGGTTGTGTGTAGTGATTGGTTGGTCACTTTTTTTATGGTTTGTCGGGTGTCATTGATTTTTGTTTTTTTTAAGTGGTCTGCCAGGTCACTGCATAGTTTTTCTGAGGGGGTTGGGGTGTTATCGCAGCCTGGTGGGTTTCTCATTTCTTCAATGATGCTAAACATTTGTTTGTGTTGGTGGCATTGTTGATTCTGTCATCGTAATGTCTTCTTTGCCTTTTGAATTTCCTTCTTGTATGCGTGGATTTGTTTCTGGTAGTGTTTTTTTCCCTGGGTTGTATTCTTTCCTCCATTCCAATTCCATCTTTTTGTTTTCCTTTTTCATGTTTAATAGTGTTGTGAACCATTTTGCTATTCTTGTCTTGATGGTAAATGGTTTTTCTGGGGCAATCTTGTCTATTGTATCCGCGATCCATTTGTGTAGTATCTCTGCTTTCTCGTCTAGATCGGCTAGCTCCAGTTCTGTGGTTGAGGGTTTCGTTAATTCCAGTTGTTCAAATAGGTTGCTTTCTTTGACTTGTTTCCAGTTTCTTTTGGTGGTGGTTGAGTTTCGGATGTTGGATGTAGGCTTGGGTAGGCAGAGTGATCACTAATGGGATGATTAGATGGTCGCTCCACAGTATTTGTATCGGAGGTGCCGTGGTGATTTTCTTTGGCGAAAATTGCGTCTAGTGTGTCCTGCCGAGTGCGTTGCTCATTTGACTAGTTGTCGTAGTTTCATGGTGCTGAGTTGGTCAATTAATGAGTTGGCATGGTTGTCTTCAAACAAGATGTTGAAGTCTCCCAGGATGATTAGGTGTTCGTGGTTGATGAGGTTGGTGATGGCTTCTATGAAGTTATCGACGAATGTTGCATCATATGTTGGCCGTCTGTATACCAGGATGAATGTGATGTTGGTTTTTGGTTTAGGTGTAGTACCATGGTTCTCCAGCATGGGGTCTGGCATGGATTCACATGCTCATGAATATTCCCCGTCGTCAGGCTGGGAATCCTCGGTAAAGAAAAAACCAGTATCAGTTTCGTTTCTGATCTGTCTTTCGTAGTAATAACCAATCACTGGTCTCTGCGTCATACTGACCACAGCCAATGACTGCCCTCTACCTAAGCACCGCCTCTGGCAGCCATCTTCAGATTTTTACCGCACGTTCATGTGTTGGGATCCTCGTGCTATTGCTCTCGAGCGTTAGTGCTATTTTTTCGCGCTTTTTCACAAAAACTTCGATTCTTTCGGTCAAAAGAGCCTCAAGCTCCACCGATCCTACATCCGATCAACGGGGACCCGTGTCGGATTCATCTGTGCCCCTCAAGGGTGAAGATTTCGTCGAGCTACACTTCGGAGGACTCCAGAAGCTTCTCAGGCCCGGTCTCGGAGATGGCCCAGGAGAAGGGAAGCTCGACGCCCGGAAAGCTGTTCAGGGCCTGCCCTGGATGCCAGCTGCAGAACGTCTTCAAGGAGGACGAACACTCTTTCTGCCTTTACTGCCTTCATGGGGACAAGACGCACGTGGAGAAGGACTGTGCGTTTTGCGGCAACATGTCGGAACGGACCATGAAGGACCGCCATCAACGTCTCGCCAGCTGGCTGGAGGGTAAGAGCCCGTCTGGCGAGAAGAAGAAGAAATCTGAGCGGTCTTCTAAGACCTTTGAGGGCGCCCCGGCGACGGGGGCCCAACATAAGGCCAAGCACCGCGAGTCCGCTGGCACCGGGAGCGCCGAACGGTCGGGCTCTACGGGCGCCAGGCAGGGCGCACCCTCCCCGGCACCATCAACCACGAGCCAACGCTCTGGGTCGGGTAAGAGGAAGGCCGAGCACCCGGCGAAGCTCCTGGAGAGACCCCGGTCGAGCTCTAAGGCAGAGGAGGAGCGTGGCAGTGCCCCCTCCCTCAAGGATAAGGCGGTGAGCGCACCTAAGGTGGTGAAGGCCTTGATCCATTCGACCAAGCCCTCTATCGAAACGGTCGCGGCGGCCCTGGCCCAGCCTGTGGAGGCTGCACCAGTGGTGGCGGCCTCGGGGCCCAGAATCTCCCTGCCTCCTCGGAGGGAGTCTTCTTTCGTGCCCATCGATAGGACCCCCGTGAAACCCTCCGTGGGGAAGAAGGGGGGGCAGGGCGTCGTCGTAGATTCGGCCTCAACCTCAGAAGAGGAACTGATCGAGGTCTTAAGCCACGGCCTAGGCGTGGAACAAGACCAGCCCGTCGGAATGGGCCCCGACGCAGGTGACGACGACGACATCGTCGAGGATACCGACGGGGCCCCTGCTCGCCCGTCGGATTCCCCTCTGCCAGCGCCGCAAGACAACTCAGCGGCCATTTTGTTGGCTATACAGTCCTTATGCTCCGAGATAAGGACGAGACTACCGTTACCGACGGAGGAACCTCTCCCGTCGGGGGATCCAGAACCGGGACCTTCTGGTGTTCCCCCTACCAAGAAAAGAAGGATCCATCCACCGCCTCCTTTTCAACCATCGCGCCCCGTCCAGCCCTCCTCCCCGTCCACCCGAGGGGATGATACGGGGACTGACACGGCAGCGACGGGTACGGACGACGAGGCATACGACGAGGATTTTCCGTCGTCGCCTCCCCCCAGGGCTTCTCCGCCCGACGAGATTGGATCGTTCCACTCAATGATCGCCAGGGCATCCGAGCTTTTCCAACTCTGCCCTGAGGAGAAGAAAAAGGAAGGCTTCCTTTACCAACGGCGCGAGACCAAGAGGAAGACGGTCCTCGCAGTGCCTCTGTTGGACGACATTTGGGATGAGGGCCTTTCCCTCCTCAAGAACCCTTCCACGACGCCAGCGAAAAGAGACCGGTACGAGAAAAAGTACCGGGTCCCGGACTCGGCCCCCCTATGCCTCCGGGCGCAGCCTACCCCGGACTCCGTCGTCTCCGCGGCAGCCAGGAAGAAAGCGGGGGGGGGTGCGGCCTCCACGTCGACTTCCCCGCCGGACGGCGAGGGAAAGAAATTGGATGCCATGGGACGCAGAGTCATCTCGTCGGCGGCGACGACGATTAAAGCGGCCAACGCCTTGGCTATCGACAGGGAACTCTGGTACAAGATAGCTCCCCTGCTGGATTTTCTGCCGGACGACAAGAGGGCGGAGGCCCTTGAGATCCTGCAGGAAGGTGAGGTGGCCTCGGACCACGCCATCACCGTGGCGACGGACATCGCCGACACTGGGTTCCGCCAGATGGGCAACGGCGTTTGCCTTCGACGTCGCGGATGGCTCAAGGCTACGGACTTTCGGCAGGACGTCCAGAACAGGGTCCTGGACATGCCCTTCGACGGGAACAACCTGTTTGGGAAGACAGTGGACGATTCCCTTCAGGCCATCAAGGCGGATACTGAGACGGCCCGGGCCCTTGGAGTGCTGCAGCAACGGCGGACGCCCTTTCGGAGCGGCGGAGGCAAGGGCGCCTCCAAAGGTTCCGGCGGCGGTTTCGCTTCCTACCGTCAAGCGGCCCGCTCGTCGTCGCAAGAGGCCTACAGAGGACGAGGCAAGTCTGGCGGACCCCGCCGTCGTCGCCAAGGAGGCCAAGGCGGCAAGGCCGCGTCCAAGCAGGATTGAACCGGCCGTGGGGTCGGGCCCCCACCGAAGCACCCCGGTGGGAGGCCGGCTGGCGGGCTTCGTCAGCGTGTGGGAGTCCATCTCCACCGACCGTTGGGTGCTGGACGCCCTGGCCCGGGGCCACGCGCTCGAGTTTCAAGGAAGGTGCCCGCGCGTCCCCCCCGTGGCCAGGAAAGAACTTCACGTCCCTCAACTTCTCCTGGAGGTAAAGGCGATGCTCAGAAAGGGCGCCATCGAACTCGTCCCAAAGAGGCTTCGGGGCTCCGGAGTCTACTCGCGTTACTTCCTCGTGAAGAAGAAGACGGGAGGATGGCGCCCCATCCTGGACCTGCGACGCCTGAACAAGTTCATCAAGGCGCAGAAGTTCCGGATGGTCACCCTCCAGCACGTCCTGGGTCAGCTGGAGGAAGGAGACTTCCTATCGTCGTTGGATTTGGAGGATGCCTACTTCCACATTCCCATCCTAAAGGGGCACCGAAAATTCCTCAGATTCGTGGTCCAAGGGCGTCATTACCAGTTCAAAGCCCTTCCCTTCGGACTGCGGTCGGCACCCAGGGTTTTCACCAAGTGCCTCGCACCGGTGGCGGCGCAGCTGCGCCGCGAGGGGATTCACGTCTACCCCTACCTGGACGACTGGCTCATCCGCGCCAAGACGAGGGAGCTCGCCGTGGTCCACACGGCAAGGACCGTCCAACTCCTCACGGACCTGGGATTCTCCGTGAACTACGCCAAATCCCACCTGGTGCCCGCGCAAGTCGCACTGTTTCTGGGAGCGAGGCTCGACACAGTGTCCCTTCTGGCCTCCCCGTCGGAGGAGAGGACCAGGACCATCTTGGGCAAGGTGCAACGGATGTTGGTGGCCGACGCGGCCAAGGTGAGGTCCATCATGTCCCTCCTCGGGATGATGTCTTCCTGCATCTACCTCATTCCCATGTGCAGGCTCCGGATGCGCCCGTTGCAAGAGTTCCTGGATGCGCTGGATCCAGACGACGGGCAGCTTCGAGGAAAGGATCAAGCTCGACGAGAGTTTCCGACGAGCGATACGGTGGTGGGGCACCCGCGCGCATCTGACGGCGGGCATGGACTTCCAGACCCCAGCCCACCAGGTGACTGTGACCACGGATGCCTCCCTAGAAGGGTGGGGAGCGCACACCGAAAATCTGCACGCAAGGGGACTCTGGCTCCCGACGGAGAAGTCCCTGCATATCAACGTCCTGGAGCTCCGTGCAGTGTTTTGGGCCCTCAGGTCCTTCCTTCCGTCCCTCAAGGGCAAGGTGGTGAGGATCTTCACCGACAACACCACCACCATGTTTTACATCAGGAAACAGGGCGGAACCAGGTCCCCAGCGCTGTCCAAGGAGGCGCAGGACCTGTGGCATTGGGCCGTCGCCCAAGGGATTCTTCTGGTGCCGTTTCATCTGGCAGGGATAAAAAACACCATCGCCGACTCACTCAGCAGGGAGCTGCGCTCGTGCCACGAGTGGGAACTACGGCAGGATCTGGTGGATCGCCTCTTCCGACGGTGGGGCACACCCCAGATCGACCTGTTCGCGACGGCGACGAACACCAAGTGCCGGAGGTTCGCCAGCAGGTTTCCCCAGACGAGGAGCATGGGCGATGCTTTCTCGTTCCCCTGGGAGGGCCTGTTCCTCTACGCGTTCCCTCCCTTGCCTCTGCTAATCCGGCTCGTCAACCAGCTCAAGAGGTCACGGTGCAGGATGATCCTCGTCGCACCTGCGTGGCCGAGGCAGATATGGTTCCCGGACCTTCTGGACTTGTCGGCGTCCCCGCCAATCAAGCTGCCGGCGGACGCGGATCTACTCTCCAGGGAAGGAGGCGCCATCCTCCACCACGACCCGAAGTCGCTGAACTTGCAGGCCTGGCTCCTGCAGCGCTAGAGTTTGGAGGATACGACATACCGGCCGACTGCAGAGAGGTTCTTGCAAAGGCCAGGGCGTCCTCGACTCTTAAATGCTACGGACACAAATGGAAGAGGTTCTCTGTCTGGTGCCACGCACAGAAGATTAACCCTCTACGGATTACGGCTCCCCAAGTGCTGCCGTACCTGCTGACGCTGGCCAAAGCTGGTCTGGCACACGCGTCCATCAAGATTCATCTTGCTGCGATCTCCCGATACACCAGAACCACGGGCCGGACGTCCTTGTGGTCTCATCGTCTGGTGAAAGAGTTCATGAAGGGACTGTTCAGATCGTTCCCGCCGGTGAAGGCTCCGGCCCCGGCGTGGGAGCTCAACGTGGTACTGACCAAACTCATGGGACCTCCGTTCGAGCCCCTGCACTCGGCCCCGTTGAAGTTTCTATCGTGGAAAACAGCTTTTCTCGTGGCCATCACCTCCGCACGACGAGTGGGAGAGATCCAGGCCCTTTCCTGCAAGGCACCGTACTTGACTTTCCACGACACGAGGGTAGTGCTCAGGACGCACCCCTCCTTCATGCCCAAGGTACCGTCGGACTTTCATCTCAACGAACCCTTGGTGTTACCTGTGTTCTTCCCGTCGCCTTCGTCGCCGGCTGAGAGGACTTTGCACTCGCTGGATGTAGCTAGAGCGCTGAAGTTCTACGTGGACCGCACGAAAGGTTTTCGGAAGACGTCACAACTCTTTGTGAACTTTGGACCTGTCAATCAGGGGAAGGCTCTCTCGAAGGCTTCCATCTCCAGATGGCTCTCCGGCTGTATCATGTACTGTCACCGGTTGGCAAACCGACCGCTGCCTGGCCGTCCGAGAGCCCATTCCACCAGAGCGATCGCAGCTACCACGGCGTTCCTATCTGGTGTGCCCCTGCTGGACATATGCAGGGCTGCTACGTGGAGGTCGACGCACACCTTCACGAAATTCTACTGCGTCGACCGGGATTCCAGGGAGGAGTCCAGGGTCGGCCAAGCAGTGCTGCGCAACCTGTTCGCCTGAGGTGAGCCTGGTGAGGAGGTAAGATGCTTAATGTTGAGTTGATGTGATGCTTAATGTTGAGCCTTTGCCACCTCCCGTGGTTGTGCATGTGTGTACTGCTATGTATTCTTTATTCATGAGCATGTGAATCCATGCCAGACCCCATGCTGGAGAAGGAACAAGTTACTTACCTGTAACTGTTGTTCTCCAGCATGGGTCTGGCATGGATTCACATGCGAACCCTCCCGCCTACCCCTCTGCGGCTCTTCACTTGGTCATACTGCCACTTCACGTGCTTCCAAATCTGAAGATGGCTGCCAGAGGCGGTGCTTAGGTAGAGGGCAGTCATTGGCTGTGGTCAGTATGACGCAGAGACCAGTGATTGGTTATTACTACGAAAGACAGATCAGAAACGAAACTGATACTGGTTTTTTCTTTACCGAGGATTCCCAGCCTGACGACGGGGAATATTCATGAGCATGTGAATCCATGCCAGACCCATGCTGGAGAACAACAGTTACAGGTAAGTAACTTGTTCCTTTCGCGGTTGATGAGGAGTGGTTCGTCGGTTTTTATTTTCAGGTGTTCTTTGAATGCCATAGCGATGCCTACAAATAAACAGAAAAAACAAAAAAAGGGGAGGCATTTGAAGTCGGTCGGAAGGCAGCTTTGGAGTATGATTTTTGTAGTTGTCGTCCAGCCATGTTTCTGTGATAAACAGGATGTCAATTCCGTCATCTAGTAGGTCGACTATCTGAGTGTTTTGACATGGATCTTGCGTTTATTAGATTACAGTGAAGTTTGGAGGTGTTGTTTGGTTTGGGCTTTGTCGAGGTCGTCTTCTGTTTGGTGTTGAGGTTTCCTTCCTGGTCGGTCACTTGTTGGGCTGTGAGATTCGGGGTGTCAGCGTCTTCGAAGAGTTATTCTAGGTTTTGTCTTGGGTTTTTTGTGTTTTCGTTGCGTTAGTCTTCCGGGAGTTGTGGGTGTTGATTGGAAGTTCCTCTTGCTTTGGTGATGTAGGGGTTTATTGCGTCGGTCTGTTTGTGTCGGTCATCCTTCTTGCTTGTGTTAGGTTGTTTGTTGCTTCTAATGTTGGGTTGGATTGCCGTGGTGGCCAGTTGTCTGCGAGGTATGGAGTTGGGTAGAGGGATTTTTCTCTTCTTTCAGAGTTGCTTCGGTTTGTGTTCCTGTCTGTGGGGGTCAGTCTTTTTTTTTTCTAAATTGCTGTTCTAGAGTTTGTTCTTTCATCTCTCCATCTTTTCCTTGGAATGGGTCGTTTGCGCGGCATGGTAAGATTGAGAGTTGTTTAGTCTGTTTGGTTACGTCTAGTTGGTCCTGCTTTGGTCTGGTGGTCTTGTGGTGTAGTGGCGGGTGAGGGGGGTGTCCGCTACTAACTTGGGCTCTGTCTGTAGGTGGTATTCTGGCTGGAGTTCGTCACCCGTTCAGTCGCTGTCCTAGGATAAGGGTTATTAATTTGGGTGTTATTGGTGGCTCTTTCCTGTCAGTCTCCCTGAGCATGGTTCACCGGTGAGCAGACTGTGTGGGTTGGGAAGGGTATCTGCTGGTTGGGGGATGGCTTGGACAGGCGCAGCTTGGACTTTCGCCTAGCGAGAGGCCCGAGTCTGTAACTCCCCCCCTCTCCCCCTCCCGTAAATCACTGGTGACTTGAGAGTTAGCTGAATTTGTGAGTGAGCTAGTTTTGAGATACATGTGCAGTGGGAGAGAGGCCTATCAATGCAGTTTGGAGAACACAGTGCAATTTGGGCATAGAGGCCCTGCTATCAATTCAGTTTGGGGCGACGGGGGTTGATCACAATGGTAAAAATTGGTTTAGCCTAGTGGCAAGGTATCTAGGGTAGAGCTGTACCTCTCCCCAACCTAAGCCACCCTACCTTACTGGTCCTTGTAGTTGCTGGTTGACGGACGACCACTGGCTTGCCACTGGCTTCCCCTGCGGACACCTGCTGACGCGTCCTGGAGCCGCCTCTGAAGCCGCCCTTGGCCTTGGAGCCCTTAGCCCCAGGGCTGCACAGGCAGAGGGCTGCCCTGGGAGGACCAGTGATGAAGTGTGGGTGGACCAATGAGAGCGGGCCTGGGCAGACGGGAGGGAAAAGCAGGCAGAGGGTGCGCGATGGAAAGTGCAGGCGGGGGGGGGGCAGGAGGTCGTAGGGCCTACAGTGCTCTGGAAGGCAGAGCCAATCACCGGAGGGGGAGGGCTAGGGAGGCGGGAATAGGGAAGTCAGCCGGAGGGAAGGGAGCTCAGTACACGGGCCGGGGAGGGGGCTCACAGGGACAAAATAAATCAAAGGAGGGCCCGCAGGGTCTTCAGAGGGACCTCCGCTTACCTGCCTCGCACGATGGAAAGAGAACCTGCTTCACAAGAGGTCTGTCCCCAGGCCCAGGGGGCTAACGCAGGACACTACTACTGAGATCTGTTCTGAAGCGGAGTTATTGCATGCACAAGCAACCCACGTTTCAACAAGCGGACCCCTTTAGAAGCCTCTCCATGGTAGACTGAATATAGAAACACCCAAAGCCTCACATAATTGTTGCAGCTGTTTGTATACATGGCCTGCAATTTAGACATTTTTTTTCATTCGAGCGTATTGTGACCAAAACCGTAGAGTCCAACTTCCATTATTCGCTTAAAAAGGTTTCTTACCGAACCACTGACCGTTTTTAAATGATGGGCTTTCTTATGTTCCCATAATGCTCTTTGTCTTTATGGAAATCGCAAGAATTGGGTTCTATGAATAGATACTGTATTGTGTGACCTGGACCGGACCACACCTCTCAGCCCTGCCCTCTCACCAGTACATTTTTTCCGTGTCCAGCACTGGTAGGTGAGAAATAGTCTAGAGTAAAAGGGGTAGGAGAGGCAGCTGTGGGGGAACAGAGCTGTGAGGCATGAATGCTTATATTTTAGAGTTAAGTAGTGAGCAAACTCCTTGGTACAGATAATCTCTTCTCCATTCAACTCGTGAGGGACAAAAGCAGAGGTTAGAGGTTCTGAGTGAGGTTGAAGGGATATAATTTGATTGGGGAGGAGTGGCGAGTTTGGTTTTTCTGGACACCAATTTAGGCAGAGGTTTTATTGGTTTTTTTTTAAGATTACTCAGAACTTGTGAACCACAAGGTTTTGCAAGTAGGGGTTTCTTCACGTTTTTAGCTTTTTCTCGTTTTCAAGGGCCTTCTCTCTGGTTTTGACAGTCTGTTTCCTTTGGTCAAAGATGGTGAAAGCTTTTTTCTTTGGATTCAGCATCTCGGGTGTCTTGGCTCACTCCAAGGAGGTGGCTCCTCCTGATGTACCCACGCTTTTTTGCTCACTGGAACAAGGTCCCAACTTGTTTCAGGCTCCGGGATCAGTGATTTGTTTGACCCTCAGCCAGTAGGCAGGAGGCTCCTGCTGGGTTTTGGATCTCGCTTTCAGCCCATTCAGTTGGAGCCACCACACAATCCCCTGTTGGAATGAGTTCCTCATGCTCCTCAGCTTCTTTTATACAAGATGACTTGCTCTTCCGAGAGCTCTGGAGTTTATGGGAGGTGACCCATTTCCCTAACCCCCTCAAGGAATGTTTATCCGTTTTGGTTTCCTGTAATGGGTCGATCAGGGATTTCAGTATGACCCCTTGTATCTCTCTCCCTTTTCTCTCCTTTATATATTCTACAAAGGACTCTACGTATATATTAATTTTGAGTTCATCAAAGCTATAGACTTAGTTTGATCCTTGTAGTTCTCATGCAAATTCTCCGTTTTAAATACAGTGCAAATTCGTTGCCCAAAGGAGTTGAGAATTTTGGTTCTTTTTCTGGCGCATTATCTTTGGTTGAATATTTCTTTTTTTTTTTTTAGGGAACTTTCATGCTTCGATTCGAGATCCAAACCTTCAGAGCTTTCATGTTCAATGGTGAGGGAGCAACTGATAGATTTGGCAACTGGGGAGGGGCGGGGGAGAGACTCGCGGTCAGGATTGATTCTTAAAGTTGGAAGCTTTGATCTGGCCAGACTGACGACGTTGGACCTAGTCGGTCCCAGTCACCCGCTCCAATTTTTTTTTTTTTTTGCTGGTATACAAGCCTCCCAACCCCCCCACCCAAAGCTCTATTAGTCAAAGTGATTGCGTTTCACATTTTTGGTGCTTATTTCTTTAGAGGTGGGGGGCCAACTCAGCCAGATATTTTGAGGTGAGCTGCCTGTGGGGTACTATCTCCAACTTCAGTTAACGGGATAGGACTCCTCCTTAGATCTTCTATTGGGCCCAGGAGCCATCCTGGTTCACTCCTTCACAAGGTCCAAATGCTTGGTACCCGAGCTCGGCAGCAGTCTTGCCCAAGCTCCCTGACGGTCTTTTCTTGGGGCAGACGCATGTCTTTTCATTGAATAGAGAGGAGAATGCTTTTTCCATGGCTTAATGAGTTTTGGACCCGATTTGGATTGTTTTTAATTTGTTTTTGGAGTCTGACAAACTCCATAGGCATCCACTTTTTGTATGGTGACGCACTGCACCTTCAGTGCAGTGTCCCAGATAAATCCTTTAGATTTCTCATAAGGTTTAAATACCGTTTTCTTGTGTGAACTACTGTTCCCAAGAATAGTCAAGTAAAATTAACTTTACTTGCCTCTTCTCTTTGTGGGTCCAGCACACACCATCTTATGTGGAGTGCTGCGGGTTACTTAAGTAGCCACTTATCCTACCTACTTGTGTAACATTTTTTGTTACCCTCACTACTTTGCCACTGCCAACAGCCATTTAATGTTCCTACTGTTGTGTTTTTCTATGGCAGGCTGAATCCTCCGCTGCAATCTAGCACTCACGGGTGACCATTTTATCAAAATGTCCCTGGTCTCCTTTTTTCGCCATTTTCTGTTTGTGGTCTTTCTTGGGTTTTACTCTCCGCCCCAAGCCAGGTTTGAGCCCTTTGTTTGTTTTTGCCTTTGGTAGGCTTCAGCACTGAAACCCGCCTCTAGCTCCAGTGTCTGGAAGGGCAGGAAGTGAGGTTCCCGAAACTACCCTGTCTGTTTCTTTAGGAATGCACCCAGTCCTGATTGGCTGTCTGTCCTTTCAGGGCAGCCACCCTGCTGTTTGAGTGACAGCCTAGGATGTGCATGAATGGGAGAAAACTGCTTAAAAGGCTAGGTTTTTGGAACTAGCGGCAGTCGACCACTGAGAAGAACACCAGGCGAAGAAACCATGAAAGAATCTTGCTGTAGCCTCCTGGACCTTTGAATCGCCCGGTGAAGCCCTGCTGCTGTGCTAAAAACTATATTTTTCTGATCGATAAGAGAAGCTCCGGAAGGGACTTCTTCCTCCCTTGGGTTAGTGGGACCAACTAGCCCCCGAGGCGAACTCTGCTGGACCATCTTCCCTGACTAGCTGTAGTTCTTTGCTGCTGCAGGAACAGAGTGACAGGGGTCGAGAAATCTGTAGTAGAGTGCAACATCTGCAATCCGGTTAGAAGCTACAGGAGTCTCCGAAGGACCACCCAGAAGCGGGACGACCAGAGCTAGTCCCCTCACCAGAGCGCAGGACTCAAGGACCCAATGTGCCCCTGCCAGTTTGACCCATTCTACCTTGTGCATGTATATATATTGTATTTTTGTAATTTCCTGCCTGTACTGTAACATAATTTGTAACCAGCTAAGCTTCCAAGTAAAACGCTGTGCTACCTCTGGGTTTGGGAGTGACGGAAGCCCAACCAGTGTCCAAGATCTGCAGTGGTGCTGTTAACCGAGCGCTGAAACTGTGTGCCGCTGATCTGAAAAGAGCCCGCAGCTGCTGCCGACCTCAGAATTGCTGCTGTAGCAGTCCTCCAGGCAGCCTCCCTCTTGTCCCCACGGCTGAGGCCCAGGAACCAGGGATGTGCATCTCTGCAACCAGACAGAAGCCAGCTGGACCACTCTTCTAACCAAAGGTACTGTTCTGACTTGGGGGTACTTGGCTCAGTGTCTTTATCTTTGCTCTTCTCAGTTGACTTGCAGTTACTACTTTGCTAGTTGATTTCAGCTCTACCCTTCACAAGTGTAACTGCTTGTGGCACTACAGTGATTTCTTTTTTTCTTCAACAAACTAACTTTGTGCAAGACTTTATCGAGGTGCCTCAGCCCCATAGATTGCTCCAATTGACTTGGGCTGTCCTGGCTCCCTGCAAACTATTTTAGTCCACTTGACTTTGACATTTACTGTCCCTCAGAGGTGATGGCTTGGTTTTAAAATATTATTGCTGGGAAAGGTTTTTGTCTACTTCATTTGAAGATTTAAGTGCTCACATTCTCTGAGAACCGGTGTACCTTTTTCCTTCCCTTAACCTTTCTACAAAGTGCACTAGTGATATATGAATGCCATTACTGTCCTAGTTAGTGAAGTCAACTCGGGGTGTAGGGAGTGTGTAAAAAGCATCTCTAAAGAGTATCTACTAGCCTTGGGCACCTTCTAAAACCAACCCCTAGACACTCTTTGCGTCATTTTTCTCTGGTCCTGTGTGAGATGGTAAGATTTTCCTTGCTTTTCTCAGCACTTGGAGTGGAGGAATTATTGGACTGTAGCAATCCATGTGGTGCCACAGATCAACATATTAATATGCTGTACAAAGTTGCTTCATGTATTTTAAAGTTTGGTATTGCATGTATTTTGTGTGTAGTAGCCATCGCTGAAAGTTAACCTCTAGTTCTGAGCCACAACAGCAAGGCAGTGTGGTAATGCTGAACTCGAGGTGAGCTTCCAGAGATGGCTACTAGGTGGTGTTGTGTAATGCGTGACTTGGCTCAAATGAACTTTCCTACTTTTGCATTTCAGGTGAGTTTTTTTTTTTTTCTCCAAACCCACCAACTTTCTGGGGGTGGGGAGGGTGTGTCTCTATTAACTGGTGGTAGGAACTCCGGTTTAGTCTTCTGTAGTTAACCTACGAGTCGTTAAAAATGTCCTCTGGCTTGAATTTGTTTCTTTGGGCGTTGCTATGAACTACCACGTGTCTGACCCCGACCGGCCCACTCCTTCAATCCTAGTACGTGAAATAAGGTTACAATATCGAGATCCCATGGAAACTAAACTGTTTGCTGTTATAATGCGCCACTAGTACAAAATACTCCTTTTCGAGATTAATTTCCATGAGTGAACTCGTTTTACTAGTTCGCTTTTTTTATGACGGGCGTAAAATTGTTCGAAACGGGTTTCTATCCTGCTGAGCTCGCCGTTCTGATCGCGGGCGAGTACTGAAAGGGAGGAGTAGCCATAATTGGTATGTCGTGGTCGCTGGGAATTATTTCTGATACACTCAACGGTGCGAGTGAGACTAAGAGCTGCCGGGCTTCCATTAATGTATAGATTGGCCGCGGGGTCGTTAAGAGTAGTTGCGTACCAACACTGGGGTCTTCAGTGACTTATGCGAGTCTGCTCGCGGAACAACACTAGTGAGGCTTTTTGTATTGCCTGGCTCCAGGGAAAGCTTTTGTTTTTTAAAATATTGGAAATACTTATCCTTTGTGATCGTGCATTGGATTGGGAGTCGCGTCACTTTGTAGTGTGTGGTTACAGTACGGCCACATTAATGAGCTGTCATTGTAGTCCTTTGTCTCCTATGGGTGTCCTTTCTTTGTTTCCTTAGTTGGTTCTTGTTGTGGTGCCTTGCTTGTCCTTGTGCAGCATACTCGGCTGCCATCATAGGCTGGGTTGACATGGATTTACAATATTTTTACTACTGCATGGTATGGTTGCCTTTTCTGTGGTCTCTTGGCACCATAACGTTAATAGTAATCCACTGTTGCGTGTTCACTGGCGTTGCCACAAAACCGACGGTGCTCACTTTGAAAAATCCTTTCCAAATAAGTTCGTTGTTGCTCAGACTGTAGAGGCGATTGTGCAGAACTGAACGGCTCACATATTGTGCTAGTAAGCTCTTATAAAACGAGGCTATCGCACTGCAACCTGGAGTGCCATCTCTTGGAGGCTACTCGGTTCCAACCAAATAACGATTTGCCTGTTACTAGTACAGTGAAGCACGGCTGGGGCCTGCGCAGTGTGGCCCTTTGCTTTTCCCGCAGCTCCATCGGCGGCCATTGGTTTACCATGCCCGCTATATTTCAAGATGGCGCGAATTGATGTCCTCTCTCTAGCTCACGCATGGCGCATGCGCTTCCAGCATATCGGAAGGCCGCGTGTGCGACGGGCGGTGTGCGCCTGCGCTTTTGCGTCTGCGTGCCCCGTGCGTGCGTGTCTATCTCCGGCCCGGCGCCTTCTCCCCAGGCCCAGCACCCGGGGTTCAGCCGCGCGCCCCCAGAATCCCCGCCCTCGCCGAGACTGACGTCATACCGGGACCACGCCCCTTAATCACGGCTGAAGTTTAGGGTGAGTCGGGGTGGGTGATTGATGTGGACCCTCGGACTGAACCACACCAGCTGGAAACAGAGCGCCCCCCATAGGCCTATAAATGCCTCCTCGATGAACCTTAGGACACCCCACCCACCGTGGTTTGTCCAACCCCCTGTATTACAATCCTTTTCTGGCACCCCTTCCACCTGTCTCTACCTGCTTTCACAATCCCACCGTGGGCATTTGTCAAGCCCCCGACCTTTTGAATTGGCCTTTGTAACTCTCTCTTCCCATTAATTTGTCCCTCACCCCCTCCTCTTGCTGTAAGGTGGGCAACTATAACTGCTAAACGCACGATTGCAAATGGAACTTCATGCCTGTAGCTCGCTTGATCGTTCCATCTTGCCAGCTTCACTACCAATGGGCACTTGCTCGTACCCAAACACAATTGTACTAACAGCCACCTTGACTACCAAGTGCTAACCAAAATGTAACGCTGTAAGACGTTCCCGGCTTTAACACCACACGATTTGCTTCCAATGTCTTTAATTGGCAAGACTCTTGCTGGTATGATCCTAAAGGGGTTGGTTGTCTGCACTAACTAAACTAAAACTTGCATTGGTACTGATCAGTTGTCAGTACAGTTATTATTATCGGGCAAAAGTTGAGAAAATGGAGCAACGCGTTGCCCCCATTTTGCGCAGCAAGGCAATGTGGTAAACGATTGACTTTGATGCATTTAAGGATTGATGCAAACAGTGGTATGGTATCTGTGATACTGGCACATACTGAGCTTGTGACGGGGCTCACTGGCGAATACGCCTGAGAACGCGCCCCATTTTAATAGTGTGAAGAGATGTTTAGCATCGGTGGGCATTTTAGTAATAAACGCGTGTGGTTGTCATCGGCAGTAGGGTCAATCACTTGTTTAATATGGCATCGGCCCACTACAAGCTACGTAGTGCTTCCACCCCAAGCAAGCAGAAAGATCTACGTACCGCGTGACTCTCACTAGCTCGCTATCGGAGCAAATCAGTTCGCCAAAGGGTTTGCTGGAGCAGACTTTTATCCTACAACTGGAGGGTGGTTTGGCGAGCAAACAAACTCCGAAATATAAACGGGGCAACATTATTGATTTTTGCTGTTCCCAATCCAACTTCGACCTGAACAGCAACCTTCTTCAGTGGTACCCCCCTTTGAATGTCAATCTGATTCTATAGTGCTAGATGCTGCTTTTCTCCGTATTTTTTAAGAAATGTGCGCTAATCCCCCTCAATTGTGGTTTTGACAACTCGGGACAAAAATAGGGTGCAACTTATTGCTAACCATGCCCAATTCAGAGAGTCAGAATGACTGGGTGCTTTGCTACTCCTTAGCCCGCGGCCAGGAAGGAGGATGTCTAATTTAAATACTCTGCCCCCTCATCGGTTGTTACGATTTTAACTTTAAAGCCAAATTTCTCTCACTTTTGAGACACCCAGAACTTTTTGCTGGACTGGTGATTTTTTTTTTAAATGGGCGTCATTTTTCACTCTACATAGCGTCCTTTCAATGTCCTCTTTGACAACTTTTGCATATACATACAGCCTACTGTTGCTGAGTTGTCCTTTTGGCTCCCCTGTCAATTTTCTCTGGCTATCCTTGTGAGAAATGGTTCCCGTGGATGGAATAGATGTTATCCTCTCCTTATTTTTTACAAGACAGCATACCCCACCTTGTGTAGTGCGGGGGGGGGGGGGGGTTTCCAGTGTATCCCATGTCTCATTTTCACTAACATTTCTGTTACAGGGACAAGCTTACCCTAAATGGCTGCTGGCAGTGAACCTTTTTACTAATTCGGTGCACCTTTACCGCAGGATGTTACCACAGCTGCAGTAAAGGCACCCATGGGTGCCCATTTTACTGAAATTGCCCCAGCATTTTTTTTTGTGGCCATTTTAGTGTTCCTTGTCCTTTCTTGGACCTTCCCCCGTCCTCCAGGTCAGGAATGTGTTTTGTGTGATTTACCCGCCCAGGCTCCAGGGATTCTGTAAAGGGAGGAAGCGAGGGAGGAGTCTGGAACTCTGCACCCCATGGCCTTGCAGACTGCAAGAATCCAGTTCTAAGTAAGAGGCTGGCTATCCTGAAAAGACTGCTACCACTTCCCCCGCTCAAAGGTTTGAATGTAGCACACCTGAATCCGAAGAGTAAGATATCCAGCCTAACTGCGAGAGCCTGCTGTTACCCTTACGACCTGTGCACTCCTAAATGACAACCTAGAGCCTGGTGAGATCCACTAGACTCGAGGACCTGCGTTTTGAGCCATCCACGACTTGCTGCAATACACCAATACTCCGGGACATCAAGCCATTGGGCAGTGCAGTTTTCCGAATCAAGCTGAAACAATGGCCTTTTGCTGGACCTCTATAGACGTGATTACACTCCTTGAAGTCCCCTCACCAGATTGCTGTTCCAGATTACCAACAAGAATCCAATCAATGATCTAGAGTCTTGTTCTGGCTCCTGAAAAGGCTGCCAATACCGCAGAGCCACATCCATCTGCTAAACTCTTGCCTGGAGCCTTCCCTGTTGAAACCTGCTGCAAAATCAATTTGTGTCCTTTCTTCATGACCAGGTTTTTGGCTGCAGATCCTAAAGTCTTCCTGTTGCAACCTTTTTTTTCTGTGCTGAGGTAATGTGCTGGCTGGGGTATTTACTTAAGCTTGTGTGATTCCTGTGTAGCTTTCAGGTGTTTCTTGTGATTGCGCAGCCTCTCGTACCGTTCACCCCTGCCAACTGCTGTAATCCTCCTAGGGTATCTTCTCAGAAGTGCCTGGACCCTTTCGACTAACCCGTAAAATACTGGTTTGAACAGTTTTCCTGAGGAACTCTGCTTTTGCTACTTCTGTGCCTATCGTGAACTGCCTCCTCCCACTGAAAATACTCCTGGTCCTAAAATAGGTAAAGACTTGGAAGGTTTGGGCATGTTGCCTAGAAAAGAGGACAAGGGTTTAAAAGTTGACTTGTGAAAGAGTTGGTTGGTAAATTTCACTGAGTGAGTAGTTACACGAGTTCTTTCTTAGTATGTGTTCTGCCATTCTGAAAAGAATGTGGTGGTACTTTACTCCTCTGACTTGGTTGTGCCTCTTCCCCCAAAAGTAATGCTGTTGGCTTCACTTTACCATTTATTTTAGGATCACTGTAAATGTACACCAACTGGGTCTTGCGTCCCCTGACCTGCTGTTTAGCCTGTTTAGAATACGTCTGCTTTTGGATTTACTTGCCTTGAATAGCTGTGTGCAATTCTTATTGTGCGTTTTACTAACCTTTGTCTGCCTTGTGCCATCCTAAAATAAGTTGGTTATTGCCTACCGTTGTCCGTGTTCCACTGATCTGAAAGGCAACTAATTGTATATTACACCACAAGGTCTTACTTACCTGGTATAATTGTTATCCTGAATGTAGTTATAGGTTTATACTTTTCCACTAATTTGTATTCAACTATTCAGAAAAGTATCCCGATGACAGGGTTTGTTTACTAAGTGATTCTTTAAATGTGTCATTGCGTGACCTACTGGGTCTACTACCGTTGACTTAATGTAAACTAAAAGTAACAGATGGTTTTACTCACCATGAATGTGTCCTATACTAAATGTGTTTGATACGGTATGACTTCCCTAGAAGTACTGTTGGTTTTCTCAACAGGGTCTATGCTTTGGTCTGTACTTTAAAACATTTTGTGTTTTTATAATGTGTTGGACTCACGACAAAGTACTTGCCTCCTGGACTTGACTTGGCCTGATGGTATTAATAATCCTTTAATTTGTAGAATTCTTCTGGTAGTAAGTGTTTCTGTTGGACCTTTGGTATTCTGCAATCTTTGTACCTTCCTACAGCCCTTTCTCCCTCCTAAAATAATCCTGGTTGCTCTGTCTGTTATCATACACTCTGGTGTATTATACACTCGGGTGGTACAGCCTTATACCAAGTAGAGTTTTGTACTGTTGCAGTAGTATGGTCTTACTAAGTCCTTCGTTGGATTTCAGAACCACTGTCCTAACAGTTTGCCGCCCTTAATCTAGTTTTAGAATCCATCATACGGCTGTATGAAAATGTTAATGATGCGGTTTCCCTGAATACGGAGCTCTCAAAGAGAATGATATACTGGAGAAAAACAAAGCTGCCTTCTTGAATATGACTCGCCTACTAGAGTTTTGGACCTAGAAACTACCAAAGACAAATTGCTTGTGTTGGCTGTGCATTTCATCAACTGTATCTCCATTGTATGTTACTCGTCTAAGTGCCTCACCAGTTATTTGCTCCTCAACCTGATTAATCCTACCAACAGCCCGATCTTCCCGGTGAGAATCATCACCCTACTATTTTTGATACTCTGGCTGCTCTCGCGAACCGAGGGGAAAAAAGGGGACCAGCGCAAAAACTTAAATTCAAATACCAAAGGATCTAGGAAGAAAATCCTAAAGGAAGTTCTTGAGCATTGTCTATAGTACAAGAGAACACAGACGCAAATCATATGGATCCCATTAGCAATAGTGAGGAGGTTGCGGGGGAGCTGCCCAAGCCTTCAAAAAAGTAAGAAAACCAAGTTAATGCTGCTCTGTTTGCACAGAAATAAATGAAGGACTTTGTATTCAAGGACCTAGAGGTAGAAACATCTGTGATACCATGCATATTCAAGGGCGTCGTCGGCCTCAGCCCAGTAAAATCGTCTGTCGGTCTAACTCCTGCAATGTAGTTTTACTTTTGGCGTAAGGGCTTGATGCCAAATCTGAATCCCCAGACATTCAATTCACTTTGGAAAATACTTGGAAGAGTGCTCCTGAAGCCAGTATTACTGAGTCACTGAGTGCTAAGGTGCCCATTAAATCTTAGGAATATGACTCGTATCTTTGGACTCGAGAACTTGACAGACGCTAATGGTCCACTCCAACTAAATTGATCAAAGTTACTAGCCATCTTTGTGGAGGTTCTATCTTTGAGGTCCCTCCATTCAGTAGACATTGATATAATAGTTATTCCGACATCTGGCGTGAATAGACCAATTGCTGTGACTGGTAGTTAAGATGGTTTGGGAGCAGTCTGATGTATTTGATCCACGAGTTTTGATGATCAACTTTAATGTTATTGTTTTTTAAGTATAGGATTTGTTTTTGTTGCATTGGGATCAATAGGAAGGCGGTATATACATGGTCCTTATGTTTTGCTACTGCGTGGATTGACCACATCTTTGTTTCTACCTCATTGATTTGTTATTGCTCAGCTTTAAATATAAAAAAATCTGCAAATAAGTTATCCTGTACCATTGATCCTTTCGGTGCACATTAAGCACAAGAAATTAGAAATATGCTAATGGCTGTCATTCTAAGAACCCTGTAACAAGGGTCTGAGAGTGAATATCTCGCCTAAATAAATTTACCAACCAGGTAAGGGTTGCAGCGGATGTGCTTTCTCTTTTGTGGGAAAATTAAAGTGGGTGGAAGACTGAATAAATGTATGCAGAGCGGTCAACTACTTAAACTGGACTAGCCATTTTCATAGTTTTCGTAGTGGCCAAGGCCAACAAAAAGGTGATCTGCCTCTCTGTAGCCTTCGTCAACTAGATCTTTCAGAAATGTCCTTGAACTCGCTTTAAAAGAAAAGATGGGCAGCACTATACACTGTGTCAAAGGTTTGAAGTATCATTTCTTTATCAGACATTCAGCTAGCAGTAGAACATTTCTGAAAATTAATGAATAAATGTGCAGACGAGATTGTGGAAGATTTTTGCATAATCACTGAAGACACATGGTTTGGCCACTATGCTTCTGCGTTAAGGGGACCTAAAATCAGGGAGCTGCTCGATCTTCCTATAGATATTTCAGATGCAGTGTTATGGCATTTTATGAACCAGAGGCCATTAGTTGGCTGATAAAGGATCCTTGGCTTCGGGACTTGATAATTTGGCCCAATTATATTGCCTCTTTTGAGAGAGATCTTGGACTCTGGTTTGGTGGGTTTAAAATAAAAACAAAACCTTTCACCCGAAATGTGAAAGTTGGAAAGTCCATTTGAGCCAAGTCGCACATTCCACAACACCACCTAGTAGCCATTGCTGGAAGTTCACCTCCAGTTCTGAGCCACAACTGCAAGGCATTGTGGATATGCAAACCTTTTTTTTTCTCCAGGACATTCTTTGTCTAAAAAGGCTGTGCTACTTTATACATAGCTTAATCAACCCAAGACAGACATTTGCAAGGCTGCCATGACAACTACCTGGTTTCACCCTTAATAGGGATGCTCATCAGTGTGGTATAGTCCTGATAGCCTTGTGGTGGGAGCATTTGGCCATGTTTTTACAACACCAAGAAAGTTATGGTTGGTTTAAAAAGGTTTGAAAAACCCTTTTACCTGCAGGAAAGTCCTATTTTAGTCAAATCACTTTCCACAACACCACCTAGTAGCCATTGCCGGGAGTACCTCTGCCAGACATTAGTCCTGGTTATGAGAGACTTACCCAGAGTCTTTAGCTCACTATCTTTCACAGAGAAGAAATATCCCAAACATCAGTTTTTGTCCTGCCCTTGGGCAGTCCCTAAATTACTAGGGGAATCCAGACGTGGCCCCTTGCTCACTATTCTTGGAGAGGCACAGATCCACCCTACTGATGAGGTCCAACCAGACCGAAACATGTGTTTGGGGTTTCCGTTGGTACTCTTGTTCAGAGGAGAATTGCCTAGCATTTCAGTGCTGGACTGCCCCAGGACAAAGACTGATATGTTTGTGAAAGATAGTGAGCTAAAGACTCTGGGTAAGTCTCTCATAACCAGGACTAATGTCTGGCAGAGGTACTCCCAGGACCCCCTTGTTAATTTGCGTGTGTATATATATATATATATATATGTATTTTTTTTTCTTCATTCACAGGCTGTGCCTAGGCTATCTACTGGAAGCTGCAGAGTATTAGTTTTCAAAACTCAAAGGGACGTTGACCGGGCGTTCCAGTAATGCTATCCCTAGTGTGACATCCACTGTACCCATGCTCCTTCACGCGTTGGTCCTTCAGATTGATTTTTTTCTGCCATCGACGGAAGCTTATTAGCAGAGATCCTATTTTGGCTAATGCCATAATTTGAAAAATAGTTACTTTCTATCCTTTTATCGCTGACTTTCGAAAAACATTCCGCCGGCAGTGGAAAGGACAAACGTCTAACAAAGACTTTGCTTCGACGCACCTCTTTGGCTTTGGAAGGCTGCACCAGGCCTTGGCCCTAACAGTAGGCAGAGTGGGGGGTGCATATTTCTTATCACTCTAAGAGAAAGCATATTCCCCTTTGTTCTATGTATTTCCGCCTTGCTGCTCTTCCTTTAAACCATGGAAAACGCACCATTTAAATTCTGCCCAATTTGCAATAAAAAGTTTCAGTGGAAAGACAAGCACATTGTGTGCAATCTTTGCCTTGCATGGGACCACGATAAGGGCGTTGTCGAGCTTGTCAGCTCTTCAAAACTAAAACACTCAAGGACCGAAAGACCAAACGTTGGGCCCACTACGCCATGCAGGCTGAGGCCACCTTGGACGTCTAGGTGTCATCCAGCGACGGCAGCATTGCCTGCAGTCTTTTCAGACGGCGAAGGCTGCGGGGAGCCGATCGATTCCCATGTGCTAGCCCCCGACTCCAATAAACAGGCCGGCGGCACTGTTACGGCGACTACACCGGAAGCAGTAGCGCACATATAGTGTAACTCACTCCAAACACATTCCGCGGCCGAAAGTTGCAGCCATCCTCGACGCAGCTCCAAGGGGGACGGTCCACAAGTTCCCTGTCCTCTGGCACTCCAGATCGCTACACGACAGGCCCCCAAAGTCATGCATAGAACGCGACACGAATGCCGTGCCTAAACACTGGCTGAAAGTTGAGCGTCGGAGGGCACAGCTTCGGACTACCCTATCGCAGAGACTCGACATCAGACTCACACATCGAAATCAGCGAAAAATTCCAGGTCCTTTAAAATTAGAACATCTGGTCCAAAAACATGTCCCTGAGTCCCTTCTCCAGGGGAGAACCTCGAAAAACATACCTCCACAAGTCCACTAAAACTCACCATTCCCACAAGGAGAATGGTAGTAATACACCTCACAAGGAAATGCCCAAGGGGAGGGTACCCTGCAGGTGCTTTAAAAAATAAGCAACCTACTCTAGAACCATCGACTCCCATATCTGAACGTTCTTTAACTTCCGTTCCCAGCTCCGCCCAATGGTCCTGTGAGGACATTGATGGGGTAATGCGCAGAATTACCTTTATGGCTAATTTCTTTGAAAAGAATCCTCAAACCTTATACAACGTACAGAATGCCAGCCACTACAGCCGCATTCACCTCCCAACCCCCAGCAAAGGGGCAACGCCCAGACTCCCTCTTGCTCACTCGCAGCTAGATCACTGCAGTATGATCCGTATACCAATTCTGACACTGAACAGAAAGAGACCCAAGGGGGGAGGATCATTATTTCGATGAGGACTTCTACATCATGCCCTCTCTCGACCATCTTGATGCGTCAGTTGCAGATTCACCAGTGGACAATCCACCTCAGTTAAATGATATGCTCTTAAAAGCAGCTGAGCATTTTCAACTCCAAACCCAAGAGACTCGGGTGGATAAAGATTTTGTGGAGGATATTTTGGGGGAGAAGAAAGCTTTGACCCAGTTCATACCCCTCCTCCAATGTACAGAGGAAAATACAGCCATCACTAGAGACTCCAAGCAAGAGCCGTTAACCCACGTATTGAAAAGTTGTTCTGCCCTTCACCTACATACCCAAACCATATAAGGGGTCAACTTAAACCTGACTCGGTAGTGACTACCACACAAGAGGGCAGGAACACACAGCTAGTTTCCTCTGAAGCACCCCCCACATAAACCAAAAAACTGGCCACCTCAGCGGCCTTCCAGACAAGGATTGCGAACACCACATTATTGGCGAGTTATAACTGCCATAAGTGCAATGAGGTTGCAGCTCTAATGGCATCAGCACCTGAACCCCTGAAGTCACAACTCCCCCTCGCAGTAGCACAGGGGAAGGCGGTATCAAGCGGCATCCTGAAAAACAATCTGGATGCCGCAGATAACGTAGGTAGAATCATGGCTGAGGGAACAATATTGAAACTCCATGCTGGCTTCGCCAGTCAGGGTTCAAACTGGAAATGTAGGCAACGCTATTAAACATGCAAATAGAGCCGAAGGTCCTGTTTGGGAAAGCCGTTGAGGATGCTCTAAAATCAGCCAAAGATGAGTAAGACACTCTCAAATCCCTAGGCCAATTAACTACTAAACAACCAGGCCAAAGGGGCGGAAGTAATTTTCGCTGCTTTCGAGGCCAAAACCCAAGTGGTTCCATTATGGACAAGGCCAGGGATCATCCTGAGGAAACTACCAGGGACAGGCTTTAAAGGGTTTCCAAATAGGCCAGCGCAGATCTCGTGGCCGGGGGAGGTCCTCGACTCCAGAGGTGTAGCTACACCTAAACAATGAACATGCGCTTCAGCTCCAGGCCCATGCCTTGCCAGTCGGAGGGCGAATAACACACTTCACCCACGCATGGGATGGAATCACCTCATACAAGTGGGTGCTATCAACCGTAGCGGGCAGTTATTGCATGAAACTACTTCAGTGACCCTCGAATCATCCCTGCGTCAAATACCAACCACCAAAGAGGAGCAGCGCATGCTCCTGGAGGAGCAATGCATCGTTCAGCAACGCATCCTTCTGGAGGAGGGCGCAATGCTGTTACTCAAAGACGCCATTGAAATCGTCCCGGCGAACCAGGTAAACAAGGGTTTCTATTAAACTTACTTCCTTGTGCCAAAGAAAGATCTAACAATGCGCCCAGTATTAGACCTACGCCCTTCAAACACCCATGTCAAGCCACAAAAATTCTGCATGACAAGGTTACAGGAAGTAATACCACTGCTGTTGCTTGGGCGTGGGACTACATGGCAACATTGGATATGAAAGATGCCCTTTTTTCATATTTAAATGTCCCAGCGCACAGAAGATTCTTGCGTTTCAAGGTGGCAAACCAGCACTACCAATTCAAGGTGCTACCCTTCGGCATAGCTTATGCTCCAATGGGATTCACCAAGGTACTGGCAGTGGTGGCAGCGCAGGTGCGCAGAGAGGCAATTCCAGTGTACCCCTACCTGGACCACTGGCTGATTACAGGGAGTCTCCCCTAATTTGCAGGCAAAATACTATGCTATGAACATTCTCTTCCAATTGGGCTTCTCCATAAACAAGAAAAAAGAAAAACTTGTAACAAACCAAACAGTTCCTAGGAGTTGTCATAAACACGAAAGAAGGGCTAGTCTTTCCATCAAAGGAGAGCACACCTGTTACTGCAAATACATCGATATCAAGCTGGTCACCAGATAAGCATATGCAAAGCTATGCGTTTGCTATGCATGATGGCATCTTGGATTTACTTGGTGCCATACGCACGTTTGTGCACGCGCCCCATGCAGGAGTGGTTGCGAAACGGTGGTGTCGGGCAATCTGTCAGTGGGACGATCTAGTGGTCGTTTCAACAACACTAGTACAATATCGCGGCACAGACCCACATCAACCTGGTGGAAGTTCTAGCGGTATTCAGAGCGCTTCAGGCATTTGAAGCACAACCGACAAATCTGTCGGTACAGATCCGAAACCGACACTACCACTGCGATGTTGTATATCAACAAGCAGGGCGGCACACATTCTCAAAGTCTGTTCAAGCTTGCAGAGAATTGGAAATGGGCACTCAGACTGGGGATGTTCGTATCCTCTCAACATGTTCCAGGGGAATTCAACACCCTGGCAGACTCACTAAGCAGTGTTCCCCTATCAGAGGAACACAGGTGGCAACTAGACACAAATGTAGACCACATCTTCTCACAGTGGGGTTACCCCACACTAGACTTGATCTAATGAGCAGAGTGGTGAACAAAATTCACAAGGAACAAATGACTCATCCTAGTTGCTTGATACAATCCAAGGGGACAAGGAAGGTAAGTAGGATCCTTTATTGTATGGGACAGACCCTGGGGCCACACCGCCACCATGCCCAACTGACGACCGTTAGCTGCACCTGGAATGCCAACCGCGCAGCAACGCGAGCCGTCATTCCAGAGTGCACACATTGACACATATCCCCCTTAGCACAAAGGAAAAACAAACAATTGAAACACAACCCTAAGTGCACTGATAAACTAAGAAAACATCATATGTGCAGCTGAAGGAAAACAATGTAAAATGACAAATTAGGAACAAGGAAAGTGTGAAAATCACACCCACATGCAGGGGACAGAACCCAATGCATGCTAAAACGCACGCACCCATTACTCACTGACACCCTCCCACACATCCTTCATTCTTACAGGAGGAACATGCACCCTCAATGGGCGCCCACCATTCCTACCTGATGCCTGGGGAACGCACTCTTCAGGCGTTGCATTTGCTCCCTCCTCATGACTATCCCCAGCAGACACCTGATTGCGCCCAGCCACCAACTCCCCCTTGGCCCCAGCCACATGCTGTGCCACAGGAATATCACTTAACTGAGAACCAAAATCGGAACCGCACTGATCCGATGGTGATACAGCAGTACTCCCTAGCACCACAACCCTTCTCTTACTCCAACTTGTCCCATCATCAAGGACCACATATCCTGTCCCCACACTCACCAGCACGCACAGGGGCATAAATCTACTCCTCCCCTTTGAAACAGGGTTTTTCACACACGCAATCGCCCATCTTGACCATAATGGGTTTTCTCCCACTCTGCTGTGCTCTCAAACGATCCTGGTGCGCACGCACCCTCCAACACTTGACCTGTTCACCTCTGCGATCGCACCCCCACCAAGAGCAGCTGTCCTTAGCCTTGATCCAATCTTCCTACCCCTCATTGGTTCAAATGGCAATTTACCCTTAACCATCAAAGGTGTCCACCTATATGCCGTCAATGCCTCGGACACCACCTCCTGCCAACATAACCAGTTAGCATTGGCCAGTTGAATAGCCCCTGTCACAACCATTCATTCTTTCGACCAACTCATTGGCGCACAGATTGTACAAGGCTGTCCTATGGTGCCTGTTACCCTTGCTCCTAAAAATAATCCTGCATCTGCTGCGATACAAACTGCACCCTGTTGTCCGTGACCACACTCGCAGGGACTCCTTCCCTATCAAATATCATTTTCAAGAAACCAATCACCTTATACGTGGTGACCGTCTCAAAAGTGGCAGCCTCAACCCACCACAAAGTATAGTCAACCAAAACTACCTCAAACACCCCCCCCCCCCTTCCAAACACTCCATAAGGCCCATAATGTCCAACGCCACTTTGGACCATACCTCATTGGGAACATCCACGGAGAACACTGCTTGCGGGCGCAACACTGCTTTTATCACTCATGACGCATGCCACACACCTTCACTGCGGCTTCCACCTCATCATCCATAGTCGGCCACCAATATTCCTCCTGCAACCTCCTTTTTTCTAAGGGACCTACCCAAATGCGCTCATGCGCCAGCTCAACGAGCCTAGCTCTCACGCTCACAGAAGGCACCAACAGGAGGTCTTAAAATGCTTTGAGGCCCAGGAAGCAGCAAACACCTCCCTCTTAATGACTGCATACAGTTTCTCGGCATCCCAAAGAGCCCTAGACACACATGCAAACGGCTTGCACACCCCATCCTGCCACTGCTACAAAACGGCCCCTAAGCTGACATCGCTAGCATTGACAGTAAGCAGTCTTGTTCTTCGGGTCGAATGACCTGAAAGCTGGTGCCTTGTCCACATCCTTATTCAATTGCATAAATTCAGCCTGGCACTCCTGAGACCACTCACACCTGGCATTCTTCAACAAAGCACGCATGCAGTCTTTTCTGCATACAAGGGCATAAATGTAATGATTTACTCAGTCATACCCAAAAATGCACTGAGCTGATCCTTAACTGGAGAGGGAGCCTCCCTCATAACTCTCACCAACCCTTCTCTAGGCCTTATACCACCAGCATCAAGTGTGTGCCCTAAATACGTGTCACTGGTCACTACCACCTGACACTTTGACAACTTTGTTAAGCCACTCTGCTGCAGTATTTGCATAACCCATTGCAACCTCTCATTATGTTCCCTTTTGTTCTTACCCCACACCAAAATGTCATCTTGAAAATTGCTCACACCTGGCAAGCCTCCAAACAATTTCTGCATCAAACGCTGAAACCGCAGACACTAAACCGAATGGCCTACGACGAAACTTATGTGCCCCAAAAGGTGTGACAAATTAATTCAAAGGTTGTGAATCCTCATGACGGTCAATCTGGTGATAAGCTGATGATAAATCAAAGGTGCAAAACAACTCTGCATGACCCATCTTCAAAAGTAATTTGTTAATGTTAGGCAGTGGCGATCAATTCAAATACTGGAATTCAATTCACTAAGGTCTACACACATGCTCAATCCACCATCCTGTTTCCGTGCCAACACCACCGGAGATAACCACTCAGAATTCTTAATTTCCTCAATGAGCCCCGCCTCCAACATTTCCAACACCAATTTTAACCCTTCCCTGGCCAAAACGGCACCACCCCTGACCTTGTGTACCTTTGGCACCACCCCCTTTTCAACACAATCCTATGTGAAAACCCATGCACCATGTCCAGCCACTCCGCATATACCATGGTATATCTTGTGCACAAATATTGCACCGAAATGGCCTCACCCGACCCTTCCTCCACACTCTGTACAAGCACTCTTCCCAGGCCGTATCTTAATATGAAGACCAGCTTGCTCATCCCACCCAAACACAATTGCACCTTTTGTGCCAATACAATTTCCCTACAGTGTTGCGACCTTTGAATTCAATTCGCGCCCACTCATACCCCAATACCTCTATGGCCGCTTGACCATATGCGCTGGGATTAATGTCAGGATGTTCGAGAGCAGTCACTTCCTTCCCAACATTTTCCTTGTACACCTCTGGAGAAATAATGGTATACGGAGAATCTGAATCTACTAACATTTCCAAACGCACACCATTCAGTTAACATGTCCCAGGACCCTCTCTTGCCCCCGCCAGCCCCCTCGACATGCAAGATCACCTTCCTGACCACTCTGTCAAAATTTCCAGTGCACCCCGGAACACCTTCAGCTTCGATAATCCTGAGATTGTCTCCCCTAAACATTACTCTCCTCAGCATTCATTCTGCACATCCTGGCATACTGTCCTTTCATCTTGCATCGCCTGCATTCCACCGCCCATGCAGGACACTCCTTCGCTCCAGTTGAATAACTCGACCAACCAAATTTTTTACATGCCTCCCTTGCACCACCCCCATAGTTCACTATACAGTCTGCTGTCCCTCACACTGCTCCGATTTCTTCTTGACATCACTGCCCACCTTCTTGAAAGGTGGCAACACTGCTTGAACCGACTTTCCTTGGCCATGCCTGTCTGCCTGTTCAGTGACCACTTGAACATTGGCAGTTGACTCTTCTATGGCTCTCGCAATCTCTATCACTTTCTCGAATGGTGGATCCCTGTCTATCCATACTCTTTCCTTGATTTTGGAATTGCTAGTTTTCATGATGCCTTAGTCCCTGGTGTATTCCTCCTGCTCACCAGTAAATTTGCATGTAAGCATCAGTCTGCAGTGCTGTAAAATATGCATCAATGCCTTTACCAACACCTTGTGCCCTGGAGAAAAATGATATTGCTCAAGCACCACGTTGGGTCTCTTGCCGAACCGTCCTTCCAACTTGTCGATGGCCGTTTCATATGCGCTCAGCACCCTTCTCCACTGCCTGGCACGTATACTCTGTCCCAATACAGTTCAGTAGCACCGCCTCCTTTGCATCATCACTGTACTTCACTCCACCTGCCGCTCTCATGTACACCTTACACACGTTCACCCATAAGTTCCACGAAACTGGGGGTTCGCCACGTGACATCAGAAATGCTGAAGGGGGTCTGGCGTTGGTATGCTGCATGATGACTGCAGGCACCGACAGTCCTTTGCACCCAATACTGAAGTTATCACAGCAGCTTGACTTTCCTACCACAAACCATTAAATCACTAAACAATTGTATCTGTTCACCTTCCTGTGCAGCCAGATGAACAACGGATCCCCATAAAATTCAATAGCGCCGCCTCCTTCTCACTATTGGAATGAACAGCAGAGGATCCCAACACAATTCTGCCCTTTAACAGTTCTCACCCCTGCCCTTTCACTGGGTGAAGCAGCCCTCCAAGGCCAAGCACTTACTGGCCCTGTTCCACAGCACTCTGAATTGCAACACGGGATGCCAAATGTTTCTTTTCCACAGTGCCTGTTACTTAGGATATCCGAAATTGCTCCTTTGACTCCTGCTGCTCTTCTGTGTAGCTCTTGTATAAATACAACGCAACATTGCCTGGCAACTGAAATATGGCCTCCAGGAACGTCGACGGGCACTCTTCAAATGGATCTGCTCCGCTGACTGGGTCTCTCCTGTATGGCAGGTTTCCTCCCTTCGTGCCGGCAACCACCTGTGGGCCGCACTGCCCTTTCCTCCCAGCCCTCCCATAAACGCACAGGACTTGCGATGCCAGCCTCGGTCGTTCTTCTCGGGCCGCGGTAGCCCGACTCACTAACGTGTGGCTCTCTGCACACTTGGGTTTTGCAGAGTCTGTCCCCCGCTGTCCTTGTTGCCAGTGATACTATTCAAGGGGACCATAAGGAAGGTAAGTAGGATGATTAATTGTACGGGACAGACCCTGTGGCCACACCGCCACCTTGCCCCACTGACTACCGTTAACCGCAGCAACGCGAGTGGCATTCCAGAGTGCACACATTATGAAATTGCTCCAATGTGGGCAAGACAACCATGGTATCCACATCTGCGCAAACTGGCTATGTGCAATCCCATCAAACTCCCGTGCCACTCCAATCTACTGACCATACACCCTCTACCTCACGCTATGAACCTGGCAGCATGGCTCTTGAGGTCATAGTTTGGACACCGAAATCTTCCACAGAGGTGTATGGATATCCTCAATGAGGCATGTAAACCAAACACTAGACATTGTTATTTCGACAAATGGAGATTTGTTATTTGGTGCCAAACTAAATAAACCCAGTAGAATGTACACTATCTCCCATTCTAAACTATATGCTCTACTTGTGGTCCACCTGAAAACTTTTATCAGCTCTCAAAGTAGAGTATCGTAGTGGAAAGTTCCTGTTATTAAAGCATTAATGGAGGGAGTAAAGACTCCACCCTCCTATTTCAAACCCACCGCCAGACTGGGATCTCAATGTAGTACTTGCAAAGCGCATGGGAACCCCCTTTGAGCCTATGCATAAGTTTAGAACACCTGACTTATAAAACTACCTTCTTAGTGGCTATCGCATCCAGATGAAGGGATGGTGAACTTCAAGCATTGTCGGTGCAGGACCCATCTTTGTCGTACACAAGGATACATCGTTTTTTACAAAGACACACTAGGTTTTCTCCCAAGTTAATTTCCAAATTTCACATGAACCGATCTATTGAGCTACCCCAGCCTTACAAGCTCAGCTGAGAACAGCCATACACCAGATACAAGGAGGGCGGTCCTTCACTATGTAAACGACAAGACCAGACAGCACAGGAAAACAGTATCACTGTTTGTCTTCATAGCACCAGGCAGAGAAGGAGACCGCATTTCAAAGAATGCAATCTCCAAATGGATAGTCTTAAACAAGGAAAACACCCCCACGCTACTGACAACGCAATGTGTTACAATTTATGCTTATTTTCTAGCAAATCATTATGTGCAGATGTCAGTCATTAGAATATAAAGATTATTTAATACAGAAGCATTTTTTCTTAGTTTCTTTTCAACATATAAAACCTAAAACCCATGTTCTAGGACAGTACATGCAATCAAAGTAACACAATATTTGGAAAAAACAAATACAGAAAACGGACAATTTAACAATGATGTGAACTGCTACGAGTTAGACTGAATGCTACCCTAGAACTGCTGCAGGGTATTTAGAATGTTACCCAGGAGAGTTTTTATATTACTGACATGATAGTTGAAGTCATGTCTTCTTTCTACCTACATGTACGTCAAAAATCAGGTTTCTTTGGCAATTGTAAAGATTTTATTTAATGTGTTATAGTTTACCAGAAAACTTTCACATTACATAAATACAAATAACTCAGTTCATACATTTTATCAAAATACAATAATATAAATACACAAAGTAAATGACATATAAAAAATGTAATTTTAAAGAGAAAACAGGAACAAATTTACAGTATTTAAGCAATTATCTAATTTTAAAGCAAATAAATTCCAATACTACATCTGCATGATAATACATTTTAATAATTATACAATATATGGAGAATGAATATACCAATCCGCTTCTATAGTTATTCCCAGGAGCTTTTCTACCTTTTGCCAGACATACATGGAGATGTAAACTTCATATTCCTTGTATTGATACACTTGGCCCAAAAAGCCATTTCTCTCGTGTCAGGATTATCTACACATCGTCCATATGAGCTAAGGTGTGTCATGTCAAATTTGGGCATTCTGATATTAAATGCTTGGCAGTTTCAATGGCATCCCTGTGCTTACATATCCTACACCATCGATCAGCCCATGGTATATTACCAATGGTCCCAGTAACTGACAATACTGGCAGGTGAAACAATCTCAATAGCAAAAAGAAACCTCCGAGTATGGGGTGAGGGGAAAGATTGAAGTACGGCTGTGGTACCTTAAACGTATACAGTATGTGCGACCCCGACTGGTACTTTAAGCTATTCAAATGTGCATAGTTTTCCAGCTAGTCCCACAATTCTAGCAAGGTTGCGTTTCATTTTAATGATATAATTCCCCTTCCTCTGTATCCAACATATCTCATCAAAAAAACGCTTCCATGTTCTTTTAGTTGACACGTAGTCGACTCCTTAAGTGTTTCCCGATACAAGGCCAAAAGCAGACTGTTGGTGGGACTCATTGTGATACATTTCTGCCCAGTTTTTCAACGCAACAGATTTGAGGCCTAACTCCACCTACCTAAAATGTTCCTCCAAAATGTGCCCTGTATGGTCTGTAGCCACCTTAAATCAGTAGATAACTTATGGACTGGAATCACTATTATCGGGTGCCAATACCTGGGTATAAAGCTGGCTGGCTGTACAAACAGTATATCCCCCATGCTTGATGGTAAAAAAATACACCATAGCTGTAATCTGTGCAGCTGATATATGCTTGTTTGTATGAGGGGTAATCTCCCTTATCAATTTAAATTCCCAGGTATTTATATAGAGGCGTGTAAGATCTCTAGTTCTTTTATCGTCAACCTAGGGCGAGCAATTTTCCTGTTGGTATAGACATGAGCTGTTTTCACGGTTAATAATTCAACCTTTAGTGTCTGCGAATGACCAAAGAGCTTCTGTAGATCTCCGGAGGCCACTAAATGTATGATCAATGATCACTAAATTGTCTGCATAAGTCCGAACTGGGCAGAACCCATCATTGGTGGGCTATTATATACAGACCTTACAGAAATCGGCAGATGATACACAAACAGGTTGTATACTGGGGGGCTGTAACACGACCCTGTTTAACCCCTCTGTTTTGGGTTATAGACTTGGTTATATTCCCTTGCAAATCTAATTTCAGGGAAGCACTGGTGTTCTGCAATAGCCTAAGGTAATCTTACAGGCCATCAGGACAACCCACTAACCTGCGTTTTGCCCACAGCTTTTCTCTTGGTATAAGATCAAACTGCTTTAAAATCCACAAAGAGTGTATAATGGTGTATTGCCCTTCGATCTAGCTTTTGTACGTAGTATGTCCAAAATGACCAGGTTATGCGCAGTAGAATACCCGCTCCTAAATCCCGATTGAAATTAGCAGAGAAGGCCAGACTTATTCACCCATGCCTGAAGCTCATCAAGCAATATTGATGCAAACAGCTTGCACGTGCGTTCGAGCATGGAAAGCAGTCTATAATTTCTGGGGACCATCTTATCGCCTTTCTTAAAGATTGGTATTAAAAAGGCGTCTGCCATGACGGTGGTATACTTTCAGCTAAGACCTTATCAAAAAGTATTTTTAACAATCCTGCCCAGAATTCCGGTTGACTCGAGTTATATTTGCCAATACATTAGGACCAGGTACCCGGGAGGATAGAAGCCTCTGGATCTTAGCTAATAATGCATCATGGGTTACTCTGAATGGTGGTTTGAGTGTTTCTTTATTACCTGGGTGGTTTCGATTTTCCAAAGAATTTTGCCAGTGTTGTGCTCCTATGGGATTGATCAGTTGTATTTTACCCTTACTACTTGCACCCCCCAAAAGGGCCCATATATTTCTAGTGTTTTTAGAACACAGTACATGAACCGTTTTTCTGCCATCTACTGATCTTATTTAAGTATCTCTTCCCTTTTTAATTCAGGATCTACATTTGTTTTTAATAGCTTGGCAGACAGTATGGAGGTTCTTTAATGTAAGACATGATTTCTTTGCCATTCGGATTTCAGATCTTCGCTCTCTTGTCATCTCTAATATACCGGTCATAAGGTTTACCTTTGCAGTAATCATTACCTATTACCCTCACACCTAGGGTGGCATGTAAGCTTGTAAATTGCGAGATCCAATGTCAGCAACCGACATAATTCCTAACATATCGTAATTGGATTTTCTCAGGTGACACTGCAATTGGCGCCTTAGGTATGTTAACTTCTGACCATCGTATGAGATGCAGCATGATATAATATATTCTGAGACTTGTGTAATCTGTTTAGATCACATGCTCTGCATAGGCCGACATCTAGTGGAAGCTGCAGAGTATTAGTTTTTCGAAACTCAAAAATGGGCGTCGAAATAGGGCGTGTCAGTAATACTATCCCTATTGTGACATCCTCTGTACCCATAATCCCTCATGCGTGTGGGTGCCTCAGATTGTTTTTTTCCGCCATCGTGAGCGGCCGCTAAATATAAGCGGAGTCCATTTTCGGCATACACCGTTGACCTTTAATTTACTGTCTTCCTGTCCCTTTGCCGACGGCGTGATTCGACACGATAAAGATTGAAGACTCTAAAGCTGACCGTCAGACAGACTTTGAAAGCGCCACCCAGCCTTGGAAGGCCCAAGGCCCTTTCGGCCTCAGCCTTACAGTAGGGAGAGTGGGGGGTGGAAATATGTATATTCCCACCTTTTTATCATAGTTACCCAGCTGCCTACATACGTTATGGAGAGTACTCCTTTTAAGTTCTGCCCATCTTATAATAGGAAGTTCACGTGGGTCGAGTAGCATAGGGTCTGTAACCTCTGCTTAAATGGACCACAACGAGGTGCATTGTCGGGCGTGTAAACTACTCAGACCGAAAACCCTCAAGGACAGGTGAACAACACTTTGGGCCCATCACACCATGCAGGCCGAGGCCTCCATAGACGTCGAAGAGGCATCCAACAACGGCAGCGATGCTGTCCCTTCTGACGGCGAGGGTGACTGGTAGCCCAGTGTTCCCTAGTGCCAGCCCCTGACCTTAGCAGGCAGGCCAGCGGTCCTGTTATGGGGAAGACACCTGGTGGCAAGGGCACCACACCCCCCCCACACCCTACGACGATGCGAGTAAGGTCACACACCGAGGATCGACAGTGAAGGGCAGATCATCTGACCCTTTGTCCTCTGGCACTCCGAGCGACTGCTGCATGACAAGCCCGTCAAAACCCAAGTCACCCGACTTGGTACTCCCCCGTCTGGCCACACGACGGTGAAAGACGCTGCGCAAGCCATCCCAGCAGTTGAAGTTTGGCCTACATCCGGGGACAAGTCAAGGGAGTCCTCCTTAACCACCTCTTCGACCCCGAGCTCCAAAAAAATCATCTAAGAGCAGGGACCATAAGGAGAGACGGATCCAGTTCCTCTAGAGAAAGGGACTCAGTTGACCAGAAGAAGATTAAACCTTCTGGCCAACATAAAAGTATGCCCTTTCAGGATACTAAAAGACAGTCTGAAGAGACGCATCAGCCTGACCCTATAAATCTGGAGGAAGAGGAACATACTCCCTCTACCCCCCACTCCTGCCTCGACCTACCCATGGGTAATACCTGGTTCGGCCAAATGGTCTGCAGACGACATTGACCAAGTCATGATTCGCATGACTTGCCTAGCAAATTTCTTTGAAAAACAGCCTCAAATTCTGCAGAACTTGAACACCACGCCTCCCACTACACAGACGTCTAGTTCCAACACAACACCTACAGCCTCTCAGTCACAGGCATCGGCTGTACCCTATAAAAAGAGATCTCTCCCCACCATAGAATTGGCGGTTGAACCACCACACATGACCCCTCGTGTCTCCTATGATCTTTATGATCAGGATGAGGAATACTTGGAGGAGAGTGAACCCCCTTATAGGGACAACAAGGGTTACGATGACGGGGAGGACGACCAAGACCAGGAAACTGAGTCTGTAGTTTTTGCAATGTACTCTCCAGTACTGCAAGAGCCTGTCCTACCAGACTCCCCTGTTGATAACCAGCCACTATTTAATGATATACCAATAAGGGCGGCAGAGCATTTCGGCATCGAAACATGAGGTCCAACAGGACAAAGATTTTGCTGAGAATGTTAGCAGATAAAAAAACAGCAACCCAGTTCATCCCCCCCGCCCTGCTCAAATCGCTTCAAAGAATGATCCAACCTTCCCTAGAACAACCCAACGATACCAGGGCAGTAAACCCTAGGATCGAGCAACTCTTCAGACCTGCACCTTCCGACCCCCTATATTTAAGGGGACATCTTCGACCCGACTCTCCGGTCGTTGCCATCATCTGCAAAAGAGCTGGTACCCCCTTGTCCTCCTCCGTAGCTCCTCCAGACAAGGAGAGCAAACAATATGCCATGCGCAGGAAGATGGCGTCCACTGCAGCATATCCGGCACGTATAGCAAACAACTCCACCTTGCTATCCAGCTATGACTGCACAAAGTGGGAGGAGTTAAAGGCACTAGCAGAGTCCGCACCAGATCCACTGAAAGCAAAACTCTCCGTTCTGGCTGCCGAAGGCAGTGCTACAGCAGGCGCCCTCTTAAAGGATAACTTCTACACAGCTGACAACGCTGGACGCGTTATTGCTGAAGCCACCATTTTAAAATGACATGCCTGGCTTAGACAATCAGGGTTTAAACTTGACTCAAGCTACCCTACCAAATATGCCAGTGCAGCAAAATGTATTATTTGGGAAGGCAGTTGAAGATGCCTCGAGTCTGCCAAGGATGAATGAGACCCTCAAATCACTTGGTCAACTGACTAATAGACCACCACAAAAAGGTGGTAGTAATTTTCATCGATTTTTGGGGGCAAATCGTGCAAAGAGGAATAGGATGCAACCAAAACCAAGGTTCCTCTTGGGATACAAATCAACAAGCCACCCAGGGTTACCCCAGGGGTCAGCGCAGGGCCCGCGGAAGAGGGAGAGATTCCCCACCAGAGGTTGAGGGACACCCTCTAAGCAATGACACCCCGCTACGGGTCCCCTCCATGCCTCCCCATTCGGGGGACGAATATAGTTTTACACCCACACATGGCAGGCTTTAACATCGAACAAATGGGTGTTATCAGCAGTGAATGGGGGTTATTGTATAGGTCTTCAAGGAAGACCGTCAAACCCCCCCCATGCCAAAAGAAACCATTGCAGGAAGAACCTATCCTGCTAGAAGAGGTGAAAGCTCTACTCCTCGAGGACACCATCGAGCTTGTGCCACACAGAGGTAAACAAGGGTCTTTATTCAACGTATTTCTTTGTTCCAAAGAAGGATCTGACCATGCGCCCGGTACTAGACCTGCGCCCTGCAAACAAATTTGTAAAACCACAAAAATTTCGCATGACAAAGCTACAAGAAGAAATCCCTCTATTAAAAAGGGGATTACATAGCAACATTGGACATGAAAGATGCCTATTTTCATCTCAATGTTCTCAGCGCACAGAAGAATCTTTTGCGATTCAAAGTAGCAGACCAACACTATCAGTTCAAGGTACTGCCCTTTGGTATAGCCTTGGCTCCAAGGGTGTTCACCAAAGTAATGGCGGTGGTGGCAGCACACCTATGCAGGGAGTCAATCCCAGTGTACCCTTACCTGGACGACTGGCTGATCACGGGAGAAACTACCAGCTTTGCTAGACAAACAGGCAAAGGACAATAGACCTTACCTTCCAATTGGGCTTCTCAATAATGAGAAAAAGTAAAGTCTAATACCAAACGCATCAAAACAGTTCCTAGGAGCTGTATTAGATACAAAGACTGGCTTAGCCTACCCATCCATGGAAAGAGTGCAAAATATGCTTCGGCAAATACCCCAGTATCAAGCTGGTCTCCTAAAAGCATACACAAAGCAATGTGCCTGCTGGGTTTGATGGCATCATGCATTTACCTGGTCCCCCACGCGCGCCTGCGACCAATGCAGGAATGGTTGGCCTTTGCAATGGTCTCGGGCAAGTGTCAGTGGGACGATTTAGTGGTTGTTTCGCCAACACTGGTTTAGAACTTACACTGGTGGTCAAGGGAAAATCTACTCCAGGGCAAGCCCTCCTACGAACTGGAAGCACAAGCGGTCGTCACGACTGACGCGTCCCTTTCCGGGTGGGGGGGCCCACTATCTTCACCACGCGGCCTGTGGTCACAAGTGACTGCACAGAAACACATATGTCCTGGAGTTATTGGCAGTCCTGAAAGCCCTGCAAGCCTTCGAGGAACATCTGACGAACATGTCGGTACAAGTCCTAACAGATGGCACAACCGCGATGTATGTCAAACGAGGAGGTACTCTCTCCAAATCTGTCCAAGCTGGCACAGAAATTATGGAAGTGGGCACTCAGACGAGGGATGACCCTGTCCTCCCAACATGTTCCAGGGATACTAAACACACTAGCGGACTCTCAGCAGAGACCCTCTACCAGGAGAGCACGAGTGGAAACTACACACAGACGTAGACCAAATCTTCTCTTTGGGGTTACCCCTCTCTAGACTTGTTCGCTACAAGAGAAAACAAACCATGCCCAGACTTCACGTCCAGGGTTCCCCAGCCACTCTCCAAGGGGAACACCCTATGGATGAACTGGTCAGGGATATTTGCTTACGCTCAACCCCCCCACCCTACCCCCAACTTCATCAATCAGCAGGATAGTGAACAAAATACACAGGGAACAAATGACACTCATCCTAATTGCTCCTATGTGGGCGAGAACGGTGGTATCCACATTTGTGCAAGCTGGCGATGTGCGATCTCATCAAGCTCCCGTACCAGGTCAACCTGTTGACGCAACACGGGGGAGTAACGTTACACCCACAACCTCACTCTTTGAACTTGGCATCATGGCTCCTGAAGTCAGAGTTCGGACACCTTAAGCTTCCACAACAGTGCATGGACATCCTAAAGGAAGCACAGAAACCAAACACTAGGCACTGCTATTTGAACAAATCGAAAAGATTTGTCATTTGGTGCCAATCTAAACAGATCAACCCCATAGAGTGTATGTCTTCACACATCACTTACATGCTCCACCTGTTGGATTCAGGGTTTGTGTTTAATTCTCTTAAAGTCCACCTAGCAGCTTATCAGCATACACCACCTCTCAAAGTAAAATCTCATGGTGGAAAGTGCCAGCCATCCAAGCTTTCATGGAGTGAGTGAAGAGAATACATCCTCCATTCTCTAACCCCCAGCCTGGTTGGGATTTAAACGTAGTGCTAGCAAAACTCATGGGACCCCCCTTCGAGCCTTTGCAACATGCTACCCTTGGAGACATTACATATAAAACTGCCTTCTTAGTGGCAATCACTTCCATAAGAAGAGTCGGCGAGATCCAAGCCTCGTCAGTGCAAGACCCCTTCTTTGTCATACATGAGGACAAATTGGTTTTACGGACTCCCCCCGTAGGTTTTCACCTAAATTTATTTCTAAGTTTCACGTAAACCAGTCTATTGAGCTCCCAGCCTTCTTTCAAAGGCCCACTAGCTCAGATGAGTTCAAACTCCACACTCTAGATGTAAGGAGAGCGGTTCTCTACTACGTAGATAAAACCAAACCGCTTAGGAAGGCGGATCAACTGTCTCCATGGCTACAGGCAGACGAGGAGTGTGTTTCAAAGAGCAATCTTCAGATGGATAGTCCAATGTATACAATTATGCTATTCATTATCACAAAAGACACTGCCTTTTACACCGAAGGCCCACTCCAAAAGGGGCACTGGAGCTACGTTAGCCTTTCTTGCAAACGTATTAGACAACATTTGCAAAGCTGCTACATGGAGCTCACTTCACACCTTCACTCGGCACTACTGCATTGACGCATATTCCAAGACGGATACACAGGTGGGACAAGCGGTTCTAAAACATCCATTTGCAGCTACTCCTTCTCACAGCCCACCACCTTCTCATAACACTGCTTGCTAATCTATGCATAGCATGTGATCCAAGCAGATTACACAAGCATCAAAAGGAATAAATTACTCACTGTAATCGTATTTCTGGTGCTTGTATCTGCTTAGATTCACATGTGCCCACCCTTCCACCCCTGGAAAAGGTGCATAGATCTGCTTGGACACGCTGTACTCACGCCACTGCTCATGCTACCTCATGTCAGAAAATACAATCTGAGGGACCTACATGCGTGAGGGATCATGGGTACATCGGTACAGGGGATGTCACAATAGGGATAGTATTACTGGCACGCCCTATTCGACCATTTTAGAGTTTCGAAAACAAATGTGATACTCAGCAGCTTCCACTAGCTGTCGGCCTATGCATAGCATGTGAATCTAAACAGATAAAAAAACAGAAATACGATTACAGTGACTAATGTAGTCCATGTGGCATTAAAATAAATATATCATTGGTAGGATCTCTAAGCGCTTGTAGGTTGAACACCCATGGGGACCGTAGTCCAGGTCAGTCGAGAGTAGGGTAGAATACAGTGCTTGGGTGCACTCTGTGTGCAGCCAGTGTGATGTGATGTGGTTGTGAGATCAGTCGAATGTGTGCAGTCAGGTATTTGGTCTGACTGCATTCTGGCGGCATTAGGCCTGTGTAGGATGTTTGTGTGCAGCTAGGCCGATTTATTCCCCCCTGATCTCCTCACCCCTGTGGGGTATAGCTGAGTTTTAACCGGTTGTTGAGGGGTTCATGGAGAATCGTTTGTATGTGTGCAGCTAAGCCGAAATTGATCGCGGCGTTTAGCTGCACTCTATTGTTGGTGTAAAGTGGGGAGAGAGCATAGTGGTAGGAGAGGTGAGTGTCTGGAGTGTATGGTATACTCTTAGGTTCCTGGTTACCTTCTGGGTCTGGATGAGCTGGCTGTGATCGTCCTGTTTCATGGTAGTGCGACTGTAGTAGATTCACCGGTTGGGCTGGAGTAAGTTATGATTTGCACGATCAGAGTGTCATTCTTAGGCTCAGCACAATGTTTCAGCCCATTTTCCGGTTCCCTGGATGTGGTTTATGGTGGGTTACAGGGTAGGTCTTAGCAGGATACTGGTTATAGGTCAGGATATATCTCATTGTAACGTAGTCCTTGTTGGGGAGCATTCTCATTTCGAATGGATTGTGTCCTCCCACGTATTCCTCATCTTGTAATATTCGTATTTGCCAGCTTCACTGCTTCAGAATTATTTTCTTTGGCAGAGGGCGCTGTGCATGAGGTTGTGGCGTTGATGTGCCTCGACGGGCTTCTTACCGTGTCGTCACTGTTAGTATAAATAGCTTGTGCTGCGCCCGTTGGCTTCAGTTCCGTTTTTCCGATTGCTTCACTCCCAAGAACGGCACTCTTCGAAATTTTCTTCAATGTTGGCTTAATCTACCCCAATACTGGGTTCAAAAAATGTATCGACTGCGGTTCGAATATGTCGAACAGATCTTCACCGCATTTGTCTTTGGTGCCTGGGTTCAGATCATCAAACCGGCGACTGTGGCTCTTGTTAGACGATGGCGGAGAAGGCCCTTCGTGAGAGGAAAGGTAAACTGGCGGTGGGGCGGGATGCTTCTAAGGCCTCTTCGAAGGCCTCGTCTAAAAGACATATAAAAAATAGTCTGATTCAAAAGAATCAGAGCATCACAAAAACTTGAGGCAATCCCGATCTTGTAGTAGATCGAGGCGCTCTTCATCTTCCTCTTCGAAAAGAGTTAAAAGGAGACCTAGATTTCCCTCGACAACTGATACATCTACCGAATCGGTACAATGCCAGACGAAGTTGGATTCTCCAAGAAAGTGGGAAGATTTTAGAAAAAAGATGGAGGTCTTTGAGAATGTGGCCTTGCCCCCCTCAAAGAAACCTCAGAAGAGCCAGACCCCTGTTGCTCCATCGGACGACACAGGGAAGTCGGGAACTACTGCCGTGAAACGCGTAAAACTCGAGTCGACGCCAAGTCGTCTAGGAATCCTTGAGTAGAGTTCCCCAACACTGCATAAAAAACAGGTTGTTGAAAACATCTGCAACTTCGTCGACACCATTGGCGCTGATAGCTTGGACATTGAAGCCTAAAGCGTCTTCGACGCCTTTGTCGAAGACTCATCGGTGTCGTCGAAGATTCCTTCGATACCTTCGAAGGATCCTCCATTCCTTCGACAAGCTCATGAACAAGACAGGAGATTTACTACATTACCAAAATCGGAATTTAAGTCTGTCTTTGATATTTGAAGAAAGTGGCTCTGAGGATGTTTCTCCTTTTGGAGTACAATATGGCACTAGACAGGTTCCAGAGGAACTAATAGACACAGAATCTAAAATGAGACCTGTGCGAGACTCTTCACTCTGCTAGTGGCATTGATATGTCACCTGAGCTAGAGAGACCTGACCCTGCAGAACAATCAGATTCAGGAGTTTAATGAACAGTGGTGGAATATGGGTTGGGGTAGAGCCTCACCCACCTTTGATCAGGATGACATGACTGACCTTCTAGATTGGGGCTCCCAGAAGGATCCAGTTCTCCCCTTCCATAGGGCACTTCAGAGAACAGTAGAAAGGAACTGGGAAGCTCCCGACAACATTACTGCAGTAAACAGTAATTTTCCTAAGGAGTATAGAACTTCTACTTCTGATCATGAGTATTTGAACAGACATCCCACTCCAGAAAGTCTGGTTATTCAGGCTGCAACTACTTCGACAGACTGCATATCTTACCATCCCTCCGGATAGAGCTGTTAAGAAGGTAGATGCTTGGGCCCGTAAAGTTTTTACTTTGGATAGTATGGCCCTAAAGTCAACGAAGGTCACCTGTACCCTGGCCAGGTTCACACCATACCCTGTGGGACTGCATTTCGGCGGCTGCTGAACAAATTCCGGAAGGCGAGGAAAGGGAAGGCTTCCTGAATATTGTCAAAGACTGGAAGGAGGCAATGGGGGAAATGTCTCCAATCTGGACTGGACACTGCTGAAAGTATCATCATGTCCATGGCTACAAGCAGTGCTATGCAGATTTGTGTGGTTGAGAGTCAGGGTTTGCACCAGATGTGCAGGCCAGACTTCTCAACATGCCTTTTGATGGCTTGAGGCTGTTTGGTATTAAGGCTGATGAAAGCCTAGAAAGACTAGACCTCAAGAGGCAGTTAAATCCCTTAGTGCCTCCATGCGAAAGCCTCAAACCCTATTCGGGCTCCTCTTCCTGAAGGATTCGTCCATTTCAGTACTACCTCTTTTGGTAGAGTAAGAGGACAGGCCTTTTCGAAGAGGCAAAAGAAATGTCACTCGTGGTAGACGAGGAAAAACTGCAAAGCCATTCTCAGGAATGGCATCTTTACCGTCAGACGCTCCTGCAGCCGCCTCCAAATCACTGAGGCCTTATCACACAACCCCAGTGAGAGGCAGAATCTCAGCATCTGAAAGAATGGCAGGGAATTATACTTTAGATGCTTGGGCACTGGAAACAGTAGCTCAAGGTTACTGCCTTCCCTTCCTAAAAAGGCCTCGATCATCCACGGGGAGCCAACTCTGCCAAGATTCCAGACCTGCTCCTGTTGCAGGAAATTTTAACCCTGCTAGAGAAAGGTGCAATAGAACATGTACAAAGAACAATTTAGGAGAGGTAAGAGGATTATTAGCTATCTGATCTGTTTAGCACATCCTCAATAGTTTTAGGCGAAGCCTAGAGCAGCAAACAAAACAGTACCAAGGGGCTATTAAAGGTTCCCTTTTCAATTGGCGTCCCAAAACCTGAAGCGTCAATCAAAAATTGCAAATCGGATGCCAAACAATTTACAGAAAAATATATCCTTTATTATCTCATCGTAAAACCAGAAGTGTATTCAGTGTCAAAACAATTTAATAAACACTTCATTAACCATACAAATGGTATAAAGTGCAAATGCTAATAACATGTACCCCTACAAATTAGGAGGTAAAACAGCAGAATAAACAGAAAAAACGCAAACAATTCACAACTGATAACAAACAATGACAGATTGTGTGGAAACGCAGTGAAACAAGATTGGGGTCACTCCAGGGTAGTGTTGTGCAGGTGTAACCAAATAAACTTAATCACGCACTACAGTCATTCTACTTCAAATTCAGACATACTCCTTCTTTCTTCACTTTTCCCAACGTGTTTCTTTTTGGACGTGTGTGTAAGTAAATTGAACAGAAATTCATCAGGGGTAGTCTGCCGTCTACCAGACCCAAAAAAAGAATCACCTAAAGATGGTATTAGGGTACAGTTCTTCTAGTACCAACCACAATTTTTTTCTTGCAAGGTAAAGCAAGAAAAATTAACTAGAAAGCCAAATAGCTAATACAATGGCTTCATGCACATTTTCATGCGGATTGAACGTCCAAAACTTTTCTGGTCCTGTGAATGGTCCAAGATTCATTTGAGACTCAACCTCAAGAGTGCGACTCGTACCAAAAAAAAAAAAAAAAAATTAAACTCACGGTAAAAATAAATACCCTATTCATTCATACTTTACAAATAGAGCAGAATAAACATTAGAGAATCGTCATTATTTACTAATACTGGTCGAACGAGTAATGTGCCTAACCTTACTGGTGGGTACACCACTATAAGTGGACTGAAAGATATCGGTGACACTTCCTATAGGTGATTGCAAAAAAGAGAATAGACCAAAGGCCCAAACAGTTAAGTAGGTGGTGGTACTGTGTGGGATAATTTTAACTGCCCAAAGTACTAGCTTGGAATGATCTGGATAGAAAAAATAAGCTGGCTAGAAGACATGATTGCAACAGTAAATTGCAGCTGAGTGTACAATTCGCCACTTACGTCATTCGAGAAGGTTCATGAGGAATATCGAAATGCAATCTTTCGAATAGTTCTGACTTTAGGTCGGTGTGTCTGACATCCAGCGTTGAACAAAGCACCACTGGCCATTCTGCCAAAAGAAAACATGCGGGAACAGGGCATAATGCCTCTATGTAAAAGCATATCTCATATTGTTAATGTTAAAGTAATTAGTTGTAAAAAGTGCTGCTTACCATTCCTCATGCATTCGAAAATGCATTATGGATGGAACAGTACACTTCCATTTTGTGCCGTACTGGTGTCCTTGCCTCTTACTCTGTTGACAATAAACCGGACTCAAGGTTGGGTACCCCCCGGTGTTTTGTCTTTTAATGGCTGTAGGAATCATACAATGTGTGATTCATCGCCTGTGTGATGTAAAAACGCTTACGTTGGAATACTATGAAGTCGGAAAAGTCCCCAGAAACATCAAATAGAACATGTACCTGAAGCGGAGAGTAACAAGGGTTGGTACTCCCCTTATTTTCTAATCCCAAAGGAGGAGGGAGGATTGAGACCCATCTTGGCTTAAACTTAAACAAGTTCCTCAGGAATGACAAGTTCAAGATGGTAACCCTTTCTCAGATCCTTCAGGCTCCAACTCTGGTTGGCATCATCGGACCGTCAGGATGCTTACTTTCATGTGTCAATCCATCACAGGCACAGAAAGTACCTGAGGTTCGCAGTTGGCGGTTCTCACTATCATTTTTGAGTTCTGCCATTCGGGCTGACCTGCGCCCGAGGGTTTTCACCAAGCTGATTGCGGTGGTGGCAGCGAGTCTCGGGAAAGGGGGCATTCACATTTACGCCTACCTGGACCATTGGTTGATCAGAGCATGTTCTCCCAAACAAGCTCAAACCTCTGTCGATCACCTGTCACTTCCTTCACAAACTGGGCTTCTCCCTCAATTTCAAGAAGTTACACATGATACCATCCCAAAAACTCCAGTTTATCAGAGCAGTTTTGGACACTTCCTCGGGCAAAGCATCGCCTCCTGAAATGAGAGCTCTCCTAATTTTGCAGATGGTAACAGAATTTCAGAATGCCCAACATCTGCCGGCCTTCGATTTTCTGAGGTTGCTCGGACTCATGGCATCCTGCATCTTTCTGGTGCCAGAGGCCAGATTGAGAATGAGATCCCTCCAGTGGGCCCTCAGAACTGTGAACCCAGTTCTCAGGGAGTATGTCTGATCTTCTGCAAGTCCCGAGAGCAGTTGCTCAGGATCTACTATGGTGGGCTTGCAACAACATCCTCAAGGGAGAATCTTTTTGGCAACCATGGCCGGAGATAACAGTAGTAACGGACGCCTCACTCACGGGGTGGGGAGCCCACTCCAACCATCTGACAATCAGCGGTCTTTGGTCTCCATCGGAGTCCAAACTACACATCAACCTATTGGAGCTGAGAGCAATCAGACTAGCGCTGAAAGCTTTCCTGCCCTCTGTACAGGGAAAGAATGCCCTGATAATGACGGACCACACGGTAGCTATGTACTACCTCAACAAGAGGAGGCGTAGGGTCACTACCACTGTGCAGAGAGGCAATGCAGCTCTGGTTCTGGGCAATACGAGAAGGAATCTCTCGACATTTCACCTAGCCGGAGAGCAGAACACGGCAGCAGACGCTCTGAGCAGGGAGAGCAGTCTCCCATGAGTGGGAACTAGCTCTGGAAGTCCTTCTGGATATCTTTACCCTTTGGGAAAACCCTCAAGTGGATCTGTTCGCTACCACAGTAAACCAGAAGTGCAAACCATACTGCTCGAGGAAATTTCCTCGGAGGAGCTCTAGGAGACGCATTTGTGGTGGACTGGAAGTTTCTTCGGCTGTACGAGTTTCCTCCAGTCCCCGTGATTCCTCAAGTAATCGGGAGGTTGAGAGTTCAGGAAAATCATGATCCTTATTGCCCCGGATTTGGCCAGGAAGACGTGGTACCCGGACCTTATGGACATGTCCATCTGCCCTCCAATACGTCTTCCGCAAAGAGGACCTTCTCTCGTAAGAGGAAGGTCACGTTCTCCATCCAGAGGTCAAGACACTCCATCTTCACGCATGGTTTCTGAGAGGTTGAGATACAAGGATTGGGATCTTCCGGATGATGTAATGGAGATTTTGCTTTTGGCTAGAAGGACTGTACCAAATTCTTTGTACCAGTGTTGTTGGAACAAATTCAGTAACTGGTGCAAAGATAAGGATGTGGACCCTTTTCAATGTGGCACCCCAATGGTGCTCTTTCCTACTGCATCTAGCCAATCTGGGTCCCCAGATCGGAACAATTAAAGGATATCTTGCTGCGCTGTCCATTTTCAAGCACTCCTTGGAAGAGGTTTCCTACTTCAAAATGCCATTAATCATTCAATTTCTGAAAGGGCTTACTAATGTATATTCTCCAGTACCATTTCATGTTCCAATTTGGGATTTAAATCTAGTACTTAAGTTTCTAACTTGTATACCATTTGAACCTCTGCACTCCTGTCCCTTGAGACTTCTAACACTAAAGACTGTCCTCCTTGTAGCCTTAACATCAGCCCGCGGGGTTACTGAACTACAGGGTCTCATGTAAACCCCCATATACTACGTTTTACAAGGACATGGTAGTTCTTAAAGTTAAGCCATCTTTCTTACCACAAGTAGTTTCTGACTTCCCTTTGTCACAAAAATCATTTGATCAACATTCTATTCTCCTCATTTGGGCAAAGAGGAGAGACTGCATAGACTGGACCCCAAAAGCCCCTCAGTTTTTACATTTCAAGAATGTTAGTTACGTCAAGATGACCAACATTTTGTAGGTTATACAGGGCATAAATTGGGATTAGCAGTGACAAAACAAACTACATCCTGCTGGATCATTCTGGCTATAATTGAGTGCTGCAGATTGACGGGAAAAGACCCACTGGATGGGCTTCGAGCCCATTCCACTAGGGGATGGCTACTTCTGCGGCTCTGAAGATGGGAGCCCCTGCAGCAGATATTTGTTCAGCTGCAACATGGGCATCAATGCATACCTTCATCAAGCATTATTGCTTCGATGCCTTCTCCAATGAGGGTTCATTTGCCAAGGCGGTACTTCATTCCGTCCATGAGAACAAAAACTAGTACTCCCACCTCCAAATTTACCACTGCTATGGGAGTCTATCACAAGATGAGGAATACGTGGGAAGACGCAATCCATTCGAAGAACAAGTTACTTACCAACTGTAACGTTCTTTCGACTGGATGTTCCTCCCACGTATTCATCGACCCTTCCATCCTACCCCACAGTACAGTTTGCGTGTCTTACACTTTCCTCTCCTGAAGTGTCAGTCATGGGGCACGCCTGGGTGTTCCTTGAATATTTCCTCAAATAGAACTGAAGCCAATGGGCGCGGCACAAGCTATTTATACTGGCAGTGACGTCGACACGGTACAGAGCCCTCTGCTGAAAAAATTCCCGATGCAGCGAAGCTGGCGAATACCAATATCACAAGATGAGGAATACGTGGGAGGAACATCCAGTCGAAAGAGTTAGTTGGTAAGTAACTTGTTGTTCTGTGCTAATTCCCTTCAACCTTGGAGACCCCCAGCTCTTTTGCTGGACTTAAGGATTTTTTATTTTTTTGCCTGCAGTGAGACTTTTTTTCTCACTCATGTATTTTTTATCTGATTTGGACTGTTTCTGTGATTTTGGAGTCTGACAAACTCCATACGCATCACCTTTTGTATTGACACACAACACCTTCAGTGCAGTGCCACAGATGTCCCTTGAATTTCTCATAAGGTTTAAATACCTTCTTTTGGATAAACTGTTTCCAAGAGTAGTAAAGTGAAATTGACTTTTTTTTCTCTGTAGACCCAACACACACCACCTCAGGTGGATTGTTGGGGGTTGGGGGGTTTTCTGTTACTTGGTATCCCCCATGTCTACTTGCTCATGTAACATTTTTTGTTACCCTCACTACAATTAATGGCTGCTGGCAGTGGTTTAATTTTCCTACCATTGTGCGTATTTACCGCAGGCTTAATCCTCATCTGCAACATTGCACCCATGGGTGTCCATTTTGTCAAAATGGCGCCATCTTTTTTTCACCATTTCTTGCTTGTGAGGTCGGTCTTGGGTTTTACTGTGCGTGCCAAACCAGGTTTGACCCCTTTGTTCATTTTGTCTTTGGCGGCTGTGGCTCCAGTGTCTGGCAGGGCAGCAAGCAAGGAGGTGCCAGAAAAACTCCATCCTTAGTCTCCATGGTTATCATAATGCACCCAGTGCTGATTGGCTAGCTGGCTGCCCTTGGAGGACCGCCACACTGCTGGGTGAATGACAGCCAGACTGCGAATTAATGGGAGAACCCTGCATAAAAGGTGAGGTCTCTTGGACAGAAAGCAGTCGACCACTGGAAGGAAGCATCCGACAAAAACTGGAAGAGAAGTTTGCTGTAACCTCCTGGACTCGTGAAATGCCTGGTGAAGCCCTGCTGCATTGCTGAAGCTCCTATTTCGCATCGACTAGAGCAGCCCAGAATGGCCGATTTCTTCTCTTGGGTTGTTGAGACCAACTGACCCCAAGACTAACTTTGCTGCAACCACTCCCCCTGCTGGCTGTACTTCCTTGCTAACCGAGTGCCAGGGGTCAGGAACACCAGAAACGAGTGCATCGTCTGTAAACCGGACCCAAGCTCCAGGAAGATCCTCTGAAGCAGGATGACCCAAACCTGAGCATACTCAACAATGCTGTACCCCAGAAGCAAGGCAGCCCTCAAAGTGTGCAAGAACGTGGTGGTGCTATTTACCGTAAGTGCAGCTGATTTGGAAAGTGCCCATCGCCGCCTACCTTCAAACCGGAGTGCAGGAGTCCCCAGACATCCTCCCTTTTGTCCCCACGACTGAGGCCCAGGGACACAGATCTGCAGGACTGCCACACGAACAGATGCCAGCTGGACCATCTTCTTCCAACCTAAGGTACTGTTTTGACTAAAGGGGTACTTGCCTTTTTGGTCTGTAGCTTGTTTGTTTTCACTGGAGATTTGCAGTAGCTGCTTTTTCTGCAGAGTTACTTGCACCTTTGCCCTTCACAAGCCTAATGGCTTGTGGCCGTACAGTGATTCTTTTTCTGCAAACTCTCTGAAAAACATTGTGCAAGATGTCTGTGGTATCTGAAGAGGCGCCTCGGCTCCCTAGACAATTTTCAATTGACTTTGGCTGTCCTGGCTCCCTGCAGACTCTTCTGACACATTGACTTTGGTTTTAACTGTCCCTCCTAGGTGGTGCATATATTTAACTTGTATTACTGTGAAAGGTCTAACCTAGACTTCATTGGAAGAGATTGTAAAGTATTCACGTGCTCTGAGAACCAGTTAACCTTTTTCCTTCCCCTAACCTTTTCCGTTTCCACAACCTCCGTATTGCATCAATTATAAAAGTGAAATATCAATGTCCAGTGTCCTAGCAATTGATGTCACCTCAGGGTGGCCGTGTGTGTTATCCCCAAAGGGTATCTACTTGCTTATCTTAAAACTGAGCAAATGTTATGAAGTGTTTTTATTGTTGCATAGTGCTCTTTCCAAAGAAGGCTTATTTAAAACTGTTAAATATTTATTTTATTATAAAACCTTGAGTGTAATTGGTTGAATACTTGATATTTGTGAATCTGTTGCATCTCTACAGCTCACATTTACCCCTCTTGAGATGTCTGGCTGCTCAGTCACTCTAACAACTTCTGTAGTACAGACCTATACCAGTAGTTGGGTTACCTATTGCCAAGAGGACACGGCTGGTGTAGTCTTCCACAGGGTTACTACAAATAATCTTGCCTAACAGTCCTACCTACGCAGTGGTGTTAGGAGAATATTAATTTCGAAGGGATTGTGTCCGCCGACGTATTCCTTATCTTTGATAGATCATCTCAGTTTGCTGTCCTTGGAAAAAAATGTTCAGTAAAGGGTGCAGCGCGTCGACGTCCCTTGAGCGGATGTCCCTCGAGCGCCTCCGTATTGGCGCCAACGTCATCGCGCGTATAAATAGACTTGCACAGTGTCTGTTGCTCAGTTCCCTTTTTCTGCGCTTCGTGGGGCCTCGAAATATCGTTGCTCAGTTCTTCAGTCAAATATATCGGCTAAATATAGGGTATCTTCTGCTGACCCTGAATATTTATCCAAACACCCATCTCCGGAGAGTTTGGTTGTTCAGGCAGCTACTTCATCAGGTAGTAAATCGGCTTACCCTACTGTTCCACAGGATGGGGATGATTAGAGATATGACTCTATCGCCAAAAAGTGTGTTTCGCATGTAGCATGGCGTTGAAATACATCAATGCTACTTGTACGCTCGCAAGGTTCAGCCACACACTTTGGGAGTGTGCTTCATCAGCGGCTGACTGCCTCCCGGAGGGAGAAGAAAGGAAAGCGTTCCTAAACCTCAAGGATGGTAAAGACGCTATGTGCGAATCCCTTCAAACTGGCATCGATTCTGCTGACCGCATCAGCAGGGCCATGGCGGCAAGTACAACAACCCGGAGATTTGCTTGGTTGCTAAAGTCTGGTTTTGCTCCAGATGTACAAAGCAGACTCTTGAATATGCCCTTTGACGGCTCTTTGTTTGGTAAGAAGGCGGATGCCAGTTTAGAAAAACTACAAACATCAAAGGCATCAGCAAAATCCCTAGGAGCTGCAATCCGTCAGACACCATATCGCCCCTCAGGAACCTCTTGGAGAGGTAAGGCCTTTCGCTTTTATTCCACATTCGGAAAAGACAGAGGGCAGCCGGTTCAAAGGGGTCAGAAAAAATTCACCTGAGGTGGACGGGGTAAAAATACAAAAGCCACAGCAGCAGCATGTGCTGCTTTACCATCTGCATCAGCCGCCTCCAAACCGCTCTGAGGACTCTCTTCACAAAACACCAGTAGGGGGCAGGTTAACTCAACATCTGAAGGAATGGCAGGCTATTACGTCAGATGCTTGGGCATTGGAGACAGTTGCCCAAGGTTACTGCCTGCCTTTTCTACGCATCCCTCAGTCATCCACCGGGGAACAGCTCTCTGAAAGTTCCAGACCCCCCCACACCCACCCCCCCACCCTACTTTCTCATACCGAAGAAAGACGGAGGACTGAGACCCATCTTGGACTTACGAGAATTGAACAAGTTCCTCAGGAAGGACAAGTTCAAGATGGTAACTCTCTCTCGGATCCTTCAGGCCCTCCAGCTCCAGGACTGGCTGGTATCTCTGGACCTCCAGGATGCTTATTTCCATGTGCCAATCCACCTCAAACATAGGAAATACCTGAGGTTCCCAATTGGCGTCTCTCATTATCAATTTCGAGTTCTGCCATTTGGGCTGATCTCCGCCCCGAGGGTCTTCACCAAGCTGTCGGTAGTGGCTGCAAGTCTAAGGATGGAAGAGATCCACGTCTACCCCTACCTGGACGATTGGCTGATCAGAGCTGTATCTTCGGAACAAGCTCAGATCCAGCTGGATTATGTCTGCCACTTCCTTCACAAACTGGGCTTTCCCCTCAATTTAAAGAAGTCACAGATGATACCATCAGACTCCAGTTCATTGGAGCCGTCCTGGACACTTCCCTAGGAAAAGCCTCACCACCAGAGGTGAGGGCTCAAGATATTCTGCAGATGGTCACCAAGTTTCAAAATGCCCGTCTCCCAGCCTTCGACTTTTTGAGCTTGCTAGGCCTCATGGCATCATGCATCTTCCTTGTGCCAGAGGCTCGCCTGAGAATGAGATTTCTTCAGTGGGCACTGAACTCGGTGGTCGCAATTCTCAGGGAGAATGACAGACCTCCTTCAGATTCCGGACAAGGTGGCTCGAGACCTTCAGTGGTGGGCCTGCCAGAAAAACATCTTGAAGGGGGAACTGTTTTGGCAACCATGGCCAGAGATGACAGTAGTCACAGATGCCTCACAGGGTGGGGAGCCCATACCAACGACTTGACCATCAGCGGTCGTTGGTCTACATCGGAGTCCAGACTACATATCAACCTGTTAGAGCTCAGAGCAATCAGACTAGCGCTGAAAGCTTTTCTGCCATCTGTACAGGGGGAACATTTCCTGATAATGACGGACAACACAGTGGCCATGCACTACCTCAACAAAAGAGGAGGCGTAGGATCACTGCCACTGTGCAGAGAGGCAATGCAGCTCTGGTTTTGGGCAATTCAAGAAGGAATCTCTCTATCGGCAGTTCACCTAGCCGGAGAGAAGAACTTGACGGGGGACGCTCTGAGCAGGCAGGGCAGTCTCCCACGAGTGGGAACTAGCTCAGGAAGTCCTTCAGGAGATCTTCGCCCTTTGGGGAACCCCTCAAGTGGATCTGTTTGCCACCAGTACCAACAGAAAGTGCGATCTGTTTTGTTCAAGGGAATTTCCCACAAGAGGAGCTCTAGGGGACGCGTTCATAGTGGACTGGGAGTTTCCACTCCTGTACGCATTTCCACCAGTCCCTGTCGTTCCTCAAATTATCAGGAGGTTGAGAAGATTCCGGAGAACCATGATCCTAATTGCCCCAGACTGGACCAGGAGAACGTGCTACCCGGACCTTCTGGACATGTCCATTTGCCCTCCAGTTCGTCTTCCACTCAAGGAGAATCTTCTCTCACAGAAGGGAGGTCAGGTTCTCCATCCAGACATCGGAACCCTCAACCTTCACACCTGGCTTCTGAAAGGTTGAGATACAAGGATTGGGACCTCCCTGTTGACGTCATGGAAGTGTTGCTTTCGGCCAGAAGGCCAGCAACAAAGTCTTTATCGCTGCCGTTGGAACAAATTTTGCAGCTGGTGCAGAGAAGAGAATATCGACCCCTTTTCATGTGGTACACCAAAGGTGTTATCCTTTCTACTCTACTTGGCAAATTCAGGCCTTCAAGTTGGCACTATCAAGGGCTATCTCGCAGCGCTATCGATCTTCAAGCGCACTGCAGAGGAGCCTTCATGTTTCAAATTACCCTTAGTAATACAATTTCTAAAGGGATTAACTAATGTCTACCCTCCAAGACCTTTCCAGGGTCCTTTATGGGACTTAAATTTAGACTTAAATTTCCTGATGGGTACTACTTTCGAACCACTCCACTCTTGTTCGCTAAGATTTCTTACCCTTAAAACTGTCTTATTAGTGGCTTTAACATCTGCTAGAAGGGTGAGCGAATTACAAGCTCTATCTTGTAAACCCCCTCATACAATTTTTCATAAAGACAAAGTTGTCTTACAGGTGAAGCCTAATTTCTTCCCAAAGGTGGTTTCTGAATTCCACATCACTCAGAAAATTACCTTACCTTCATTCTATCTGCCTCCCCATCCGGGGAAAGAGGAAGAAAGGCTACATAGGCTGGACCCAAAGCGGGCTTTAAGCTTTTACATTAGCAGACTTGTTAGGATTAGGCAAGCAGACCAACTGTTCGTAGGTTGCTCAGGGCACAAATTAGGACTACCGATAACAAAACAAACCATTTCCAGATGGATTATTTTGGCCCTCCTGGAATGTTACAAACTAGCAGGGAAAGAGCCTCCTCAAAATTTTGGGGCTCATTCAACCAGGGGTATCGCAGCCTCCTCGGCCCTCCAAAGAGTTTCCGGTTCGAGACATATGTGCGGCTGCAACATGGTCGTCCGCACATACCTTCACAAGATTTTACAACCTGGATTCCTCCTCTAGTCAAGAGTCTAGGTTTGGCAAAGCCGTATTACATTTGGTTCATTCCTAAAAGGAAACCTGGCGTTTTACTCCCACCTCCAATTGCACACTGCTATGGGAGTCTATCAAAGATGGGGAATACGTCAGAGGACACAATCCCTTCGAAGAAAGTTACTTCTTATCTTGTAACGTTCTTTCGATGGGATGTTCCTCCGACGTATTCCTTATCGCCCCTCCCATCCATCCCCGCAGTAATACTTCACTTGTGGTTGCAGCTTACGCTCCTTCAAGGTCAATAACCAATTCATGTAAAACTTAACGTCAAAACGGAACTGAGCAACGGACGCTGCGCGAGTCTATACACGTGATGACGTCGGCCCCGATATGGAGGCCGTCGAGGGACATCGGCTCGAGGGACGTCGCCGCACAGCACCCTCTACTGGAAAAAAAAATTCCGAGGCCAGCAAGCTGGGAGATGATCTATCAAAGATAAGGAATACGTCGGAGGAACATCCCATCGAAAGAACGTTACAAGGTAAGAAGTAACTTGTTGTTCTGCGCTATTTACTATTCTTGTGAACTGTAGTTAAGTGAAATTTACTTTACTTTTTTCTCTTTGTAGGTCCTGCACACCCCATCTTTTGTGGGGTTACTTAGTAGCCCCTTTTGCTACATTCTCATGTAACATTTCTGTTACCCTCACTACTGTAAATGGCTGGTGGCAGTGGCATTGTGCTTTCCTACCACAGACTGAAAACTCCGCTGCAGTACAGCACCCATGGGGTGACCATTTTGTCAAAATGCCCCCCCCCCCCCCCGATTCCCTTTTTTCCATTTTCTGTTTGTGAGGTCTGTCTGTGCTCCAGTTTGTCTGGAAGGGCAGGATATGAGGGAGGCTCCCGAAACTCCCCTGTCCTTTGTCTCTAGGAATGCCTGATTGGACAAGTCCTGATTGGCTGGCTGTCCTTTCAGGACAGCCACCCTGCTGTGTGATTGACAGCCTAGGATGTTCTTGAATGGGAGAAACCTGCTTAAAAGGCAAGGGTTTTGGGACTAGAGGCAGAGCCGACCACTGGGAAAAATATCTGACAAAGCAACTGAACTAAGCTCGTTACATTCTCCTGGACCTTTGAATTGCCCGGTGAAGCCCTGCTGCTGTGCTGAAACTTTTTTCTGCTCGACAAGAGAAACTCCAGAAGGGACTTCTCCCTCTGGTTTAGTGGGCCCAACTAACCCAGAGACTTAACTCCACTGGACCATCTTCCCTGACTGGCTGTACTTCGCTGCTGCAAGAACCAAGTGCCCAGGGGGTCAAGAAATCCATAGAGTGCAATATCTGAAATCCGGCTAGAAGCTCCAAGAGTCTCTTAAGGACCCTCCAGAAGCAGGATGACCAGAGCTTGAGTCCCCTCACCAGAGTGCAGGACCCAAGGAGTGAAGGAAGTCCAACCAGTATCCGATATCTGCGACAGTGCTGTTTACTAAGCGCTGAAACCTCGAAGTGCTGCTGAATCTATAGCTCAAATGTACCGTAGACTGGTGAAAATCACATTTCTCAGCCTTTACATAAGTGGTTGTCCTGCAGTCTTTGTGGTACTTGTACATGAGGCGTGTGCTTTATAGAAAATGATAAGACCAAGCATGAGCAAATCGGAAACAATGCGTTCCATGAAACGCTGGAAAACTGCAAGGGCATGGCCCTATATTCAAAATGACCAAAAGGGTTGAGAAATGCAGTCTTCCAATTGTCACCGGGTCGAATTCAAACGATGCACCCCTCTCTTAAATCACACTTTGTAAAGAGTGTACCACCCCGAACTGCTTCAAGAATATCTGGGATAAGGGGCATAGGATATCTGTCAGCAGCCGTGATTTCAAGTGCCCTATAATCAATACAAGGACAGAATTCTCGGTCTTCCTAGGGATAAAAAATAAGGAAGCTCCTGCAGGAAATTTAGACCCTGATTGAGCCATTCTTTAAATTGGTCTGTAAATCGTCTTTATGGACTCATTTGTCTGATTCCGAAATGATACACATCTGTCCGAATGGAATAGGCTGGTCAGGTAGTAACGTAATGGAACAATCATCCCTACTATGAGGAGGCAGCACCTTATACTGATGGTCTGAAAACACCTCATAAAAAGAATGATGCTTTGAGGGAATAGCTTGTAAACAGTCTATAAATGGGTGAGCCATCTGCAAAACTACAGTAGTTGAAAACCAGATCTCTACTGAGATGTTGCAGAGGCAATGGATTAAACCGTGTTCAGAACCTAAAAATAGGGTCCCTGCTGTCCAATATATGTAGGGATTGTGTACACAAAGCCAAGGAAGGCCCAATACGACAGGACAATGAGCTGCATTGATGTCAAATGAGAATATTTCCTTATTCGGGGCTGTGGACATGGACAACAGTGGTGTGTTCTGTTATGGGTCCTGACACCAGCGGTGTTCCTTCCACACCCACAGGAACAACCACCTCTTTCTGTACCCAGGGTATCCCTTTGCTATTAGCCCAAGAATCATCAGTGACTAATTCTGCAGCTCCAGTCTGAGAGCTGTTACATTGATCAATTCCAGGTTGGATAAATGTAAGGGGATCTTGAAAACTAGCATTTACTGTGTGTGACTAGGTTTCATGGTTTTATGGGAACTCTGCTGTTCTTCCTCGATCGTGGTTTCCTCCAACGATCTGGAGATGGCATTTCCCGATTCCAGGGTGCCACCGTGCATTCTTGGACTAAATGGTCTCTGGAAGCACAATACATACATAGGCCATGTGCTTGCCGATTATTGTGCTCTTCAGTAGTAAGAGGACTGCAAGCCATACCCAATTGCATTGGCTTTCCTGACTCAACAGGTTTAGAGGAATGGTTTAACAAATCCCCTGAAGGTCGACCAGAAAGTCTTTTCTTTCTTTCGGATTTTCTTTCCTGCAATCGAGCACAGTGAAGGCATCGTCTGGCCAGGCAGTAGCAGCAGCCATTTGCTTAAACCTAGTTATATATGCAAGGATGTCCTTAGACACCTGTGGACCACAATCTCCTGTCGACCAAACATGGCTCTTAAACTATTTACGAAACCTGGATAAGAGTCTTAAGATGGGATTGTTGGTAGTGACCAACGGGTCAGCCCACGCTAAAACACTGCCAGAAAGGTTAGAGATCATATACCCTACTTATCTGTTGTGGAATATGCTGTTTTAAAGGAAAATGGTATCGGACAAAAACCCAAACATTATTTTAGCTGACGTGCATTCCCATACTAGTTACTGCATGATAAAGGGCCTGTTGGGGATAGATGTGGGACCTGTGAAGGTATTGCCTTGATGTCCAAGGTCCGTGTTCTAATTTTTTATAAGGTTGGAACATCTATGATAATCTGAACAGCTGATTTGACATGTTGGGCGTCGCTATCTGTGATGGCGTGCACTGTAACAGGAATTATACTCCAGGCACTGCCCTGATTGAATATGGATCAGTTTGAGATTGTCGGGATAGTGCCAGCTCTTTACAAAGTTTAAATGCATTTTTATTTTTGTATGAAAGCACAGACCTATTGCGACAGCAAAAGCATTGCCATCTTGTCTGCATTCACAAGCTGTCCTGTAGATCATAAATCGAGGTCTGACTGGGTCGTCGGAGAAATATAGCTAGAAAAGTGTCAATGTCCAGTGTGGTGAATTCAGGGAATTGGTCTCCCTTCTCCCACAGTGGGAGCCAGCCCCTTTTTAGAGCAAGACTGTTTTGGAGCGTAGAGGAATGCTATCACTTACAGCAACCTAGAGGTACGACCAATTTGAAGATGTTGTAGGGGAAGAGTATGGAATGCTTCCGAGCCCAGGCAAGAGGCGGAAAACCTAGAGCTGTCTGAGTGAAAGAAGAAACGCCATAGGCATGGATTCCCAGCATACTGGAATCCAGACGCTGAAGTCCTGTCCTCAAGCGACAGGCAGCACCAGGGACAGATGCCTGGCCACACAGCAGTCTGACTTCAAGTTCTGCAGCAGTCAGGGATTTGCCCTTCTCTGCCACTCATTGCTGCAAGCGAACCGGTACGCAGCCAGAGACAAAGCAGTGGAGTGTGGCGGCACAAAGCCTGCATAGGGATAACACTGTAGGGGCATGCAAGGGGCAGAAATAAACCGCAATATCCCAGTAAGGGGAGAACCCAGAGATGGAAGAGACCCACAATTGTTCAAAAGTTAGAATACCCCATGGGAGAGGGGTGGATGCAAGGAAACCAAGCCCTGCGATGGGCTACCAGTGACTGTCCCATAGTCCGAACATTGCAATAGAATCCTAAAGCCAGAAATGCTAACAAGCCTATGAGAAACGGAGTACCTCCCTGGGAGGCAAAGCAAACTGGAAAGTCAGTGGCCTGAAGTGCCAAATAGTCAAGTCAAGCTAGAAGGGAGATGCTTAGAAATGGAGTCTTAGCAAAACAAGCGACATTTTGACTACTAGTCACTTGTAAGTGAAAGAGCTCTTGGTCCAGTTTACCTGGTGACCGTTCCAGGAGCAGGAGAAAACTCTAAGAACTGAACTTTGAAACTTTTGATCAGGCAGAGAACCAGAGCAAGAACTGGGAGGGTGTCAGAAAGCAGCCAACTGGAGCCGAAGTAGAGGGAAGCTAACTTAGGCTGCTTACATTGTTTAGTTTAGAGTAGAAGAAATGGCACAGAATAGGGTTTGTATGGAGGTCAGATTTTGAGATGCATCCTGACGAGCACTATTTTTTTGTGGATAAAATGGGACCTCATTGTAGACGCAGTGCTAATACAGGCTTTTTTTTTCTCAATGCATTTTATTAGCATTTTAACAGTGTTACAGCAGACATTGGTTTTAATAGTTTAGTAGCTTAATTGTAGGGGGGGGGCAGGTTCTGGGCTGGGCCTCAGTTCATTCCGTTGCGAGGGAAGGTGGAGACAGCAACCTTTGCGCGGTAATGACTCATGGATTCTTGGTCATTCTAGCCAGCTGGTGAGGGGTTCTACGGGAGAGGTTTGGGAACTTTTCTGCGAAGTCCATGAAAGGGGCCCAGGTGTTCAGAAAATAGTTCAGGTTCCCTGCTCGTAGGGCTGTAATCTTTTCTGCGACTGTGTCCCAGCATTTTGCCCACCACAGCAGGATTGATAGTCCTATTTTTTTGTCTTTATTTTTTTTGTTTTGTTTTTTTGTTGCTGCTGATAGGTGTGTGCATAGACGCGCTATATGTCCTGTGAGGGAATTCTGTCTCGTGTCCCCCAGCATGACGATCCCAGGGTCCCAGGGAATAGTGAGGCCTGCGATTGCTTTTATATGGTCTAGGACTTCTCTCCAATATGTCGCTGCTTGTGGGCATGTCCATATTAGATGGAACAGGCTTCCTTCGGTTCTACATCCCCTCCAGCAGTCCGGTGGAATGTTTGGGTTGGCTTTGTGCAGCTGTGTAGGAGTGATGTAGTATCTATAGCAGATCTTATATCCGCATTCTCTGTTCGTAATACATTGGGAGATTTTGTGGTTCCTCGCCCAGATCTTGCGCCAGGCGCTCTAGTCTATTGGTCGTCCCAGGTCTCTTTCCCAGTTGATCATATATCTTTCTTTGACTGTAGGGTCGTGTTTATCCAGGAGCTGGTATAATGCAGAGATCTTCCCTTTAGGTGGTGTCGTTGTTAGTGTCCGTTCTAGTGCTCTAGGGTCTCTGGAGCCCTTCTCCTTGACAGTTCTCTGTGACAGCCAGTGTCTTTATCTGGGAGTATCTGAAACGTTCAGCTTCTGGGACTTTGAATTTGCTTTTGCACTCTTCGAATGTAAGTGGATTGCCTCCAACTAGGAAGTCTAAAATAGTTCGGAGGCCCCCTGCTTGCCATGCAGCAAAACTCAGAGGCTGGACGCCTGGAGAGAAGTCTGGGTTGCCCCAAATCGGAGTAAGTGGGCCTAGGAAACCTGTGCATCCCCATTTTTGTGCGGCTGCTTTTCAGTTAGATACTGTTAGATGTTGCTTTCAGGGGTCCTGCGTTCGTTTGGTTTTTTGGCATCTGTATGTGCGGGGGGTCGGATAGGGGGGATTTGCACCATGCTTTAATTTCCAGTATGGGGGGTCCGATGTTTCTGAAACCTATTTTCTTGTCAGTCTCCTATTTCCAACTTGCGATACAGGCTAGATCAACCAAGTATCACACTTAATTTTCTTCACCAGTTAAAGCCATTGGAGTTTATGCAAAGCTATACTGATCTAGACCCCTGGGTCCATGCTTAAGCAGCATCCTGTCTTCGACACATTCCTATTGGGATCTTGTGTAAACAAACCCACGTCAGGGTGTTGAGGTCACAAATGGAGTTCATGCAAAGGCAGGGTAAAAGATTTTTGCTCACTGGCATGATTGTCGACTCTCCGCATGCATGCAGCTCATTTCGTACACTCCTAGAGGGCATTGCCACTTGTAAATGTGGAGTACACTAGTGTGGCCTAGTTGTCTTATTGTGCAGGGCTGCACAACATTACAAATTTTAGCAGGGCATGGGACAAATGGGCAACCATAGTCTTAGCTTTTACTGAGTAAATTAATGAGCTCATAGGTCGGACGTAAAAGTTAATTAAATGTAACCTGTTTTGTAAATGTTCATGTAGAATGTATTGTTATACTAGAGTGTTTCATCTCTGTATGCTTGCATACAAACCTGTTCTTTTTTTTTTCCTTCTAGAGAGCCAAGACTGCACTGTCTCAAAGATCCACTGAGGGCCGATTATCAAATGGTATGGCTGTAGAAGAACAAAGTGCCTGTTGAATCTTACGTTTCCCTTGGAGTTTGACCTCTAATCCAAAGTGAGAACTTGGTTGGCTTTTAATTGTAAGCTTGATGTACCAAAGGCAGAAGTTAGATAAATCTTTTCTTAGATTTATAGTTGTGGCACCATGTTCACATTTTCTGCACAAATATTTAGAAGTAGATGTAATTTTGTTTTGTAATCCGCCAAAAGAAAATTTATTTTGTAGGTCTGTAACCAGGAATTACTTGATTACAACTACAAATCTAAATTATGCTCAACATGGCAGCGTGGTGGTAGCTAGAGGATGAAGATTCTCCTGTGAGTCATTGCCTCAATTTTCACTTGGGTTAGTTCCATTAATGCTATGATAATGAATTAGATTTGGAATGGATTGTGTCCTCCCACCTATTCCTCATCTTTGATAACTACAATATCCAGCTTTAGCTGCTTCGCAATTTATTTTCGGCAGAGGGCGCTTGCGTCGATGCAGTCGACTAAATGTCCCTGGAGGGCCTCGGTCTCGAAGGATGTCATTGAAGGCATATATAGTGCCCCGTTGGCTTCAGTTCCGTTTTTCCGAGTAAGCTTGCGCTTCGAGAACTACGCGCACTTCAGAATTTCCTCGTGAAATATCCAGAAATGTCTTGGATCAACAGACTACCCCGAAGACCAGGTTTGTAAAGTGTCAAGATAGCGAGGCCAAGATGTTGCTTACCGATCGGCATTGAGTATGCTTGTGGTGTCTCGGTCTGGAGCACAAGACCTCGGCCTGTTAAGTGTCAATTGATGACCAGAAAAGCTCTGTAGGAGATGAAGGGGAAATTGGCGGTAGGCGGATTTGCTAAGAAATCCCCATAGACTACCCAGTTTAAGAAACCTTCTGACGAAGCAAGAGGCGACTCTCCTCGAAGAAAGAATGCAAAAAGGTCAGAGTGAAGGAGTGGCTCCCACCACTCATCAAGGAAGTCTCACCATAAATCGAGTCGACATCCTCGTCCGACTCTCCAAAGCAGGCTGGCCATGCTCCTACCACGCCTTCTGAAGCCTTTCAGGACAGGGCCCGAGCCAATTCCTGTGCGCCCTCGAGCCTAGGACAAAGTCCAGAGCCCCATCGAGGCCTCGACACAATGAGAAATCGAGGTATCCTTCGAGTCAAAAGGCAAGTCTAGGTCGACTGCTGCACCATCGCCGCTGAAATGTCTTCATCGAAGACATTGACGCATCGGGCTCAAACATTTCAAAAGCTTTAGACACCTTTACCTGAGAACCTTCATGCCTTTACCAAGGAAGTATTTCTTTAAATCTGACCTGCCTTTATGCGGACAATGAGCCATCTGATAATGTTTTACCATTTTGGTTTGCAGTATGGCACACCAAATGTCCCTGAGTTTCATCTCTGAGGAATCCAGACTGAAAGACCTATATGAACATTTGCAGACGGCTAATGGAGTGGACAATTCACCAGAATTGGAATTTGGAAAGTCTGAGCATGCAGATGCCTCATACAGGCAGTTGATGACCAGGGAAGTGGGTTACATGGGATGGAGCAGACCTGCCTTCCCTTTCGAACAGTTTGACCTTGCAGATATCCTAGATAAAGGTCCTCCAAAAGGATCCCATCTTACCTTTTCACATTGCTTTTCACAAGAGAGTAAGTGCCAATTGGGAAGTACCGGAGTCAAGTCGGACAGTAAATAAGAACCGGACAAGAAAATACTGCCCATAAAGTAGTGACCCCCAGTTCTTATCGAAACACCCTACCCCAGCAACAGTTACCTCGAAACAGGAAGCATATCTGACCATCCCATTGGATAGGGATGATAAAAGGGTAGATGCCGGGGTCAAGTCTTTTCTGCTGGGAGCATGGCTCTTAAATCTGCCAACTCCACACGTGCCTTGGCAATGTTTTCATACACTCTATGGGACTGGATTTCTATGGCGGCTGAGCATACTCCTGAAGGGGAGTGGAGACAGTTTCTTGGCTATTAAGAAATTATAAGTTACTCACTGTAGTGACTAACATACTTAGTACCCTTTCCTCCATACTGCATGGGCATCCCTTCCTAGTGACGGGAGACGCAACCTTTTCCCCAGAAAAATCTTCTTCCCCTTTAAATTTAGAGGGGTGCAACCCTGGGAGCATGTGCTGCCCTGACTCCACACCTCGTCCCCATAGACGCGACTACAATAGATTAACATTGCTTAATGACACCAGGTTTATTGGGGGGGTGGTGGGACCTATGGAGGAAAGGGGGGGGGGAACGGTGAGTAACTTATAATTACTCTTACATCCCGTCCACTGTCCTCCATACTGCATGGGCGATTACAACAGAGTGTAGCCCCAGGGTGGAGAGGAGACCCTCCTTAAGCAATTAGGTTTCTAAGAACCGCCTGTCCGAAAGCTGTCTGATCTAGAGCAGCTGTCCAAACAGTAGTGCTTGCAGAAAGCCAAAGGGGTGGCCCATATGGCCGCCCTGCTTATGACGTGCCAGGGGACATGCGCTAGAATGCAATGGCTGTTGCCTTGGCTCTGACTGCGTGGGTGTCCATTTTGGCCGGCAGTGGCTTATGCTGTCCCTCTTAAGCGTCTTTGATGGCCGAGACCATCCAACGGGCTATTGAGGCCTTGGAGCCCTGATACCCCAGTCTTGATCTGCCGAAGGTGATAAACAGTGCATCCGACTTGCAGAAGCCCTTGGTCCTATCCAAGTAGAATTTCAGGGCACGCCCGACATCGAGGCAGTGCAGAACTTTGCCTCGTCCTTAGGCTCAGCAAAAAACATAGGCAGCACTATTTCCTCGTTCAGATGGAATGCGGAAGGCACCTTGGTTAGGAATGCTGGGTTTGTCCGCAGGACTACTTTATCCTTGTGAAGTATAGGGCCCGAGGCGACCAGCGCCTGGATTTCGCTGACTCTGCGAGCTGAGGCGAGGCCGTCTTAATGGTGACCAGCCTGATGTCCCTGGATGCCATTGTCCCAAATGGTTTGTGCTCCAAGGCCCCCAAAACTGTTAAGATCCCACAACTGGTGTGGCCTCTTGATGGGCAGGCAGTTTGGCGAGTCCCGTCAAATGCTTGTTGCCAATCTGGTTGGAAGCGAACACCTCTGCCTCAGTTTCTGTAGGCCCAAATGGCTGTCAAGTACATGCAGCAAGTGGCTACCTGCACACCAGAGTGTACAAGGTGCGTAGAGGAGGGAGAGCATGTTGTGCATGTACATGCGAGGGGGGGGTTGATATCCTTGGTCTGCCCAGTGGCAGAACCTGGTCCACTTGCTCTTATACTGGGCCCTGGTAGCTTTTCTTCTAGCCCCCTATATGTTCTCTAGATTAGCCTGGTAAAGGATGAGGTGCCCTAGCGTGATGTGCTCAGGAACCACGCTCTGAGGGCTAGTTTCTTTTGTGTGGGGGTGGATGACCGTGCCTCTCTGCTGCGCCATAAGATGTGCTCGGCCCGTCAGAAGTTGAATGGGTGGTCTCTTTGAGAGGCAGAGCAGCTCTGAGAACAATGTCCTGGCTGGCCACCATGGAGCTATTAGGATGACGCTGAGGTGGTGAGACTCCTTGATCTTGCATATCACCCTGTGTATCAACGGTGGTGTGGGCATGAAGGTGTATGCTGTCATGCCGTTCCTCTGAATCTGAAATGCGTCGCCCAGGGAGCTGGGACCCTGTCCCAGCCACAAGGCAAACTGTTGGCACTTCCTGTTGTCCCAGCCTGGCAAAGAGGTCCACCTGGGGGTGTCCCCATCTGTTGATCTCCTGCAGCACAAGGTCATTCAATTGCCACTCGTAATTGTCCGCTCCCAGTCTGCTGAGCCTGTCCGCCTCCAGGTTGGATTCCTCCGGAAGGTGGACGGCCGTGAGGCAGATGTTCTCCAGGGCCCATTCCCACATGCTTACGGTCAGCCTGCACAGTGGAGGGGACCTGGTACCTCCCTGCTTGTTGACATAGAACATGCTGGTTGAATTGTCTGAATGAGGGCGACCTTGCCCTCGATAACCGGAACAAAGGCTCTGAGAGATAGTCAGATGGCCTTCAGTTCCAGCTAATTGATGTGGTACTCCTGCCTGGTCCAGGCACCATGGAAGCAGTGGTTGTCCAGGGTGGGCACTCCATCCCTCGATGGAGTCCATAGTGATGGTGACCTGTGGGGTAGACTGCCGGAAAGGTTTGCCCGTCCACAGGTTGCAGTCCCTGGACCACCATGTGAGGTCCAGGTGAAGAGGAACGTTGATTATCTCCGCCCGAGAGCCTGCTCCTGGTTCCATGATGCTGCAAAGTGCAGCTGTATCCTGCTCATCCTGAGTCTTCTGTGGGGGATGGCCAGTAGGACTGCTGCCATGAGACCCAGTAGGTGTTTGTATCACCAGGCCAATATCACTTCTCTGCTGAGGAAGTGCCCAGTGGCCCTCTTGATGGTCGCCATCTTGTTCTCCAAAGGAAATACTTTCTCGGTGCACATGTCCCAGATGAGCCCCAAGGTGGTCAGATTCTGCTTTTGCTGCAGCTGCGACTTCTTGGATTGAGCGAAAAATCCCAGATTGTGCAGTGTGTTCATAAGAGCATGGGAAGTGCGGTGCACCACTTCCGGAGATGAAGCCCTGACGAGCCAGTCGTCGAGGTATGGGTAAATGTGGTGGCCCTGAGGAGGGCCGCCCCTGTATTCAGCCTGGTGAAGACCCTGGGGGCCGAGTTGAGGTCTAAGGGAAGCACCTTGTATTGGAAATGGTAGGCCATGATCCTGAATCGTAGAAAAGAACGAGGAGGCTGCCAAATCGTGACGTGCAAGTACATGTCCTTCAGATCCAGGGAGCGCATTGTCTCCCTTGCACAATGTCTCCGCTATTAAGGCTGGCATAACCATCTTTAATTTTTGTAGAGGTAGGGAGAGGTTGAGGGTGGAAAGGTTCAGCACAACTCGGTCCTGCCTGCTCCTTTTTCTGAATGGCAACTCCTGGAGTAGCCCAATCCTTGATTGGAGGCTGGGACTTCCTCCACTACCTTGCTCCCGACGAGCGACTGCATCGCTGCCAAAAGAGTTGCTGTCCCAATCTGTGGAAGTGGAGAGGAAGAGGGAGGAGGGGATGGGTAGGCGGTACCCCTTGGATACTACAGAGGATCCAGGGGACCGCAAAATTCTGGCGCCAGAAGTGTGCATGGAGAGTGTTAGGGAGAATTCTCCGAAATGTGCTTATTTCCCTTCACCTCAAAACTCCCAGCAACTTTGCTGGATTTTGACGACTTGTTTTTTTCCCCTCACGAGAGTGAGCCTTTTTCCCCCCTTCTCTCTCAGGTATTTTGTTTTATACTCTTGTGTTCTTTGGTTATGGAGTTTTAGATAACCCCATAGGCATCATCTTTTTATTGTTGTCACACTGCACCTTTAGTGCAGTGGCACAGGAGTGCCCTTTAAACTCCCCAAGGTTTAAATACCTTCTCTGAGACTGTCTCCCAGAGAATGTAAAGTTCAAGTGACTTTACTAGCCTTTTTAAATTCATAGGCACAGCACACACTATCGTCCTATAGTGTGCTGGAGGGGTTGCCTAGCGTCCCCTATGCCTAAACACTCTTGTAACAGTCAAAAGTTAGCCTTTCCTATTGAAATGGCTGGTGGCAGTGCTTTTATAAATACCATGATTTTTCCTGACCGCGAACACCGGTAGCAAAAAATCGGGTCCGCCGTGTTTTCCAATATGGCGCCCAAGACCCCTTTGTAAAAACAGACTCCGGTCATCTTTTTTCACTGTTTCTTTATGGAAAGGTCCTTCTTGAGTTTAACTCTGTGGGCCAAACCAGGTTTGGTCCCTTTGTTCGTGAGCTTTTGGCGGGCTTCAGGACTGAAGTCCACCCATGGCGTCTGAGTGTCTGGGGTGGGCAAGAAGTGAGGGAGGTGCCCCACACTCCCTTTGCTTAGTCTCCTTGGAGACCCAAATGCATTCTGGCGTGATTGGCCGATTGTCTGGTAAGGATAGCCACCCTGCTGGGTGAGTGGCAGCTAGGCTGGAATGAATGGGAGAAAACGGTGTACTGGAAGGCAGAGTCGACCACTGGAACGAAAGAACCGAAGAGCGCTGAAGGAAGACTGCTGCAACTACTGGACTGTTGGCTTGCCCGGTGAAGCCCTGCTGCAGGTCCGAATTGCTTGAAACTCCCTCAACAGACGCTCCTTCTAGGATGGCTTTGTTTGAGTTGGTGGGACTAATCAACTCGGCAAACGCCTGGATACTATTCTCGGAGCTGGTTAAGGTTAACCAGGGGGAAGGATACCAGTTTGTGTTTGGAAGCAAGTTACTTGAACTGAAGTAACACCATTTTGTTTGCTCTGACGTTCCTGTGCAGTGCAAGAGTCCCCTGGCGTTGTCCCTCTTGGCCCCACGACTGAGGCTCAGGAACAGCAGACCTGCAGGACCTGCCAGGAACCAACGCCTTCAGCTGCATCTTTTTGCTCCACTTTAAGGTACTGTGCCATTTGGCTGAGAGATCCTAACTCTCGCGGTGGAAGTTTGTGAAACTTTCCCCACTCGTAGGCCTAATCAGCTTGTGACCCAGCAGATCTTTCTTTTTTGTCAAAACTACTTCTAAAGACGTTTACAAAGGCTTCGCCATTTTGTACCAGAACTGTGCTGTCCTAACCAAGAACACTAGACTATTGATTTATGCCTGGCCTATTGAGTTGAACTGACCCTCCTGGTACACTGAACCTTGGCATTATCAAAGTCTTTCTAACCCTTTGTACAAACCTATGCTTTTTATTCCCATTTTAAAGTATTAAAGTGCTATTCGGCTCCTTTTTCAGGGGAGCGCAAACCGTCTAACTTAGTTTGATACTGTAGTATATTGGTGTTCAATATTGAGTTGATTTCTGCTAGTGAGTTTCCTAAATGACTGTGTAAATCTCTTGGCATTTTTTTTTATACCAAGAAACCTTGAGTGTAAGTCTACTTGAGCCACTGTGATTGTGCTAGTTCTGTGTAACTTCATTCCCTCTTGAGATAAGCCTGGTTGCTCATCTCGCTACCAAAAGTGTGCGGTACAGACTTGTACCAAAGGTTGGTTTATGCTTACACCTATAGTCCTAACTGTGTGGTGTTCCCAGAGGGTACTGCCTGCAATTCTGCCTAACGGAGCAAGCCCCCCCCCCCCCACCCACCACTGGAGACACGTGGACCCGGAGGGGAGTGTCATGCCTGCTTTCCCCCTGAGTCTGTTTGCGGAGGGGGGGGGGATGGGAGATGGGAGACTGGAAGAATCCCTTATTTGTCGATTGACTAGTAAGACCGAGTGGGGCTTCAGCCAGCCCTTTTTGGCCAAGGCGACAACGTCCTTCTGCATCGGGATCCCGTTCTCCCTGCGGAACGTAGCGTGATGCCTTTGGCAAGGACCCCCTCTGATGGTTGCTCGACCTCTGGTTGAGGTAGGCCCAAGTACTCTGCCAACCCTGCAAGACGATCGTGGAAAGCCTTGGCTGACTGTGTCGCGGGTTCTCTTCCTCTGTCCACCTGGGGGTCCGGTTGGTCCGGCACTGGTGGAGGGATGCTGGAGCCAAAGGCTGAGGTGTGGAGACCGGTGCCGGAGGCTGGTACAGAACCGCCTGCATTATCGGTTGGGGGACCGGAGCGAGTCGATGATTGACTAAGTCCTTCAGGTCCTCTGGAGGTGATCTTGGGAAGAGCTCCCTCCACCTGGCTAATCTGTTCCTCAGACGTCGCGGAAGGCGCATTGCACGTGGTTCAAGCTTTCCAGCTGTGATCTGTGCCAAGACCACGTAGGCAGAAGGTGTGGGGGGGTCTGAAGTTGGAAAGAGCCAGTCACAGGATGGACACCTGCTGAACCCTGTAGAAGTAGACATGCGCCATGGAGGAGCTGGACGCCGGAGAACTTGAGTACCTGAATGATGAAAAGACAGAAGTATCTGCACATGGAATTACATGGCTGAAGCCGAACCCAGGAGCGCTGGTGAATTGGTTTCCGTCGATGTGGAAAAGGGGGACTGAGGTGTGGCGCAGGAGGGCGGAGTCAGGGCAGCACAGGCTCCCAGGGCCGCACCCCCACATGCCTCTAAATTTAAAGGGGAAGGTTTTTTCTGGTGAAAAAGGTTCGGTCTCCCATCCTAGGAAGGGACGCCCATGTAGTATGGAGGAAAAGGGACGGGACGTAAGAGTATGTCAAGTAAGCCATGTGCAAGTCTCTTCAGTATGGTTTGGATGCTGACTGCATCAGCAGAGCCATGCCAGCAAGCACCGTAATTCAAAGTTCTCCAGCATGGGGTCTGGCATGGATTCACATGCTCATGAATATTCCCCGTCGTCAGGCTGGGAATCCTCGGTAAAGAAAAAACCAGTATCAGTTTCGTTTCTGATCTGTCTTTCGTAGTAATAACCAATCACTGGTCTCTGCGTCATACTGACCACAGCCAATGACTGCCCTCTACCTAAGCACCGCCTCTGGCAGCCATCTTCAGATTTTTACCGCACGTTCATGTGTTGGGATCCTCGTGCTATTGCTCTCGAGCGTTAGTGCTATTTTTTCGCGCTTTTTCACAAAAACTTCGATTCTTTCGGTCAAAAGAGCCTCAAGCTCCACCGATCCTACATCCGATCAACGGGGACCCGTGTCGGATTCATCTGTGCCCCTCAAGGGTGAAGATTTCGTCGAGCTACACTTCGGAGGACTCCAGAAGCTTCTCAGGCCCGGTCTCGGAGATGGCCCAGGAGAAGGGAAGCTCGACGCCCGGAAAGCTGTTCAGGGCCTGCCCTGGATGCCAGCTGCAGAACGTCTTCAAGGAGGACGAACACTCTTTCTGCCTTTACTGCCTTCATGGGGACAAGACGCACGTGGAGAAGGACTGTGCGTTTTGCGGCAACATGTCGGAACGGACCATGAAGGACCGCCATCAACGTCTCGCCAGCTGGCTGGAGGGTAAGAGCCCGTCTGGCGAGAAGAAGAAGAAATCTGAGCGGTCTTCTAAGACCTTTGAGGGCGCCCCGGCGACGGGGGCCCAACATAAGGCCAAGCACCGCGAGTCCGCTGGCACCGGGAGCGCCGAACGGTCGGGCTCTACGGGCGCCAGGCAGGGCGCACCCTCCCCGGCACCATCAACCACGAGCCAACGCTCTGGGTCGGGTAAGAGGAAGGCCGAGCACCCGGCGAAGCTCCTGGAGAGACCCCGGTCGAGCTCTAAGGCAGAGGAGGAGCGTGGCAGTGCCCCCTCCCTCAAGGATAAGGCGGTGAGCGCACCTAAGGTGGTGAAGGCCTTGATCCATTCGACCAAGCCCTCTATCGAAACGGTCGCGGCGGCCCTGGCCCAGCCTGTGGAGGCTGCACCAGTGGTGGCGGCCTCGGGGCCCAGAATCTCCCTGCCTCCTCGGAGGGAGTCTTCTTTCGTGCCCATCGATAGGACCCCCGTGAAACCCTCTGTGGGGAAGAAGGGGGGGCAGGGCGTCGTCGTAGATTCGGCCTCAACCTCAGAAGAGGAACTGATCGAGGTCTTAAGCCACGGCCTAGGCGTGGAACAAGACCAGCCCGTCGGAATGGGCCCCGACGCAGGTGACGACGACGACATCGTCGAGGATACCGACGGGGCCCCTGCTCGCCCGTCGGATTCCCCTCTGCCAGCGCCGCAAGACAACTCAGCGGCCATTTTGTTGGCTATACAGTCCTTATGCTCCGAGATAAGGACGAGACTACCGTTACCGACGGAGGAACCTCTCCCGTCGGGGGATCCAGAACCGGGACCTTCTGGTGTTCCCCCTACCAAGAAAAGAAGGATCCATCCACCGCCTCCTTTTCAACCATCGCGCCCCGTCCAGCCCTCCTCCCCGTCCACCCGAGGGGATGATACGGGGACTGACACGGCAGCGACGGGTACGGACGACGAGGCATACGACGAGGATTTTCCGTCGTCGCCTCCCCCCAGGGCTTCTCCGCCCGACGAGATTGGATCGTTCCACTCAATGATCGCCAGGGCATCCGAGCTTTTCCAACTCTGCCCTGAGGAGAAGAAAAAGGAAGGCTTCCTTTACCAACGGCGCGAGACCAAGAGGAAGACGGTCCTCGCAGTGCCTCTGTTGGACGACATTTGGGATGAGGGCCTTTCCCTCCTCAAGAACCCTTCCACGACGCCAGCGAAAAGAGACCGGTACGAGAAAAAGTACCGGGTCCCGGACTCGGCCCCCCTATGCCTCCGGGCGCAGCCTACCCCGGACTCCGTCGTCTCCGCGGCAGCCAGGAAGAAAGCGGGGGGGGGTGCGGCCTCCACGTCGACTTCCCCGCCGGACGGCGAGGGAAAGAAATTGGATGCCATGGGACGCAGAGTCATCTCGTCGGCGGCGACGACGATTAAAGCGGCCAACGCCTTGGCTATCGTGGCCCGCTACGACAGGGAACTCTGGTACAAGATAGCTCCCCTGCTGGATTTTCTGCCGGACGACAAGAGGGCGGAGGCCCTTGAGATCCTGCAGGAAGGTGAGGTGGCCTCGGACCACGCCATCACCGTGGCGACGGACATCGCCGACACTGGGTTCCGCCAGATGGGCAACGGCGTTTGCCTTCGACGTCGCGGATGGCTCAAGGCTACGGACTTTCGGCAGGACGTCCAGAACAGGGTCCTGGACATGCCCTTCGACGGGAACAACCTGTTTGGGAAGACAGTGGACGATTCCCTTCAGGCCATCAAGGCGGATACTGAGACGGCCCGGGCCCTTGGAGTGCTGCAGCAACGGCGGACGCCCTTTCGGAGCGGCGGAGGCAAGGGCGCCTCCAAAGGTTCCGGCGGCGGTTTCGCTTCCTACCGTCAAGCGGCCCGCTCGTCGTCGCAAGAGGCCTACAGAGGACGAGGCAAGTCTGGCGGCCCCCGCCGTCGTCGCCAAGGAGGCCAAGGCGGCAAGGCCGCGTCCAAGCAGGATTGAACCGGCCGTGGGGTCGGGCCCCCACCGAAGCACCCCGGTGGGAGGCCGGCTGGCGGGCTTCGTCAGCGTGTGGGAGTCCATCTCCACCGACCGTTGGGTGCTGGACGCCCTGGCCCGGGGCCACGCGCTCGAGTTTCAAAGAAGGTGCCCGCGCGTCCCCCCCGTGGCCAGGAAAGAACTTCACGTCCCTCAACTTCTCCTGGAGGTAAAGGCGATGCTCAGAAAGGGCGCCATCGAACTCGTCCCAAAGAGGCTTCGGGGCTCCGGAGTCTACTCGCGTTACTTCCTCGTGAAGAAGAAGACGGGAGGATGGCGCCCCATCCTGGACCTGCGACGCCTGAACAAGTTCATCAAGGCGCAGAAGTTCCGGATGGTCACCCTCCAGCACGTCCTGGGTCAGCTGGAGGAAGGAGACTTCCTATCGTCGTTGGATTTGGAGGATGCCTACTTCCACATTCCCATCCTAAAGGGGCACCGAAAATTCCTCAGATTCGTGGTCCAAGGGCGTCATTACCAGTTCAAAGCCCTTCCCTTCGGACTGCGGTCGGCACCCAGGGTTTTCACCAAGTGCCTCGCACCGGTGGCGGCGCAGCTGCGCCGCGAGGGGATTCACGTCTACCCCTACCTGGACGACTGGCTCATCCGCGCCAAGACGAGGGAGCTCGCCGTGGTCCACACGGCAAGGACCGTCCAACTCCTCACGGACCTGGGATTCTCCGTGAACTACGCCAAATCCCACCTGGTGCCCGCGCAAGTCGCACTGTTTCTGGGAGCGAGGCTCGACACAGTGTCCCTTCTGGCCTCCCCGTCGGAGGAGAGGACCAGGACCATCTTGGGCAAGGTGCAACGGATGTTGGTGGCCGACGCGGCCAAGGTGAGGTCCATCAAGTCCCTCCTCGGGATGATGTCTTCCTGCATCTACCTCATTCCCATGTGCAGGCTCCGGATGCGCCCGTTGCAAGAGTTCCTGGATGCGCGCTGGATCCAGACGACGGGCAGCTTCGAGGAAAGGATCAAGCTCGACGAGAGTTTCCGACGAGCGATACGGTGGTGGGGCACCCGCGCGCATCTGACGGCGGGCATGGACTTCCAGACCCCAGCCCACCAGGTGACTGTGACCACGGATGCCTCCCTAGAAGGGTGGGGAGCGCACACCGAAAATCTGCACGCAAGGGGACTCTGGCTCCCGACGGAGAAGTCCCTGCATATCAACGTCCTGGAGCTCCGTGCAGTGTTTTGGGCCCTCAGGTCCTTCCTTCCGTCCCTCAAGGGCAAGGTGGTGAGGATCTTCACCGACAACACCACCACCATGTTTTACATCAGGAAACAGGGCGGAACCAGGTCCCCAGCGCTGTCCAAGGAGGCGCAGGACCTGTGGCATTGGGCCGTCGCCCAAGGGATTCTTCTGGTGCCGTTTCATCTGGCAGGGATAAAAAACACCATCGCCGACTCACTCAGCAGGGAGCTGCGCTCGTGCCACGAGTGGGAACTACGGCAGGATCTGGTGGATCGCCTCTTCCGACGGTGGGGCACACCCCAGATCGACCTGTTCGCGACGGCGACGAACACCAAGTGCCGGAGGTTCGCCAGCAGGTTTCCCCAGACGAGGAGCATGGGCGATGCTTTCTCGTTCCCCTGGGAGGGCCTGTTCCTCTACGCGTTCCCTCCCTTGCCTCTGCTAATCCGGCTCGTCAACCAGCTCAAGAGGTCACGGTGCAGGATGATCCTCGTCGCACCTGCGTGGCCGAGGCAGATATGGTTCCCGGACCTTCTGGACTTGTCGGCGTCCCCGCCAATCAAGCTGCCGGCGGACGCGGATCTACTCTCCAGGGAAGGAGGCGCCATCCTCCACCACGACCCGAAGTCGCTGAACTTGCAGGCCTGGCTCCTGCAGCGCTAGAGTTTGGAGGATACGACATACCGGCCGACTGCAGAGAGGTTCTTGCAAAGGCCAGGGCGTCCTCGACTCTTAAATGCTACGGACACAAATGGAAGAGGTTCTCTGTCTGGTGCCACGCACAGAAGATTAACCCTCTACGGATTACGGCTCCCCAAGTGCTGCCGTACCTGCTGACGCTGGCCAAAGCTGGTCTGGCACACGCGTCCATCAAGATTCATCTTGCTGCGATCTCCCGATACACCAGAACCACGGGCCGGACGTCCTTGTGGTCTCATCGTCTGGTGAAAGAGTTCATGAAGGGACTGTTCAGATCGTTCCCGCCGGTGAAGGCTCCGGCCCCGGCGTGGGAGCTCAACGTGGTACTGACCAAACTCATGGGACCTCCGTTCGAGCCCCTGCACTCGGCCCCGTTGAAGTTTCTATCGTGGAAAACAGCTTTTCTCGTGGCCATCACCTCCGCACGACGAGTGGGAGAGATCCAGGCCCTTTCCTGCAAGGCACCGTACTTGACTTTCCACGACACGAGGGTAGTGCTCAGGACGCACCCCTCCTTCATGCCCAAGGTACCGTCGGACTTTCATCTCAACGAACCCTTGGTGTTACCTGTGTTCTTCCCGTCGCCTTCGTCGCCGGCTGAGAGGACTTTGCACTCGCTGGATGTAGCTAGAGCGCTGAAGTTCTACGTGGACCGCACGAAAGGTTTTCGGAAGACGTCACAACTCTTTGTGAACTTTGGACCTGTCAATCAGGGGAAGGCTCTCTCGAAGGCTTCCATCTCCAGATGGCTCTCCGGCTGTATCATGTACTGTCACCGGTTGGCAAACCGACCGCTGCCTGGCCGTCCGAGAGCCCATTCCACCAGAGCGATCGCAGCTACCACGGCGTTCCTATCTGGTGTGCCCCTGCTGGACATATGCAGGGCTGCTACGTGGAGGTCGACGCACACCTTCACGAAATTCTACTGCGTCGACCGGGATTCCAGGGAGGAGTCCAGGGTCGGCCAAGCAGTGCTGCGCAACCTGTTCGCCTGAGGTGAGCCTGGTGAGGAGGTAAGATGCTTAATGTTGAGTTGATGTGATGCTTAATGTTGAGCCTTTGCCACCTCCCGTGGTTGTGCATGTGTGTACTGCTATGTATTCTTTATTCATGAGCATGTGAATCCATGCCAGACCCCATGCTGGAGAAGGAACAAGTTACTTACCTGTAACTGTTGTTCTCCAGCATGGGTCTGGCATGGATTCACATGCGAACCCTCCCGCCTACCCCTCTGCGGCTCTTCACTTGGTCATACTGCCACTTCACGTGCTTCCAAATCTGAAGATGGCTGCCAGAGGCGGTGCTTAGGTAGAGGGCAGTCATTGGCTGTGGTCAGTATGACGCAGAGACCAGTGATTGGTTATTACTACGAAAGACAGATCAGAAACGAAACTGATACTGGTTTTTTCTTTACCGAGGATTCCCAGCCTGACGACGGGGAATATTCATGAGCATGTGAATCCATGCCAGACCCATGCTGGAGAACAACAGTTACAGGTAAGTAACTTGTTCCATTTGCATGGTTAAGGAAATCTGGTTTTGCACCGGCAGTCTAGGCTCCTTAACATCCCCTTTGATGGGTTTTATCTTTTTGGCAGCAAAGCTGTCAAAAGCCTTGAGAAGCTGCAGATCTAAAAGGCAGCAGCCAAGTATTTAGGTGCCACTGTTAGGCAGCCTCAGCCTTTTCAATCCAGTGGAACATCTTACAGGGATATATCCTTTTGCTACTACTCAGTTGGAAGAGTGAGAGTGGCTGGTCAAAGAGACAAAAGATTACCTCGTGGGGCACGAGTGAGGAGCAAAGCCTGCTCAAGCAGGGGCAGCTTTACCAACAGCCACTGATTCAGCTGCCGCAAAACCTCTGAGGTCTTGACTCATGACACCCCTGTGGGAGGCAGACTGTTGCAGCATCTGAAAGAATGGCGAGCCATTACTTTGGATGTTTGGGCATGAGAAACCATAGCCCAAGGTTACTGCATCACCTTCCTTCAGAGACCTCAGAACCATCCACCAGTGGAGCCATTCTTTAAAGGTTCTAGATCTGTTACTTGTGCAGGAAATTTTGACCTTGCTAGAGAAAGGTGCTATAGAGCCAGTGGCTGTAGCAGAGAGGAACAAAGGATTGTATTCTCCATATTTCCTAATCCCTAAAAAGGACGGAGGACTGGGACTTTAGATACTTGAACAAGTTCCTCAGGAAGGGCAAGTACAAGATGGTCACACTTTCTCAGATCCTTCAGGCCCTCCAACTCCAGGATTAGATGGGGTCATTGGACCTCCAGGATGCTTATTTTCATGTGCCAATCCATCCCAAGCACAAAGGTCCTGAGGTTTGCTGTTGGTGGTTCTCATCAGTTTCAAGTTCTGCCATTTGGGCTGACCTCCGCCCGAGGATTTTCACCAAACCGATGGCGGTGGTGGCAGCGAGTCTCAGGGGAGAAAAGTGGGTGGGGGGGGTTAAAGTCTACGTCGGTGATTGGCTGATCAGGGCGTATTCTCTGGAACAAGTCCTGGATCATCTCGACATCACTGACCACTCTATTCAGACTGGGTTTCTCCCTCAATTGCAAGAAGTCTCATGACACATATCTAAATATCGTTCATTGGGGCTGTACTGGATACATCCTTTGGAAAGGGCCATCTACCCGAGGTGAGGGCTCAAGACATGCATCAGATGGTCTGCAATTTCCAGAGTGCCCAGCGTCTCCCGGCGTTTGACTTTTTGAGGTTGATCGGCCTCATGGCATCGTGCATTTTTCTGGTGCCAGAGGCTCGCCTGAGAATCAAATCCCTTCAGTGGGCTCTCTGGACACAATTGTCTCAATTCTCAGGCAACATGTCGGACCTACTTCAGGATCCAAGCAGGGTAGCACAGGATCTCCTGTAGGACAACATTCCGAAGGGAAAACTTTTTGCAACCATGGCTGGAGAAAAAAGTAGTGACGGATGCCTCACCCACTGGGTGAGGAACCTACGCCAACGATCTGACAATCGTTAAACTTCATTGGAGTCAAACTACACCTCAATCATTTGGAGCTGAGGGCAATCAGACTTGCACTGAAGGCTTTTCTGCCCTCTGTTCAGGTGAAGAATGTCCTGATAATGATTGACACCACTGTGGCCATGTGCTACCTCAACAAGAGGATTTGCAGGGTCAACGCAGCTCAGGTTCCGGGCAATCTAAGACGGAATCTTTATTGGCCGTTCACATAGCTGGAGCGGAGAACACGGCGGAGGACGCTGTGAGTAGGCAGAACAGTCTTGCACGAGTGGGGAACTAGCTCAGGAAGTCCTTCAAGAGATCTTCACCCTTTGAGGGAACCCCTCTAGCGAATCTGTTTGCAACTAGTGTCAACAGGATGTGTGAACTGTACTTCTCCAGGGAATTTCCCCAAGAGGCACTCTAGTAGACTTGTTTGTGGTGGACTGGGAGTTTCTGCTTCTGTACAAGTTTCCTCCAGTCCCAGTCATTCCTCAAGTGATCAGGAGGTTGAGAAGGTTTGGGAAGTCCATGATCCTAATTATGCAGGATTGGGCCAGGAGGAGGTACCTGGACCTTCTGGAAAAACGAAACCGTGTCTCACCACACAGTGGCCCCACATGCACTCCAAACGGGATAATATCCCTAATGTCACTCAAAAGCCTATCCACCCTGCAATCCCTAGAATGGAATGCAATGGGAGTATAGGTTACAGCCTTATAAAATTTTAAACGTATAACTCTCAAAAGGAGAATGGGTATGTTACCATGGCAACATTTAGGGCAATGGCAAATAAGCCAATATTTTCACAATTGCTTTCAAACAAAGATGTACATATATAGCAAATTGATTTTTTAAATTACAACAAAGTATAACAAGTGGAGTACAATGAGTGCAACCAGTACTCCACACTTAATACAAAAAGTCTCTATAGCTCACTGTATCATATTTCTCAAAACACAATCGCTTCTTGCGAGTTCTCATAAAGGAAAAAATGGCATCTTCAAACAAATATACGACTAGTGCTTACAACATTCCCACTAGGAACATTTTTTTGATGAAACATCAAAAGTCCATTAAGACCATCCCAAACGGCACCATTAAGTTCAAACAGTTGCCAACGCATTTCGGATTACTAAAGAATCTATCTTCAGGGCTATGGGTGCTATTTGTTCCAATTCTTCAAATTCTATCAATTCAAATCTCTAAAAAAACAAGGAACATAATCACTAAGACATTAGAGTTTTTATTTTATTTTTTATACCACAGGAAATCGCTAGTATTTAGAGGATCACAAACCTCGTAGTCCATCCACAGTAGATGTCAGGTAATAGAATCAGACTCTCAGGACGACAATGCACCACTAGGTCTGACTGTAACAAGGTGTCGAACTTGAGGCTACCCAATACCCTATGGGGAGTGTGAATTAAAAATAAAGAAACCTCATCATGCCCCTTAGGCCTCTAAGTCACTCGTGTGATTAGCACACCATTACAGCCTCAAAACTGTTCAAAGCTCCACATTTAAAAACCCATAGGTGAAAGTAAGGAGCATAAAGTGTGGCTCAACCTAGCATCATAAGGTGCTTCCAACCCCGACAGGCAAGCACCCAAGACAGGCGGTCACAGCCGCGTTGCCGACACACGTTTATAGCATTGTGCTAATGCCAGTGTAAAGTAGTACGGTTCCCTATTGCAGCACTGAACATTACCGCTCCTAAGCAGAACTTGCGGTTTATCGCTCGCGAGCATATGCATGAGTCCAAAATTAATAAGGTACCTGCACAGTCACAGTTAGATTAAAAAAAATCAGTCTGGCGAGCGCTCACCTCGCTGAGTATGCGGACAACCAGCCGTCCGACGCGGAAGCGCAGGGCTAGGTTTCTTGGAGTGGGCAATTGAGAATCCCATTCCGAGCGTTCTGGGATCCGGCAGCTCAAAAGATGTTGAATAACACCTGGGTCGCAGGAGCCCCAAGGTACTGCATTTCATGCACCCTCATATTAAATCCTTAGTGTCGCGAACATGCCGAACTGGCGATCACGTGTGGAATGTGTAAGGAACATTAAACACTTACGATAGACCCAAGGGTTGTATCAGAAGTGCATCAGTTACGCTACCTGGAGGGGGGGCATAGGGGCTAGCGCTCAGAGCATTTCTTCCACTTCTCAGGGGCAAGGTTGTCCTCATCCAGACAGACCAATCGACAAGCGCATACTATGTCAACAATCGGGGAGGCACCAGATCCCCTCCTCTGTGCAGACTGGCAATCAGCATGTGGGAGTGGGCCCTGGAAAACAAAATCTACCTCACGGCAGTCCACCTTTCCGGGCAATCCTATCTGGAGGTGGACAGGCTCAGCAGGTTGGTAGCGGACAATTCTTGAGTGGCAGCTAAACGACCTAGTTAATCAGGATATTTTCAACAGATGGGGTCTCCCCCAGGTGGATATCTTTGCCACCAGGCACAACAAGAAGTGCCCTCAATTCGCCTCCGGGCAGGGACAGGGCCCTCCCTGGGTGACGCATTTCGGATTCAGTGGGACTGCATGACGGCATATGCCTTTCCGCCCACTCCGCTGATTCAGTGATTTGCAAGCTCAAGGAGTCTTGCCGGCTCAACATCATTCAAATAGCTCCATGGTGGCTGGCCAGGCCATGGTTTGCAGAGATGCTCAGCATTTCGGAGATGCCACTGATTCACCTTCCGACGGGCCAAGCACATCTTCTGGCGCAGCAGGGGGGCAGGTTCATTCACCCTGCGACACAATCTAGCCTTCACAGCATGGTTCCTGAGCAGGTAACGCTAAGGCACCTCAGCCTCTCCTAGGCTAATCTTATATCATACAGGGCGCAAGGCTACCAGGGTCCAGTATAAAAGTAAATGGACCAGGTTCTGCGACTGGGCAGACTCTAGGGAAATCAACCCCCTGGCATGCACTTAAGACGATGTGCTCTCCTTCTCGGCGCACCTCGCCCACTCTGGCGTGCAGGTGGATACCTGCTGCACTTACCTCGCAGCCATCGGGGCTCTCAGGAATTCGGAGGAGGGGGTCTTCTCCTCCAATCCGATTGTCAAACATTTGACGGGGCTGGCAAGGCTCTACCCGCCCATCAAGAGGCCACACCCCGTGTGGGACCTGAACCTAGTCTTGGGCGCCCTGGCGCACAAACCGTTTGACCCAATGGCATCCGCAGACATCGGGCTGGTCACCATTAAGACAGCCTTGCTAGTCGGCCTCAGCTCGCAGAGTCCGCAAAATACAGGCACTGGTCGCCTCAGAACCATATACTACCTTTCACAGTGACAAAGTAGTCCTGCGGACACACCCAGCATTTCTGCCTAAGGTGGTGTCTGCTTTCCATTTGAACGAGGAAATGGTCCTTCCTGCGTTTTTTTCCTATCCCAAGGACGAGGCACAGAGGGTTCTGCGCTACCTGGATGTCAGGCCTGCCCTGAAATTCTACCTTGACGGGACCAAGGGCTTCAGCAAATCAGACGCCCTGTTTATCACTTTCGGAGGTGCAAGACCAGGCTATCGGGCCACCAAGGCCTCCATATACCGCTGGATGGTCTCGCCATCAAAGAAGCATACGAATGCCAGCACAAGCTGCACCCGGCGAATATGCATGCCCGTGCAGTCGAGGCCAAGGCAATGGCCATCGCATTCCAGCGCCATGCCCTTTGGCAAGTCATAAGCAGGTCAGCCACTTGGGCCACTCCCTCTGCTTTCTGCAAGCATTACTGTTTGGAAGCCGGCTATAGATCGATTGCGACTTTCGAACAGGCGGTTCTCAGGAACCTATTGGGCTTAAGGAGGGTCCCTTCTCCACCCTGGGGCTACATTCAGTTGTAATCGCCCATACAGTATGGAGGAAAGGGGACTGGACGTAAGAGTAATTAGAAGTTACTCACCGTAGTGACTAATGTACTCTTAGTCCATAGTCCCCTTTCCTCCATCCGACCAACCAACAGCCCCCCTAATACTGGTGTCATTAGGAAATGTTAAATCTATAATCTATTGTTGACGTGTCAATGGGAACTGAGGTGTGGCGCTGGAGGCCGGAGTCGGGGCAGCGCATGCTCCCTGAGCTGCAACCCAGCGCGCCTCTAAATTTAAATGGAAGGTTTTTTTCTGGTGAAAGGCTGTCTCCCGTCCTTGGAAGGGACGCCCATCAGTATGCAGTATGGAGGAAAGGGGACTAAAAGTAATTTATGATTTTTTTCTTACCTTACTATATTTGTTTAAATGGCTCCTTAATGTCGGTCATCCAGATATGTTAACCTCCTTGAGATCGCCTTAACTTAACTAGCCTACATTGGATCCTGGTAACCAACTAAACTTTTCTTACAAATATACGTTTCTTGGTAAACATTTAAGATGGTTACGTCCTAGTTACAAGAGTTTGTGGCAGGGAACCCTATTCTAGGGCATGAGCAATCAGCATTTTAACCAGGTAGATGAATTGAGATGGCTGCCATTAGACGTTCATGACCATCTTTTCTAACACATAGTCAGGTGACTACAGTATGAGTGAAGTTCAAGCAATTGTAGTCCATCTGGTGTCAGACGGCAGGGTGTCCGTTCCAACCCGTAAATTAATTTCAACTTGTCCCTGGAACTTATCATGAGACTCACCCATAGTAACAAAAGAAAAAAAAAATTATTTACCCCTTCATTGATTAGCCCCAATAAACGCCATTATTAGCTTGTCCGGTTACTATTTTCAGCTGTTTAAGAAGATTACTTTGAGTCGTATTTGTTATGTAGCAAGAATGGTTATGAATGATCAACTAGATTGTTGAAATTGGCTACTATAGGGATTGATTGCACATTTTCAAATATCAGGTCTTCAAATTTAACAATCTAGTGACACACAACCACTGCTGTTTGGACACGTGATGCAGAAACAGTACATACTTCACTGTCTACCAGTATACTATTGTTTCTGATGCTTGTTAATCTGCTTAGAATCACATGCTGTGCATATGGTCCGATATCAAGTGGTAACCGTGGAGTATTGCATCTTGTCTTTCGGGGACCGAAGGGGGACGTCAGCGTGTCTGTAACACTATCCCTATCGTGACGTGTAGTGTACCCAAAATCTCTTGTGCGCCGTGGTCCCTCGGATTGGTTTTTTCCACCCAGATAACTGGTCGCCCCATTGTGGAGCTCTTCATAAGAGACATTGTTTATCCTTGTTTACCGACTTTGTCGGTTTATTTCCCTAAAGTCACTTCGGCGGTGCTTCAAGATATGACTAAGACTGCAGGACCTTTCGACGGCGGTGGACCGCGACGCCTAAGCCGGTGGCAGTCATCCACTTGGCCGGGCCCTCTGGCCTGCCTACACAGTAGGGAGAGTGGTGTAAGGGTGGTCATATTGTTCGCTATGTGTCTCCTCTTCCCCCCTCTTTACCCTCTAGGTCTGGTCGTCTCTTATGTCCTTTCGCTATGGAAAGGACACATTTAGGTTTTGCCCCTCTTGGTGGGTCGGATACCCGTGGAAGGACAAGCACGATAAGGGCAATAATTGTCTACCCCTTAACCACGACTGAGTATGGTGCGTGGCTTGTAGACTCCTTTTACCCAAGACTCTTAAGGAGCGTTGCGTTAAGCGGTGGGCCGCTTACGACATGTTGCAGGTTGGATCTTCATCCCCCACCACTGCACCCACCGAAAGTGATATGGGCACCAGTGATGACCAAGCATCAGTCACAGATGCCATTGATATTACGACAGATCCCCTATGTTGTGCCACGCCCAACCCTTCCAGGACTGACGCAAGTCACGCTACAGGGACAACACCCAGCGACGGGGGCGTACGTAAACCCTCACTAAACACACAACCCCTTCCCCAATTTCGATGTGTTCGTTGAAACTGGTGAAAGCGCAAGTGGACCGCCAAAAATTTCGACTGTTTCCTCTGATCTTGCAGATTAACAGCCTTCTCTGCATCCACAGCAGCGTATTGCGACTGGGCCCTCAAATTAAGGGCACTACTTCAAAATCACATTTAGCGAGCGAAGCGCGCTCATCCGACGCTCCCCAGGGCCCCGGCAGCACAACAATCTACTGTTCGGCCTTCTAGTCAATCGATAGGTGAAAAACCTACCTTTAGGCCTCCTACTACGGCACGCCCCGATTCATCAGACATCGCCGAAAGTATCGCGAGGATCACTTCGGCAGTGCGGTCGATGCCTAAGGAGACGTCGAAACGCAAGGAGCGTGCTGCGGACACTTCTGAAGACGCGCCACAGCTCCCCGATGCTCACGGAGCCGTTATCTAGCGCTATTGCTAATAGATTTCAGCGCCAAAGGCAAGAAAATGAAGCTTTTCCACCTTCTGGTTCATCTAAATGGACCAGGGAAAAATATGAAGGGTGCATGGACCGCCTGGAAAGGATTGCTGCTCTCGGAGCACCCTACACCCAAGAGACCTTGTGAGGATACTCTTTCTACGTCAACCTTAAGATTTCCTGGAAATTTATAATCTTCTCAGGACCATTTCATTTCTAATTACCCGGAGGACGAAATTCTAATGGACACATACCAAGATATCTATGATGAGGAAGTAGAGAATACCTTCCTACAAGACTATACTGGAGATGACCAGGAGGATGCCACGGACAACTGGAACACTCATCAAGTTGATACGGACCCATGGGCACCCTCTACTCACAATCCGGACACAAATGTCCCATGTGTGGACTCCCCGGCCCGCCAAGCGTCACCATTAGACAATCAGATGGCCTTTAATGCAATCTGAAAGAAGGCAGCTGATCACTTTCAGATCGCCACCCAAGAAGCAGTACCTGAAAAGGATTTTGTGGCGGATTTTCTTAAGGAAACCCCGCCCCCTCCAGCCAAGCCATCCCTCAATTCCATTAAAAGGAGACTGGCTCCTTCTCTTGTCACACCAGACCAGGCCAGCAATCCAAGGGTGGAGAAATGATTTTGGTAATCGCCTACGGACCCTCAATATATTAAAGGTCACGCCACCCCTGATTCGCTAGTGGTCACCACCTCCCGGAAACGGGCGCGAATACCCCTTGCTACGGGAGTAGCACCTCCGGATAAGGTGTCTAAAAGGTTATATGCCTTGGGTAAACACATTACCACTGCAGCTGCCTTTACCACGTGCACAGCAAACGCCACTTTGCTTGCCAGTTATGCTGATGCGCAATGTAACCTTATAGAAGGTGGTCTCCACGAGGTGCCTGAACCCGCAAGAACCAAATTACTTGCCATCGTGGCTGAGGGCAGGCAAGTCAATACGTTTAAAAGAACACTCTGGATACTGCAGAGACGGTAGGAAGATACATGGCGCAGGGCACTCTGCTTAAATGGCACGCCTGGCTCCGAAACACAGGCTTTAAGCCGGAAACCCTCTTCTAAACGGGCCTATCGAAGAATCTAATCTCTTTGGTCAAGCAGTCGACGATGCCTTGGAGGCTGCCAAAAAAGAGCATGAGACTCTTCAGTCCCTGCAACAGATCGCACAAAAACCCTCCCCCAGTGGACGGGGTTCCCGCCGGTCCTTTCGAGGCCAATCCTGTTCTGCCCAAAACATCTACAACATGGGTTCTGACGAACTGAAACCAAGCATCCAGCACCTCTGCCAACTATCCACCTAGGGGTCCCAACTCCAGGGGTGCCACAACCTCTGGTCAGAAATGACCTACGGATCTAGGTTCCCTCCCATGTTACCCCGGTCGGGGTGGGGGGGCGCTTACCATCTTTCTGTTCGGCATGGGAGGGGATTACATCAGACCAGTGGGTTCTAAAACGGTCGCCCCCGGGTACTGCGTGGAATTTGCCCGGCCACCACAGTTCAGACCGCCCAAGACTCCGGACGCCAGATCTGCGGATCCTGAAGCAAGAGGTGGAAGCACTTCTGGAAAAGGACGCCATAGAAGCCGCCCCTATTCTTCAGGTAAACAAGGGTATTTATTCAGTGTTCTTCCTTGTACTCAAAAAGGACGTTGCCATGCGCCCTGTAATAGATTCGTGCCCAGCAAACAAATTCGTCAAACTTCAAATGTTTTGTATGATAACTTTGCAGGAAGTCATTCCACTGCTGAAACAGGTCGATTACATGACATTGGACATGAAAGATGCATACTTTCATATTTCAATGTTGACCACGGACAGAAAATACTTAAGGTTCATGATAGAGGACAAGCACTATCAGTTCAAAGTACTCCCCTTCAGCATTGCCTTGGCGCCAAGGGTTTTTACGAAGGTCCTGGTAGTGGCAGCAGCACACCTGCGCAGACTACCTGTCCCTGTCTACCCTTACTGCTCATAATGGGGGACTCTTACGAGGCATGCCTAAGAAATACACAGAAGACACTAGACCTTCTTCAGTCTAGGATTCTCCATCAACGAGAAGAAATCCAGCTTGGACCCCAGTATAGCCAAACAATTCCTAGGTGCTCTGATTCCGACAAAGGAGGGTCTCGTCTTCCCCTCCAACAAGAGGGTTCAGAACATGCTTTCTCAGATCCCTCAATATGTAGCCAGTCGGGCAGTGACGGCACGCAAGGCAATGTGCTTGCTAGGTATGATGGCGTCATGCATTTTAGTTCCCCACTCGCGGCTGCGCATGCGTCCCATGCAAGAGTGGCTCAACAGCCAGTGGTGGCAGGCCAGCGGACAATGGTAAAATCTGGTAGTTGTCTCGCCAGCCCTCGTTCTCTCTCTGCGGTGGTGGTCGAGGGAAAACCTCTTGAAGGGGAAGACCTTCACCCCCCTGGCAGTGGAAGCCACTCTCGCGACAGACCCATCTTTCACGGGGTGGGGGGGGGAAGGGTGGGGGCTCACCTACTTCCGTCCGCAGACAGCGCATGGAGTCTGATCCCCACAAGTAGCATCCAACCATATAAATCTGTTGGAGCTATTAGCATTGTTCAAGACACTAAAAGCGTTTCAGACTCAACTATAAGGGAAGACAGTTCGGGTCCTGACAGACGGCACCACAGCCATGTGCTACCTAAACAATCAAGGGGGCACACACGCTCCAGGGCTATCCAAGCTGTCCCAAAACATTTGAATGTGGGCTCTCAAACACAAGATGTTTCTGTTGTCCCAACACGTTCCAGGGGAACTCAGTCTTCTGGCAGACGTGCTCAGCAGAGATTTCCCACTGCCCTTCTAATACAAATGGCATCTACACGAAGACATTGTCTTCAACGTCTTCGTAGAATGGGGCTTCCCAGAGATGGATCTGTTCGCTACTTAGGATAACGCCCAATGCCAAGACTACGCCTCCAGGTATCCCCAGATCCGCTCCAACGGGAACAGACTCTGGATAGCATAGTCAGGAACATTTTGGCTATGCTCCCAAAAGCCCACCCGTCCCGACTCCCCTTCTCAACAATATAGTGCACAAGATGCACCAGGTACCATGATACTGGTGGCCCCCATGTGGGCCCGCCAACACTGGTTCGCTCATCTGATGGAAATGTCCCCCCTCCCAAACTAAAACTACCCTGCTCGTACATGTCTCAGGACAGGGGGGAGACACCTTACACCCATGCTCACAAACTCTGACTTTAGCAGCCTGGCTCCTGAGGTCATAGTTTGGACACCTTCAGCTCCCTCAGAGATGCATGGACTAACTCAGGGAAGCTAGGAAACCTAACCCGCGTTATTGCTATTCCAGTAAATGGAAACGCTTTGTCATCTGGTGTAATACCAAGGGCGTCAATCCCATAAATTGCTCACCCACACACATTGTTGTACCTAATCCATTTGTTCGACTCAGGACTGGTCTTCAATTCCCTAAAGGTTCAACTAGCTGCTCTCAGCCTACACCACGTCACAACAGTGTCCTGGTGGAAAATACTGGTTATTAAAGCTTTTATGGAATGGGTTAAGAGAATCCATCCCCCATTTCTCACCCAGCTCCTGGATGGGATCTAAATATGGTTTTAACCAGACTCATGGGATCTCCCTTTAAGCCAATGCATAAAGCAAGTCTAAAAGACCTTACTTACAAGACAGCCTTCCTAGTGGCTATGATTTCTATTAGAAGGGTTAGCGAACTACAGGCCCTTTCTGTTCAAGACCCTTTTGTTACAGGCCACAGGGATAAGGTGGTTCTGCGCACTCATCCGAGATTTGCGCCTAAATTCATCTCCCAGAATCCCACTAGCATGGCCGAAAGAAGCCTACACGCACTAGATGTGCACAAGGCAGTGAGGTTCTACCTGGAAAGAACAAAACCACTGAGGAAAACGAACCAGTTTTTCGTTTCAGTGGCAGCTGGCAGAGAAGGGATCCTGTCTCTAAATCGGCTATCTCATGGTGGATTGTCAAATGCATCAGTGTTTCTCTCTTGCTAAGATAACTGCCATTCAAGCCTAGAGCACACTCCTCGGGCCACTGGGGCTTCCATAGCATTCATTGCAAATGTTCCCCTAGAGTCCATTTGCAAAGCGGCAACCTGGAGTTCTGTAGACAACTTTACAAAACACTATTGCCTAGACACTCATTCTAGATCTGACTCTCAGGTGGGACCAGCAGTATTAAGACGTCTTTTCTCTACTGTTCCTTCTCATAACCCACCTCCAACGCCAGGTACTGATCGCTAGTCTATGCACAGCATGTGATTCTAAGCAGATTAACAAGCATCAGAAGACGTGCATTACCTGCCATAATAGCATTTCTGATGATTGTATCTGTTTAGATTCACACGCGCCCTCCCTACCTCCCAGCCCGGGGTGGAAGGAACATAGATGTCTTACTACTTTTTCTCTTCATGTACTCGGAATAGCCTGGGGTTCCTTCATAGCAGAAAAATACAATTGGAGCGACCTCGGCGTGTGAGGGATTTTGGGTACACTACATGTCATGATGGGGATAGTGCTAGACCTGCATATGCCAACGTCCCCTTTCGGTCCCCGAAAGACAAGATGCAATACTCTGCGTTTACCACTGGATGTCGGACCATATGCACAGCATGTGAATCTAAGCAGATGCAATCATCAGAAATGCTATTACTGTGAGTAATGCATGTCATCCAATTTAAAATTGCTATTGGTTCACAATTCACTTGATGGCACAGACCAATGCTTTAAAATCTCTCATATAGGGCCCTGCCTGTTGCGAGCCCCCCCTAGGTCCCAAGATCCCAAGCGCTGGATGGATATCCTTTCTGTGTCAAGGACTGTTAGAGGGGAATAGCCTGCCGAAAAAACTGAAACGCCTATTGAAATGTGGACCATTTAAGAAACCACCAAAAAATATACCCATGCTTTAATTTCTTTCCCATTTTCAACTGAGAGCCATAGTTTTGCCTTCAGCCGTCCACTATTTAAAAAGCACTTTAATGCCAATGTTTTCTCAACACTAAATCCATTCAGCCACTGATCACCCTGCTGCATGAGGTCCTCTGCACTTCAGTCCATTGGAGATGCACTTCCAACGAAGCAGACAGTTGTGGTCACCCAGGGTTATTTAGACGTGGACCCCTTGCTCAGAGTGCTTAGAGAGGCACCGCTCCACCTCACTGATGAGGCCCGACTGCCGAAACCGATGTGTGGGGTAGCTGTTTGTGCAGAGGAGAATTGTCCAGCATTTCGGTGCTGGACTGCCCATGTGAGCGGGACAAAGACTGATAATGCAAATGGATGTCTCCTCTGTGAAAGGTACAGTGACTTAAAATGTGGCTGCATACTCTCGAGTGGGTTCCTTCCCAAAGAACCGGTCAGTTGGCCGTGTTCGTTCACGCAGAGGGGCGCCCAATCCTCTTGGAAAAATTGACTATTTAAGAAACCACAAAAAATATAACCAGTCTTTAAATACTTTCCCACCTTCAACTAGGAGCCATATTTCTGCCTTCAGCAGTCAACTATTTAAAAAGCACTTTAATGCCAATGTGTTCTAACCCATTCAACCAACATATCATAATATAACTTATCACGCTGCTGCCTGAAGTCCTCTGCAATTTCAACGAAGCAGACAGTTGCATTGTACCCGGCTCCAGCATTTACTTAATTTGGCAGAACAGCAGCACCAGTGACACTGCATCACACCTAATTTGAAGAGCCTCTTAATCACTGTTATGGATTGTCGAGTTTGGGGCTTGGTGCACCAACCCCTGCTCAAAATGCTTTTCCCTAGCTAAGGGCAGTAGCTAACATGAAAACGTTTAATTTGCCTGGGGAAAAAAGATTGCGAGATTTGGCCAAATTTCAGCCGTTCGAAAAATCAGTTTTGTCAAAGTTCGACCAAATCCCCCATTCGATGGCAAGGACTGCAAGGGTGCCCCTTGCACCCTTATTCACTATACAGTCTATTCATTAAATAGAAGATCGTACATACGCCCAACGAGAACAGCCAATGCCCATCCCCTAGAAACACCTAGATTTAAACATGTCACAGCTGGAGGATCTAGCTTCCCAGTTATTGCAGCACAAACCTGGAATGCACTACCGCTTGACCTCAAAGGAACAACCATATCCTAAATTTAGACTCTATAATTAAATGGCTACGAACGAATGACTGTTAGCTTACCTTCTCGGTACCTTGCACTACTGGCTTTGCAGTATGCCCCTACTTCTTTATGCCACTGTCTATCCTGGCAGCCTATTTTCAAATGGTTTTGTATATTATATGCTTCTTTGTACACATTATGTAACCAAGCTTAAGCTGTCTTGACCTCTACTGCGCCCGGCTACCTATGGGTTTGGCGCGCAATACCAAATACACCAACAAACAGTGAATGGTGGTTGCAGGGTGTCCCCGCTAACCGAACTGTCCGATGTTTAAAAAAACACAAAGACAATTAAAGGACCCTGCGCCGCCTGTTCTCGTTCACGGAAGGGAAAGGGAACAGATGTCGCAGGGACACTGCCAGTCGGCACATAGCAAAGTGTACCGCCACAAGGTAAGTACAAAGTGTGGGTTGGAAGCCCGTGGCTGCAAGGTTGGGGGAAGAATATGGGGGAAGAATATGGGTTTGAAAAGAGGGGGGAGGCGGCTACATGGGGTCCCCCCTGTAATTACGAAGTGAATGTATGACTAGTACATGCCGGATTAAGTTAGTGCAACGAGGTCAGTGTTGGACGAAGTGAATGTGGAAGAGGTAAAGGCATACGACTGCTCCATTGCTCGTACGTTAAACTAAGACCAGTCATGTAATTTCAAATTGGACAACACTGATCGTTGTTAGTATTTTTTTACTTTGCCTATTAAATTGTCATGACTTTTTCCGTTGCTTTTTCTATTGGCCCACATTGTGCATGTGATATTATTCCCAGGTGAGGCATTGAAAAGCACGATTGAAATCTAGCAATGGAACAAGACTTCTGAATGTTCGCTTGTGCATTGAAGAATGACGTGTGGCTGCTTCCAGTCTTTGCAATATCTGCGTAGAGCTAGAGACACTGGAGGTAGGATCATTACTTGTACTTTTTTTTTTAGTGTGACTCAATTTCATGCCTACTACATACATGATGCATGTGTGTGCGCTGGATAGTAACCTTAGAAAAACTGCTACATGGCCTGTTGGCTTACAAAACTGGTGCATGTATTTTTGTTTAGTCTGCATGTGCAAAAATGTCTTGTGTATAGAATATATATTTTTGCTGCTATGTATTTGTGTGTATAGAATTGCCCTGGGCAAGGGAGTTTAAAAAAGATGCAACATGTTCTTTGGGTAGTGTATATGAATGCAATTGTGCTTTATTGCAGTGTGATAGATTTACACTCCTGCTACATGTCTTGGATGTGTAATGATGCATGGTAAAAATAACTTGTGAAAATGGAATACTGAAGAGGTAATGTTTGTTGATAGTAAGGGCTAAACATTAACGCATAATTATGATCTTATTTGACTTGGTTAAAAAAAAAAATATATATATATATATATATGATGCAAAACGCCTGGTTGACGATGGTATGCTGCAGTTGATATAGGAAGAGCAGGGCAGGAGGGATGGTTAGGAATGCTGCAGTGCAAAGTGTATTTAGTGCTGGAGACTGGATACAGCATAGAGATGGATGCACAGAAGGGTGCTGGAGAGGGTGACACTTGCCCTTACAGCAAGTATCGAAACATTTTTCCCCTTCTAGACTTGCTGTTAGACACCCCTTCCCCCCCAAAACCCACCTTCTGTTAAAGGTATCTTTACTTCCATTTTCAGCCCAAGTGATTATTCCTGGTGTGCAGCCTAGAGCCAAACCAAATGGCTTCTGGAACTGTGCGTGAACAAGCCCCAAGTGATTTCTGGATTGTTAATTAAATTTAACTTGGTTTTGGCATACACCATGAAGGGGAAAGTGTCTGATATAGGATGACTGTACAGTTATGGATTTGTGCAGCTACTTACGCAGTTTTATATTCCTAAGCGTTTACCCATGTAGGATGTTTACATGCCACCTGTGCAATTATCCTACTCTACCTGCCTCGGATCATTGTTGCCCAACAATTTTGGTCATTGGGTTTAGTAGGGGAGGAGGAAATGCAAATGCTGTTGCTGCATGGATCAGTCTTGTGTCTTGGGATTGCAGAAAAGGTCATTAACTGTCCAGGAAGAGGGCAAATGTCTAGCGTATGCCTGAACATGTGCAAGCAGCCAGCCTACCATATGCAATTGATTGAAAACCTCTGTGCAGTCAGCCAATTTCAAATGGTGGAGGATGTAAAAGCCCAAATGAGCTTTATTTTTAAAAACATTGTCATGGTTTTGTTTGTGAGGTGTGAGATGCACTTGGAAAAATACTCTATAGTTCCAGCACAGTCATTTCTGGAATCCATGTTAAAACTTTGCCAGAGATTCATCATCTCGGGCATGGATTTGTCTTTTCCGTGACATACAAGACATCAGTACAGAGGAATAATACGAACTGCCTTTTTTTTTTAACCAATATTTAATGCTTGTAGCTAGGTTTTCCAGACACGCAGGAATGTCCCTACTACTTCGAATCCGGTCTATTCCCCCTCCATATGTAATTTCACTGTGGTCTAAGCACTCCACGTAGACTGCAAATAGCACAACAAATTAGTCAATTTTCTTGTCTGAAACCAGGCATACTCTGGTAGACTAACCCCATGCCATCTGCAGCAGGCACATGGAGGGGAATATCTCCCCAAGACGGTACTAGTATTTTTCACTAAATTGGAGAAGGCGCAGGGCATTTTGTTTTAGGACGATTTCTGGATTTTGCTTGTCGAGATGCCTGTCCAAAATCAGGATATCTGGGCAACGCACTGATGATCCAGGTATGTGCCTTCACATTTCAGCAGCAGCATTAATGCATAAGGTGGTGCTACAGAAACTAGTCGTGCCACTCCTATTAATTGCAACATCCTGGACTAGTCAAATTTGGAATACAATCTACCGCAGATGGCATCACTAATGAAACTGCATCCACATCACTCCAATCCAGTTTCTGTGAAAATGTCATCTTCACTCCTGAGGTAATCTACATTTGGCTTATAAAGTCCCCATAAGGTGGCACGCATACCAAAAACCCATTTTGTTACCTGTTTAAATGGACAATGGAAGGTCTATGCTTGATTTTGTACAAAAGAACCAGTTTGACCCCCTTGAGTAGTCTAGAATTTTTGTTAAATATCGATCATTGCTTTGTGTGCTATGCTACTAGTTATGGGTTAAATCTATCTACATTGGTGGCTTGCACGATCTTGCAACGTAACTTGAAACATTCCTGTTGTAAAGGCATTTATGGGAGAGATAAAGATGACGTCCTTCCAGATCTAGACCAACATCCACTTTGGATGAAACGGTGTTCTACATGCTTATGCTTTCACATTTTGCACAGTCTCAACCATAGGTCATGTAACTGGATTACAATTAAGGCTCCTGGTTTTATGGCATTCATTCTGCCATTTCCTTCTGTATTTATCCATATTTATTGATTGTTGGGACTTTTTTCTGTGTTTATACTTATTTTTTTTATATAAAAAGATAATTTGCAACCTTATTTTTTCTGCATTTATTCTAATTAAAAAATGCATTTGTTAAAGTACACATGCAGCCGTATAGGAAAAAAAATACTAGCTCAATTTTCTTCCATAACCTCAAACGGTTGCTTCTCTGACTGCTGCTGCCTTAAGGATATTTGCGGTCAGCAATTTGAACTTTTATATATTTTTTTTTAATACAACTTTTACACTATCCATTGTGCACTAGCACCTTGGAGCATCTTGTGTGCTCCCTTGGACTCAAATACCTGGACAGACTCAAAGAATGTGGCTAAGTACTACTTCATTATCAGCTCAAATAAAGTAGGAAACCTGGTCCGCAACGAAATGTAGTCCACACACTGGTTTCGGTTATACAAAGGCTTTATACCTCTATGTGGCCTTTATGAAGTCCTCCTACGTGGCAAACTGTAAAATCTATTGAAGGGAGGGATTGGTTAAGGGAACATATGTACCTATATATCATATGTATTAGTAATATCGCTGAATGCCCCTTAGATGGTAGGCACGACTGGAACTACCTGTAAATATACACAATACAGATGATAGCAGAATAACAGCAGCAGATTTACCTGTGCAACATTGTATAGCATGTTGCTACATAGACCCTATGGTTGGTTGACATTCTCTCCCAACCTTTGACTCGTTAGCAGCACGTAAGCTAAACGAAACTTGGGTGCAGAGAACATCGGACTACTACCCACTTGCCCAATTAGTCCAATTAGTCTCTTTAGATTTCTTTTACGATTTAAATAACTTTTCTTGGCTGAACTAGAATTCCCAAGAAGAGTAAAGTGAAATTGACTTCACTTAACTTTTCTCCATGTGGTTCCAGCACACATCTTCTATGGAGTGCTCGGGGGTTACTTAGTAGCCCCTTATCCTACATTCTCATAACATTTGTATGTTACCCTCCCCGCTTTAAATGGCTGGTGGCAGTGGTTTACTTTTTCCTACCGCAGGCTGAACACTCTGCTGCAGTACAGCACCCATGGGGTGACCATATTGTCAAACTGGCCCCTGCCTTCTTTTTTCACCATTTTCTGTTTGTGAGGTCTTTCTTGGGTTTTACTGTGTCCCAGGGTTGAGCCCTTGGTTTATCTTGCCTTTGGTGGGCTTCAGCCCTGAAGCCCACCCCTGGCTCCAATGTGTCTGGGAGGACAGGATGTGAGGGAGGGACCCGAAACCTCTGTCCCTTGTCTCTTGGAATGCCTGAATGCAACTAGTCCTGTTTGGCTATCTGTCCTTTCAGGACAGCCACCTTGCTGTGATTGACAGCCTCGGCTATACGCGAATGGGGGAAAAACTTGCTTAAAAGGTGAGGGTTTTGGGACTACAGGCAGTCTCCCCCTGTGAGAAAAACGAGCGAAAACCGCGAACGAAGCTTGCTTGCAACCTCATGGACCTTTGAATTGCCTCGTGAAGCCTTGCTACTGTGCTGACCTCCTTTTTCTCCTTGACAGAGAAGCTCCTCTGGAACGACTTCTCCCCTTGGGTTAGTGGGGACCAACTAACCCTGAGACTAACTCCACTGTACCACCATCCCTGACTTGCTGTGCCTCTCCATTGCTGCGGGAGCCCATTGCCAGGGGTAGTGTTCGCAGTCGAGTGAACGTCTGCCATGGAACAAATCTGGCTAGAAGCTCCAGGAGCCTCCTACGGACCCTTGTGAATCAGGACCTCCAGAGTCCCCTCACCAGAGTGCAGGACCGAAGGAGTAAGGAAAGCCTGACCGGTGTGTGAGATCCGCATCAGTGCTGTTTGCTAAGTGCTGAAACCGCGAAATGCCGCTGAACGGAAAAGAGCCTGTAGCTGCGACTACCTCCCAAGTACCGTGGCAGGATCCCGCCAGACGTCCTTCCTCTTGGCCCCACTACGGAGGCTCAGGAACCAGGGTCTGCACCGCTGTAGCAAGACTGAATCCAGCTGGACCACTTTTCTAACCAAAGGTACTGTTTAGGCATGGGGTACTTACCTTATTGACTTTCGCCACGCTTTTCTCACTTGGGAGTTGTATTGGCTTACCTTTTTTAGAGTTGATTACAACTCCCTTTTCACAGGCTAACGGCTTGTGACCCTACAAGTGATTTTCTGAACTATCCAACATTGTGCAAGACTTTAATCCAAGAAGTGCATCAGATCCATAGACTGTGTCCAGTTGACTTTGGCTGGCTGTCTTGGCTCGCTAAAGGCACTCTTCAAAATCCATTGACTTTGATACTGTGTCCCTCGTAGGGGGTAGCTTGTTGTACACTGGTACTGCTGGGAAAGGCTTATCTAGACTTCATTGGAGGATTTAGTTGTCATCGCAATTGCTGTGAAATTGTTCTAACCTTTTTACTTTCCTTTCTGCAACTCAGTCTACAAAAAGGATATTAGTATGATGTATAAATGCAAATACTAACCTTATAATTGAAGTCCCCTCAGGGTGTAGTAGTAGTGTATGAAGTGTATTCAAAGATTATACACTGGCTTGATTTGACTCAAAGTAATTTTAAAGTGTATTTGAATTGTTCTCCAGCATGGGGTCTGGCATGGATTCACATGCTCATGAATATTCCCCGTCGTCAGGCTGGGAATCCTCGGTAAAGAAAAATCAGTATCAGTTTCTTTTCTGATCTGTCTTTCGTAGTAGTAACCAATCACTGATCTCTGCGTCATACTGACCACAGCCAATGACTGCCATCTCCCTAAGCCCCGCCTCTGGCAGCCATCTTCAGATTTTTACCACACGTTCAAGTGTTGCGATCCTCGTGCTATTGCTCTCGAGCTTTAGAGCGTTTTCACGCTTTTTCATAGGAAAATTCTCTTTTCGGTCAAGAGCCTCAAGCTCCACAGTTTCTTAATCCGATCAACGGGGATCCGTGTCGGATACTTCTATGCCCCTCAAGGGTGAAGATTTCGCTTTTGGAGGACTCCAGAAGTTTCTCAGGCCCATCTCGGACATGGCCCAGGAGAAGGGAAGCTCGACGCCCGGAAAGCTGTTCAGGGCCTGCCCTGGATGCCAGCTTCAGAATGTCTTTAAGGAGGACGAACACTCCCTTTGCCTCTACTGCCTGCATGAGGACAAGACGCACGTGGAGAAGGACTGTGCGTTTTGCAGCAATATGTCGGAGCGGACCATGAAGGACCGCCATCTGCGTCAACTGGCTGGAAGGGAAGAGCCCGTCAGGCGAGAAAAAGAAGTCCGAGCGGTCTTCTAAGACCTTTGAGGGCGCCCCGGCGACGGGGGCCCAACAGAAAGCCAAGCACCGCGAGTCCGCTGGCACTGGGAGCGCCAAACGCTCAGGCTCTACGGTTGCCAGGCAGGGGGCATCCTCCCCGGTGCCATCAACCACGAGCCACCGCTCTGGCTCGGGTAAGAGGAAGGCTGAGCACCCGGCGAAGCTCCTGGAGAGACCCTGGTCGAGCTCGAAGGCCCCATCGGAGGGGGAGCGAGGCGCTGACCCTCCCCCCCCAAGGAGAAGGCGGTGAGCGCACCTAAGGTGGTGAAAGCCTTGATCCACCCTGCCAAGGCCTCTATCGAGACAGTCGCGGCGGCCCTTGCTCAGCCTGTGGAGGCTACACCAGTGGAGGCGACCTCTGGGCCCAGAGTGTCCCTGCCACCGCGGAGGGAGTCCTCTTTCAAGCCCATCGACAGGACCCCAGTGAAACCTCCGGAGAAGAAAAAGGGGGGGCAGGAGGTCGTCGTGGATTCGGCCTCAACCTCTGAAGAGGAGCTGATCGAAGTCTTAAGCCACGGCATTGGGGTGGAAGACGACCAGCCCGTCGGGAGGGACCCCGACGTAGGAGACGAGAACGTCGAGGGTGCCGACGAGGCTCCTGACCGCCCGTCGGAATCCCCTCAACCAGTGCCGCAAGACAACTCGGCGGCCATTTTGTTGGCTATACAGTCCTTATGCAGGAGATGAGGACGAGATTGCCGTTACTGCCAACGGAGGAACCACTCCCGACGGGGGACCCTGAGCCAGGCCCTTCTGGGAGCCCTCCTCCTAAGAGAAGGATTCATCCTCCACCTCCTTTTCAACCATCGCGCTCTGCTCAGCCCTCCTCCCCGTCCACAACCCGTGGGGATGATACGGGGATGGACACGGCCGCGACGGGTACAGACGAGGTTTACGACGAGGATCTTCCGTCACCTCCTCCCCGGGCTTCCCCGTCCGTCGAGATTGGATCGTTTCATGCCATGATCGCCAGGGCATTCAAGCTTTTCCAGCTCTGCCCGGAAGAGAAGGAAGGTTTCCTTTATCAACGGCACGAGACCAAGAGGAAGACGGTCCTCGCTGTAGCTCTACTGGACGATATCTGGGATGAGGGTCTCGCCCTCCTCAAGAACCCATCCACAACGCCTGCGAGACGGGGATCGGTACGAGAAGTAGTCCCGGTTCCCGGACGCAGCCCTCTTGTGCCTTCGGGCACAGCCGACCCCGGACTCGGTCGTCTCCGCGGCGGCCAGGAAGAAAGCGGGGCCGGACGGCGAGGGAAAGAAATTGGACACGATGGGACGCAGTCATCTCATCGGCAGCGACCACGATTAAGGCTGCCAACGCCTTGGCTATCGTAGCCCGCTACGACGGAGCTGTGGTACAAGATCACCCCCCCTGCTGGACTTCCTACCGGACAAGAGGGCGGAGGCCCTAGAGATCTTTCAGGAAGGAGAAGTGGCGTCGGCCCACGCCGTTACGATAGCAACGGACATGGCTGACACTGGGTTTTGCCAGTTGGGCAACGGAGGATGGCTCAAGGCAACGGACTTCCGGCAGGACGTGCAGACCAGAGTTTTGGACATGCCGTTCGACGGGAGCAACCTGTTGGGAAAACAGTGGACGATTCCCTACAAGCCATCAAGACTGAGACGGCCCGGGCTCTTGGTGTTCTCCAGCAACGGCGGCCGCCCTTTCGGAGCACCGGAGGCAAGCAGGGTGCCTCCAAAGGTTCCAGCGGCGGATATTCCACCTACCGTCAAGCGGCCTGTTCGTCGTCACAGGAAGCCTAATGGGGATGAGGCAAGTCAGGCGGTCCCCGCCGTCGTCGCCAGAGAGGACAAGGCGGCAAAGCCTCGTCGAAGCAGGACTGAACCGGCCGTGGGGGTCTGGCCCCCACCGAAGCATCCCGGTGGGAGGCCGGCTGGCGAACTTAGTCAGCGTGTGGGAGTCCATCTCCACCGACAGTTGGGTGCTGGACGCCCTGGCCCAGGGTCACGCGCTCGAGTTTCTAAAGAAGTGCCTGCGCGTCCCCCCCCCCCCCCACCCCCCCGTGGCCAGGAAGGAACATCACGTCCCTCAACTTCTCTTGGAGGTAAAGGCAATGCTCAAGAAAGGCGCCATTGAGCTCGTCCCAAAGAGGCTTCGGGGCTCCGGAGTTTACTCAAGATACTTCCTCGTGAAGAAAACAGGAGGATGGCGTCCCATCCTGGACCTACGACGACTGAACAAATTCATCAAGGCACAGAAGTTCCGGATTGTCACCCTCCAGCACGTCCTGGGTCAGCTGGAGGAGGGTGATTTCCTGGATTTGGAGGATGCTTACTTCCATATCCCCATCCTAAAGGGACACAGTTTCTCAGATTCGTGGTCCAAGGGCGTCACTACCAGTTAGGAGCCCTTCCCTTCGGATTGAGGTCGGCACCCAGGGTGTTCACCAAGTGCCTCGCACCGGTGGCGGCGCGGCTGCTCCTGGAGGGGATCCACGTCTACCCCTAACTGGACGACTGGCTCATCCGAGCAAAGACAAGGGAGCTTGCCGCCGAGCACACGGAGAGGACCGTCCAACTACTCACGGACCTGGGATTCTCCATAAACTACGCCAAGTCCCACCTGGTGCCCGCGCAAGACGCACTGTTTCTGGGAGCGAAATTCGACACAGTGGCACTTCTGGCCTCTCCGTCGGAGGAAAGGACAAGGGTCATCTTTGGCAAGTTGCAGCGGATGCTGGTTGCGGATGCGGCCAGGGTGAGGTCCATCAAATCCCTCCTCGGAATGATGTCTTCTTGCATTTATCTCATCCGCCTGTGCAGGCTTCGGATGCGCCCGTTACAGGAGTTCCTGGACGCTCGCTGGATCCAGACGACGGGCAGCTTCGAGGACAGGATCACACTCGACGAGAGCTTCCCACGAGCGATCCAGTGGTGGGGCACCCGCGTGCATCTGATGGCGGGCATGGACTTCCAGACCCCGGGCCACCAGAAGACAGTGACCACGGATGCCTCCCTGGAAAGGTGGGGAGCGCACACAGAAAATGTGCACGCGAGAGGCCTTTGGCTTCCGACAGAGGTCCCTCCATATCAACATCCTGGAGCTCCATGCAGTGTTTTGGGCCCTCGGGTCCTTTCTTCCGTCCCTCAAGGGCAAGGTGGCGAGGATCTTCACCGACAACACCACCACCATGTTCTACATCAGGAAGCAGGGCGGTACCAGATCCCCAGCCCTGTCCAAGGAGGCGCAGGATCTGTGGCATTGGGCCGTCGCCCAAGGGATGTTTCTGGTGACGTTTCATCTGGCAGGAATAAAAAACGCCATCGCTGACTCGCTCAGCAGAGAGCTGCGCTCGTGCCACGAGTGGGAACTACGAAAGGATCTAGTGGACTGCCTCTTCTGACGGTGGGGCACATCCCAGATCGATATGTTCGCGACGAATTCCAAGTGCCGGAGGTTCGCCAGCAGGTTTCCCGAGCCGAGGAGCATGGGCGATGCTTTCTCGTTCCCCTGGGAGGGCCTGTTTCTATACGCGTTCCCTCCATTGCCATTGCTGATCCGGCTCATCAACCAGCTCAAGAGGTCACGGTGCAGGATGATCCTCGTCCCACCTGCGTGGCCGAGGCAGATATGGTTCCCGGACCTTCTGGACTTGTTAGCGTCCCCGTCAATCAAGCTGCCAGCGGATGCGGATCTTCTCTCCAGGGAAGGAGGCGCCATCCTCCATCACGACCCGAAGTCGCTGAACTTGCAGGCCTGGCTCCTGCAGCGTTAGAGTTTGGAGGTTACGACATACCGGCCGACTGCAGAGAGGTTCTTGCAAAGGCCAGGGCGTCCTCAACTCTTATGCTACGGAAACAAATGGAAGAGGTTCTGTCTGGTGCCACGCACAGAAGATAACCCTCTACGGATTACGGCTCCTCAAGTACTGCCGTACCTACTGACGCTGGCCAAGTCTGGACTGGCGCACGCTTCCATCAAGATTCATCTTGCTGCGATCTCCCGATACACCAGAACCACGGGACGGACGGCTTTGTGGTCTCATTGTCTGGTGAAAGAATTCATGAATGGACTTTTCAGATCGTTCCCGCCGGTGAAGGCTCCGGCCCCCGCTTGGGAACTCAACGTGGTGCTGACCAAGCTCATGGGACCTCCGTTCGAGCCTCTGCACTCAGCTCCGTTGAAGTTCTTGTCGTGGAAAACAGCGTTTCTTGTGGCCATCACGTCAGCATGACGGGTGGGAGAGATCCAGGCCCTTTCCTGCAAGGCCCTGTACTTGACTTTTCACGACGCAAGGGTAGTGCTCAGGACGCACCCCTCCTTCATGCCCAAGGTGCCGTCAGACTTCCACCTCAACAAACCCTTGGTGTTGCCTGTTTTCTTCCCGTCGCCGGCTGAAAGGACTTTGCACTCGCTGGATGTGGCTAGAGCGCTGAAGTTCTACGTGGACCGCACAAAGTTTTCGGAAGACGTCACAACTTTTTGTGAACTTTGGTCCTGTCAATCAGGGGAAGGCTCTCTCAAAGGCTTCCATTTCCAGATGACTCTCCGGCTGTATCATGTACTGTCATCGGTTGGCAAACCGACCGCTGCCTGGCCGTCCGAGAGCCCATTCCACCAGAGCGATCGCAGCTACCACGGCGTTCCTATCTGGTGTGCACCTGCTGGACATCTGCAGGGCTGCTACGTGGAGGTCGACGCACACCTTCACGAAATTCTACTGCGTCGACCGGGATTCCAGGGAGGAGTCCAGGGTCGGCCAAGCAGTGCTGCGCAACCTGTTCGCCTAAGGTGAGCCTGGTGAGAAGGTAAGAGATGCTTAATGTTGAGTTGTTGTATTGCTTAATGTTGAGCCTGTTGCCACCTCCCGTGGTTGTGCATGTGTGTACTGCTGTGTATTCTTTTATTCATGAGCATGTGAATCCATGCCAGACCCCATGCTGGAGAAGGAACAAGTTACTTACCTGTAACTGTTGTTCTCCAGCATGGGTCTGGCATGGATTCACATGCGAACCCTCCCGCCTACCCCTCTGCGGCTCTTCACTTGGTCATACTGCCACTTCACGTGCTACCAAATCTGAAGATGGCTGCCAGAGGCGGGGCTTAGGGAGATGGCAGTCATTGGCTGTGGTCAGTATGATGCAGAGATCAGTGATTGGTTACTACTACGGAAGACAGATCAGAAACGAAACTGATACTGATTTTTCTTTACCGAGGATTCCCAGCCTGACGGGGAATATTCATGAGCATGTGAATCCATGCCAGACCCATGCTGGAGAACAGTTACAGGTAAGTAACTTGTTTCGTACCCGTAGCGGAGGGGAACAAGGGTTGGTATTCCCCGTACTTTGTCATCCCAAAGAAGGACGGAGGATTGAAGCCCATCTTGGACTTAGGAACTTGAACAAGTTCCTCAGGAAGGACAAGTTCAAGATGGTAAGCCTTTTTCAAAACCTTCAGGCTCTCCAACTCCAAGACTGGTTATTATAATTGGACCTTCAGGATGCTTACTTTCATGTGCCAATCCATCTCAAGCACAGTACCCGAGGTTTGTGGTGCTCACGATCAGTCGAGTTACGCTTTTGGAGGATTCCAGAAGTTCCAAGGCCTACCCGAACATGGCCCAGGAGAAAGGGAGCTCGACGCCCGAGAAGCTGTTCAGGACCTGCCCTGGATGCCAGCTTCAGAACGTTTTCAAGGACGACGAGCGTTCGTTATTCCTCTACTGTCTCCGCGTTTTGTGGGAACATGTCGGAGCGGACCACGAAGGATCGCCATCTCCGTCTCGCCAACTGGCTGGAAGGTAAGAGTCCGCCATGCGAGAAGAAAAGTCTGAGCGGTCTTTTAAGTCCTGTGAGGTTGCACCGGCGACGGGGGCCCAACAAAAGGCTAAGCACTGGGAGCACCGAACGGTCGTGCTCCTTGGATGCCAGGCAGGGTGCATCCTCCCCGGCGCCATTAACCACGAGCCAACGCTCTGGCTCGGGTAAGAGGAAGTCTGAGAAACCGGCGAACCTTCTGGAGAGGCCCCGGTCGATCTCGAAGATTACGGCAGAGGGGGAGCGAGGCTCGGACCCTCCCCCCAAGGTGAAGTCCCCAGGCGTACAGAAGGTGACGTTGGCCTTAATTCACCCTGCTAAGACCTCGATTGAGGATGTCGCCACGGCCCTGGCTCAGCCTGTGGAGGCTATACCAGTGGAGGCGCCCTCAGGTACCAGAGTCTCCCTGCCACCGCGGAGTGGGGGGGGGGGGGGGGAGTCTTTCAGGCCCATCGAGAAGACCCCCACGAAGTCCTAGTTGGAAAGGATGGGGGAGCGGCTGGTGGCCCTCGTGGATACGGACACAACCTCTGAAGAGGAGCTCATCCAAGTCGTGGAGTAGGCCCAGCCCATCGAGAGGGACCCCGACGAGGGCGACTGTGTCACAGAACGGGCTCCTCAAGAGCCCTCGCTCCCGTCGTTTCCGGCGCCGCAGGACACCTCGGCGGCCATTTTGTCAGCCATCCAGTCCTTATGCTCGATAAGGACTACGTTGCCCCTTCCCCCGACGGAGGTACCTGAGCCAGACCCGACGGTGGAACCGGAGCCATGACCTTCGGAGAGCCCACCACTTAAGAGAAGGACGACGCATCCTAGGCATCCTCTCCCGCCTTCTCTGCCTTCCCCCTGGTCCACTACCCACGGGGATGATGCAGGCATGGACACGACTACGACAGGTACGGAGGTGACGACGGGACGTGTCGCCCCCTGCCCGGGCGTCCCCGCCCGACGAGATTGGATCTTTCCATGCTATGATTTCCAGGGCATCCGAGCTCTTCCAGCTCTGCCCCGAAGAAAAGAAGGAAGGGTTCCTTTATCAACGGCGTGAGGCTAAAATGAAGACGGTCCTCGCTGTACCGCTTCTTGATGTCATCTGGGATGAGGGGCTCGCCCTCCTCAAGAACCCTGCCACGGCTCCTGCGAAGAGGGACCGGTACGAGAAGTACCGGGTCCCCAACGCTGCCCCCTTGTGCCTTAGGGTGCAACCTATCCCGGATTCGGTCGTTTCGGCGGCTGCCAAGAAGAAAGCAGAGGGGAGGGGGGGGGGTTTTATCGGCCTCGACTTCAACCTCCCCACCAGACGGCGAGGGTAGGAAGCTGGATGCAATGGGACGACGGGTCATCTCATCTGCAGAGACGTCCATCAAGGCGGCCAACGCCCTGGCCATCGTAGCCCGCTACGACAGGGAGTTGTGGTTCAAGATCGCCCCTCTGTTGGACTTCCTTCCGGACGCAAAGCGGGCTGAGGCCCTGGAAATCTTACAGGAAGGTGAGATTTTTGATCATGCCATTACGGTGGCTACGGACATCGCCGACACCGGTTTCCGTCAGTTGGGCAACAGCGTTTGCCTGAGACGATGATGGCTCAAGGCGACGGATTTCCGCCAGGACGTACAGACCAAGGTTTTGGACATGCTCTTCGATGGGAACAACCTTTTTGGCAAGGCAGTTGATGAGTCCCTTCAGGCGATCAAGACGGACACGGAGACGGCCCGTGCACTGGGTGTGCTCCAACTGCGACGGCCGTCCTTTCGGAGCTCCGGAGGCAGACAGGGGGCCTCCAAGGGAGCCGGCAGCAGCTCCTCTACGTACCGTCAAGCGGCAAGATCTTCGTCGCAGGAGGCCTACAGGGGACGCGGCAAGTCTGGTGGATCCCACCATCGCCGCCAAGGTGGTCAAGGAGGCAAAGCGGCCTCCAAGCAAGATTGAACCGACCGTCAGGTCGGGCCCCCGCCGAAGCACCCCGGTGGGAGGCCGGCTGACTAAGTTTGTCTCCGTGTGGGAGTCCATCTCCACCGACCGTTGGGTGCTGGGCGCCCTGGCCCTGGGGCACGCCCTCGCGTTCCGGAAGAGGTGCCCCTGCATTCCTCCCGTTGCCAGGAAGGAAAATCACTTCCCTCAACTGCTGTTGGAAGTAAGGGCGATGCTCACTTCCACATCCCTATTATAAAGAGACACCCAAAGTTCCTCAGGTTCGTGGTCAAAGGGCGGCACTACCAGTTCAAGGCCCTCCCGTTCCTGATTCAAATCGGCGCCCATGGTGTTCACCAAGTGCCTAGCACCGGTGGCTGCTCCTGCAGAGGATCCACGTCTACCCCTACCTGGACGACTGGCTCATACAGGCAAGGACAAGGGAGCTCGCCGTGGAACACACTGCGAAGACCGTCCAGCTGCTCACGGACCCTTGGTGCTCCATCAACTTTCCAAAATCCCACCTGGTCCCGTCGCAAGTCGCCCTGTTTCTGGCAGCACAGCTCAACAGTGTGGCGCTGCGGGCCTCACCGTCGGAGGAAAGGATAAGGTCCATCCTAGGAAAGGTGGCCAGAGTGAGGTTGATCAAGTCCCTCCTCGGAATGATGTCCTCCTGCATTTATCTGGTGCGCCACTGGACTTCGGATGCGGCCCTTGCAAGAATTCCTCGACGCCCACTGGATCCAGACGACGGGCAGCTTCGAGGAAAGGATCCCGCTCGATGAAGCGTTCCGTCAGGCGATATGATGGTGGGGTGTCCGCTCTCATCTGACGGCGGGAACAGTGATGACGGATGCCTCCATGGAAGGTTGGGGAGCGCACACGGGGGGGGGGGGGGGGGGGTGTCTCCACGCGAGAGGCCTCTCCACATCAACATCTTGGAGCTCCGTGCAGTGTTCTGGGCCCTCAGGTCCTTCCTTCCGTCCCTCAAGGGCAAGGTGGTGAGGATCTTCACCGACAACACCACCATGATGTTTTACATTCGGAAGCAGGGCGGAACGAGATCCCCTGTCCTATCCAAGGAAGCCCAGGATCTGTGGCATTGGGCCGTCGCCCAAGGGATGTTTCTGGTACCCTTTCATCTGGCAGGGATAAAAAACATCATCGCCGACTCACTCAGCAGAGAGCTGCGCTCGTGCCACGAGTGGGAACTGCGCCAGGATCAAGTGGACCGACTCTTCAGACGATGGGGCGAACCCCAGATTGATGTCTTTGCGACGGCGGCGAACTCCAAGTGCCGGAGGTTCGCCAGCAGGTTTCCCCAACCGAGGAGCATGGGCGATGCTTTCTCGTTCCCCTGGGACGGCCAGTTCCTTTATGCATTCCCGCCGTTGCTACTCCGGCTCGTCAACCAGCTCAAGAGGTCCTGGTGTAGGATGATCCTCGTTACACCGGTGTGGCAGAGGCAGATCTGGTTCCCGGACCTTCTGGACTTGTCAGCGTCCACACCAGTCAAACTGCCGACGGACGTGGATCTTCTCTCCAGGGAAGGAGGCGCCATTCTTCATCACAAACCGGAATCGCTGAACTTGCAGGCCAGGCTCCTGCAGCACTAGAGTTTGGAGCACTAGAGTCAGCTCGGCCGACTGCAGAGGTTCTCGTGAAGGCCAGGGCATCCTCAACTCTTAAGTGCTACGGACACAAATGGAAGAGGTTCTCTGTCTGGTGCCGTGCACAGAAGATTAACCCTCTACGAATTACGGCCCCTCAAGTATTGTCGTACCTATTGTCCTTGGCCAAGGCTGGCCTATCTCATGCTTCCATCAAGGTACATCTGTCTGCCGTCTCGCGTTACACCAGAACTACAGGACGGGCATCCTTGTGGTCTCATCGACTGGTGAAGGAATTTATGAAAGGACTGTCCCGATCATTCCCGCCGGTGAAGGCCCCTGCCCCGGCGTGGGATCTCAACGTGGTGCTGACTAGGCTCCGGGGGGGGGAGGTAGAGGGACATTCGAGCCTGTGCAATCAGTGCCGTTGAAGTTTCTGTCGTGGAAGACAGCGTTCCTCGTGGCCATCACCTCGGCACGACAAGTGGGAGAGATTCAGGCCCTGTCTTGCAAGCCTCCATACTTGACTTTTCACGACACGAGGGTGGTGCTGAGGACGCACCCCTCCTTCATGCCCAAGGTGCCGTCTGACTTCCACCTCAACGAGTTCTTGGTGTTGCCAGTTTTCTTCCCGTCTCCTTCGTCTCTGGCTGAGAGGACACTGCACTCGCTGGCTGTAGTTTGAGCGCTGAAGTTCTACGTGGACCGCACAAAGAGTTTTCGGAAGACATCACAGCTGTTTGTGAACTTTGGACCTGTGAATCAAGGGAAGGCTCTCTCGAAGACTTCCATTTCCAGATGGCTCTCCGGCTGCATCATGCACTGTCACCTGTTGGCAAACCGACCGTTGCCAAGTCGTCCGAGGGCCCATTCGACCAGACCGATCGCTGCTACTACGGCTTTCCTGTCTGGTGTGCCCCTGCTCGACATCTGCAGGGCTGCTACGTGGAGGTCGACGCACACCTTCACGAGATTCTACTGCGTCGACCGGGATTCCAGGGAGGAGTCCAGAGTCGGCCAGGCAGTGCTGCGCAACCTGTTCGCCTAAGGTGAGCCTGATGAGGTAAGAATTGCTTAATGTTGAGTTGTTGTATTGCTTGATATTGAGCCTTTTACCACCTCCCGTGGTTGTGCATGTGTACACTGCTATGTATTCTTATATTCATGAGCATGTGAATCCATCCCAGACCCAATGCTGGAGAAGGAACATGTTACTTACCTGTAACTGTTCTCCAGCGGGGGTCTGGCATGGATTCACATGCGAACCCTCCCGGCTTCCCCTCTGCGGCTCTTCACTTGGTCATACTGCCACTTCACGTTCTACCAAATCTGAGGATGGCTGCCAGGGGCGGGGCTTAGGGAGAGGGCAGTCATTGGTTGGGGGCAGCATGACCCAGAGACCAGTGATTGGTTACTACTGAGAAAGACAGATCAGAAACGAAACTGATACTGATTTTTTTCTATACCAAGGTTTCCCGGCCTGACAGGGAATATTCATGAGCATGTGAATCCATGCCAAACCCACGCTGGAGAACAACAGTTACAGGTAAGTAACTTGTTCCTTATCCAATTTTTGAAAGGGCTTACCAACATGTACCCTCCATTACCATTTCATGTCCCTGCTTGGGATTTGAATCTTGTGTTGAAATTCCTGACTTTTATACCTTTTGAGCCTCTACATTCCTATCCTTTAAGACTCTTAACACTTAAAACTGCCCTTTTTGTGGCTTTGACATCAGCCCGCAGGGTTTGAGTTACAGGCTCTCATGCAAACCTCTGTATAATACCTTTCACAAAGACAAGGTGGTACTTGGAGTTAAACGAAAGTAGTTTCAACTGGATGTTCCTCCAACGTATTCCACGTCTTTGACAAAGATGTGGAATACGTTGGTGGAACATCCAGTCGAAAGAACGTTACCAGTTGGTAAGTAACTTGTTTTTCTGACATTCACTTGTCACGAAAAATACCACTCCCAACATTCTACCCGCCTCCTCATTTGGGCAAAGAGGAGATATTACACAGACTGGACCCAAAGAGGGCTCTGAGTTTTTATATCTCAAAGTCAAAATTGCGCCAAGATGACCAACTTTTCGTGGGTTATACAGGTCATAAATTAGGATTCGCGTGGATGAAACTAAATATATCCCGCTGGATTATGTTGGCTATTGTGGAGTGTTACAGGTTAGCTGGGAAAGACCTGCCAGAAGGGCTTCGTGCCTATTCCACGAGGGGTATGGCAACTTCCCTGGCTCTTCAGAGGGGAGTCCCTGTAGTTATCTGTTCAGCTGCAACAAGGGCATCAATTAATACTTTAAAACATTACTGTTTAGATTCCTCTTCCAATAAGGGATTGTTTGCAAAAGCTGTTCTTCATTCTTTCCATGATATAACTAAATGGTAATCCCACCTCCTAAATTACCACTGCTATGGGAGTCTATCATAGATGAGGAATACGTGGGAGGGCACACTCCATTTGAACTAGTTACTTACCAACTGTAACATTCTTTCAACCGGATGTTCCTCCCAAGTATTCCTCATCCCCCCCCCCCCCATCCTTTCCCGCTGTACAATTTGCGCGATTTACACTTTATGTTCAGAGAGCTTACAGTCTGGGGCACGACTGAATGATAGTTTATACGAAAAAACAGAACTGAAGCCAACGGGCACGGCACAAGCTACTTGTACTGTTGGTGACATCGGCACGCTACGGAGACCGCCGAGGGACATCGGCTCCGCGACCTCATGCACAGCGCGCTCTACCAAAAAAAATTCGGAGGCAGCGGGGCTGGCGAGATACGAATCATAGATTAAGAACATCCAGTCGAAAGAACGTTAGTTGATAAGTAACTTGTTCTTCTGTGCTAATTCCCTTAATCCCTTAAACCTCATAGACCCCCAGCTCTTTTGCTGGACTTTAGGATTTTTATCCTGGAGTGAGGGACATTTTTTCTCATGTACATTTGATCTGATTTGGGCTGTTTCTGTCATTTTGGAGTCTGAAGCTCCAGAGGCATCACCTTTTGCATTGTGACACACAGCACCTTCAGTGCAGTGTCAGAGTTCCCTTGTTTAAATACCTTCTCTTGGATAAACTGTCTCCAAGAGTAGTAAATTGAAATTGAATTTACTTGACTTTTTCTCTGTAGACCCAGCCAGCACCACCTTAGGTGGTGTACTGGGGGAGGCTTACTTAGTATCCCCTTTGTCTACTTAAGCATTTAAAGTGTTAATCTCACTACAATTAATGGCTGGTGGCAGTGGTTTAATTTTGCTACCATTGTGCATTTTTACCGCCGGTTGAATCCTCAGCTGCTCTATTGCACCCATGGGTGCCCATTTTGTCAAAATGGCCCTGGTGGTCGTTCTTTGCCATTTCTTGCTTGTGAGGTCTTTCTTGCGTTTTATACCCTGCACACCAAACCAGGGTTAACCCTTTTGTTTGTTTTTGACTTTGGCAGGCTTCAGTGCTGAAACCCACCTCTGGCTCCAATGTGTCTGGAAGGGCAGAAAACGAGGGAGGTGCCCACAACTCCCTGGCTGTAGTCTCCTTGGTTACCCGAATGCACCCAGTGCTGATTGGATGGCTGTCCTTGTAGGACAGCCAACCTGCTGTTTGAGTGACAGCCAACCTCTGAAAAGGCGAGGTCTCTTGAACAGAAGTCAGTCGAACACTGGAAGGAAGCATCCAATGAAGGAAACTGGAAGAGAAGCTTGCAACCACCTGGACCCTTGAAGTGCCCAGTGAAGCCCTGCTGCAGTGCTGAAGCTCCAATTTCGTATCGACTAGAGAAGCTTGGAACTGACAACTTGTTCCCTTGGGTTGGTGAGCCCAACTAACCCAAGACGAACTCTGCTGGAAAACCTTTCCCTGCTGGCTGTACCTCTTTGCTGCTGCTGGAACAGAGTGCCAGGGGTCAGGAAAAGCAGAATTGAGTGCATCATCCTTAAGTTTGACCAGAGCTCCAGGAAGGTCCAGAGGACCCTCCGGAAGCACACCGACCCAAGTCACCTCACCAAAGTGCTGTACTCCAGAAGGAAGGGAAGCCCATCTAGTGTCCAAGAACCGCTATCGTGCTATTGACAGGTAGCTGAAACCGTGAAGTGCTGCTGAATTGGAAAGAGCCCATAGCCGCTGACTACCTTCCAAATGCAGGAGTCTTCCAGACGTCCTCCCTCTTGTCCCCACGGCTGAGGCCCAGGATCTGCAAGACTGAAACTAGAACAGAAGCCAGCTAGACCCTCTTCTTCCAACCTAAGGTGTACTGCCTTGACTAAGGGGTACTTGGCGCTTGTGTCTGTAGCTTGCTTGTTTACACTGGAGACTTGCAGGAGCTGCTTTTTGCATAGTTGATTTCAGCTCTACCCTTCAAAAGCCTTACAGCTTGTTGCCCAACAGTGATTCCTTTTACTATAAACTCTCTAAACTTTGCAAGACTTTTGTGCTATTTTAAGAAGTGCCTCAGCTCCATAGACATTGCTCAAAAAGACTTTGGCTGTCCTAGCTCCCTGCAGACTCTTCTAACCCATTGACTTTGGTTCTAACTGTCCCTCATAGGTGGTGCATAAGTTTAACTTGTATTGCTGGGAAAGATCTAATCTAGACTTCATTGGGAGATTGAAAAGTATTGATGCTCCGAGAACCTGTCGACCTTTTCTTACCTAATCTTTTCCTTTTCCATAACCTCAGAATTGCATTTAGTGAAAACAGTGATATATTAATGCCAAATGTTGTCCTAGCAATTGAAGTCCCTTTCAGGGTGTAGGAAGTGTGCGAGGCATTGCAGACGGGTATCTACTTGCTTATCTTATGTCTGAGGAAGTGTTATGAAGTGTATTTTTATTGTTGCATATTGCCCTTTCTAAAGGATTATTTTAAAACTGATCTCAGGAATATATGCAGGGGGCCTACTCTCCTTTCACTGAGGCAGAACATCGGCAGAGAAGGTCAGGAGGGGATGGTGTTTCACCTCACCCCATCTCTGTACTTGTTGGCCTGGTTCCTGAGCACTTAGCCATGGCTCATTTCACCTTGGTGATCTTGGCTCTCTGGTAGCCTTCCACCAGTAATCTGTACACCAGGAAATGGTTTGGTTTTGGCCACTGGTGAATTGACTGTTGGTTCAGACCACTCTCCTCCGTGTTTGGTAAAGTTCTCTTTTGTCTGACTTGGCTAACACTGCCCACTCATTTGGTTTTATTATGGACGTAGTAACAGATTTTCATATCAACTGGCGACCATTGCCCATTTAGTTTTCTCTGAATCTCCCTTTTAGAGGCAGAGTTCTGCAAATCCTAGATGCGTGTAGAGTGCTAAAGTTTTTCTTTTTAGAGGATGCAGAGGTTTCATTTCTCAGATGCTGTTCGTGCTTTACATGGAGCCTTCTCTGGTTCAGCTGGCATTCATGACTACTGTAGCCAAATTAATTTGTCAGAGGTAGAGTATGTCTAAAATAGTCTCCTCTAAAGGTTTGTGATGCACTGAGCAAAGGCAGCATTCGCTGCTTTTTCCAGGGGCATGTCCCCTGGTAAACCATTGACAGTGCTGCTATGTGGTACTGTTTCCTTTTTTTGGGTAAGAATGACTGCCTGGTCCACCAGCTCGAAGGCCTAGGCTCAACTTGATCAAGCAGTACAGCAGAATCACTTAGCAGCCCACGTTCCTTTCAAAGTTCTCTTGCTAATTGGTCTTCCAAATATATATTGAAGTGGGACAGGATATGTAGGAGTAGGTTAGTAATTCCCTCTTCCACATTGATCCTAGTTATCAGTTGGAGCCTGATGGAAAAGGTCTTTTGGGGTGAGTCCATGGAGTGTTTGGTCCTTGGAAAGATGTGTGGGAGGGAGGACGAGGGAGGAGGGAGGGGGGGGGGAAGAGTCTGGCTGCGTGATCTAATGAGACTATTGCTTTGGGCCTGAAAAAACAGATCATTCAAAATGTATTTGCCATAAAATAAAAAATGAGCACAACTGTTGACGTTCCATTCCATAGCCTCATGTGATAAAACATTTTCCATTTGGCAATTTTAAAATATTTACAGGTCGCTGTATATTTAAAAGCTTATATTTGCTTTAAAAATTCAATACAATTGAGTTTAAACATTTCATTTGTATCCAGGCAGCCCTCCGTGACAACTGACGTGTTAAATGCTGTCTGCCCTCTCCTCCCTGCCAACCTGTAAAGCTGTACCCCTCTGTATCCTACCCCGCTGTTTATCTGGTCTGTTGTCACCTCAGAGTGCTTGGTTGTGTATCTGTATTGTTGGGTAGCTTTGTAAAGCGATCTGCTTCTCGTAACTAGGTCCGCTCCTAATAACCATAATACATATTGCATGATTGCAATGACTGCTTCCTACGCCTTGCAGCTGTCCTTCCCGCCACTTCCCCTCTCATTCCTAACGGACTGCTATTCAGGCATGGTGTGCTGCCAACGATCTCTGCCTTAATGCCAGTAAGACTGAGATCCTTCTCATTGGGATCTCTGCTCCCTCCTACTCTCTGGCAGCCCTCCATGGGCCCCGGTCCTATTCCCTCTTGTGAAGGAAAGAACCTTGGTGTCCTCGACTCCTCTCCTCACGGACCTTACCAAGAAGGCCCACTTTAGCTGCATTTCCTCAGGATTCGCCCTTTCTTCACCTTCCCCCAGAAACTCATTGTCTCCGGTGCTCTTATTCCCCTCCAGGCTGGACTACTGCAACAGCCTCTTCCTAAATCCTCCCTTCACCCCCTTCAAATAATCCAGAATAGGACTGCAAGACTTATACTGGCCTCAAGCCCAGGGATTACATCTCTCAGCCCTCAAGTCTCTACACTGGCTCCTGGTGACTGCAAGGATCAAATTCAAAACACTTTGCATCATCCACAAGGCTTTCTGGGGCCTGGGACCTCTACATATAGCTCTCCCTCCCTAAATAACGCCCAGCCAAATTCCTTCAGTCTTCTCGCTCCCACTCTCTGCAGGTCAAATGTTTTTCCAAGCGGAGAGTGGGAGGTAGTGGCTTCTCCTTGGCTGGCGCCTCCCTTTGGAACAACCTCCACCTCAGACTTGAGCCGGATCTTCTTAAATTCCAGAAACCCCTCAACCCCACCCCACTCCCCACACACATCCTTCGTCAGCCCTTGCCCTCAGGCTCCTGTTCCCAGACTACCACAACCCACTCCTTGTTCACTGCACTTTTCCTCCCTTCCCCCCTCTTCCCCTGGCACTTGCTGACTTGGCCTAATAGAACTACCCCTACCCCCTTCCCGTAGTGCCCCCACACTTGCATGTCTACTTTTACCCCCCCACCTCCTCCTTGCACTTGTTGTTCAGCACTTGCACAGTCGGATTGTCACAAGGCCACTAGAACAGTCTTTGGAAACACTTTTGTATAGGCGCCATACAAATGTCCAGTGAAGTCAATAAAAATAAGACCTTGACAGTGACTGCAGACATCAGAGAGACACAAGCATTGTAAGTCCCCGGGACCACCCGGATCATCCAGCTATAAAGCCCGTCTGATCGCGTTGAAGGTCGCTAGGCCGACAGATGCTTCCTTGTCGTCGGTGTTCCAGTCTGGGGCATCTGGCAGCCAGGAAGGCAAGTCACTCGGACACAGCAAAATGTCCTCTGCTTTAATGTCGCAGGAGGAAGGCAGTCTACGAACGGCCAATGAAGCACAAACGGCGGTTTGACTGACAGTTCAGCAAAGCACAAGCAGGCATGGGGTGGGGGGAGGGCAGTCAGACGGCAGGTGCGTCTACACAAGAAAATACCCGTCAACAACATAAGTCTTGAGGGAAAGACTGCTTATTGACGATAATTGATGGAGAAGCAAAAGAAGCCACACGGGTCGGGCATGAAGCCCCCAGATCCTGCAGAGTCGACAACGCAACCATCCGCAGTCGGAGCCTCTGGAATAAGCCAGGCCCTCACCAATTTCTCGGATCACATACCCCAAGGTCATTCTTGAGGACATTTTGCAAGTTGAGATAGATGGACTTTGATACACAAATGTAGTGTTCAGACTGAGGCGTCAGTCCTAGTTCAGGAAGGGGCCGAACAGGCTGACTATGTCAGGGAGGCTCATGCCTGTGGAGGGCTGATCAGGGCAGGGCCTGCAACAGCCATGTGTGGAGGCGGGTCCTCATCCTGCCCCGGGCCCGAGACACTGTAGTACACACCAGGAGGAAATGCAGTCATTGCTGTCAAATCCGCAAGCCTTAGTGTCATTGCAAGTCCTCTTGTCCTTGAGGGGGGGGGAAATCAGCCAACTGGACGCTGCGCTAATGAAACCAGTGCTACCAGCCCTACAACTGCTGTCTCAACCCCCAAAAACACAGCAACTCTACCGTCCCAGATCCACGTCCAGATCTATGGACGACCTGTGACGAGGTCCCTGTGTGACTATCCACAATCGAGATACTTACCTCGCTCACCCCCAGACCACACAGGGATTACCAGAGTTAACATCTCCAAAGTGGCTCTGGGCACTTTCACCCCTAAGTCGGGAATGGGGCTGTCCGAAGAGACAGGCTTGGCTCCGATATACAGATTTCCGCACTGATGTCCACATAAGGTGGTCGACATGGCCTTTCGAGGGAGACACTTTTCGGACCAGATCGAAAAAGCCCTTCAAACCGATATGGACGTGGTCCGGCCCTTAACGTTACTGCAGAGTCGCCAGTCATTTTGTCCCTTCAGGGGAGCCTCACGATGGGCGTTTACATACTCCTACAATAGAGTGGGCAGATGGTACTCGAGGGTGTCATCAAACTACTCCTAGGTCTATGAAAGTTCCTGCCAAGTGTAGGAAGTCAATGGACTTCTGGCACACAGGAGCAGAAGCAATCCTCCAGCTACCAAAGTGGCCGGCAGGCTAAAGCTCAGCTGGCTTTCCCAGCCCAACCCGGTACGGGGGCAGGTCTCCAGACCTGACTTCAACTGGAGGTTAATAATGGACAAGTGGGTCCTGGACGCAGTAACTTAAAGACAACTCTTAGAAGTTACAAGAAAAACCTCCTCCCATGCCCCAGACCACCAACCTCCGGCACAAAGGAGCATGCTCCTCATGGAGGTGCAGCTCATGCTGCAAAAAAGGCCATAGAAAAGGTCACCAGAATATTCAGGGCAAAGGGAGTGTACTCCCTATAATTTGTAATCCGCAAACCAGATCGAAATTGGGTCAAATTTTAAACGTCAAATGCACCATGGTCACTGTGCAGCAGGTAATAAATGCAGTTCAACATCATGACTACCTGGCGTCCCTGGATTTCCAGGACACCTAGTTCCACGTCCCCCTCCACCCAAGACAGAGCACTTACGGTTTGTGGTAAGCACCCACTATCAATTCCAGGTGCTTCCGTTTGAGTCTGTGCATGGTGCTAATTTTAGACCAAAGTGCCTTGCACCGGTGGCAGCCAGTCTCTGCAGGGAAGGCCACCACGTCTAACCACGTCTAAGCTGGTGTTTCTTATGGTGGAATTCTCTACGGAGGAACCCAACGTGTGCCCTTGTCTGGGAGACTGCACTCCTTCGGAGTGCTGCTCCCAATGTTCATACTTTTCAAGTGGCTGACTGTATGCCACTGCATGTGGCTCCTCAGAACTATGGCATCCTGAATACCCCTCGTCCCACACTGCAGGCTGTGCATGAGGCCGCTGCAGGAGTTCCTGACAGTGACCAACTCTTCAGATTATGGAAGACCTTCAGATCATGGAAGACCAGGTAAAAATCTCTCTCGAGCTAGCAACACCGCTCCATTGGTGGGCGGACAGGGCCTACATCAACAAAGGGAATTCATTCCAGCTCCGATCAGGGCCCTCGTCACAAATGCCTCTCTACAGGGATGTGGCACACATTGGTCAGCTACACGTCGGAGGACTGTGGCTTCCCCACAAAACCTCTATGCACTTAAAGCTGCTCGAACACAGGGCTGTCGGGTCGGTACTAGAGTCCTTCTTGCCGGTACTCGGGAGGACAGACAATCGAAGTCCTAACTGACCATGCAACTGCAGAAGCAGGGATGGGCTTGGTCCAAGGCCCTGTTGTGAGAGGCGCAGTGCATCGTTCACTGTGCGATTCCCTCATCGGACCTCTCTACGCAGGATAGTACAGATGACCAGGATGAATTCTTGCAAAGTAATAGTCATCGCCCCAGACTGGCCTCGCCAGACATGGTACATGCTCCTTGTCCAACTCTCGGATCGGCCAAACGGGCTCTGCAGTCACCCGAACATCATGCAGGACTTGGGGAAGATAAGACCTCACAACCCGCAGTCGCTACACCCAACGGTGTGACTCCTGATTTCAGAGTTCAGAGGCCTGACTAGCTCTCAAGAATGCAGCTACTTCTTGTCGGCGACCAAGGCCCCGTCAACAAACAAATCGTGTATCCTTAAGTGGAAGTAGTTCTGTATATGGTATTCAGGGCAACATGACGTCAAAGGGACATCAGCCTGTAAGTTACGCCAGAGGAGATATTTCCATGCTTACTCTTTGGCCAAACAGGGTCTGGCTCATACAAGATCACATGGCTGCCATATCCAGACTCGCTAGAAGGAGCAATAGTGCCCCATTATCGCCCCATACCCCAGAGTGGAGTTTAAACACTTGTGCCTCATGAAGCCTTTTGAGCCTGTGGAGTATTTTTATCCACGCCACTGTGCCACACTGCACCCTTTTGCCAATGGGGAAAGAAAACTGCCAAAAATGGAGGCAATAACCCCTGTGCGCACCAAATCTGCAAGACTGCGCAGGGTTCATAAACCACCAAGAGCTGCTTGCCCTGCCACACACAGGCAAAGTTGGTGTAAAAACAGGAATCACTGCTGTCTGTCACCTGAAATAAGGCCACAGAAGGGCCTAATCTGAAAATGACCTTAGAAATTCAGTAATTTTCGCAGAGAATTATGGAAAGGAAAGTGTGCTGACATCATGGATTCTCCAGGCAGTCCGAGGAATCCAGGCATCACTTCCTGACAGCTGGCTAAGGAAATCGACTGTCAAACCCAGTTTAAATGTATTTTCTTTTTCCTGAAAAATTGCAAAATCCACAATTTCAAGCATGTTTGTGAAGGGATAATTCTCTTAAAATGTTTAAATCCTTTATAAACTGTGCTTCTATTTTATATTTGAAATGAAAAGACTTTGATCTGACAGCCTGGCTGGGAAATCTCAAGGGAGTGTCAGGCGGAGATGTCAGAACAGGAAGGCTAATGGCTGTTAATGGTTCCCGCATAATGCCAGCAAGCACACGATGTGGCCGCATTAGACATTGGTCTGCGGGCTGACCAAAGGACAGGCTGAGGGTTGACCGCTGCAAGGAGGGGCAGGATGTGAAGGAGATTTCTCGGTGAACTTCAAAGGACTGGAAGTTGCTACCTGAAAATGGGAGGTTACACAGGAGGACTTTGGTGTGAGATCCTTGTGTTTGATTAAAGTTTAAAACTGAGCAACCTACAGAGGGATAAATCTGAAACTTGGTAGACATTAAACAAATTTCAGCCTTGTGATTTGAAGACCTTGAGGAAACTCGTACCATTTAAGGAACCAAAGTTATGAAAAATGTCTGATTGTGGCAAAACTATTAATGTTGCAAACTTACAATTGTATGTACACGATCCACTGATAAGCGCCCAGAAATGTATCAAATTATAAGTGATTAATCCAAAGTGTTATGCCTAAAATTGATAAAAATCCATAGAATGACCAATACAGCTCTCACAAAGATGGAAGTGAATGTAGACAATTGAATAGAAAGTATGTGTCCAATTTTATGAAAGTAAATAATGGTAGAAATGTACATTTGTGCAAAAGAATGTTTTGGGTAAAAATCCAGGTGGGAGTGCCTAAATCCTGTCATAAAATGACAGCTCTGTTCAGGCTGCCAAGCAAAACAAATTGCATGCCTGTAGCCAATCACAACCATGGGGGTATGTTTTGAAGTTCTGCCCATGCCATAAAATTTGTAATGGATAAATATAGGAGTTTCACTACACATAGGACAGACTGCTTCCAGAACAGACTGCTTCCAGAACAGACTGCTTCCAGATGTCCGCGCAGCACCTTATTGCAGAAATCCTCATCTTGTAGCTGACTCAAGTATTCTTTGAAAGATCCAGATTTCTTTGCAGAATCCAGACTCGCATTGCAAAATTATTGCTAGCCCGACCCAATTGCAAACATCCCAAACTTGAAGGGATTTAATTCTGATTCAGCTGGGCTTGCTACCATTAAGGCTTGCCCGCTGAAAACTTGCGTCCTGCTATCTACTGTGTCCAGTAACCAGAAGGGGCCCATCCAAATCCAGTCTGAGGTGCAGTCCAAATTGACCAGAACCGCCTTGCTGGTCCAGTCCTGCTAGAGGTGCCCTGCTGTCGGTAGACCAGATCCAATTCATGGACCAGAGCTGACGGTCCAATTTACTAACTACTTCTGTAAGTATTAACAGGAAGAACAGTGACCCATAGTATCTGCATTGTATTATCCCTATCTTAACCCAGCCCATCTTTAATTCAGAACTTTAGTATTGTTAGAATCCTTCTTGCGCCGATTTCTCTTGTGTTCCAAAACCAACTCCCTAGTGATTCTGAATAAGTAAAGTAAATCCCAGGAAGAAGTAGAGATCCACAATGGGACGGGTTACGCTGATCACGTGACTAAGCCATATGTGGCATTCTCTTTTTCATAGTCGTATAGTGTAATCAAACCCATTGTTTTCAAAAGCGCATTTCTGTTTTCATTGTCACGCCTATTTTGTGAAAACGCCTCACTAAAACCTCTAACTCCTTCATAGTGAAAGTTTGCTGCAAATTTGCAAAATTCACAAGTTTACACGTGTCATTTCCCCATTTCAAAGTGCTTTTTCAATCCCATCCTGATCTCCAATGTGTATTGGTTACAATATAGCTCATGGATGTTATGACCTGATTAGTGTTGCTTGTCTTAGAATTTCTATCCATTTAAGCATTTTTGCACCCTTTTGCAGTCTTTCACAAAGCAATTTTCACCTGTCATTTGCAAAGTGTCCTTTGCCAAAACAAGGTTTTCACTCTTGTTTGGGAGGAAGGATTGCCTATGAACTTTAGACCTTGTCTTTTACTCCTGGATACCTGCTGATTACTCACATGGGTGTAGGATTGCTCATTTGTATTTTAACAACTTTGTAGGGGGAATCTTAACCTAAACACCATCTGTGCACAAACACTGTTCTTTTTCCTGTTTCTAGTCTTCATTCGTATAAGTGAATTCAATTGCTTTGCTTTTTTTTAATTGTATTGTCATCCTTTGGGTGATTGCTGCCCCATAGATATATCTATAGTAAATTTGTGTGATTGAATATTAAATAAATCTTTACTTTTACAAAGTAGCCTGATTCCTGGTTCAGTGTGACATGCGGGGGTATTTTGGGAAGGGTGTGATATGAGTCGTATATCATTCAGAATATTGAACTTCTAGACAAAAATAAATAAGGTTTTCATTGCACACTACATTGCTAGGCGAGACCTGCGTGTGTGCCTGATTGAAATCCTTTACAAGCCGATGGCCGCTGCCTCTTTGCTACCTATCATGGAAGGTAGCATTGCTGGTGGCCATGACATCGGCCAGACCGGTATCCAAGCTCCAGGCACTCGCAGTCAACCAAGCCGATCTGCGTTTCCAAAGGGATAAAGTATTCCCGAGGACTAATCTGCATTTCATCTCCAAGGTCCCCAGGGACTTTATAACAAAAACAGTGGTTGCGTTGCCGGTTTTCTTCCAAAAGCCGACGTCCCTGGCCAGGTGGCCCTATATTCGCTGGATGTCAAACGGCACTGAAATACAAGATTTTAGGGCTGTCCTTCCGAAGTTCAATGCAACTGTTCCTGGCGTATGGACCTACCAGTAAAGGTAAAGCGCTATCAAAGCAGGGCATATCGCAATGCATCTCCTCTACCATGGCCTACTGCCATTATGCTCCCCCACATGCTCACTCCACACTAGCTACAGCAACCTTGACTGTATGGTGGGCAGGAGTCCCAATTGCTGACATCTGCCAACTGGCTACCTGGTCGGTGCTGCATACTTTTACGACACACTACTGTTTGGAGAGGTAGTATGTCACTGACGTGCACACAGGTAGTGGTCCTACAACTTCTGTTCCAACAAAGAATGCTCTTATGTTTTAGGGTGAAATTATACGGTTTTTACCACTATGCACCTCCAACAACTACGTACTAAATATATTCACAGCATGTGAATCTATGAAAGATCCAATGCTAGTGAAGGAGTACATTTCTTATCTGTAACTCCTGTTCTCCAGCATTGGCATCTTTCATGGATTCACATGCGCCCTCCTTCCACCCCTGTGATGTAAAAAAACATGCATACCCGCTGGGGCATTGGGCATCACAAGTACGAATATGAAGGGAGGAAGAGAATTAGGGTCTAGTGTATAACTACTCGAGGCCCCATTAGTTTGGACCGAAAACACCCATAAGGAGGGTGACAACCTACAAAATAGTTTTTCTTGCTGTTGCAAGGGAAACCAAAGGCTACCTCTGGATCTGCTATGTTAAGCATGCTGACGGTGCCTTAGAATAATAAATGGAAGTTATTTCATAAAGCCATGATGGGGCTTCATCAACTTCTCAATGATGGAAAAAGTTTTTAACTTATGAACTGCAGGTTCCACCTCGATTTTTGCAATAGATGCATTAACCCACTGCCGTTTTCTACAGTTAATCAATGCGGGACCCTTCTTCTTAAACTTCATGCCTGGTTTACTGTAGTCTTGGTGGGTTGGTCACGAAGAGACACTCTAGGAGTTTCCCTTTACACATTTGCTCTAATTTTGAAAACTCCTCAGAGGAATTTCAATGGACCCTCCAACTTTTTTTACTTTTGAACCGATACTGGCTTTTTGCAGGGAAGTGAAACCTTCAGCTTCACTCGCCTGGCCTTTTGCTCATTTTGTTATGGGGAAACTGATAATTCCTTCAGACCATCAGTACAGTGAACCGTTTCCCTTTTTGTTTTTTTTACTTTTTAAAAGCGGTCACCGTTCTGCGTTTTCCAGCGGTATTATCCAGCACGTGGTCGAAGTCTTTCCTTCAGGATTTCAGCCTCCCAGCCTCAAGGGATCCTGCTCTGGTTCTCTTGGAGCAACTGTTCCTCCATATTCTATGGACCCCCAAACTATTTGCTTTATATTTTTGCGCTTTGTGCTGACTTGCATTCAGCGTCACTCCACTAGCCTTTTGCTGATATGTTATGGTCCTTCAGACTGTCAGTAGTGGGGACTCGTTTCTTAATCTTGTGACTTTGTTGCCTATTTGTGTAACTTTTTTACACTGAACTGCATTAGAAGATGCACTGTGCAATGGAGTTTCTTTTGTATGACCCTAGACTAGACTTAGGGATTTTTCTGGTTATTTTTATATATGCCTAAAGACAAGCTGGTGCCAGCAGTTATTTGCCTACTAACTGTGGCTAGTGTCCTAACATGGTTGTGCCACAAGGTTTTTGCTTGTTTGGACCATTTCATTTGTTGGCCTTATTTTTGCCTTGCCAGGAAATTCCTTTAGTCCTGCAGTTCCCCGCAAAACGCTTGTTTTCAAAGCTTGGAGAAGGGCTTGTGTGTTAAAAGCCAGGAAATGGGTTGGACTGGCTGGACCCAATACACAAACTGGTTTCTGTATGTCTCGAGTGTATGCATAAACTTAAGTGGTCCTCATTGGACCACTGTGGGGGGTGCGAATGAGGGGCAGATCTTCCATTTGTAGTGCTGAGTTTGTGCTCACCCCAGTTGTTGGCTATTGGGAGCTCTGCAGCCATTCCCCAGTGATCCTGTGAAGAGCAAAGAATCCTGCATGGCTGTGAAGACTTCGGAAGACCTGTGGACTGGGACTGATCCTGAGCAGGCCTGGAGGCCAACTTGTGCTTCAGTGCCGGTGGAGCCCTGTCTGGCAAGTGATCTTAGAAAACTTTAATCCGTGCCTCGTCCAGTAGTAGAGGTTGGAACAACTATTCCTGACTTCTTCTGGTGAGCCAGAAAGTTGGAGACCTCAAATGTTCCTGCACCACCCAGTGGACCGACCAGCTCTGAATAGAAGCAACGTTGTTCAGAGTTTCATCCAGAAACTCAAGGGGTCTTCAGCCTGTTAAGCAGGAGTAATTATTGTGAAATGTTGGCATCCTTGCATCAACGGGGCCTGAGAGAGGACAGACTTGGAATGCCACATCTGTGTCCTGCTGTCGTTGTGCAACTGAACATCCATGACAGTCATTCTCGCATATGGTCGACTGTCTTGAAGAGTTCTGCATCAGTGCCTGCTGCATTGTTAGTTGTAAAGAGGTGGCACTAAACTTATTTACCCAGCCGAAAAACGTCTTGAAATCGACAAGAACCATCAGTGGAAAAGCTGCCCTCTGACGTTTCAACGACCTGTCAGGTCTGGAGAAAACCAGACTATGGGTGGCAAGTTGTAGCGATACTTACATGCCCTCCTGTCTCCACCCTTTAACTTTTATAACTGTTCGGCTTTGGCAAAACCTGTTGCTGAAAGCTGGGTACAATATTCACGAGTGTCCGCTTTCAATTTAAGGAATCAGTCTCCCATCCACAGGACCCTTCTAACTTTTCCCACTCCCTTAAACTATTGGAAAAACTGAACTATTTGGCTGGGCTTTGCTAGTTGGGGCTGATATTCCTGTGGAATGTTTGTGTAATAAATTATTTTCCCAGTATTTTTTTTTTTGGTGGGGTGAACTGAATGTTTCACACTAGCTCATGATTGTATAAATGTATTTTACTATTTAGTATTGTGATATTGCTACCTGCTATTCGTCATTTTTCATAGTGTTCTTTGGACATAAATAGATTATTTTTGTATTTGACGGCCTGTGTAATCCTGATTGTGCGTTGTCCTTGACCACTCTTCATGTTAACTTGATTGGTTTGGCTACTGCTCCCAGAGTTGTCCCTGTTCACTATAACTAGATTGGCCTCCTAAACTGTCCACCAGGCCCGAGTTCAGAAATCGTCAAACAGGTCTTCATTTGCGACTGGAATGACACCTGCTGTCTCCTTTGTGCGGTGGTTCTCGGTGGAACTCTCCTGTCTGGTAAAGTGTCCTGCAGAGGTCTGCATCAGTGCCTTCTGCATTTCTTCCTTGCCAAGGGTTGCGTTCTGCTCCTGGAACCGACCGGAAGAATACTTGCACCCTGGGCTCCTGATCACATCTCACTGGAACCAGCGGTTGGGAAACCTACCTCCCAGTGTTATTCCATTTAATCACTTTTTGATCGTTGTCTAAACTCTACTGAATTTGAAAGATTGTTGAATGTCTTCTGGAACATTTCACCAACACAAACATTCTCTACGTCACTTTTCCTTCGAAGGAGCTTTGACTTTTGGGCACAAGGCCTCACTTTTGGGCATTGGACTTATAAAGTTAAGGTATTTATTGTGACTTTGTTCCATTCTACTTCATCACGACTTACCTTCTTTTTGTTGAATAAGTTGAGTGCATTTCTATAAACCTTAAGGTGACTGTATGTTTCAAATGCTTGTGAATCTGCTTAGAATCACATGCTGTGCATATAGTTCTACATCTAGTGGTAATCACTTAGTATTGGATCTTTTTTCAAAGATCAAAAATGGACGTCGAAATGGGCGTGACTGTAACACAATTCCTAATGTGAAACGTGATGTGCAGTGTACCCAAAATCCTTCATGCGTCGAGGTCCCACCAGATTGTTTTGCTTCCACCTATCTAGTCTGTGGCACAAATGCAGAGCTCGTAAGAATGCATTCAGATTATCCATTCTTAAGCAGTTTGCGCTTACCTTCTTGACTGCTGCTTTGAGGGCTACTAGACGTTTGATCCTGCCTTGCCGACGATCCTTCTGCTGACTGCTCAGCGACTTATTTCCTCGCGGCTATGTTCCCTCCGGGCCGGCCTCACAGTAGGGAGAGTGGGGTACTGTTATTACTGACTCTCTTTTAGAATTCCTCTTCTTTACCATTCCTTCGGTTTTGCTTGGTCTGGCTATGGCGCGGACCTTTTTAAATTCTGCCTGTCTTGCAGCGGCAAATTTCTTTGTAAATTCTCCCTCGTGACCACGATGAGTGGCGTGGCAAGGCCTGCACATTTTATCGGCCCAAGACCTTAAAAGACAGGCGCACAAAGGGGTGGGGGGACTAAGCTATGCAGGTCAAGAGTCACTCCCGCGCCGCCTCGACTGATTCAGAGGCTGCTGACCTTACATTGGAACCATTGTGTTCCTGCTTGACAAGCATGCCACTGGCAGTGTGATTGGGGGGGGGTGGGAAGGCACACCCTGGTGATGAGCACACCTGCTACTAAGCGCACAACCCCCTAGGTTTGCCTTATCCCCTGAGAAAGCAGATGAGACCCGTGGGCCTGTCAAACCTCGGTGAGACCCTGTGAACCTCACATCTCAACACCCTTTGCGCAGGTTTATAGTCATAATGTCGGAAAAAAAATGTCGACAGTAAAAATGTCGGAAAAAAATGTCGAAAATAATAATGTCGACATCCTATACTTATAATGTAAAAAGTCATTTTTTCGAAAAAAAAATGTCGACATTTTTTTTTAGACATTATGACTATAAACCCTTAAAACTATCAACACCTCACCCAACACCCTCCTGCAACCCCCCCACCACCACCCTCCCACCCCTCATATGCAACACATTCTATTTATATATTTATTTATTCAATAAATAAATAACCATAAAAAGGATCATTTACTATGGAGGGGGTCCCCCCAACCCCCCCTCACCCAACACCCCCCTGCCACCCCCCCAACCACCCTTTCACCCCTCATACTCAACACATACCAATTATATATTTATTTATTCATTAAATAAATAACCAAATAACCAAAAAAAGGATTTACTATGGGGGGGGGTCCCCCCAACCCCCCCTCACCCAACACCCCCCTGCCACCCCCCCACACCCCCACACCCCCAACCACCCTTTCACCCCTCATACTCAACACATACCAATTATATATTTATTTAATTATTTATTTAGTCAATAACTAAATAAATAAAAATAGTATCATTTATTATGGGGGGGTCCCCCCCAACCCCCCCTCACCCAACACCCCCCTGCCACCCCCCAACCACCCCTCATACTCAACACATCATATATATATATATATATATATTTATACAATAAATTCAAAATTTCGAAAAAATAACGAAAAATGTCGACATTGTTTGTCGACATTATTTTTTTCGACATTTATTTTTCGAAATTTTGACTGTCGACATTTTGACTGTCGACATTATGACTGCACACCTTTGCGCACCCACCATCACAGCCGACACACTGTGATAAGTCTTGTGTTTCAGCGGGTGCTCCTGCTAAATCCCTTTGGACTTGACACAGTAGCATTGAAAGACTCAAGGAAACACGCCCATTCGTCAAACACTTCCAAAGCTTCTGGAGAATCTTTCTAAAGCCAATTTGCACGCTCTGACCCCAAATAGGCATCCACTTTGCATGAGGGCTATTCTCCGGCCTCCCCTCTTTCAGGGCCCTACAAGCGAACCCAGCTCCAACTGCCCAGCCCTTTCCTCCTCCCGATGATTGTTTCCCCCTGTGAGCTACAGATAAATTCGAGGTCTGTATGGACAAGATGGCTGAGTTTATACATTTTACAGACCAGTTTGATATTCGCAAAGGCCATAGGTCTGATTCGTGTCCCTCGGAAGTCTTGGACTCCTTTCACCAGAGACCTAGTTTGCATCCTTGTAATATGTCTTCTGCATCCCCGGGTGTATGCATTTCTGGATGACTTGGATGGCCCTGACCACATCATCCATTATGGCCCTAGCCACACTGGTCATGAGCCTGCCACTCTACACAGAAGGACCCTGTGGATTATCTGAGCACATGGCCCTCTACACCTCCCGATGACCCTGACCCTGTCAAAGTTTTTGGGGCACTCCTATCGCTCAATCCAGGGCCTTGTCGTCCATCGATCAGGTGCTTTTTAGGCGGCTGAACATTTTGAAATCGCACACAAGAAGCCACCCCGGACTCGGACTTCGTGGATAACATCCTTAAAAGTTCCCGGTCAGCCAGGCTATCCCCCTCTTAAACTCAGTGAAGAAACGCCTGGCCCCCTCTTTGACAACCTCTTTGCTCACTTGTGCAGTCAAACCTCAAGTGGAGAAGATGTTCTGCCCGGCGCCATCAGACTCTATATCAGGGTCCACGCCGTCCCGGATTCCCTGTTTGTCGCAACAATACGGAAAAGGGCAGGAGTGCTGCAATTCTGGTTGCAGTCTCCTCCAAACAATGGCTGCAAGAAATGGTATGCACTCGGCAAACGTGTCGCCACCTCTGCTGCCTTCTGTACCCGGATTGCCAATACCATGCTCAAAGCGAGCTACAGTGACATTCCGTGGGAACTCTTTCAAGAAGGCCTCCGGGGTGTCCCTGAACCCACCCACACCCAACTTCTAGCCATGGTTGCGGAAGGACAGGAGATCGAGCAAAACTGTCTTAAAAATACCCTAGACTCTGCTGAGACAGCAGGACGTGTCCTTGCACAAGAGACGGTTTTCCAATGAGAGGGTCCAAAACATTTGTTCCAGATCCCTCATTAGTTAGCCAGTTGGCTGTTGACTGTACAAAGCCATACGGCTGCTGGGAATGATGGCATCGTACGTCTTCCTAGTTCCACACGCTTGTCTGCGCATGCGCTCATTCAGGAGTGGCTCTCGGGCCAGTGGTCTCAGGCCAGCAGCCATTGGGACGATCTAGTGGTTGTCTCGACAGCCCTCGTTCATCTCTACAGTCATGGTCCAAGGAAATCCTTTTGCAGGGGAAACCCTTTACCACCCCTGCAGTAGAGGCTACTCTCACCACGGATGCTTCTCTGTTGGTGGGGAGCTCACCACCTCCAACAGACAGCACACTACTCGTGGTCCTCATCAGTAGCATTCAATCATACCAACCTGTTGGAACTACTTGTAGTGTTCAAAGTTCTGAAAGCCTTCCAAGCACACCTACAGGGGAACACAGTACTTGTCCTTACAGATGGCACCACGACCATGTACTATCTGAACAAATAGGTGGGCGCTCACATTCCAGGACTATCCCAAATGTTCTGAAGTGGGCTTTCAAACACATGTTCCTACTATCACATGTTCCAGGGGGAACATTATCTTATGGCAGATGTGCTCAGCAGAGCTTGCACCTACCAAAAGAGCACGAGTGGCACTTGCAAGAATGGCTTTTCCAGACATCAACTTGTTCGTGACTCTGGAGTACTCCCGATGCCCAGAATATGCCTCCAGGTACCTGCAGAGGCAGTCCAATGGGAACGGTCTCTGGATAAGATGGTCCAGGCGATTTGCCTATGCTAGTCTTAAGGCCGTTGCCTATCAGAATGCCTTCTTAGTGGCCATTACCGCTGTATGGAGAGTTGGTGAACTGCAGGCTCGCTCAGTTCAGGACCCATTGTGATTATTCATAAAGAGAAGTGGATTTTGTGCCCCATTCTAGCTTTGTGCCTAAATTCATCTTGAAGTTTTATGTGAACCAAAGGTTCAATCGCGCTTCCTACTTTGTTTCAGAATCCCACTAACTCGGCTGAAAGAAACCTCCATACACTAGATGTTAGGAGAGCAGTCGTATATTAACTTGTAAAGACTAAACCAATGAGAAAAACTAAACAATTCTTTGTCTGTGGCAGCTGGTAGAGAATGGGATCCTGTCTCTAAATCGGCTATTTCTGAATGGATTGTTAAATGCATCACTGTTACTCTTGCCAAGAGAGACTTACCCGTGCTCACTCTACGCTGGGCATAGGGGCTACCATTGCATGTATTGCAAATGTTCCTCTAGATTATATTTGCAAAGCATCAACTTGGGGTTCTGGTGATACATTCACCCAACACTACATACGCAAAGTCTACACGCAAAGTCTGATTCTCGGATGGGACCTGTGATGCCAAGACTTCCTTTTGCTACTGTTGCTTCACACATTACACCACCTTCTCCTGCTTGCTAGTCTATGCACTGCATGTGATTCTGCGCAGATTCGCAAGCATCAGAAGACCTAAATTACTCGCTGTAATCGAATTTCTGATTGAATCTGCTTTAATTCACATATGCCCACCCTTCCTCCCCTCAAAGTTGAAGGAACATGGACATCTTGCACCACCTGCTCTACTCACGCTTTTGTAGGGATCCCTCACGGCAGAACAAACTGGTGGGACCTCGACGCATGACGGATTTTGGGTACACTACACGTCACGTTGGGGGATAGTGTTAGTCGCACCCATGTCAATGTCCCTTCTCGATATCTGTTAAAAAGATGCTCCACAATTACCAATGGATGTCAGACTATAACCGCAGCATGTGAATCAAAGCTGATACAATCAGTAATATGGTTACGGTGACTAATGTATGTCTTATAATTGAGTGCTGTGCAATATTACCTGCTTGCTTCATTTCCTAGTGTTTTTTAGGCCTAGAATAGATCTTGTTTTTTGTACTTGCCTGTCTAAAGTGAATTATTGTGTACATCACTGTGGACTCATTGCGGACCCCTGGCCAACTCATTCTCTACTGAGAATAGCCTAGACTGTTGGCCAGGTTTTCCTTCATTGGGTTTTGGCTAATCTCCGAATTCCATTGTTCACTTTAACTAGGGTGGCATCTGCCCAGTTCTGTAAAATAGACGTCCTGTCTGTGGGGACAACTGGGTAAATGCTGCTCCGTCCATACTTTGATCTTGTTTGGGAACGCTGGTCTGCATGTGCAATAGTAGTTCAACTTTTGAGATTTGAGGTTGGCGAGCACCTCTGTTTGGGAGTTTGTGTACTGACGACATTCCATAAATACTGAGGAAATAGGACTACAGTGGTTGACTTGCTCCTTTTTTGTCACACTGAACCTTCTGTGTGTTGCTTTGATCGTGTTCAGTGTCCTCACTAGCGATACTGCTTAGGGTTTCTTCGTGGCAACATGGCTTGTGGTTATAAGGTGGGATAGGAACCCTCTAATTTTTCAATGTTGAACAAAGGTTACCTACCAGATAGGAGTAGCCAGAGGTTAGGCGTTCATCGTACACATTAAAATCTACATTGATATAGTATTGGTTTAAGTAAGAAATTGAGTTGGATTGTATTGTGCTTCTAAAATACTTTTTGGATTTATCAGCAAGCCCGGAACCACATTTAATAAACTTGGGGGTCTCTGATCTGAAAACATTGCTTGCGGTTAGAAACATGCGATTTGCTCTCTGCCATTCTCTTAGCTGGAAACCGTTTGGGGCTCCCTTTAGAGGCTTATCGTTGTAGGAATGCACTGGGTTGTCGCTTAGATATTCAATGCTCAGCGCAGCAGCGACCTAATGCAATGCTTGGGCCAACCCATGCCGAGTGGTTACCATCTGTTTACAGGAGCAGAGCTTTGTCGTAGTAGGGCAGATCCCCAGCTTCCTGGCTCTTTTGATCATGCATAACTTTCTGTACTTATGAGAATGTTCTCGTGTCTGCTGCATGCAGTGGCTCTGTAGCAGTCCATTTCGTGTCCCTCTGGCAGGGAACCAGTGTAAAGCATCCCATGCACAGCCTACCCCAACGCGTCAATGGTCCGTCTTGCCGATGTTGACTATCGGAGGCTTCTCACCTGGGAATGTTCAGTCCTGCAACTTTTGGCGGACCAGCTTTTGATTCTGCAAAATATCTTGCTCTGGCCTATTTGAGAGCTGTATTAAATAGTTGCTGCTTTAGTCATTGTGGCAGAATTTCACACTATGCAATTTATAAGCTGCCACACTGTCAAAAGAAGTTACTCTGCCCTGGGAGTGAAAGGTGTAAAATTAAGGGTATTGTATAGCGTCCACTGTGAAATTGAAGCATTCTGGGCTGCATACTAATCTCTGGTTTCTGTATCGGTGCTGTAACTGGTATTATCGAATAGTCCGCCCCAAACCCCTGCTCGGAAACCATCTAAAAGCTAAGCTAATGGTAGGCAGTTGAAGCGCGCCACTGGAGTGGCCAAGAAGTGGAACAGAGTTCCTATGGCCCGACTTTGTGTGCTCCGTGAAATATTTTCACCAGAACGCCTGCCTTTTCCAGGTGCTTTACTGGTTTGCAATTCTCCCCCCCCCCCCCCCCCCCCCCCAATCTGCTGGGTGGTGGATCCATGCATTTGGTACTTGTAATTTTTTCTTCCAAATGCCTTTGATCTTGTATTGTGATTTAGTTTCCAGGAGTTACCTTAAGTTTTTATTTGCGATTTATTGCACGCCGAAGAACACAGGCGACAACCGCCACATTGTACTTCGTGCTGCACCTAAGCAATTCTATGAGGGTAGCCAATTTCTTGATTCTAGGTGATTGTAAAACATGTCTATTACATTGAATGCAGGTGTCGTAATGCAGCCTATATCGTCATTTTGGGTTGGGCTGGTGTGCGCTATACAAGTGAAATAAATGCAATAACATAAATAAGAATGTAGCCACTTTATATGTGGATGCATGCAGAATGCTTCAATTTATCAACCCAGATGGTTAGAATCTTGCTGAATGTACTCATTCCAGGCATTCTTTGGAATATAACCATTGCAGTTTTTCCTCTCAACCCAGTTTTATGGGATTGGCCAAAGGCACGATTATTCGCACGCATTCTCTTGCACGCACAACTCGAATGACACTCTGCACAACATTTCTACCATGAGTGCAGCTACCTTTCACAACTAATTCGAGCTGTAGCTGCATTCAATGCACTATCCTCTTGCACACCCCCTCCAGTTCATTTCTCTAGTGTACCTCTCCACCCATCCACATGCCATACATGAGCGACTAGCAGGGCCTTGGCCACCCCTCATAACCTTTAAATGCCTTAATGTACACACGCATAATAGCACTTCCCAATTGCCCATACTTTGGACTTCGGAATTACTTTGTGTACAAAGGGGCTGAGGAGTCCCGTTACCATGAGCACATATGCCTTTTATATAAGGACATATCACTAGTATAATTGGATCTGTGATAACTGTGCCACATGTTGTTCCGCCGACAGATTTTTACCAATCACGGCGTGGTGCAGTGATCAGATCACCTTTGCCCGCATTCCTCCAACCCTCACCCCCACTTACGTTTACTAGAGCGCACTTCTGTGTGCGCAGCTGATTGCCTTGTACCCATGCAGCGTTGATTCCTTCACGTACGTGGGGCGGTGCTGACGCCGCTAGGTACCCCATTTTTTTTTCTTGTCTACTGCTTACCATAATGGTAAGCGGGGGGAGTCCCCAGCAACCCCTCACTCTCATTACTGTGACTAAGGAGAACAGGGGACACCCCGCAAACCCTGCTTTCCTTGGGCGCAGTAATGGAGTTAGAATACTGTGTAGGGGGGCAAGCAGCAACTGCATTGTACCAGTTATTTTGGCAACATTTTCGTACATTTCCGTATAATTATCCTCCACACAGGATGGTGTTGGAGCAGCAGAACAGATGATCAATTAGTAAGACCTGAGGCGCAGTGCATGTCAAAATGAGGCGACCCGAATACTGCTACAGATTCAATGCATCGGAAGAATATGGCAGACCAAGCAAACGGAATGCTAAATTGGAAATTAAAAACGTTTAGTGGTCCCACAAATACGCACCGTGCAACAATGAGGTGTTCAGTAAATAACCTAAGAAAAGGTAGGGCAATTTTATTATATTCAGTTACAATGAAACTTCATCACAACATGATTAGATTCATTTACAATTTCCAGGTAACCTAGAAAGTCGAATCATGGTCCCACTACTTCCCAATTAGCCAAAAAACAAAAACAAAACATCAAAAGCAATTAATGCAGATCAAGAATGACCTTAAAGAAAAAAAAATCCCCAAAATCAATGGCTGTAGCAATAGTCAGTTGTTCCTGTGCCAACACATGTTTAGACCTTTGCGGTCTTCCTCGGGGCACACAAAGTTGTACATTAATTTGTAGCATTGTCAAGCATGCCATTTGAGATACCACTGCTGTTATAAACATTTTTTAGCATGAATTAAAACATATAAACATATTTTATGTTCGAGAGGGGTAAGAAGGTTGAGGGAGTTAGGGGGGGGGAGAAAACACAAATGTAGTCATTAGTAGGTATCCATTATTGATTAAGCATTCACCTACCTTTTAACTTCATATCTTAAGTGCGCATTTCTAAGATATGCATTCAAGGGCTGATGAGCCCATTGGTCCAACACATCATTTACATTACTTGCACACGATTAAAAGATATCTGCCAGCTAGGGGGATATGGGATTCCAAGTTTATACATAAGGAGTCAGAGAATTGCTAACCAGAAATTAACGTCATTTGATGTTCCATCAATTAGTTTGCCCTTGTTATATCCTCTGTGGGGTTAAGTGGCTAGCAGTTTGCAGGATACTGCTGTGCCTTTTGTGTCTCTGCCTGTGTTTGAAGAAGTCCTTTTGCAAATGCGAGAAACGCATTATCATGAACGCTGCAACTTTAACTTACTGTTGATTGTGGGGAGCTGTGAGCCCCGCCCCCCACGCTGAGGCACCACCTCAAAAGCTCCTTGGCTGGCGAAGCGGAGTGGGGTTAAGTGGTTAGTGGCTACCAGTTTGCAGGCTGCTGGCTCGGCGTGGCCCACCTCCCCGCTCCTGATGAGAACTCCACCGCTTACCATCTCTAACTGGCTAGAAGTACAATAATTACTCTAACGGTGAGTCTATGTAACAAGGATTGGATTGCGTATTTGCTATACCGTCAGAAGGCTGCGGGGAGACTGCGATGTAAAGCCCTTTGATCCCCAACACCAGTCTTATTGTACAAGGAACAGTGTCCATTTTAGAATTTTCAAAGACACATTACATCACGATACACCTTTTGCCTCCAATACTATCATAAACATGCGGCAACTAAAGAGATACGAACCAACTCAGTTCATGTGAAGCTGAACAGCGAACTATTCATGACAATGTTTTGCTACTTACACCCGCTGCATAGCCTGTAAACGCCCTAATCGCGTTGGAGGCATTTCAAGCTGTTGCAATTACTCCCCGCTCTGACATCATAAATAGTGCTACTAGTTGCCCGCTAAATGGAGAACGGGTGCCCACAATTCAATTGGAGCAAGATGTGGCCTTTCCAGCAGCACCCATTGATGATGAAATAAAAACATAGCATTCAAAACAGCGGGTGCACCAATCCACCGTTAGGACTTTTAAATCAGTCTTGTGCAGACCTAGATGAGGTCTTCATTGCAGTAGAATGTGGAGCCAGTCCTTTAGATCCAAACACACCTATAACTACACCTGGATGCTTGACCAACACCCCTGCTCCTTGACCAAAGCAAACCACTTTGCCTCAAACAATTATGCAATAAGAATCCTTAATGAATGATAAGCATTATCCTGCTACACCAACAAAGGAATTGACGAATTCTGACTTGACAACTCAACTGAGTAAAGCCATTTCAACGCATTCCACATCTTTGACATGTAATGTCCACAGCTGTGCAATTCAGAAACTTTCGGCAGAGGGCGTCCTGCGTCGCTGGCGTTGGGTCTATGTCCCTCGAAGGCCTCTGCCGAGGGCGAAGTCACAGGATGTTATAAATGGGACGCACAGCGCCGTAGCCTCAGTTCTGTTTTTTCTGCAAATGTGTTAACTTTGGAGCGCCTTGTGTGCTTTCTTTGTAGAAGATCTCTCTTCGACCCCGACTCCGCCTCTGCAGTCTGGCTTTAAGACCTGCCGGGACTGCAAGTCGAAGACGTTGCTCACCGAAACCCACCTCCCTCTAACCACATTTGTTTTTGGTGCGTGGGCGAATCGCACGACACCGACAACTGTTCGAAATGCCAGTCACTTACTGCCAAGGCCTTGCGGAAGGGGAAGCTCCAGGTAGTTGGGCGCTCTAAGCCTGTTCAGTTCCGGAAGTCCAAGGGGGTTTCCAGCAACGACTCGAGGGGCGACTCTCCGCGTCGGAATGAGTCCTGGGGATCTTGGTCCAGGAGGGTTCCCCCCACTCCTCGTCCCGGCACTCTAGGAAGCGCCATCACCGGTTGCCTTCCCTGTCCTCTGAGGATGGTGCCTCAGGGTTACATGCCCTATGAAGTCCTCGACTCTGGAAGAATGGGTGGCGTTTAAACAATCCCATGTTAGTGATTTTTCAATCGCAGGGCACGGATCCGGTCGCGCCTTCTGACAAAGCCAGACAGGATCGGTCTCGTGCTGTGGCTCGCATGCCTTTGGGCTCGGGTACACGACACAACTTGCATCGGGAGCCACCAAGGTCCTGTTCGGACAAGGATTCGAAAGGTCACGAGACGTGTCTCTAGGTCTCGGTCCTTGTCCCCAGCAACCTATTGAGGGCACGGGCCAGCATCCAATTGTTTGGCACAGTGTCTGTCGGATTTGGACATCGACACCTTGCTGTCATATCAGCCCATGGCGCCGTCGGCACTTGTCGACGCCGAAGCCTTTGGCGATCACGACGTCGAGGTTGCCAACACTCTCGATGTCGAACCCTTCGGCGCTATCGGCACCTTCGGGATTTTTTTCTCAATTTGCCATTGGAGTACCCGGATATCGTGGATACTCCTAGGAAGGCCTCGTTGAAGTCTGTGAGGACGGTTTTGGTCTCCAGGCCCTCCTCTGTCCTCAGACCTGGGTTTCAACTCCCTCTGGAGACTCATGGCGCGAGTCTGAGTATCTGGGCTGGTGTAGTCCTCCGGAAGACTTTGTGCCGGATGATCTGATTGACATCTTGGATCAAGGTCCGTCCTCTGAACCTGTTTTGCCATTTCATCTTACCTTGCAGAAAAGGGTGGCAGCTGCTTGGCAGTCCCCTGAATCTCTTCTGGCTAGTAAGTCTTTGACCAAGAAATATTGCCCTTCATTAGCGACCCCAGCGATCTACTCACCCCACTCCCATGAGTTTGGTAGCTCGGGTGGCTACGTCCACCTCTAGGCAGGCAGCGTACCCTACCATCCCTCCGGATAGGGACGACAAGCGCTTCGACGGTTGGGCCCGGAAAGGTATTTTCTGCTGGGAGCATGGCCCTGAAATCTGCCAACTCCACTTGTGCCATGGCAAGGTTTTCACACACTGGAATTGTTTCTTTGGCGGCTGAGCATATTCCTGATGGGGAAGAAAGGGATGGGTTCCTTGCTCTCGTGCAGGATGGCAAGGATGCCATGTGAGTCCCTTCAGTCGGGCTTGGATACGGCTGACCGTGTTAGTCGATCCATGGCTGCGAGCACCGTTATACGCAGATTTGTGTGGTTGCGGAAATCTGGGTTTGCTCCGGATGTGCATGCCCGTCTTCTCAACATGCCCTGTGATGGCGCACATTTGTTTGGCAACAAGGCTGACGAGAGCATTGAGCGGTTGCAGACCTTAAAAGCTGCGGCGGAATCTTTAAGCGCAGCATTGTGTCAACCTCTGCCTTTTCGTCCTAGGGGAGAGCAGTGATGGGGAGGTTCCTTTTTGTTACTACTCCTCCTTTGGTAGAACGAGAGGGGAAGCCAGTCAAAGGGGCCAGCGAAAGAGTACCTGTGGTGGTCGGAGAAATCGTGGTGCCAAAGCCGTTCAGGCAGCTGCCTCTTTGCCTTCAGGCGCTGCTGCAGCCGCTTCCAAACAGTCGTGAGGCCATGTCCCGTGGTTCGCCGGTTGGGGGCAGACTATCTCAGCATCTCGAAGAATGGCATGCCATTACTTCAGATGCATGGGTTCTGGATACCATCTCCCAAGGCTACTGCCTTCCCTTCCTTCAGCGGCCTCATGACAATCCACTGGGGAAAGTCTTTGAAGCTTCCATATCTGCTCTTTGCGCAGGTAATTTTGAGCCTGCTGGAGAAAGACGCTATAGAACTGGTGCCTGTACCAGAGAGGAACAAGGGATGGTATTCCCCTTATTTTTTTATCCCAAAGAAAGACTGGAGATCCAGACCCATCATGGACTTGAGTTGTTTGAACAAACTTCTCGGGAAGGACATGTGCGAAATGGTCACGCTTTTATCAAGTCCTCCAGGCCCTTCAACTTCCAGATTGGTTGGTGTCTCTGGACCTCAAGGATGCTTACTTCCATGTGCCGATCCATCCCGCACAAAGTAAGTACCTGAGGTTTGCGGCTGGTGACTCGAGCCCCGAGGGTCTTCACCAAGCTCATGGTGGTGGTAGCGTACCTCAGGTGAGGGGGATTCACGTCTACCCCTACTTGGACGACTGGCTGATCCGGGCATGCTCTCCCGAGCTAGCGTTGGATCTGCATCACCTGGTGCACCCTTCACAGGCTGGGCTTCTCCCTGAATTTCAAGAAGTTGCACCCGACACCTTCCCAACAGCTCCAGTACATTGGGGCTGTGTTGGACGCGTCCTGGGGAAAGTGTTCGCTTCCCAAGGTAAGGGCTCATCACATTGTGCAGATGCTGGACAAGTTTCAACATGCCCAGCGTCTCCCGGCTTTCTAATTCTTAAGGTTGCTCAGCTTCATGGCAGCCTGCATTTTTCTGGTGCTAGAGGCCCGGCTGCGGATTAGATCCCTGCAGTGGACTGTCAAGATGCAGTAGTCGCAGTTCTCCGGCAAGATGTCTGATCCCGTTCAGATTACACTCTCGGTCTCCCAGGATCTTCTGTGGTGGGCTGATGAAGGGGGGAACAGTTTTGGTAACTGTGGCCGGAGGCGACGTGTGCGTCCCTCACAGAATGGGGCTCTCATGCCAATGACTTCACCACCAGCGGTCGTTGGTCTCCGTCTGAGTCCAGACTCCACATCAATCTGTTAGAGCTGAGGGCCGTCGGGCTAGCCCTGAAGACTTTTCTGACCTTTGTACAGGGGGGGGGGGATGGGAGTGTCCTGAACATGACGGACTACAGTGGCCATGCATTAACTCAACAAAAAGGGGGTAGGGTCACTTCCGTTGTGCAGAGAAGCAATGCAGCTCTGGTTCTGGGCCATCAAGCAGGAGAACGGAAGTGCGAGAGATTCTGCTCAAGGGAATTTCCTCCAAGAGGAGCCTTAGGAGACACGTTTGTGGTGGATTGGTCATTCCCACTGCTGTACGTGTTTCCTCCTGTTCCGTCATTCCTCAAGTGTTGCAGAGGTTACGGAGGTTCGGTTCCCACATGATACTCATTGCTTCGGATTGGGCCAGGAGAGCGTGGTACCCAGACCTTCTGGAAATGTCCATCTGCCCTCCACGCTGTCTTCCCCACCGAGAACCAAATCCATGTACCGTTGCCGTAGGTTCTGTGGCTGGTGCAGGGATCACAATGTTGATCCTTTTCAGTGCTCCATTTCTATGGTTTTTCTTGCTGTCTTTGGCCCACAGGGGTATTAAAGGTTAGCTGGCGACGCTGTCTAGCTTTAAGCGCTCGTCTGAAGAATGTTTTTAAGATTCCTTTGATTTCCCAGTTTCTTAAAGGACTGACTAATGTATTTCCGCCGTCACCCTTCAGGTGCCATTTTGGATTTTGAATTTGGTTTTGAAATTTCTCATGGGTGCTCCGTTTGAACCTTTGCACTCTTGTCCTTTGAGATTACTGTCCTTCAAGACTATGTTCTTGGATGCGGTTACTTCCGCTCGCAGAGAGTCAATTGCAGGCACTTTCATCGAAGCCACACTTTGCTGTGTTTCACAAAGACATGGTTGTACAGAGTACGTCCCTCTTTTCCACCTACCGTAGTCTCTGAATTTCATTTGAGTCAAAAGGTGGTTCTTCCATCTTTTTACCCTCCCCCTTATCCTGGTAAGGAAGAGGAGCGTCTACATAGGTTGGATCCTAGGAGAGCTCTTAGCCTTTACATTTCTAGGATGTCCAGGGTCAGAGTGGACGATCAACTCTTTGTAGGATATGCTGGACACCGATTGGGCCAGGCTGTTACCAAGGTGGATTATCCTTACCATTACGGAGTGTTACCCTTTGGTGGGTAAAAACCCTCCTGATGGGTTGAGAGTTAACTCCACTAGGGGCGTGGCTACTTCCACCACCCTCCAGTGGGGTGTTCCTATTGGGAATATTTGTGATGCCGCTACTTGGGCTTCAATCCATACATTTGTAAAACATTATTCCCTGGATACTATCCATGATCAGGATATGGCCTTTGGGAAGGTGGTTCTTTATTCTGCAATCTCATTGGGTACTCCACTCCCCCCCCCCTCCATTTACTGATATTGCTTTGGGAGTCTGTCAAAGATGTGAAATGCGTTGGAGGACACAATCCATTTGAAGAACAAGTTACTTATCAACTGGTAACGTCCTTTCGACTGGATGGTCCAACGCATTCCACATCGCCCTCCCAGCCTGCCCCTCAGGAGAATTTCCTATGCGATTGCAGCTTCCATTTTATCCGAAAGGCTAAGTGCAGTCCAGCAGGCATCAGACGGGTGCCACGTTTCTGGGGGAAAAAACTTAAACTGAGGCTACGTGCGCTGTGCATCCTATTTATAAAATCCTGTGACTTCGCCCTTGACTGAGGCCTTCGAAGGACATGGACCCGATGCCAACGACGCAGGACACCCTCTGCCGAAAAGGTTTCCAAAGTGCACAGCTGTGGATATTACATGTCAAAGATGTGGAATGCGTTACAGGAACATCCAGTCGAAAGAACGTTACCAGTTGGCAAGTAACTTAAATGGACTGCAGAAAAAGCTCTGCAAAAAAACGTTTGAGTCTTACCTCTATTCAAAATAAACTACAAGAGTTTGAGAGAAGTATGTCGATGAATCAGTCGAGCACCTCGAGTAATAAAATCATCTGACTATGCTATTGAGTCCCGTGGAAATAGAGCTTCAGCATCTGCTCGTGATTGATTGCGCGTTACAGCATTCTAACCAGTTAAGTGAAAATGCTCTTTGATATACAAAATAAATGGACGGCCTCTAATTCATCCATCGCTATGGAATCTAGCATTGCGGATCAGAATTGGGACTCCACTCATATCCCAACTCCACCGACATGCCTGAAACATTGATGCTTCGGAGCTCCAAAGAACGATCTCTCACTAACTCCATTCCTCAAATTGTATGAAACATTGCTTGACTCCTTAAATGATCAAACCCCTCTGACCGCTATGCTACAATCGAATTTAACAGTAATAAATAGTCTTTAGTTAAAGTGGATTCTCGATTAGACAAAGAATCAGAATCTTTGCTACTCTGGCAAAATCGATTAGCTGATCTAGCGAGGAGAGAAGCTTCTGATAATTCCACATTAATGGACACAATCCTAGAAGATTGTAAATTGATGCATTCAATGTGGAAATCACAGAAGAATCATACACTTACAGTTGGTAAAGAAAGTGATTCTCCACAGTTGTGTGATAGAGCGATTCTACCTTCTAACCAATAACAACCTCCAAATACAAACTTTAATGACAAATGGCCTGATATGGTAACTGATCTGTCAGCGTCTAACCAAGACAGACTGAAGGTAACATATTCTCAATCGCTCACAAGAAAGAGCCTGCAAATCCTATTATGGCTCAAGGACTAGCAGTGAGGTTATGAAAACAAAGAAAAAAACAACCATCTTCAAAAGAAAAACAGAAGCAAACTGGTTCTCGAGCGTTAAAAAATGTACGCTCGCCCCACAAATTTACAGAAGTACAGCCGGCAAAAAAAAAAGAAATTGCATTAAATGAAGCAATGTTACCTACAATGGAGAGACTGTTTAACCATGTTGCCGGATGATTCACCACTACAAATGAGATCTACCGAAGGTATTGATAACTCTTCAGCTCTAAGTTACTTGGTTGATTTGTTAGAGCAAGATCCAGAGGATGCTCATTGGAACAATCTTTCTGAATCCGAATGGGCAGATATTGGGATGCTAGCCGCCAAACTCACCCAAACGCCCATAACGAGGAATGGAGTCAAATTTAAAAGTAGTGAATTGTCTGATGCAAGGGAAAATGTGACATCGACTGAATTTTGTACACTTGAACAAAAAAGGAGAAAATTCAACTCACAGAGCTGGCCTAAAGCGTCTGTAAAACTTCCCTTAAGAAAAGACGAGCAGTTTGATACATTTGAGTCAAAGAAGAAAAAATACAAAATTTAGAAAGGATACACAAAGGGCAGAATGTACCAATTCTGAATAGAATAACAGTGATTAAGTTATTTCAGCATGTCCCACAATTGCGCTCGATATCCACCTATGTAAGGATAGTAGAATTTGCTTTGGAAAAATCTATGGATGAAGTTGTGCTCCACCTGTCATTGTGGAAAATTAAGAAATCAATTCTGGACCAGAATACTAATTTATTGAGTTTGGGATGATGTGCAGGAATATCTAGCAATTTCACATAATGATGCTCACTAATCACAAAAGATATACTCTGCCAAGGGCAAAGGTAAAGCTACTTCAAATGTCCATCATACCACACAACATGAAGCTGTATTAAAACCAAATACTATCAATCATAAAGCACAACAGAAGGATCAGCGTGTCCATCAGCAACCACATTTCTCCCATAATAACTTGATGCAAAACGTGAGAGTCATTTAGAAGACACAAAGCAGCGAGGCACCAAATAACCAAAAATATCAGCCCAGATGGAATTTCAAATTACTTGCTTAAACACAATCCAGAGGCATGGAGTAGAATCCCTTTTTGAAATGTTCACACAAATATTAAACCAACCAGCTAACTCCATCATGGTGTGAAGCCATGATGCCGATTTTACAAAAAGGGAGATGGGCCGATAGTTGAGGGGATTATTTCTATCGCATTGATGGATTCTATTGGGAAGTTATTCGCTTCAATTTTGTTGAGATCTTAGTACCTGGGCAAAAAATGCTAAAATCCTGGACCTACATCAAACCGGATTTATTAAAGGAGTCGGCACCTCGTTAAATATCTTCACTCTAGGAATGCTGAAAAATAATGTAAAATCGAGAATATAAATGGCATTCCTAGACTTAGAAAAGGCGTTTGAGTCAGTCTAGCCAAACTATGGCTCAAACTAAGAGTGGAACTGTCCTAGAGATCTGATTGTGCGAGACTCAAGCCTTGTATTCAAATACCTCAGTAAAAATTAGATTATCAAATTCAGGCTCTTTATCATTGAACATTATAACTTGGAGGATTGAAGCAAAGATGCACTTTGGCTGCTTTCCTCTTTAGCCTTTACATTGCAGACATGAGTGAATCCCAAGCCTCCTTAAGAGCCTTTCCACCCAAGATAAATGGCCATTCTATTATTTGGATCCTCTATGCCGATTGTTTTTTTAGATCGAACTCCAGTTGGCCTCCAAAGGCGATTACTTTGTTCATCAATCCCTACAATCAATTGACAATTAATACCACAAAATCAACAATCAAGCAGATGTCTTCTGCTCATTGCCAAACCGCAAAACTCAACATTGGTGGATAAACTGAAAAAAAGCTTGAAGTAGTCAGTACCATGCTCTACCTGGGAGTGCTAATCAATAAAAACTCTGAAAACGCACATTATCAAAGTTTACGTATTAAGGCAAAATGCCTAGCAGCCAAAGGCAATCAGATTATGCAAAAATATGGGAAATACTGATTCCACTCATACTATTTCACCGCCAAAAAGTAACAGCCATTTTAACATATGGCGCGGAAGGAATGTTATGCCTACCATGGACAATATGGTCAGTTTTATAGGGCTTATTTTGGCGGATTTGCCTACATCTACCCAAATCTGTGAAGATAGCGGTAATTTGTCGAATTACATTTATAATCCCTTGAAAGCTTAGTCTTATGGAAAATCATTACCATGTACAGGAAAATTTAAATTGCAGAAGTAAATTCTCTGTTTGAATTCTTCAGTAATCAAATTGTGACCAATATTACAAAGTTGGTGTTTTAAGATAAGTGCAGTAATGAGATCGTAAAATCTGTGTGATAACACCTTGCTCGTTTATTCAACGATTAAGAAAAAAATAATTGAACAAGACTGGATTGAGACCGTGAGGTTGAGAAATTTAGATCCTCCGAGACCAAATCAAGGAAATGACAAAGGGCTTAATACACTACCATCTTATCTTGAAAGATTTCCATTGTCATCTTACCGAGACCTACTGCTTCGTTTAAGACTTAATATCTTGCTGACTAAAGAAGTATAACTAGAGAGGAAACCAATCTCTTGCAGTGAAGCCTTTTGTCGATTTTGTGAATCGGAGTGAATAGAATCTCTAATACACTGGGTGATAGTTTGTCCTAAATTATCATACTTGCATACAATATTCTTTAAGAAAACTCACACTGTGGCATACATGGACATTGACTCCGAATGGTGAGAATGCATGTTAATGGGTAAAAGCACAGGTTTATGTTTAGAAATGTTGACATTTGTGGAAGCAATTCTTAATGAGCTAAAGTGAAATTGATCTAAAAGAAGATGCTGTAAAATGAAAATCGTGAGTAGCGTGGTGATAAATATTATTCCGTTCCTTTTTTTTACCTTGATGTAATGATATTGTAAATGGTTATTTTTTAAATTTGTTCAGCGAACTGCGTCTGTCCCTTTTATAATTTTCTTTTAACCAATTAAAAAAAAGATATCCTCCGTTTCAAGTAATGTGAAAAAATATATATACAAGATCAAAAAAAACATTATTTTGATGTGCATGTAACATGTTTCAAAGCACCAAAGTACCTTATGTGCAGCGTTCGCCGGTACTTGTCCTGTTAAATCAGATTGCCATGCTGCCAAAGATTCGATACATCTGGCGTGATTTGTTTTTTGTTACTCCCTAAAATCAAATCGGTAGAAGTAGCCTACCCAAAAACTAGAAGGTAAACCTGTACATAATACGGCACTACATGTTCAGTACTCGTACCCTTATAGGGAGACTTATTTTAATTATGTGAGTTCCTGTTGAGTGAAACATGTAATGGACGTCTAGATTCCTTGGTTGTAACCACAGGGTCAAAGTATCACACATTATTTGGCGGGTTGTTGGTTCTGTGATGAGCCAAGGACATTGCCTGGAATGAAGGGAGTGTGCAAAATGAGTAGGTCTACCTTGGTGTCTGAGTCTATATGTTTGCATTAAATAGAAATAATGCAATCTAAATATAGTCTTACCCTTATTTGTTGTCATATGAAAGTATATTTTTCTTAGCCGTCTAGATCCCGTCCACATTCTATTTTTTGCCCAAAAGTTGTGAACAGTTACAAAGGTTCACTTATAGGAAGTAGTCAAGGCGCTGTGCTTGCCATTTCGGAATTTTTTTTGGTTTTCACGTCGGTCTGCAATATAAGTCATTAATGTTAAGTGTATGGGGCTATTCGGTCTTATGAACTGAATCTTGGTTTACTGATTCTCTCTGCCGTTCATAGTGCATGTTTCTCAACTATGTGTAGTCTGCGAATGTTTAGACTACACCCATTGCGTTTGGTCGCTACAGCAACCAGTGGTATTGGGTCACTGCTCTCTTGTAGGCGTACACTGTCTGATCACGTGTTTGGCTTACGTGATACCTGAGCTGCATAATTGGAAATAATTTCCTTACCTCAAAGTAAAGAGGCCCACAATTTCGCTTGATACTACTTTGTGTTATAGACGGCTCAAAGCTTTTACATAACAATTGGGTTTGGTGCCTTAGCCTTGGAATAATGTTGGAAGTTTTCGTCACGTGATGTGGTCACGGAATAAATCTGATAGCCACGTCATTGCATACATATTTATTGCTTGTGGTCCCTTAGACTTTGAAAAATGTTGGAATTGTCTCGTCATGTAATGTAGTCACATGACGGTGCTAGCCACATCAATGCATACATATCTGCACTCTCCGTATTAGTTCCCCAATGTTGGTCTGGATACATCTTTAGGCATGGTTTGGTATTGCATATACCCTTCTTGCTGGCAGATTCTTTGGACATTGTACATGGAATGTTTCCTACATCCAAAAAGTGCCCAAACGTCAAATAATCCCATAGATATGGTATATTATCTGGAGTTCTCCTTGTTCCAACAAACCTCACTGACTCTAATAGGTCCATATGTTGGAATTCTTAAAGATACATTGAATTACATATTTCAAACATGTCAATTTATAACCTTCGGCCAACTTAATACGCGCAGTCAATGCAGTAGATCATAAAAATATGCCAAGCTCATGTTCCTTGTTGAGACAGTTTAACGGATCTCAGATCACAGATGGTCCGTGCCTCCATTTGGTGCAGATATAATTCGCGATCACCTCCTCTTAGATGCGCTTTGGCCTGTTGTAGACCTACAAATCTGACATCTTGGCTATTGCCATTTTGATTAAATGTTTGTCAATGGGTGGTGAAGGGAAGTTTTGGATCTTGGCTGTTGAGGTTGGCCAAATGTTCCCGGATTCTGATTTCTCTAATCGTGCTTCCAACATAGACTTTCTTGCACACACACTACTGCATACATGACATATTTTGTTCTACACTTCATGAATCTTTGAGCTTCATTGTTAGTCCTCCAGGAAATTTATCATGGGTGAGGGGGCAAATTTGCAAAAGCTACAATTTCCACATTTGTGGAACCCAGTCATGGTGTTACTGAGCCGGTTTAGAGCAGCCTTACTGTCAGACTTTGAGACCAGAAATGAGGGACTCGGTTTATTTGTCAAGGTCGTGGATTTAGTCAAGATTATTTTGGGGTGCAGAGTAATGTATTTGGACATGTCCGGATCCAGCTTGAGGATATGCCAATGTTTGAAGCAGTCCATAGATATGACTGCTATTGCTCGTATATTTGGTAATAAAGCTGATATGATCTGGATATGACTTTCTGAGATTGTTCTTTGTTCAATAGTATTTTCCTGTTCAGATTCGATTGTGACCTAGCTTTTTCAATGTATTTGGTAGAGTACCCTCGTTTCTTGAATCTCTGTCCGAGCTGTTCACATTCTGATAGAAAAGCACTGTCGGGGCTACAATTCTGCCTAGCTTGATGGAATTCTCCCATGGGTATGTTTATCACTCCCCTTTATGGCAACTAGTAGCATTAAGAATAGAGTTCACTGCCGTTGCTTTTCTATGTGTATTTGTATGTAATAAGTTAGTGATGCATATATGAGGATCCAAGAAATCAATATTTGACCTGTGAATTATATGCCAAAAGTTCTTATAGTATTGTAGGAATCTGGCAAATTTTTCCTGCAAACCATCCCATATGACAGTCTTTATGGCGTTTCCATAGGAACATTTCCTTGGAATATTAATTATAAACAAATTTGTGCCCTCAAAAGTCCATAAAGAGATTTGCAAGTGACTGAGCGTATTTGGGTCCCGTAGCCACTCCACTTGTTTGGAGAAAGTATTGATCATTGAAGAGAAATTGGTTGCGACTAAGGGTGAAGTTTAAGTAAGATTTGGTCATTTCGACATGAGTGGTGTATGAGGCAGAAAAGTTTCGAAAGGAGAAATTCTTTCTTTGAAGGTTTTCAGACTGTCTTGTGTCCTGCTACTAGGGTTGAGGAGGAGAGACAGAGGTGGGTCTCAATTGCTGTAGATTCTAGCTTGGGGCTCTCATGGGATATCTTTAGTGCAGAGTGGCTTTTGGCTATTGGGCTGAATTTCGGGCCTGGCCTTTCGGCAATCGTGTTACTAAATTTATATTGGAATCCCATTATAGTTTCCTTTGATACTATACAGGATGGCCTGGGAGAAAGTATGTCTGATTGGATTCAGAGGGGACGTGGTTATCTAGTGATTTTGGGAGGCAACTTTGATTCGTTCTGTGCAGATGGGGCCTGATGGAATTCCATGGGGGCTCTACCGACTAAGCAACATTTGAATATAGGAAGAGGTATTCAGTGAGATTTTCTATTGGGAAATTGGGACTTGTCCTTATTAGATCACCCGCCTGCCTCTCTTGCCCCCAAATTCAATCTGGCACTACGGAAGACTGTCTATAAATTTAATCAGCTACTGCTTGTCTTTGAAGGAAGCCACCCTTGATACCCCTGGTGGTGACTCTAGGGATGGGGGTATTGCAGCTACATATTCTATTGTCTTGTATTCGTCAAGTTCAAGCCCATCATAGCCTGGGTAATTTGAGTAAGAGTTTACGCGAGTGATAATCTCTGTCGAAGTCTCGTAAAAGGAGGGAATTGGTTGGGCTGGAGAGATTGGGGCTGTCTGCCTCAGAGTATGATATGTGCAAGTGCAGACTCATTTTGAGACATCAGAACTATGTGAAGTCTCAGGATGGACTCATCTTTTGCGTATTCAGCATATGCTGGAGTGCTTGTGTAAGGTCAAAGGACATTTTTGGTCGTCTGTTAACAAGTTACTGGGAATGCTAAAAGGAGTATGAACTGCCCTATAGACTCTGAGAAATGTGCTTTACCTGATGACTTCAGGGTCTCTGAGGGTTCTGTCCAGGGCGTTACTGTCATGAGCTTACATACTTGGAATAGGGAGGATTTTGTGTGGGCCATTGGTCGGTTCAAGCCGCCCTGGGTCCGGATCGGTCTTATTCCTTTTGTTCTTAAACAGGAACTGGACTTCTGGGCTGAACTTCTAAAACCAATATTTGACCATATTTTTCTATCACAAACTGTGCCTGTTTCTTGGGTTAAATCGATTATTGTACCTATTTATAAATGGGGAGACAAATTGGTCTTGTCCAATTATTGACCTATCACATTGACAGATGCTGCTAGTAAGGTTTTTCCAGTCTGCTATTAAGGGACCTTAACCATGCCATCCGAGAATGTAATCGAAGTCAGTTTCAGGTGGGGTTTCGAGAAGAGCTGGGTACTTCATTCAAGGCTTCCATCTTGTCACATCTGAGAGACTACGTTCATCACTCTCGTGGGGGGAAGTCTATATAGCCTCCCTGGATATGGCTAGCGCTTTTGATGGCGTTATTAGGTCCAGGCTTTGGCATAAAATGTATTCCTTAAACATCCCCCGTAATTTGGTGCAATTGATTGCTTTATTACATACATCTACTACCGTACGTGTTCGGCTGTCCGAGGTTGGTGTCTTGACGCCAGAGATGGATACCTGTACAGGAGTCAAACGGGCGTGTACCCTGGCACCGACATTTTTAACTATACGTCTGCGCTGTTGAGGGACTCTGGCAGAGTCCCTCCATCGCTCCGGCTAGGTTGGAGAGTGAGGTTGGAGTGGGTGGATCGCCTTTGCAGACTATTTCATACTCTTCAATAGAACGTCCCACGGTCTTAGAGTGAAGATGCAGCTCTTTATTAAATATTCCCAGGATAACCACCTCTTTCATAATGCTTCCAAGTCTAAAGTCTTAGTTCTATCTCGTAGAACTAAGGGTCAACATTTGGTTTGGACTATAGGACCCGATGGTGTGGAGCAGGTCAAGACTCATTTATTTGGGCTATCATTTGGCGAATAGGGTCAGTATTGACTATTGGAAAATCATTTTGGCTGATGGTGAAGTTTCTAAAGCAGAAGGTCTGTACATTTTCTCTGCTGCCCCTGAGGCGTTATCTGGCCAAATTTGAGTTGATTTATACGGACTTGACCTTTGCTCCCACAATATGGGCGACATCTTAAACATTCTTCAGGGTAGGATTTGGAAGAACGTTCTGGGCCTTTTGATGGCTATATCTAATGCTATCATTAGACACGAGCTGGGTCTGGTGTCATTGAAGGCCAGGTATGTATGGAGACCGCTTTCATTCTTCCGAAGAGCGATTGTCTCCATCCCCCCCACCCCCTTCAATTCCCTATATGAGAACTTGAATTCTGCTATGCTTGATGGTACTGTTCCGTCCATTGGAGAGTTTAGAGATTGGATAATTGCAGTACTGGCTTGTATTAATGGCTCCCATGAAGATCTGGTATTAAGACCAGGGCACATTAAAAAGATCTGGTTTAGGTTTCACTGGTTTGAGACAGTGGATTGCATCTCAACATATGTCGACTATGAAGAAAATTCTCAGTATGTGCATGCAAGGCAATGCTTACTGATGTATCTTCAGCAATTTCCTTGCTCCATCATAAGTACGAATTACATGTGCTTCAGGCTAAATCAGCTGCCTGTTTATGAAAAGATCAGACATTGGAGTAAGACTCAAAGCATGGCTGTCTTGAATGCATCTGAGAGCAATTGCAGGTATTGTGGAGTTATTGACTCATAAGAGACCCCAAAGTATTTGGTTGTTGCCTGTTCGTTTATTTGATTAAGAACGTGCCAAGTCCTTCAGGTAAAAGATCCCTGACTGTTCAGAAGTGTCCAGGAACCTGTTTTGGTGGTGTACATGGGGCCCTAGCTCTGAATTCTTTTCTTAATTTTTCTTAGTTCTGAGCTGGATAAGAAAAATCTAGAAACTGGTTTTTATTTGAATTGATTTTATTGAAGAGTCTGTGTTCTATCTTGGGTTATTTTGATCGTCATTCCTTTTTTCTAGAAAGATGAATTATGTTTGATAAAATTCTGTATATATTGAATTAATGTGATTTATGTATTTTTTCTTTATCATTCTGTTTCTTTTTTTCTGTTTAATGAATCGTGTTGTGTAAGGTTTTTTGTAAACTAAATATGCAACAAAAAAAGAGAAGTCAATATTGTCAAATGTTAGACAATGCTGGATTGACGTGTATAATTTCACATCTAATGTGGCCGAATTAAATTGTGGTTGTCATACAATTTGGTCTAGTAAATTCAGGGTGTGGGTGGAGTCTCAAAGGTATGCTGGAATTTGGGGCACAAGGTTTTTTTTATTGCTGAATCAATATATTCCGAAAAGGTCCTCAGTTGCCCAACCTTGTCCGCTGATAATTGGTCATACTGGGGGAAGCTGAGCAGTCTTTGTGGACTTTAAATAAGAAGTACTTAGTTGGCATTAGTGGTTTGGATCTGATTAGAAACGATTTTTCATTATTAGTTAGTAGTCCTTTTGAAAACCAGTCTTGTACTAAAGTAGTAAGCTCTCCTTGTGTTTGATTAGTAGGATATGTGCTTAATTGCTTATAGCAACCCAATGTTAAGTGATCATTAGCCATTTGAATATAGTCTTACCTGTTGAGGACAATGCGACCCCCCCCCCCTCCCCCCACCCTGCTTTGTCAGCCTCTTTGATGTTAATCTTGGGGTCCCGAGCTAATTCTTGTAAGGCTAATCTTTCAACCTTGGTGAGATTTGATTTGACGCTTTTATAGCTCCTGGCTTGGTCAATGTAGTTGTGAATGCCACTGGTAACTGCTTGGTAAAAGACATCAATTACGCTTTCATTTGTGGGTGGTGGATTAAATTTTGATCTTGGTTGATCATGAATGTTAAGATTCCTCTGATGTAATCCCAGTTAATGTATTTCTGCAACAGTTGAGGTTACCTGGAAATTGTAAATGAAAATCAAGTTGTGATGAAGTTTCATTGTAGCAGAAAAAAATTGCCTTACCTTCTCTTATTTCCTGAATACACACCGCTTTGTTGCACAGCGCCTATTTGTGGGACCACTAAACTTTTGTCTACAAATTGAGGTTGGGTAACCTCTAAGCCCCATGCTAGTCGCGGCTGTCCTTTACTTTTAGTTCGAACTAAACTGAGACCAATTAACAATCCAACTAAACTATATTTTGAGACTCGGCGCACTTCCAATCTCTATACCCCACAGAATATAGACTTTAATTAGAAATTAGCCCATCGGATGAATTTTAGTTTCCCAATTCATAGCTAGGCAGACATACTGTCCGTTGCTCTGCAGGTCGTTAAGGTGCTCAGGGTGCAAACACATTTCTGTTAGCAGTGTCAGCCTTTTGTATGCAGGATGGAAGATTTCCAGCCCAATGAGCTTGCAAAGCGCCAGTTAACTGGCAATTTGGTGATAATTAAAGTCACCCACACACAGTGGCCATTAAAAAGATTGGTTTATAGCCACGAAGTCCACGATCTTGACAGGCAAAATAAGTTGCGCTAGGCCATTAAGCAAATGTTTTGTAACATCAGGACAAGCAATGAGCTGGAGGTTTGACGGGGAATTCACATATCTAGTTTATTGCACAATTCGATTTATTGCATGTATTAAATCCCAAAGTACACTGGGTCAACTAGATCAGCTAGGATGGCATTATTGTGCATTCTTGTAGTTTACCATTGAGGATGCAAAAATTAAAACCATAATTTTTTAGTGTAAGGTCCTAGAGGGAGTTGCATGTTATGTAAGCCTTATTATGCAATTTGTATTTTGTAGGTAAACGCTATAAGACATTACTGGAAACCAGCTCTCTGTCCGCACTAAGAGCCCACATCCAAACCTGCGTCTCTGCTGCATCTAACAACTTGGCCGAACTCTTTGAAATCTGCAAGGAGCTGGCAAATCCTGCTGCAGTCCCTACCTCTCCTGTCTCCTCCCAGGCTCCCTCTATGCTCTCCTCTACCTCTGGCCTCCCTGTGGCCACCTCTCCTCCCTCCTTCTCTTCCTTTCCTCTGTTCTCCCCCAACAAGGTTTATAGACTAGTCCGATCTAAAAGTCTTGTCGAAACAGGTTCTTCCAAAACCATCAATGACTACATAGACACCCTCGTTCCTGCTCTGACTTCTGCAACCACACCTTTGCCACTGGATCCTCCCCCACCGAAGCACTCTTGTGCACTCTCTTAAACCCTCAGCCGACCTATCCTGCTCGGCTAACTATTGTCCGATCTCATCACTCCTTTTCCGGGCAAACTCCTGGAAAAGCTGGCTATCTCCCAGCTTAATCTTCACACTGAATCTGTTGGTTGTCTCATGACCTCCAGTCTGGCTTCAGAGCAGCCAGAAGCACAAACTGCTCTCCTGGACATCCGTGAAGACCTGCTCTCTAACCTTAATTCCAATCTCCCCTCTGCCCTCATCTTACTCTCTTCTGCCTTTGAGTCGGTCAACCATGCCATCCTGATCAATAATAGTCTGTGATGACCTGGGTATCACTGATCAGGCCCTAGTCTGGCTGACCTCGTTCCCCTCTGACCTGCCCAGATCCAACTTGGGTCCTTACTTTCCTCTATCTCGCTCTCTACCTGTGATGTTCCCCCAGGGATCTAACCTCTCTCCCTGACTGTTCAACCAATACCTGGCACCTCTCGCCCACCACATTGCCGCTCTCTGCTCCAACTTTCAATGCTATGCGGATGACACTCTGCTCGTTTTCAGGCTCCACTCTGCCATCTCTTCCTTCTCTCCGGACTATCTGCTATCCAACGATCTCTGCCTTAATGCCAGTAAGACAGCTCATTGGCGCACCTGTGCCCTCCTTTTCGTGTCACTCTGGGCTGGCCTCCCTTGGCCCTCTTCCTGCTCCCACCTTTGAGGCTAAGAACCTCTGGGTCATCTCTGATGTCTCTAAAAGGTCAAACTACCAACTGCACCTCCTCAGAGGTATTCTTCCTGTCCTCTCCTTTTCTCAGAAGCTCACTGTCTCTAGCACTCTTCTCTCTAGGCTGGACTACTGCAACAGCCTTTCTCAATATGCCTGCTTCTACTCTCTGCAACTCATCAAGAACAGGACTGCAAGGTCCTTGGCCTCAAGCCCAGGGATCGTATCTCTCCAGCACTGAAATCTCTACATTGGTTCCCAGTGGTTGCAAGGATTAAGTTCAAGACACTCTGCATTGTCCACAAGGCCTTCTAGGGCCTGGGTCCTCAATACCTCCAACTCTCTCTTCGTAAATACCTTTCTACTTGAGCTGTTTGCTCATCCAACAACCTCAGGGTCAGTCGCTTCTCCAAGCAGTAAGTTGTTAGATCTTTCTTTGACTGGGGCCTCCCTCTGGAACAGCCTCCCTGCCTCTCTGAAACTTGAGAACATCTCTGGTTCTGGAAGCATCTCAAGACGTTACCATTTGCTTCTGCCTTCTCTTCCGAACCTCTTCTGATTTCCTGTCTGATACTGCACTAGTCACCTGGCTACCCTCCGATTACTGCACTGCCTGCCGGCATCCCTTGCACTTGGGTCTGTATCTGTAACCCTACAGTCTCCCTACCTGCTCTTTTGGACTCCTGCTGTCTGTACGTCTTGTTTTGAACCCATGTACAGCACTGCCCCTCCCCTTTCTCCTTGCACTTTTCCCCTCCCCTCCACTTGTGCATTCTCAATGTCACTTGGCCTAGTAAGATTGCTGTCTCTGGCCTCCCTCTGGTCCCCCTTCCTTTCCTCATCACACCTTGAAACACTTGTGTATAGGCGAGTTACAAAAGCCATATCTTAACATCCAACTGTTTGACCCAAAGTGGCAAGATGGTGGAACAGGTGAAGGGCTTGGTCCACCTGCAGCTGAGATCAAATGATTGGTCTAGGACTGCTGGTTTAGCTTATGACCAACGTCCACCAGGCTCAATGTTTGGCTCCACAGGCTAACTGGTGCAGTACAAACATACCATATTCAGTGGGGTCTGGCATGGATTCACATGCTCATGAATATTCCCCGTCAGGCTGGGAATCCTCAATAAAGAAATCAGTTTTTGTTCTGAACTGTCTTTCTACTAACCAATCACTGGTCTCTGGGTCATACTGCCCCAGCCAATGACTGCCCTCTACCTAGGCCCCTCCTCTGGCAGCCATCAGATTTTTACTGCACGTTCAAGTGTTGGGAGACCTCGTGTTATCTCTCGAGCTTTTACTGTGTTTTTTCAAAGAGTTTACTCTAATATTTTCGGTCAGTCGAGCCTCAAGCTCCGATTCTACTGCCGATCAACAGGGACCCGTTTCGGAATTTCTCCATGCCCCTCAAGGGCAAATTTTTGTCGAGTTCTCAGTTCTTGGAGGATTCCGGAAGATCTTTGAGGCCTACCCCGCGTGGTCATGGACCAGGACAAAGGAAGCAAGACACCTGTTGGATCCAAGCTGTTCTGGAGCTGCCCTGGATGTGGACTACAGAATGTCTTCAAGGAAGATGAGCACTCCCGGTGTCTCTACTGCCTTCACGAAGACAAATCGCACGTGGAAAAGGACTGCTTTATGTAAGAACATGTCTGACCGGACAATGAGGGATTGTCGTACTAGACTCACCAACTGTCTGGAGGGGAAGAGCCCAGCAGCAGGTGAGAAGTCCGAGCAGTCTTCTAAGACCTTTGAGGGCGCTCCGGGGACAGGGGCCCAACAAAAGTAAAGCACTGTGAGTCCGCGGGCACCGGGAGCGCCGATGGTTCGGGCTCTTCGGCTGCCAGGCAGGGCGCGATGTCACAACGCCATCATCCACAAGCCAACGCTCTGACTCGGTAAAGAGTAAGTCAGAGAACCCGGGTAAGCTTCGGGAGAAGCCCCGGTCGATCCCGATGGAGACATTCAAGGGGGACCGGGTCAGCGACCCTCCCCTAAGTTGAAGGCCTCAGGCTCGCCTAAGGTCGTGAAGGCCTTGATTCACCCGGCAAAGGCCTCAATTGAAGGAGTTGTGTCCCTGGCGAAGCCGGTGGAGGCTACCCCAGTGGAGACTACTTCCAGGCCTAGAGTTTTCCTGCCACCCCTGAGGGAATAATTTTTTCAGCCTATCGAAGACCCCCGGGAGGAGAAAGGGGGGGGGGGCACGGCAGCCATAAGACAGATACCACCTCCGAAGATTAGCTGGCTGTGGTTGCAAAGATCCTGGACAAGAGGTTCAAGGAAGTCCGGTCCTACGGGAGGGATCCCGACGAGGCAGACGTAGAGAGCAACGGTGGAACCGCTGGCCGTGGAGGAGACTGAAGACCCCACTCCCTAGTTGTTGCTCCCGTCGCAACCGATGCCTATGCCACAGGACAACTCAGGAGCAATCTTAATGGCTTTCCAGAACCTGTGTATTGAGATATGGACAAGGTTGCCCTTACACCAAGTGGACGATCCAGTGGCGCCTGGACCGTCGGAAAGCCCACCGAACAAGCAGAGGCGAATCCATCCCCCCTCCTTTCCGGCCTCCACCTGCTTCCCCTCCACCGAGGGGTGAGACAGGAACGGGGACGGACGATGACAGTGGTGACGACGGGACGCATCCCCCATCAACCCCTGCAGCTACCTCCCGGGGAAGGCATGATCTTTTATTGCACTTTACCGTAAACCCAAAAAGGGGCTTGAGACATCCCCCCCCCCCCCCCCCCCCCGGCAGCTTAATGCCACTTGTTCAGGAAAATGCTATTTGTATGGCCACAACATGATACTGACAATGGTTACAAGCCCTTCCATCCAATTGGGAGAGTTGGGACTGCGGCGCTTAATAGTAAGCTCGCAACAGTTGGCTTGCAACAGTCAAAAGCCTTAGCCGAAATGTTACTACATTGGGCAGTTGCATCCATTTAGGCTAAAGAATCCCAGAGCTGGCATAAACAAGGCCCACACCCACGCTACCATATCTATCTCCAGTACAGGCATGCAGGCGAGGGCCTAACCCACTTCACATTAGCTTCCTGGGCCACTTCCATCCCGGCCTCAAGCGTGCGTGCCCCTGCCCCCCCTTCAACCATCATGGGGACCCCTACCCCCAGCATGGGGACCCCTACCCCCAGCATGTCCCTCACGACCTGTCTACTCCAGTTGCTGCTTCCCCCCTCCTCAGTTCCTCCCGCGACCTCCCCCAGGCCCTTACTGGTCCACCCCTCCTTATCTTGGATCTGACCTGGGCAGAGGGCTGCCCAGCAGCCCCTGTGGCTAAGGACCTCAAGGCAAAGGGCAGCTCCAACAGAGGCGGCTCAAAGTGTCAGCAGGTATCCGCTGGAGATGCCAGGGGAAGCCAGTGGCCAGCAGTCAACTAGCACCAACCACCAAAGTGTGGCATGGGTGGGGAGTATAGCAATTACTCCACTAAAATCTTTTTAAAAAACTGCCACTCTACATTACCCTACCTCTGAACTGTGAGTGTTAACATGTGCCACATTTGAATGGAATAGTGAATGATAGCATGTGCCACACTTGGATATAACCGTGAACAATAGCCTGTGTCGCACCTAGATAGGATAGTGAACGTTAGCATGTGCCACCGTTAGACGGAACTGTGAATGTCAGCATATGCCACACTTAGATGTAATCATATCATGAACATTATCCTGCGTCACATCTAGATAGGGTCGTGAATGTGCTACAATTAGAATTTGTCAATGCTAGCATGTGTCTCACTTGGATGGAACCATGCATTGCATCTTGATGGAAATTTAAAGGTTAGCATATCTCACACTTAAATGGAATTGTGAATGAAAGCATATGCCACACTTAACGGCATGGTCTAGTGAAAAATGTTATTTAAAAAATAGATGGGCAACATAAAAATACTAGCATTCTTTTTTAAAACTTCCTATGTAAAATTCTGAGCTATTCAAGCTCAAAATTTGCAAAAGCAAGCACATGGGCGCATCCATTTTGTGAAATGGATGCCCTCCTGTGCTGGCTTTTGCGGCACTAATGAAGGAAAAGCCAGCCAGCTGTAGTAAACAAAAGCTACCGCTGGGTGGCTTTCCCTTCATTAGTGCTGTACGCGGAGGACAGGGACCGGAGATTAGAGCAGGAAAGCTGCAGCTGAATCTCGGTAAGTGCTATTTATTTTTAAAAAAAATAAGCACTAGCTGCGGTTTTTTCTAAGTTTTCCGGGCTGGAGGACATGCTGGAGCCTGGGCCAGAGTTCAGCAGGTATCCCGGCAAGGCATAAAATAAGCGGTGTCGCATAGCAATTTGCTATGCAAGTCTGTGGGTTTGCTAATCAAATGGACACTTGTGTAGCAAAGTTAGCTATTTAAGTTTCCCTCTTCAATGAAAGCACAGCTCGCCCTACATTCCTCTTACCCTCGGTGCTCTCTTCACTCTTTTCTCTGTTCACTTCAAGTGCTAATGGAGAGAAAGTGCAGCAGTAATTGTCTCCTCCACTCTTGAGTGCCAAAGTCATGTGTGGGAGTGCTAGGCAGGACATTTTTCTTTTTCAAATAATTGCAATCCAGAAGTAATCAGGATGATACTTTTATTAAACTTTCTATATCCTGTCTGGAAAAAAATGTATGTGTCAACTTTATATTTTTTAAAAGATGGTTGTGCTTAGGTTAGTTTTGCATACATCTTGCAACTGGTGCTCTACCCATGAGCGAACCTATACTCCTTGACATTCTATAGCAACTCCTTGTTGCTTTATAGTAGGTACCCTGAAAGTGTGATGACCACAAACTACAATATTTCACCTAGTTTGCCCAGTTCTTTGCCTGCTATGCAATCCACTCTGCTTTGTCTTTCTTACCTTTTACATAATCAATACACAAAGCGAACTAGATGCTTATGCAAAGTATTGACCAGTAGTTACATCCAGTCTGTACATCTACAGATCTACTGCACTACCAAACACTGTAGTTAGCCTCCAGAGCTCTCGCGCTGCTTTATGCTTAGGATTGTATTATATATTACCACCTGTGGGAGACAACTGGCCAAACTGTTTTTAGAGCCTTTTTTATCATAGCTATGTTTGTCCATTCATGCAGCTAACCTTTTACATTTTACAGACTCATCTTTGGCTCGCAAAGTCTTTTCGGCCACTGGCATAGTCTAGTAGATTTCATGAAGGGCGAGTAGCATTTACAAGAGAAGTTTGAAACTTATAACATTTACTTTGTTTGCAGTAAATATCAAATAAAAGTTTCACTGTGCGTGGCTGGCCTCTGGGGGCAGCAGTGTGCCAAACATAGTGGGTTTGTAGTAACATGCACCATTTTACAGAAATCGCGTTTTTAAATTTGTTGTCCTCCGTTCCTATGATTAGAGTGCATTTCTCTTAGGCTGAATAGGTAAACTAATTTACCCGACCTGTAAGTCTAGCTGAAATTTAAAGAATTGGCAAGACCCGAGTCCTCTCACTAATGCCTTATTTCAGTGGAACTCATAAGTGCTGTATTGTTGCTCATTTCATGTCTTGGGTGCAAATAACGTTTTATGACATAAACAATATTGGTAGACAATTGCTAATCAAATGGGTCTGTTTGCTAATCAAAAAACATTTAATTAGCAAACTCTAAAATCAATTTTAGAAAACGAATGTATGCCTTGCCCTTTGACCAGTGTGCGGAGCAGTCTGGTACTTCAGCAGGGGCGAAGTCGAGAGAAAGCAGAAGCGAAAAGGAAAGTCTTGAGTTGCTTCTGGAGGTGGTTCTACTAAGGTTTGATGGGCAGGGAGGCTGTTCCAGAGGAATACCCTGGCTGAGGAGAGATCTGCCACCAACTCTCTGCTTGGAGAAGTCTGATCCTCTGAGTTGGAGGTGGATACGCAGTGAACTCGAGGGAAGATGTTTTGGAAGAGAAAGTTGGAGGTAGAGCGGCCCCAGAAATCCTTGTGAATCATGCAGAGGTCTTGAACGGTATCGGGTAATATTATCCCCCTATAGATGGTCGCCGTAAATGATATTGCGGGGAAAAAGGCGTGGCGATTTTATTTGGGTGACCATATATATGGGGACAGGGGTTGCAGGGATGTCCCCGCTCCCCATGAAGAAAAAACAAAGGTTTGGGGGTTCCAGGGGTGTCACCCGCATGTTCCATGTAATGTCCCCACAAAAAAACTGCCATTTTTCGGCGATGTTTTTGCATGGCGATATTTTTGCGGGGACATTACATGGAACCTCTTGAACTTGAGCCTTGCAGCCATTGGGAGGCAATGAAGAGTTCAGTGCTGGAGGAGGGATACGATCCCTGGGCTTGAGGCGAAGGACAAGTCTTGCAGTCCTGATCTGGGTATGTGGTAAAGGTTGAAGAGTAGAGGCGGCAGATTGAGAAAGAGGCTGTTGCAGTAGTCCAGCTTAGAGAGGACCAGAGCTCTGGAGACGGTGAGTGTCTGGGGGAAAGTTAGAAAAGGAAGAATACCTCTGAGGAGGTGCAGCTGGTAGTTGGACTTCTTAGAGACATCAGAAATGTGAGAGGAGAGGGTGGAGTAGAAGATGATACGAAGGTTCTTAGCCTTGCAGGAAGAGGGTCCAGAGTGGCTAGCCAGAGAGGAAAGGAGAGGGCAGTTGTCCCAATGAGGATCTCAATCTTACTGGCATTAAGGTAGCGATCGTTGGCGGCTCTCCTTTCCTGAATTGCGGCCAGACAGTCTGGTATGAGAAGGTGCAGAGGTGACCGAGGGGAGCCGGAAAGAGCTGGGTGTCATCCACATAACACTGAAAGTTGGAGCAGAAAGTAGAGATGCAGTGGGCGAGAGGTGCCAGGTATTGGTTGAACAGCCAGGGAGAGAAGTTGGACCCCTTGGAACTTTGCAGAGGGGGAGAGAGTAGAAAGACCCCAGTTGGGCCTGAGAGGGTAGGTTTGTGAGAGATGTCAGCCAGGCCAGGGCCTGATCAGTGATACCCAGGTTATCACATGGGCATTTGAGTAGGATGGCATGGTTGACCATGTCAAAAGCAGAGAATAGATGGAGGAGAATGAGGACAGAAGGGAGATTAGTTTGATTGCAGAGCAGGTGTTCAGGAGAGCAGTTTCCATGCTTCTGGCGGCTCTGAATCCAGACTGGTGGTTGTGGAGGCAACCAACGGATTCAGTATGCAGATTAAGTTGGGAGATGGCCAACTTTTCCAAGTGTTTGCCCAGGAAAGGAGTGATGCAATAGTTGCCAGAGAGGAGGAATTGGCCGAGGGCTTCTTTAGGAGGTGCACAAGGAGTGCTGAAGGGGAAAGTTCCATTGGCAAAGGAGTGATTGCAGAAATTGGCCAAGGCTGGAGCAAGGGTGTCGATGTGGTCCTTGATAGTTCTGGATGAGCAGGGGAGAACCTGCTTTGACAAGACTTTCATGGATCGGACTTGTCTAAAAACATAGGGGTGAATGGGGGAAAGGATGAGAAAGGAGGAGACTTGATAGGAGGAGGAGGAGGAAGAGGTAGAGATATTGGACAGGATGCCCAGAGTTTTAGTGATGAAACTAGAAGCCAAGGCCGTGCAGAGGGCTTGGGAAGGAACAGGAGAGGTAGAAACTGCAGCAGGATCGGCCAGCTCCTTGCAGATTTTGAAAGGTTTGGCTGAGATGTTAGACAGCACAGACGCATGCTTGGATGTAGGCTCTCATCTTAGAGAGGACAGGGTCTCTACTGCCTTTGAAGCAGGCGGCCAGTTTGTCGGCGGCGGGGGGGGGCCACAACTTGCTCTCCGCCGCCCTCCACTTGCTCTCCGCCGCCCTCCACTTGCTCTCCGCCGCCCTCCACTTGCTCTCCGCCGCCCTCCACTTGCTCTCCGCCGCCCTCCACTTGCTCTCCGCCTTCAAGAGAATGCTCATGACCAGAGCAAGGACATCAGATTGTTAGAGATAAGTCAGCCAAAGGTGCAGGAGGAGATAAAGTGGCGAAAGCCTTAACTGGCACACCCTTCATGGGTCGGATGACCGAGAGGGTAGGTGGTAGTGCTTGAGTTGGCTTGGCCTGAGGGGTAGAGATGGGGGTAAAGGACATTGATCACTCCAAGAGGGAGGAGTGGTGAGGGTTTTGGGGAGGTCTGAGATCTGAACATCCAGAGTGTGCCCTGCTGTGCAAGTCGGGCCACAGAAGAATAGTGTCACAGAGGTTGCGAAGAGTCCCGAAGTAGTACTGGTAGCATCCAGTTGGATGGTCAGGCCTCCAAGAAGGATACATTGAGATGAAAAGGCAAGGAGGGAGGGGAGGTCTGCCCACTCGGAGGAAGAGGGTGCCCACTGTGGGGGGGGGGGGGGAGACGGAACAGATCATTGGGGGGGGGGCATAGGCCTGGAGAGGGAACGACAGAGTATGTCGGTAGGGGTCTGTCTGGAGGAAGCACTGGTGTAGGTATCAGCGATGGGGGAGGCCTGGGTTGGAGACCAGGTAGTTACAAGGGTGGAACACGAGAGGGAGAGGAGAACAAAGAGCAAAAACTGACTTAACAATCGGATGCAGTACATAACCAACAAAGCACAGCGCCCAACTGGGAACCTAGAAGTAGAGGCTACAAATGAAATGCACACCAGAAATAAAGCCTCGAGCACAACAGGGAACATGGAAGTGAGAAAGCAGATGTAACACAGAGCCAAAACGCAGAGCTCAACAGGAACCTGCAAGTGAAGAATACAGCAATGCAATGTATTGCCAGACCATTGAAAACGCAATATCAAAACTGCAGAGAACAGTCCATGCCATTAAGAAGGCCTAGAGCAAGGAATGCAGTGGAGCACAACACGTCGTAAACAGTACACAATAGATCGAAGGATGCAGATGCTCTTGCCTACCGTGGGATGCATTCCGAGGCCGCCTACCACATGCAAACCAGATGACTGATGTGCCAAAAGGCTTTGGATGTTCTGACGGGGGAACTCATAAAATCGGCCGATTGGCCGCAGCCTTTCGGCATTGACCAGAGGGAGAAATCAGCGGGCAACATCGCACCTCAGAACAAGGTGCCTTCTGAGGCCCACTCCACATCAGACAGCCAAAGGCCCCACAAGGGTCTTGATGGAGCTAGCCAACAAGACATTGGCTGCAGGAACAGCCAAGCATTACAGTAAGTGCCTGGCTACAGTACAAATCAGAAATCGAACTCAAGTATAAATGAGATGGTGGTTACATGGGCTTGTAGCCAGAATAAAAATCATGGTCTAGGAAGCACACATCAGTAATAGCATATTTTGTAAAATTGGCTGGGGGGGGAGAACCAACCGTGCACTGACGGGGTTATGCTTTCAAGGGGTGGGGTAAACTTGAGGGGCCAGTGATGGACAAAACATGGACCCTGAATTTTGAAAGCTAAAAAAAATGTTAAAACTGGGTGAAATATATTCACACATGAGACCAAGTGTTTAGGGCAGCTTTGCGCTGGCTGCCTTTGCAGCCCTTGGGGGCAGCGAGGTGATAGTCTCTAATACAAATGCCAAGGATGGTTTGGCCACATTAGATGCACCCATGGGGCGGGACTGCATGACCATAGAGACCAGAAAAAACAGGAAAAGGTAGGTTCTAGTTCTTAATGCACTGGGAAGGGAAGGCCAGGCCTTCAGCTGTTTTCAGTTCCTGCTATTCTCAAAAAGGTTTTGCTATGGCTCGCTGGGACCGCGCAGATTATGGAACCACTCTCTTATGGAGATGTGGCTGCACTCATTCTGAAGTGGGGGGGGGGGGGGCATAGGGCCAAGTGGTCAAGAAAACGGGGGGCTGGACAGCAGGATGTTTCAGAAGATACAGAAGGCCAGATCTGATTTAAACAAATATTTCAATAGATGAAGAAGCCCCCCCCCCCACAAACCTCCTACAAATTGGCCTGGATACGGGTAAGTTCCTTATTGGGCAGGACAGGGCCTAGGAATCCAGAGACAAACAACCCTTTAGAAGCACTCACTCCTTGGTGGGCCACCAGGGACATGAAATGGGATGAAATACTTGAGGGGCTAGCAGACTTCTTGGGCTTCAGAGACCCCTCTGAATACCTAGTAATATATCTGAGGGGAGTGGGGCAGGGAACTTGTAGAAATGGGAAGAAAAGTCAGCACAAGAAATCTGCACATCCCTAACAGGGATGGCAAGAAGCTGGAAAGAAACTGATATGCATGGCAGAAATGGTGCCCAGGATAATATGGAGAGGTGCCTCATCAATCTGAGCCATTGACATAGCTAGGATAAATCTGAACAAAAGCGTAGACAAATTTTGCACAAGCAGGGGCCTGAAATTCATCAGTCACAGCAGTATAGTTTTTCCTGACAGACCTATTCCACAGAATTGGAAACCACTTGTCGGTGAAAGGGATGAAGCTATTTAGCTATTTCACACAGGGATCCTGAACGCCTTAGCAACAAGGGGATGTAGGTAGAGCAACGGTCTTTTGGGGGAACCAAGAGTGGCCATGAATCCACTCTAGTGTGACGGCATGGGCCTGAAAGGAAACTGCCATCAGACACAGGAATGCTAACCACCCAATTTACAGGTCCCAAACAGACATGGGAGCTCACGCTGGGGGCACCCTGTGAGCAAAGGGCAATTTCCAGTTCTGGCCCAAGTGCCCAAAAGTACAGAACTAAGAAAACACTGCACACCTGTTTGTTGGGAATACACTAATACTCGGTTATGTTTTTATTACTATTAGGTTTAATACAAAGACATGGCCTTTTTATTGCCAACACAGGTTTCTGTGTATTTAATGTATTTACTGTATAGTGTATGTCCCATAGGGCTAGCCGTTCCACAGCTTATGTCTAGAGCTGCGGAATGAGGGGCACCCCATGGAACTCAAGGGCACAGGCCCTTGAGCTTGGGGAGCTACCCCGGGTAACGAGGAAAGTGGGGGGGGGGGAGAAATGCTTCCATAAGCACGCCACCCCACTTCTCCTGCCCTCACCGCCTGCAGGACTCAGGAAGAGCATGAGAAGGGGTGTGGGGGGGACCCAAGGACCCAACACAAAAGCTGCTAATAGGCAGCGGGCGCTAGCACAGACATCTCCAGTCCCCCCTTCAAAGGGGAGACAACACACTAACAATAGGAGAGGAAAGAGGCAGGAAGCTATGCACATAGATTCAAAGTTGCTGTCGGCACAGGCCAGCCATTTGGGTGGCCAGTAGCCACATGCTAGCATGGGCCCAGGGCACATTTGCCCTGTATAAGCAGGGCTGCTGTAGCAGTCTTGCAGATAGAACACTCTGCTCAGCGTGCATCTGAATTCTGCGCTTGCAGATCCATCTTTTAGTTTGCACGGATCCCATCCACCCCTGGAAAGGGTAGATTTGGGCAAGCACAGGACCATGGTCGTCTGAAAGGCATTGAACAGAACAGGGAAGGCGACATGGGTCTTGAAGGAAACTGCCATCGGGAGAGCTAACCAGCGGGGGCACGGTTTGGTGCCGAGGAGAATGGCCGAATAGCTGCACCGCTCCGGCCCACCGATTAAAAACAATATTTAAATAACTTAACGCCTTTGGTTAAGTTGTTAAGTTGGTTAAGTCTGCTGCAGGTGGCTCCGGCGACTTCCTGCTGCAGACACCATCTATGTGGAGAGGCGAGCACCCTCTGCTCTGACAGTTGTACCTTGTGAGGAAACGTTGGGAGTTCCTCATGACGCAATGAGCCACCTCGGGCCTTCCCGGCATGTCTGCTTCGTTTCTGAGATGAGCTCCACCACCTGCCTCATTATTGCGGCTAAACCATGTTTTACTAGATAAGTTTGTTCATTTTTTTCTTTATGGATTTCATCGCAACGCTTGCTACCTTGCCTTAAATTGACTTTTTGTTGTTAAAATTGCACATTGCACATTGTGCTTGAACTCTACTGCCAGAGTATTGCAGGCTTTTTTGTATACTAGTGGATTTTGCCAGCACTTTTATTCTGGTATTCCTGCAATCTCTTGTGGGATCTTGAAATGTGTTCTTCATTATCGGCCTCCACACCTTATTTTGACGTCTGGTCTTTCGAGGCCTTCAAGGCCCGGACCTTTACATTTGATAGCCTACTTTGCTTTTACTGTGGTTCTCTCCCCTACCTTATTCTTTTCTGACATGGCTTCTGGTAGAGGCACCCGGAAATCAGTCCACTACCAAAGACTCATTCCTCCCCTGGCCAATCTCAAAAGTCCTCTCTCCCCTTCTGATCCAGCCATTGATGCTAAACTACAAGAGATCAGAGTTCTAAAGCCCTTCATTGAAACCACCAACTAGAAACTGCAGCAACTAGATGATGGGTGGAAGGGTTTTGAGAGCAGAATGGATGAAATGGAGAGAAGGCTTTATGGAGGATGGCTCCCTCAGGGTGGCAGTGCTGGAAAAAAGTCAAGGACCTTCAAAGACACACTGAGGAGTTGGAAATCGGAAGCAGGCGAAATAATCTGCACATTGCAGGCTTAACAGAGGGAGCTGAAGGGTCAGACCCCATATCATTCCTACAGAAGATGCTGCCTGTCCTGCTTCTTTTCCAACCAAATACCTCACTCAACATCCAGCGCGCCCATCGTATTGGTCCCGCCAAACGCCTCAGCATCTACTAAAGCCCCTTGCACGCTGATATTCTATCTTCTCCAATTTACTGAACTTCAACTCCTAATTTCGAAGGTTAAGGAGAGAAATCCCCTCAGCTGGCAAGGTAGCAAAAATCATATCACGCAAGATGTGGCAAAGATAACTGCTCAATGTCGTAAGGAGTTTTTGTCCTTTCGTGCAGTCCTGAAACAGCTTCACATAAGATACTGCCTTTTTTGTCTGTGTTCTTTCAAAATTACTTATGACGGGCGAGCAGCCAGCTTTGACGAACCTGCTGATCTGTAGGCCTTTATTTGCTCCTTTAAAAAATTAAGCATGGAACATCACTTCCCTTGGACTCTACCTCAACTTCAAGACCTTGATTCTCCTCTGCAATTGGCAGTTTTCTTGAACTTATTGTATGGAAAATTGTTTCCATCTCATGTTCTGTATTTTTGATGGGTCGGGTGTGGTTGTGTGACCATATCCTCTAGAGGACGGTCTGTGTTTTGTTGCACGGTCTTGATGGTGTCACCCACTCTTGTCACTTTTCCCCCCAGTTTTCCCCACTTTTTGGCCCAACCCTACAGCCTCATAAATTGTCTTCTTTTTTTGTGCTTTACCACCTGGTATCAGTGATCCAGATAGGACTTTTGAGTATTTTACTCCTGATTTTTACAATTGGAGGAAATCCAGTTTCAAGAGTAAAAATGATTTTCCTCATTCACAAGAGCAAAAAGTGTTTGACAACTATCAAATTAGTGCATACAATTAAACTTTATTCGAAAACCTAAGTGACAAAACAGCTGCATTTCAAATTGGTTCTAAATTTATTGCACCGGTGGAAAACATTTTCCCCACAGAAGAACCTTGTAAATGCATACTACCCAGGTTCATTTTCATGATACTTGGGCACAAACTGTTACTACAGATGCCGGCTAGTTACATCGAGTGATTCATAAATCAAGTCCCTCACTCTACCAGCATCACTTCTCTACCTCTCGTTCCTAATGTTGCTGACTGGCACCACCTGCTTGACAGCCACTCTGTTTTTGCTCCATCTCTCCTTCCCTTTGCTACTGTTTCCCCTGTCTCACTTTCTGACACTCTGCCTCTCGCGTTGCGATGCCACATTTTGTGGTCTGTTTCTGTCACTCTGCCTCTCCCATCCCTGCATGCTGTTGCTTTTCCCCCCGCCTATATCCCGCTGTATCGGTTGATATAACACCTCTTCCTCGCTCATGTCATTACTCTGGCTATAAAGGTTTTTCATTTTTTCTAGGTTGTGGTTGCTACTACTTTTTATTACCTTTCTCCAGCATGGGGTCTGGCATGGATTCACATGCTCATGAATATTCCCCGTCAGGCTGGGAATCCTCGGTAAAGAAAAAACCAGTATCAGTTTCGTTTCTGATCTCTTTCCTAGTAGTAGTAACCAATCACTGATCTCTGCGTCATACTGACCACAGCCAATGACTGCCCTCTACCTAAGCCCCGCCTCTGGCAGCCATCTTCAGATTTGTACCGCACGTTCAAGTGTTGGGAGTCCTCGTGCTTAGCCCTCGAGCTTTTACTGCGTGTTTCGCGCTTTTTCAGGTGAATTTTCACATTTTTCGGTTAATCGAGCCTCAAGCTCCACCGTTTCTACTCCCGTTAACGGCTATTCGTGGCGGGATTTTCCTACACCCCTCAAGGGTGAAGATTTCGTCGAATCAACTTCTTGGAGGATTCCAGAAGATTCGCAGCATACTTCGAGATGGCCCAGGATGCGAGTTTGTCGCCCGGACCCAAGCTGTTTCGCAGCTGCCCTGGATGCGGGCTGCAGAATGTGTTTAAGGAGGACGAACATTCGCAATGCCTCTACTGTCTTCATGAGGACAAGACTCATGTAGAGAAGGACTGCCAGTTCTGCAAGAACTTGTTGGAGCGGACCATGAGGGACCGTCGATCCCGTTTCGCAAGCTGGTTGGAGAAGGGCTCGACGGGTGAGAAGAAGAAAGGGTCCGAGCGTGCTTCTAAGTCCTGTGCGGGCGCCCCGGCGACGGGGGCCCAACACCAGGCCAAGCGCCGCGAGTCCGCTGGCTCCGGGTGCGCCGAAAGGTCGGGCTCTTCGGTCGCCAAGCTGGGCGCACCTTCCCCCGGCACCGTCAACCACGAGCCAACGCTCCGGTTCAGGGAAGAGAGAGTCCGAGACCCCGGGTAAGCTTCGGGAGAAGCCCCGTCCGATCTCAGAAGAGGGGGAGCGAGGCGTCGCCCCTCCCCTCCCCTGAAGGAGAAGGCCCGGGACGCACCTAAGGTGGTGAGGGCCCCTACCCAGCAGGCGAAGGCCTCTATCGAGGCTATCGCGGCGACTCTTGCCAAGCCGGCAGAGACACCGCCAGCGGAGACTGCCTCTGGGACTAGAGTTTCCCTGCCGTCAAGGAGGGAATCCTCTTTTCAGCCCATCATCATGGCCGCCATGATGGAAGAAGCGAGGGGGGGCACGGTGCCCTCCTCGAGCTCAGTCAGCCTCGGAGGAGGAACTGACAGAGGCCGCGAGGAACCTCGAAGTCCAATTCGAGAAGGTTCGATCCCGTTAGGAAGATCCTCGGGAGATAACCGAGGAAGACGATGATGGTGAGGAAGAGCGGCCTTCCCTTCTGGCGCAGCCGGATCCTAGGCCTCAGGATGGCTCGGCGGCCATTTTGTCTGCCATCCAGTCCTTATGCTCTGAGATGGACGAGATTCCCACGGCCCAGGTCGGAGGACCCGCAACCTGGCCCGTCGGGAAGTCCTCAGAACAAACGACGGAGAACCCAACCCTCTCCTCCGCTCGCCCCCGTAAGGCCTACAGTTCCCTCCTCATCCTCCCACGAGTCGGGAGATGACGGTGCGTTGGGCTCGACGACGGGTTCTGAGGGCGAAGACGGAACGGGTCTCCCGTCGCACGGGCCTCGCCGCCTGACGAGATTGGCTCATTCCACGCCTTGATCGCCAGGGCGTGCGAATTGTTCCAGCTCTGCCCGGAGGAACAGAAAAAGGAAGGTTTCCTCTATCAGCGCCGGGAGGCCAAGAGGAAGACGGTCATCGCGGTGCCCCTAATCGATGACATCTGGGAGGGCGGCCTGTCGGTTCTCAAAAACCCCTCCACGGCACCAGCCAAACGGGACCGGTACGAGAAGAAGTACCGGGTCCCCGAAACAGCTCCCCTGTGCCTCGGGGCCCAGCCAACGCCAGACTCGGTCGTCTCGGCGTTGGCGAAGAAGACAGCGGCGGGGTCAGGAGCCTCGACGTTGAATTCCCCGCCGGACGGCGAGGGAAAGAAGTTGGACGCCATTGGGCGGCGGGGTCATTTCATCGGCGACGACGATCAAAGCGGCCAATGCCCTGGCGATCGTGGCCCGTTACGACAGGGAGCTCTGGTTTAAGCTGGCCCCCATATTGGACTTCCTGCCGGACGACAAGAGGTCCGAGGCCCTGGAAATACTGCAAGAGGGCGAGGTGGCGTCGGACCACGGCATAGCAGTGGCAACCGATATTGCCGATACCGGGTTCCGCCAGCTGGGCAACCGTGTTTGCCTACGACGACGGGGTTGGCCCCGGGCGACCGACTTCCGTCAGGACGTCCAGACCAGGGTGTTGGACATGCCGTTCGACGGCAGCAACCTGTTCGGGAAGGCGGTGGACGAGTCCCTCCAAGCCATAAAAACGGAGACGGCCCGCGCCCTAGGAGCCCTTCAGCAACGACAGCCCTTTCGGAGCTCCGGAGGCAGACGGGGTGCCTCCAAGGGATCCAGCGGTGGCTCCTCGGCCTACCGCCAGGCGGCACGCTCTTCTCAGGAGGCCTATAGGGGTCGCGGCAAGCAGGGAGCGCCTCGCCGGCGTCGGCAAGGTGGCCAGGGCGGCAAGGCCTCCACCTCCAAGCAGGACTGAACCGGCCGTGGTCTCGGGGCCCCCATCGAAGCACCCCGGTGGGAGGCCGGCTGACGAAGTTCGTCGGCGTGTGGAAGTCCATCTCCACCAACCGTTGGGTGCTGGATACCCTGGCAAGAGGACACTCTATCGAATTCCTGAGGAAGTGCCCTCACGGTCCTCCTGTGGCCAGGAGGGAAAATCACGTCCCGCAACTGCTGTTGGTAGTACGGGCGATGCTCAGGAAAGGCGCCATCGAGCTTGTCCCGAAGAGGCTCTGGGGTGTACTCAAGGTACTTCCTCAAGAAGACGGGCGGCTGGCGCCCCATCATGGACCTTCGTCGTTTGAACAAATACATCAAAAGTTCAGGATGGTCACCCTCCAGCACGTACTGGGACAGCTGGAGGAGGGCGACTTTCTATCGTCGTTGGACCTGGAGGATGCATACTGTCATGATCTCTGCTTCCAAAAGGTCAGGGTTTTCCCAACTCCCTTGGAAGCAGATCCATAACCCAGGTTCCGAGTGCCAACCAGTCCCAATTGGGACCTTTTGGCACCAGGCTCATAAATATGCCCAGACCCAGCGCTGGAAGCGCCGGGCTCATAATGCTTGGGTGGACTTACCTGCAGCAGACCATGCTGCTTACTTGCCTGCCAGTTGAGTCTCTGATCCTATTCTGTGTGGAACTACTTTTCCTGTTGGGTGGGGCAGGAGCCACTCCCTAGATTCAGAACACTGGAACTCTTCTGGAAAGCAGGAACTCTTTTCTTACCTAGGCGTGGCTGTGGACGGAGACACCTAAGCACTACAGGAGGCTATTTAAACCACACCCGATGGATGAATCTTGCTTTGCGTTATTCTGCATCCTCAGCAGCAGAACGCTCATCGTGTCTTCTGCATCTGATCCTGGGCCTAAGGAAAAAGGCTTACCATTCTGAATCCAGTCTTCAGCAATACCTATAAAGACAAGAAAGAACAGGTTAGCATTACGGTCTTCAGTGACAGCTCTTCACTTACCTGGTCCATCGGCTGTCACCAACGCCTCGCGCTGCATTCCGGCATCTGAAAGACAAAGGCTTACCTACTCTTCGTGCGCTCCGGAGGTCTTCACACTGCATTCCGGCATCTGAAAGACAAAAGCTTACCAACTCTTCGCACGCTCCGGAGGCCTTCGGCGCTGCATCCCGCATCTGAAAGACAAAACAAGGTGCGTTTAAAGACATTGGGGAACTTAAATACTCACGTGCCATTACTCCTTTCCACATCTAACCCAGTGGGTATTCCGGCACCCTGCAGCCGCCCCGAACTTGTACCTGCAAAATAAAAAGACAGAGCGCACCGTGAAGCAGGCAACAAGCGCTTACCTACGTGCTTCCAGGCGCTTCTATTCATCACACGGGCTCCATCTTCAACTCACTTCAGCCCGCCATCCGCCATCGCCGGAACCCTACAAAACAAGAGACATCATTACTAAAGACTTTAAAGACATTAGAATTACTCGAAACTTACCGTTCGTGCAGTAAACGACGGACAGCAGTCCTCTGAAGTCAAGAGGCCTGCTCCCCTTATCCAGTGAAGAAACTGGTTACAGCACCCTGCCTCGAGGCAGATGGAGAGCACGGCGTTCACTTACCTAAGGTGAGAGCGTTAACCTTTGGGGTTCTACAGGAGAAGAGAAAGGGAAGAAGAGAGAGACATTCAATAACCCAGTTCATTAATCCCACATTTTCTATCTGCAGACATCTTACCCTTCGAGCCAGACATACAGTGCACAGAGGTCCAGCCCAAAGAGCCAGCCGTGTGTTACACATCACCTTTGAAGATACGGTATTCGCCCAGTCAAGACCGGCGCCTCTACGGGAATCGGGTGAGCGTTACACATACTTCCACATTCCCATCCTCAAAAGTCACCGAAAGTTCCTCAGGTTCGTCGTACAGGGACGCCACTACCAATTCAGAGCACTGCCGTTCGGATTGAAGTCGGCCCCCAGGGTCTTTACCAAGTGCCTAGCACCAGTGGCGGCGCGGCTGCGCCTACAGGGGATTCACGTCTACCCTTACCTGGACGACTGGCTTATCCGCTCAAGGACGAGGGAACTCGCCATCGAACACACTGCGAGGACCGTCCAGCTACTCACAAACCTGGGATTCGCCATAAACTACCCGAAGTCCCACCTGGTGCCGTCGCAGGTGGCCCTGTTTCTGGGAGCGAAGCTCGATACAGTGAGGCGCCTGGCGGCCCCGTCGGAAGAACGGATGAAGACTATTCTAGGCAAAGTGCAGCGCCTGCTAGCCACGGACGTGGCCAGGCTGAGGTCCATCAAGTTCCTCCTGGGGATGATGTCCTCTTGCATCTACCTGGTGCGCCTCTGCTGACTATGGGTGCGCCCTCCAAGAATTTCTCGACGCACGTTGGATACAGACGGGCACCTTCGATGACTGGGTCCCCCTCAACGAGGTGTTCTGGCGGGCGATTCAGTGGTGGGGCGTTCGAGCGCACCTCACGGCGGGCAAGGACTTTCAGACGCCGGCGTACCAGGAGATTGTGACGACGGACGCCTCCCTGGAAGGTTGGGGCACCCACACCGGAGATCTCCACGCAAGAGGCCTCTGGCTCCCGGAGGAGAGGTCCCTGCACATCAACGTCCTGGAACTCCGAGCCGTGTTCTGGGCTCTCAAATCGTTCCTCCCGTCGCTCAAGGGCAAGGTGGTGCGGATCTTCACGGACAACACCACAGCAATGTTTTACATACGGAAGCAGGGAGGCACCAGATCCCCAGCCCTATCCAAGGAGGCACAGGATCTGTGGCACTGGGCGGTCGCCCAGGGGATGTTCCTGGTTCCCTTCCACCTGGCAGGAGAAAGCAACACCATCGCTGACGCGCTCAGCAGGGAGGTGCGAGCGTGTCACAAGTGGGAACTGTGCCAGGATCAGGTGGATCAACTCTTTCGACGATGGGGCAAACCCCAAATCAACCTGTTCGCAACAGTGACAAACTCGAAGTGCAAGAGGTTCGCCAGCAGGTTTCTCCAGCCGAGAAGCATGGGCGATGCATTCTCGTTCCCCTGGGACGGTCTATTCCTGTATGCGTTCCCTCTGTTGCCGTTGCCGCTTCGGCTCATCAGCCAGCTCAAGAGGTCCCGGTGAGGGATGATCCTCGTCGCACCGGCGTGGCCGAGGCAGATTTGGTTCCCGGACCTTCTGGACTTGTCAAAGTCCCCTCCCATCAAGCTGTCGGCGGACGCGGACCTTCTCTCCAGAGAAGGAGGCGCCATCTTCCACCACGACCTGGCGTCGCTGAACCTGCAGGCTTGGCTCCTGCAGCGCTAGAGTTTGGAGGCTACGATATACCGGCCGATTGCAGAGAGGTTCTTGCAAAGGCCAGGGCGTCCTCGACTCTCAAATGCTATGGTCATAATTGGAAGAGGTTCTCTATCTGGTGCCGTGCACAGAAGATCAACCCCCTACGGATTACGGCCCCTCAAGTGCTACCGTACCTTCTATCGCTGGCAAAGGCTGGGCTAGCCCATGCCTCCATTAAGATTCATCTGGCGGCGATCTCCAGATATACCAGAACCACAGGACGGACGTCCCTGTGGTCCCATCGACTGGTAAGAGTTTATGAAAGGACTGTTCCAGTCGTTCCCGCCGGTGAAGGCCCCGGGCCCGGCGTGGGAACTTAACGTGGTGCTGACCAGGCTCATGGGGGGCCCCCATTCGAGCCGATGCATTCCGCACCTATGAAGTTTGTGTCGTGGAAGACTGCGTTCCTGGTGGCCGTTACCTCTGCACGACGAGTGGGAGAGATCCAGTCCCTATCCTGCAAACCACCGTACTTGACTTTCCATGCCTCGAGGGTGGTGCTTAGGACGCACCCCTCCTTTATGCCCAAGATGCCGTCGGACTTCCATCTTAACGAGCCCTTGGTGTTACCTGTTTTCTTCCCGTCTCCTTCGTCGCCGGCCGAGAGGACTTTGCACTCGCTGGATGTGGCTAGAGCGCTGAAGTTCTACGTGGACCGCACGAAGAGTTTCCGGAGGACATCACAGCTGTTCGTCAACTTTGGACCTGTGAATCAAGGGAAGGCTCTCTCGAAGTCTTCCATTTCCAGATGGCTCTCCGGCTGCATCATGCACTGTCACCGGTTGGCTAACCGACTGCTGCCAGGCCGTCCGAGATTGCCTTTGCCCATTCGACTAGAGCGATCGCTGCTACTACGGCGTTCTTATCTGGTGTGCCCCTGCTGGACATCTGCAGGGCTGCTACGTGGAGGTCGACGCACACCTTCACGAGATTCTACTGCGTCGATCGGGATTCCAGGGTCGGCCAAGCAGTGCTGCACAACCTGTTCGCTTAAGGTGAGCCTGGTGAGGAGGTAAGATGCTTAATGTTGAGTTTTTTGTATTGCTTAATGTTGAGCCTTTTACCACCTCCCGTGGTTGTGCATGTGTACTGCTATTTAATCTTATATTCATGAGCGTGTGAATCCATGCCAGACCCCATGCTGGAGAAGGAACAAGTTACTTACCTGTAACTGTTGTTCTCCAGCATCGGTCTGGCATGGATTCACATGCGAACCCTCCCGCCTACCCCTCTGTGGCTCTTCACTTGGTCATACTGCCACTTCACGTGCTACCAAATCTGAAGATGGCTGCCAGAGGCGGGGCTTAGGTAGAGAGCAGTCATTGGCTGTGGTCAGTATGACGCAGAGATCAGTGATTGGTTACTACTAGGAAAGACAGATCAGAAAAGAAACTGATGCTGATTTTTTTCTTTACGGCGGATTCCCAGCCTGACGGGGAATATTCATGAGCATGTGAATCCATGCCAGACCCATGCTGGAGAACAGTTACAGTTAAGTAACTTGTTCGTTCTTGCACACTCGCCCTTCTCTAGTCTTGCTTTTCTATTTCCACCTCTCCCCACCTGCTGTTCTGTTTTTTATTTTACTGTCTCCAAATCTCTTGCTCAGCTTCTATCCCTCACTCCTATTATGTACGTCCTATTAACTTTTTCCCTTCTCATTTTCTTTGCCCCATCATTTAGCTCATTGCGCTCTTCCTGTTGCTTGAATTCCTGCTTTAGATTGTGTAGTATTTTCTGTCCCTTTGCCCCCTTGCCCCCCCCCTCCCCCTTTCCCTGCCACATCTTTGTTCTGTATTGCTTAGGTTAAGAGTTGATCTTACTCTTCTGTTTTTCTGTTTCTTTTAACATAGCACCAACAAATATCCGAAAAGCTGAAAATGCCTTTTCCTTTTAAAAATCTAGTGCAACTTTACCATTGAGTGCTCCTTTTTAGATGTGTGCAAACCTTCTTTTGGCCATTAGGCCGGTAATTATAAGACTTGGAGGTGTCTGGCCAGATGCAGCCCTTGCTTGAATGCAGATGCTTTACCAACACTGCATCCCATTAGAAATACAAGAGATCATATGAGATTTGTTCTGAGCTATATTACAGGTATAGCAGCCTCATTGAGTTTTGTATTCTTAGCTGTTACAAGTATAGCAGCCCAGATGTGAATTGTTTTTTCAGAGCCATTACAGGTATAGCAGTCCTCATGGGGTGTGATTCTTCTGAGCCATTACAAGTATAGTGGTCCTCATAGGATGTGCCTGTTCTACTTTTAAGCCATCATGGGTATGGCCGCTCAGATGAAGTGTGTTCTGAGCCATTACACATATAGCAGTCCTTGTGGGATGTGCTTCTTCTGAGTCATTACAAATATAGCAGCCCAAATGAGATGTCTGTTCCGAGCATCACAGGTTATAGTAGCCCTGATGAGGTGTGTTCTGAGCCATTACAAGTAGAGCATCCCGGATGAAATGTGTCCTGCATCACTGAACATTTAGTAGGCCTTTTGATAAGTCGAAGTTTAAGTCAACTGTTACAATTGAATGTTACCTGCATCTTAACTTATCTCTAATGCATACTCATTAACGTATTAACAGGATTTGAATTAACAGATTACCCAATTATCTCTGCAGCAGGATTATGGACCTACTGAGCTGCCTTTCCCGACAGAATGACACTGAACGGCACATAAGGTTAGGTCACTGGCAGTTATATGTGAAGCTTGCCTGACATAAATGACTTGTCAAAAGCTCCAAGCCTGTTTGGACTATCCTAAATTAGTCAAGAGATTGATATTGAGGCTTTAAAATGTCCTAGATTTTTGTCAGTGGGACTCAGTAAATCGGACATGGATGAAGCAGAAGTTTTGAAAAGCGCAAGACCGAGTAGAAGGCATTGATGTATATGACCGCAGTGCCACCTTCTCACTGTCTAGGTTGGTGTGAATAGCTCAGACACTGTTCTTGCTCTGTACTTTAGCTTGCTGCAGAAAATGCCAACACATGGTTGTGCTTTCTCAACAGCAGCTCTGTTAAGAAATGGAGGTACTGTCCCAAAACACATCAGTCCTGATAAATGTGGGCGTGATGCCATTGTCCCGGCTGTGAATGTTTGGCATTGTGCCATGACATGTGTACGGTATAGCAGCTCTGTTGATAAATTTGGACTACTTTGCCTGAGTATTTACCATTCCTGTTGAGAGGTACAGGTACAATCTTCTATACAGAACTGCTTCTACCTGTATCCATTATACCTGCTTGTGGCGGGTGGTCAGAAAGGGAGTTAAAGTTCAGGCCACATGCCTTCCTAGCTATGCAATTGTTTTCTTTTAATCACAGAAGCACGCCAAAGTATGAAATGCCCCTGCTGCTGCATCTGCACTGCCTCTATTAAAGCCAATTAAGCAGAAATGCAGCACTTGTTAAAGACCATTTTCATTTTACACACTACATGTGTCCTAAAGCAAAATGAAAAGCATGTTCGTGATTAAAGATGCTTTAATAACACTGTAAACAACAAAACGAAGGCAATTAAAGTGAACAAAACAAATTCCCTTTTACATTACTCAGTATTATCTTGATAGAATTATTAACAGAGGAGAGTGTTTAAAAAAAAATGTAAACCGACCAGGACTCATCCCAGTTGCTTCTTTTAAGGAACTGTCGATTACTGAATTTGCAAGCTGCTGCTAGCCAGGCTGTCACCAGTGAGCTCCATGATTTATGGCGGTGCTGCCATCAAAAGCCTGTGTAATTGGTACACAAGGAAGAATTAAAAGGGCCATATTGACAAGATTTCTGTGCATAAGGCCTGATACGCACCTTTTCCCCTCCCCTCTCTACGTGTAAACGCTCCCCAACCCTGGTCTGGCCTCCCTCTCCGGCCCCTTTACCCCCATGTTCTTTCCTTTCATGTCTGGCCTTCGTTTTGTAGCCACTTTTCTCGTTACTTTTTGGTTGTGATTCTGCATGTGATTTATTGATGCACTTTTCTTTGGATTCTCGTTTTATACTGTTTTGGTCCATATGTTACAGCTCTATTCACCCTCGCTCATGTGTTACTATGGTTTTCAAGTGCATAACTTTGAGCATTAAACAGTGCATTAACCCTATCAAAAGACACAAGATCTCCCACTTGAATAAACTTAAGCCGTTGGTAGCCTGCGTACAGGAGACTCTATCTCTTCGCGAATCCATGAAGCTCAAATCATTTTGGATTAAGGATGTTATTGCTAGCCACGCCATTGGCAAGTAAAATGATGTTGCTATACTTATTAGCAAGAAGCTGCCCTGCAAGATACTAGCACAGGATGCTGACACCATGGGCGATGAGCCTGGGTTAAAGTTTGGATTGGCTCTGATTCCCTTTCTATTATGAATTTGTATGGTCCTACTCGCCATGATCCTCGTTTTGGTTTCTATTAAACAAATTATTCTTCTAGCCTCCATAATCTCATATTGTGTGGCGACGTCAATCCAGTATTGGATCCCTTTTTAGATAGGAAATCTAAGTGCATCTTCAAAACCTCCAAATCTCATAAGGCCTTCACAAGTTGTCCGAGATTGGCCTTGTTGACACCTGGAGGCTTTCTCACCCCACTCACTTAGATTACACCTTCTACTCATCCCTTCATAGCACGTTATCTTGGCTGGATTATATTTTTTCATCACTCACCAGCACAATCATTGACTCTATTTCCAACATCATTATCTCTGATCATGCCCCGTTCTCTACCGCGTTTAATCTTGCTGATGTTAAAGCCACCTTCCTGATGGAGATTTAACAATGGTCTACTTAATGATCCAGAGTTTACAACAGTATTTTGCTGAAAATCTTGATCCCTTATGTCACCAATTGGGATGCCTTTAATGTGATGCTACGTGGTCCTATTTCTTACTCCAGTAAGAAAAGGGATCTACATAAAGCACACTTAGATGACCTGTACCTCCAGCTTTCCGAAGCTTAATGTTATTGCTCTTCCTCTGACACATCTGTTTTTTTTCTCATTGCGCTTTCAGATCGATCAAGAACTTACTGAGTTGGCCTCAGGTGCGCTAGTCAAATATAAGACCAAAATGTATCAGACTTCCAATAAGGCTAGCAAGTCCCTTGCCTCATACCTTAAATCTAAAAAGGAGAACATTCATATCACGTGTTAAAGAGAATTCTGGGACTTTAATGACCAAATCGCATGACATTCTCAATTGCTTTAAAAAGTTTTACTCTGAGTATTTACCCCCGGAGACTTCCATCTCTGTCACTCGTATTAACTCTTTTCTGGAACAAATAAACAGAACCTCATATGCTCAAACCAATCTTGCCCATCTGGAGGGAGAGTTTACCCTTCTTGAGATGAACTGTGCTATTAAAGGATTAGGCAAGGGAAATCTCCTGGTCCTGACGGGCTTTGCTAGCTCCCTCTCTCCCAGATTAGATGCAATACTCTTATTTTGCATCCCAGCAATATTCGTCTGGTTCCTTTTCCAAACCGGATGAAGACCCCGATCTTCCCATAAATGATAGACCAATCTCCCTTAATGTAGAAAGCTAGATCATTGCCAACATTGTAGCCAATAGAATTCAATCTTCTCTTCCCACCTTGTTTAAATCTGATCAAATTGGCTACGTCAAAGGTAGGAACATCTCTGTGAATGTCAGGCTTTTACTGAATGCTCTACATATGGTATTGAAAGACAAAAAGGACATTCTAAGATATGCCGCTATTGCACTTGATGTTGAAAAGGCTTTTGATCGGGTCAACTGCTATTTTGTTTTTACCTCTGCACTGGCATGGGTGCGGTGATCACTTTATATCCCACTTTAAACTTCTTTAATCCTACCCTAGATCTTCTGTTTGTATTAATGACTTATCCTCTCCCTTCTCCCATCTTCTTAGAGGCACTAGACAGGGCTGCCCTCTCCTATTTACATCCTCTCTAAAACCTCTTAGAACTCATCAGATCTGAAGTAAACATCCCTGGAATCCCACGTGGCTGAGTACTAAAATTGCTGCGTATGCTGATGACCTCTCGATTCTTAGTGAAAACCCCAAGCTCCATCTTCCTTTCTTGCTAGACAGGCTACATCTGTTTTCTTTGATCTCGGGTTATAAGCTTAACAGAGATGAGGCCGATATTCTTCCCCTCAACTCATTTTGCATTAAGCATGATTTAGACTCATTTGGATTTAAATGGTGTCAGAACTCAATTATTTACGTCTCCGGTTTGCTTCTACTGTGGCTGACACTGTTAACATTAATAGTGAGTCATTAATGGACTCGAAGAACTCACATTGGGTCGGTCACTCCTTTACCTATCCTGTTGGGGTCGTCATGATAGCATTAAAATTATGCTGTCACCCATTGTCCTATATTTGCAACTACTTTAGACCTCACTACCTCTTCATTTTTTAAGTCCATTAACTTCTTTTCTTTGGGAAGTGGGGAAACGTAATAGAATTGCTATTAGTAAATTAAGAGCCTCGTATGATGATGAAGGGGGGGGGGGTCAGATTTCCAGACTTTAAACAATATCACTCTCCCTGCTTACTCAGACTAGTTGCTGGCTCACTCCTTCCTCACACCATTTTGGTGTATACTAGAAAATAATCTAGTACTTCCATATAACATCACTGATTTAATTTACATCTTCAGTCATATCTCTTCTGCATTATCAGACCCCATTAAGGCTTCTATTTCGGCCTTAAGAATGTTTGTTCCCCCATTGCAGATGCCCTGGCCAGAACCTCCATTTTTTTGGGCATAATAAAGCTATTACTAATAATGGCAGGACTCTTTACTGCAAGTCCTGGTTAAATAAAGGCATCAGACTTTTCTCAGATTATTGACCATGGCTCCCCTCTATCATTTCAACAGCGAAAATGTCAGTTTGACATTCCCATTTCGGACTACAATTGTTATATTAAGTTGGTAAATGCGTGTTTGGAAGCTCTGCTGAGCTCGCCGAACTGTATTCTTTTACCCGATGCCTCTAGACCTCTGCTCTTAACCATGGCTTCTCTCGCCCCTGAAGCTAAATTTAACAGTCTTGTGTATTACGGCTCATCCTACCTCAATTGGTCTATGCAATCCAATTGGGAATTGGACTTTGCTACTACTTTGGACCATAAAATGTAATATCTTCTATTCGCTAAGATTAAGGGTGTCTCCACATCTGCTGACATTATGCAACATTTGTATGGTTCACTCATTGGGGCTTCATTACTCTGCTGAAAATATACAAATCTAAACCTGGGTTTGATGACAAGTGTTGGTCCTGTGGTGATGCTCCTATAAATATATGTTCTGACTGCCCCCCACGTTCTCACTTTCGGTAAAAAGGAATCAACACACCTCAACTTAATGGCAAGACTACCCAGAATTATTTTTAGAAACTAGAGTTGAATCTTGACTTCTGCTAAAGCAGCTAAACTCTGGCCCCTTCATTGCTCTTGCCCTCAAGCTCGTCACTAACGATTGGAAACATTTGCAAAATGTCTGTTCAGGGATGATGGAACAACATATGCCATGTGCAGAGGTTGGAACAAAGTATGGCCATTTACCTTAATACAATTCCCAAATCAAGCAAAATGAGCTTTTGTTTATTCGCTACTTGGATCACTTCATCCTGACCTCCCACGGTTCTCGAATCATCCTTTTAATGTGCACTTTGCTGTTGCTGCACCAGCCTCTCTTCCTCAAACTTGCACGTTTACTATTGCTGATTTATGCCATAACTCAACTCCAGAGTTTATAATGCTTTAATGTTGTATGCTCCTTCCCTTCTGTCCTCTCGTTGTCGTGTCCGTTCCCTTGTCTGCTCCCCTGTTTGCCTATGATTTATTCTTGTGTTTGTTGCATTCGGCTGGGACTTGACATGTTTTGAACAATCTATCTGTTTTTTCTTTTTCTCCCAGCATTATTTAACAGCATTGCTCAGACCCTCCAGGATTTTGTGGCATTAAATGGCAAATTTTGTGGCACAAACCTTGATTTATGGCGGCATTTTTGCAGCACAATTTTTCTTGACTGGTGGGTGCAAGATTGGTACATTGCAGAAAAGAGGCTGCGTGCAAGGCTACAAGAGAGCCAGGGTGTCAATATGTGTATCTTTTATATCAAATAGGAAGAGTCCTAGAGGTCTCTGGCTTGGCAGAACAGTGTTGGTTTTGGCTGTTTTTTTGGTTTAATGTGCATGCCTATTAACATTATTAATCATCAGTTGTAATGCTGAAAATATTCCGCTTCTATGTTCCCCAATCCCGCAAACACAACACACCTCACACGTCTCACCAATTCCCCATCACAACTCGTATTTTTGAACCTCATGCTCAGTCATGCACATGCTCAGTCACACTGCCAAGTCACAATTTGCGCTCTCTTGTGCCTGCCAAACTCCAAATCATACTCCCAACTCGCACTCCTCAATTCCTCCCGCAGTATACAGTCCTTCATTCTTGCGCGCACGGAGACTGAGTCAACTACCCTAGACAATCCCACCAACACTTTGACCCGCCCCTTAGTTACCACCAGGCACCACAGTGGTGTGGAATTGTCGAGATATTGGCAATCACCACACTACCTGAGAGGTTGACATTGGCAGGGGCACTGGCCACAGGAGTATGAAGGGAGGATAAGGGGAGCTATGAGAGAGCATGTTGGAGGTGTGGGCCAGAGGAGTAAGGAACCTTATATGCCAGTCGGACCCAGATCAGGACAGCCGCATCAGGGGAGACTTCGCAAGCCGAGCACCCCAATTCAGGATGGAGACGCAAACTAACCAACCCTAACATTTTCCCTTTCTGCATACACCGCTCAAACTCCAAACCAAAACCTACAGCACAACAAACCGCACAAACTTCACTACATTGCAACAACAAAATTAAACAGTCTTGCACAACAGTACACGACTACCGGCTGCAAACACCCCAGGCCCAGCCAACGGACCCACTGGGCTGAGGCCGCCAACAGCACATCACTGCTCTCTTGCACTTTTCCTGCTTCCTCCCTCTAACTCAACCTCCCCTCTTTCAGAGCGCCAGGGGACCACTCCGGCGGTGATAATGTTAAAGGACAGTTGTACCGCGCAGTACCATGCTACTTCTGCATCTTTCATCCTTTCTCCTAATCTATGACTCTTCTCTCATCCTTTCTCCCAATCTGCAGCTTACTGCCCCTGTCCGGCCAACCCCTCTGCTTTTGGCCCACTACTACCCCTGAGCCCACGTTCACCCATCACTCCCATTACACTCCTTTCTCTCACATAGTGTGACCATTTTTCAATTTTTGAAGAAAACTGTAGATTTTGCCCTAATAAAATGGGGCATCTAAAAATAGAGTAGATGTGCTGTTTTTAGGTAACTTATTTTTGGAAATGAGCAGGCCACCTTAATCTCAAAGATGACGTGCGCATTTCCATGGGGCTGAGCTGCAGCGCAAATGATGCGCTGGCCAGCCACCTTCAATGGGTTTGTGATGGGAGCGCTCTCCCGACAATGGTTTACAGGCTCCCCGTGCATTTGAGCGTGACTGGCCCTTAAGGGTCCTGCCACTGTAAAATGCAACCCAAAAAAACAAATTTCTATCCCATTTGGGGAACAGAAATGCAAGCGAGACAGCAGCGGTCACACTTAATGTTTATTTTTTTACAGTATTGCATGAGTCAGTAGGGTCACAGACCCTGTAAAGCATTGGCACCCTTCGTGCACGTATTTGAAGTGGGCGCATAGGGTGGCCTACAATTTCTACACATTTTAAAAGCGCATCTTGCTTGTTATTTTGAAATGCGCTTTTAAATGCGCAGAAATGCACGCTTATTTGCGCAACGGGATGAAAAAGGACATCTGAATGGGTGCATATAAGAAGCGTCCATTCAGATGTAGTTTGTGGATCGGACTGCTCTTTTTTGCTCAAGTGATGAAATGTGCTTGCGCATTTCATTTGAGTCCAAAAGAGAGCTGAGAAACTGGCCCTTTGAGATTTTTTGTTTTTTTTTCTTTCAAAAATTGAAATTTGTGGGTGTTTTTGCAAAAACGACTGTTTTTTGCGGCATTTTGTGGGATCGTAAAATCGCTATAAGCTGGAGCGTCTGCAAATTGTTCATATTACCTTTGAACATTCTGTCTGTGATTATCTATAGGATTTTGACTATGCGTTTATTACCCCGCTATATAAACTCAAAGAATATCAAACAAGGAGCTAATGTACAGGTCCCAAACACATGGACCTGGGACCCCGTGCTGGGGGCACTGTGAGAAAAGGGCATCTTCCAGTTCCTGGCCCAAGTGCCCAAAATTACAGACCTAAGAAAATACTGCACACCTGCTTGTTGGGGAATATACATAATGCTCAGTTTTTATTAGTATTGTTTAAAGAAGAAAACTGCCCTTTTATTGCCAACACAAGTTTGTGTATTGTATGTATTTACTGTATAGTGCATGTCCCACTGGGCTGGCCATCCACAGTTTATGGCAAATTTAAAATACTTTTCCAAATGTTGCCCTCTTATCTTTTGGAGAAAATGGGTGTTTAGTAGGAAGATTGATCTTTACATGCAAAGTTGCCAGATATCCTGCCTATGGTCACTTTGTGTGCTGTCCTCCCCACCCCCCACACCCCGTCTTGCCTTTTCAACTGTTCATATAGCTTTGTATATGGCTCTATTAAACTGTGGCTCAAATTTGGCACCTCTTACTTTGAGGCAATTGAGATCTAGAAATCCTCTTGCAGGTCAGTTTTCGTGCCTTTGGAGCCATCCAATTGCATTTCAAGCCGAGGTTTGCCTGCCTACATACAATGTCTTGTTTTGCTGTTTGTGGGATGTCATGGGTCATCAACCTGGGGCTCTCCAGATTTGTTAGGCCACATTCTCATGACTCCTCCAGCGACTATGCTGACGAGGGCTGATGGGAGTTGTAGTCCAAAATATCTGGAGACCCAAGGTTGCAGACCCCTGGTCGAAGTACTTCATTGTATCTGCGGGTCTGCCAACTTTCACTGCCCAATCTTTTTTCAACTCTCCCTTGGTGCTCTGCATGGGTGAACTGATCCCTCTAGGATATCTGATATTTTAACGTGGTCCCTTCGCCAGCCTAGATGCCATATTAAACCTGGCAACATGTAATCTTTTATTAGCGCATGGGAATCATTGACCAGCCAGCAATCAAAATGCTCTCTGCGGTCAATTGTTCTGGAGCACTGCTCTGCATTTACGGAACAAATGCAATTTCCATGCACGTTTTTTTTCCTCTTCTCAAAAGAGCACTCCCTCTTAAGTATCTTCTTTCACTGGCTGCACCTTCAATGACAATATCCGGTTTAACACACGAGTGAAAGCTAAAGCATGGAAAAAGCACCGTTGCCGGCCTTCCCTGGGCAGCTAAACCGGGTTGCCCCCACTGTGGTTCAGGCGTGCACTTGCAGGCCACTAGCTGCCTAAGAAATAAGAGGATCATGCTGGTTAGAAAACCTTGTAATTGTTGAACACTGATGCAGTGTGCGCGGGCCTTGTTAAATAACATTGTGTTCATTTTAAGCCAATTTTAAAAACCGATTCGCCCCTACCTAGACTAACCTGTTAATTGCAGTGTAGTCGTCGCAGATCTCGGCAGCACGTTGTTCAGTGAGCTATGTGCGCTGCAAGTGAACAGAAGCCGTGCAGATGCAGATAACTAGTGTTCACATTGAGGTTTGTGGGAAGGAGGTGCTGCAGAAGGTCTCGCAGGTCCTTTCGCTGTGGGGTTGAGAGTGGTGCACGGACTAGTACTTTGCACGCTTGGGCAGGCACTCCAGCCCTGCAACTTTTGATGCTGCTTTTCCAACCCGGGATGAACTCTAGATCTGTGTAATGGCCCGTCCGCCCCTTGGCTCTTGCGCAGCCATGGTAAGCTTCTTTGTTGCTGGTGGGCCAACCACGGAGACAGACCCCAGAAGGTGCAAGGGTTCAGTGAGTTACTTGGTTCCGGTCTTGGTGCGTCCATGCGTTGTCCTGGGAAGGTATAGGGTAGGGGCGCACCATTACGCTCTATTGTCGGCCAGCAGTTTGCCTGCTGTTGAGATCTGTTTGTTTAGAGTGGGTGGGTACCTGATAGCGGTGGATGGGGAGCAGATGGCTGTTTCTTAAGGAGGTTTGCGCATTACTTTTTCAATACCGACAGACCAGGGGTGGACCGATTATCTACCCCTTAATGTGCTACGATTTAAGACGCCCCTGCAAAGCGCTATTTTAAATTAAATACATTGAGGTGATGTGTAGGAGTGGACAGTGCAAAAGTTTGCAATACAGACCATACTCCTGTTTTCAAATGAAGTATTCTAAGCATTGTGAAAAGTGACTCCGCATAGCCCATGAGAATGTTGCCCTTTATGAACCAGATGGTATAATATACAGGCCATTTGAACTGCAGTTTCCTGGAAAAGGCTGTTTGTACCCGATGGCGTGTCTGCGCTGCCTTGACCCCGACTCAACCCACTTCTCACTGCTTGAGCCCTGATGCTGTGTTCTGATTCATTTGTGAGCAGAAGTTGCTTTGGTCATATGGTTCAAGTGTCTATCGCCTGGGTAGTGGATTGTTTTCAGATGACGTATTGCAAATGTAGCGGTCGTCTCTTCCCTACGTATCCATAGTGTACACGCCTCAAGGCTTTTTCGTAAGGCAATACTAAGGTACGGGCGAGTAGACTACCCGTTGAAGTGAGTTTTGTTTAATTTGAGCGTGCAGTATGACCGCCTGGCACCTCGTCTGTTTGACATTAATTACATGGCTTGTTGGGCAACCAGACGAAGTCTGCGACGTTCCCTCTTGCAGCTGGGGTGCTGCCTGCAGTCCCAGCGGTGCTCCCTCTTTGTCCTCAATGTGGGCAGTGTCTTCGGTGCACCCTGGGGCTTCACGCATGAGAAAGGGTATAATGGGCGGGCAACCTAACAGACTGGAGCTCTTCTCGGCCAATCCCATATGTGGGCAGAGCCGCCAGAGGCCTCGCACCCGCTAAGTTTAGTTTACCTGGGTTTCGAAGTTTCCTGGCCACCGGAAGCAAAATTGGACAGATAAAGGGCGCACACATTTTATTTTAAAGTAGATACTACAGGGATAGGTTTTTCTTGCAATCCGTAGCAGTTTTTTGAAATCGTAGTATTCGTTTAAGGGCTGGAGTGGCGATTTCCACACGGCTGTTTCACAAGTGCAAAGTACGACGGGATTTTACGCTTGGCGGGTGCTATGGAAGTTGTTTTTCTGTTCGAAATGGTTTACTGGTTGTAATGCAGCGAATTCGTGCCTGAAAGGTTTATATTCCATCCCTATTAAAAAGGAAACCATTGTAAAGGCTAAACGGCGTTGTCCCAATACGGTGCGATTAAACGAACACCACACCGAGGAGTGTTTCTGTACTGAGTTTTAGCACGATTTTCCTGGAGTGGTTTTTGAAACTGCGTTTAAAGTACATGAAAACAGGGACTCTTGTTTGCTTTCGTTCCATTGCTTAGGTTGCACCATACTTTTGTTGCTTTACAGTTTACCGTGCCTCCAGAGTTGGGGTTGAATCTAGCTTCCTTCTTGGTCCTGCATTAGATAGCGATGCCTTGGCGTACGTGTCTTGCTGCCCAGAAACGAACTCCTAAGATTATTGACGTAGCTCTGGCATGCAGTAATAGGAAAAGTGTTGCTGTTCAGAGGCTGCCAGTGTTACTTGTAAGCAGTCTCCCAAGAGTTGTCTTTATTGCAGCTATAAATGAGCTGGTTTACCTTAACCTAAGTGTGCCATCACCTGCTTTAGCCATTCACAATGCGTCATTGCATCTGTTCCTTGCACTGAATCCCTGTTAATGTAAGCATTGTCGAGGACCAGTTTTGGCTTCGGTTTAGTGATTGTCAGTGCTCCAGATAAGATTTTGAAGTGGGAGTATTTTAACTCCCTTTTTTGAATTTGGGAGTAAAATGATTTTTTAAATTTGTTTAATCAACAGATTTTTACAAAAAGGAAACAAAGTAAATTATTCTCACCGTTTGTCTTATTCATTAGTCTGGCAGTCACCAGTATGTTTATAGGAGTTATTTCTGATGAAGCATGTTCACGATGTACTCAAGAATTTTTGCTGTTGTGATTTACCAACAAGTTCAGTTGGCACCAATCAGCCTGTGTCACCATGTCTTTCATTCGGTGGAGTGTCGTTCCCAAACAGGTTGTTCAGATCTCGTAGTCTAATCAGATAAGTTCCTGAGCATGAGAGCAACGGATGCCATATGGTTTCTTTATTATGAGCTGGCATTTCTTGGCAGTTGCCTGTCAGGGAAAGGCCTCTGATGTGAAGAATTGAATTTGTTTATAGCAGATTGAGCCTGGCTCTTAAGATTAGATCACGGGCGGCCTTATTTGGAAATTTCTTTATGAAGTTTTGTAGTTCATTTAATTTTTGTTTTTTTGTTATGCAGTACATATAAAGTCAATTTGTTTTTGCCACCATTTCTGTAGTCTTTGTCCTATCTAGTTCTTTGATTTTTCATAGCACCTTCACTGGATTCTGAATGAGCTCATTTTCTTGATTAACAATTGAGTCCAGTAACAATTCATTTTCCTTTTTCTATCTTATTAGCTGACATCTGTCATCTTGCATTTCTTAGTTAATCATTTTGCATATTTGGTTGCTGTCTGCATTTCCTGTATAGCATTAAGGAATTGCAGTTTACAGTGCATTGGAGTGACAGAAGGCTCAGTTCACGTCTGATGGTTATTCCAGATGTTGAATTATTTTATTTTTATTTTTTACATTTGTATAACGCACAGGCAGCCCATGGGTATTGTGGCGCTGTTACTTGCAGCAGGCTTAGTTACAATTTGCATAAGTTACAATATTGGGTACACAGATGTAACACATGTTATGCATAGGCGTGTACAGTTCAAATATTCATATAGGGGATGAGCATAAAAGAACTGGGTAGAGAATCAGGCAAATAGGTTGATTTTCAGGAAGGTGGTGAGTGAGGGTTCAGCTCGCAGGGCAGTGGGGAGGGCGTTCCAGTGTAGGGCAGCTAGGTAGGGGAAGCTGGCACCCCCTGCTCTTGCTTTTTACCATGGGTACGGTGAGTAGGTTGGCATAGGGGATCCTAGTTGGTCTTGAAGACCTGGCTGGGTGGATCCTTTGCACTAGGTATGCTGGAGCTGCAGAGTGAATGCATTTGTGTGCGAGGGTCAGGGTTTTGAAGATGATCCCCTCTTTTATGGGGAGCCAGTGGGAGGCTCTTCTGGCAGAGATATGCCCTCTTTTGGAGATGCCTTGTGCTGCGCATAGGGCATTATTTTGAATAACTTGCAGTTAGGGAGACCTAGAACAGATCTCCAGAAAGCAGCTTCTAATTTAGGCCAAATTTCGCTTGGAATTGTTGGCATTGCCTCGACCCCATACTTCAGAGGGACTACCTTCATTTTATAGAAATTGATTGTGGGAATCAGTATCGGCCACATTTTTTATCAATGACTTGCCTGAGCCGCTAGCTTTTTGATTTTTCCTTGTAGAATTACTTGCATTGCAGTTTCACGTTTGGAGCTGTCCAGAGTGACTCCCAGATATTTAAAGCTCCGGACTGTCTCGATTTGTGTTTCTGCCATGTAACATTTGTGTATCTGTTTTGCTGATGGCTTTTTGCAAGATCATTACTTTTGTTTTTTCTTTATTGATCTCTAGATTTTCTCTTTTGTATTGGAGCAGGTTATTCAATTGACACTGTAGGCCAATGGGCGTATGGTCAAATAATGTGAGATCGTCTGCATACAAGAGCCGCAAAATCGCTGCACCTCCAATTTTTGGTGGAAATGCACCGCGGGTTCTGTATTCTGAAAATCACCTATATAAGCCAGGGAGAGAGATGATGCTAACGAGCACCCTTGCTTTACCCCACGTTTGGTTGGGATCTCTGCCGATAGATTTCCCTGTTGATTTAATCGTACTCATTGTTGTTTTGGAGTGTAGGGCATGTATTGGCGCCAGAATTTCTTTTGGACAATTCCAGTCTGAGTTTCATCCAAAGGCGATGTCTTTCTACTCAAACGCCTGTGTGAAGTCGATAAATACGACAAAAAGACGTGGGCCGTATTGTAATGCTTTACTCTTCACGACGCTGAGCAAGAGAATGTTGCCTGCAGTCCCCGCATTTTTTAAAATCCCGCTTGTAGATGATCGTTACAATTTGTAGATGCTGCCCAGGTTTGACATTTCATCAATAGTGACCCAAACACTTTACCAATAGCATCAAGCAGTGCTATGGGACGAAAATGATCAGGGTCACTTATTTCCTATTTTGTAAATCGGGATCACTATCGCCAAGGTCCAAGATGGTGGAAGTGACTTTGTGTCTCCACATCTTCGGAAGATTATGCGGAGTAGCACTGCCCATTCTGTGGGATGGGTTTTTTAGCTCAAAATTTGATTCCATCAGGCCCCAAGGCCCTGGAGTTTTCGAGCTTTTTAATTGCATCTTCCCTATTTTCGTGATTGATCCAGTCTGAGCTGTCCGTGAACATCCTTTGTGTTCGTCAGACGGATTGGAACACAGTGTTAAAATGTGTTTCCCACGTGTGTTGCCCAATGTTTGGCATTACGTCTGCCATTGGCGTGTCGATGGATCTCATCAGGGACCAAAAGTCACTCGAAATATGGGTGCTTATGGCTTTGGCGTTGGATTCTGCGTCCTGTTGGTAGAGCATCACCCGATGGAATCTGACCCATGCTTTAGTCTCTTGTAACTTCCTTGATTTTGATGCTTGCTTGTGTCGTTGGCAGGATCTCTGCCCTTCTCTTGGCTTTTCTAAATTCCTGTCTCTTCTACAAGCGCGCTAAGTGTTTTCTTGGTGTCAGTACTTTTTACTTGCTGACTGGTGTTTATGACATGAGAAGTGCTTGATAATCCACTTATTTTACTTCCTCTGCCCACAAGACTTGTATTTTATTTGCAAATTCTTTGATGGCGTTTGCAGTTAATTTAATTCGAGATCCTTGCATGTTGGTCTCAATGTGCATATTCATCCTTTCATTTTTCCTGCAGGAGATGTTCCACGACATTTCCAGCAGATTGTGATCACTGGCAATTATTCGCAGTACCTCAAACAAGGTTGTCAACTGCAGCAAGGGTTTTGAAACAAAGATGTAATCTATTGTGGCATGTGAATCAGCGCGTTCCCATGTCTGCGGCCTATTTTGTTACGTGAATACGGTGTCTAAATTGTGTAGATCTCTTGACTGTGTCATGTCTGACCAGGCTTTCCCTCGGCATTCAGCCGGTGATGTCTTGGATTTGGCTTGTTTTGACTTGACCGTTTGACACGTTGCATTTAGGTCACCGCAGATGAGTAGGTAGGGCGCCATAAGCGTTGCCATTGTCATCGATCACGTGCTCTAGCATTGCAATGAACTTAGCATTCAATGGCTGCTGGGTTCCAGTAAGTGTTAACAATGACTGTTTCGGTTAATTGATTCACTCGCTTTCTTTTGATCCCATGTTGCTGTGACTACAAGTACAGATGAGTTGGCGATCAAGACTTTATCCATGGACAGTCCACAGCCATTTCGACACTGTTAGAATACCTGAGGAAGGGCGACCACGATGTCCTTTAGACGCTGGCACCATAGCGATTTCATACCCCTCTATAGACTGAGGTTGGGCCAGCCATGTCTCCTGCAGACAGATGTCATATGCTCCCAAGTTTACATCACCAGGAACCGTTCGGTGCAGATATCCTCTTGTATTCCACAAGCACAATTTCAAGCTGTGCTGGTGAGCTTCCTTTTGACATTCCGTTGGCTGATTGTGATCTTCAAACTCAAATTGCTATTTGTTAAGGGGTGTGGAGAGCGCTTTCGGTAGCCATGCCCAGATGCCAGGTCTGTTTTCATGTTTTTCTGTTGCCCTTTGGGGCTGGTTTTTTTGCACTGATGGAGTGATGGTTCTAGTGGTCGTGTGAGCATTTTGCTTTGTTCCCATCAGGGCCTCTTCACTATGAGATCAAAATGATTTATTAGGGAGTAAAAATAGAAGTCCAATTTCCAATTGGTGTATTGTAAAAGCAAATACACATTTTTGAACTGGGTAAGGGAAATGTTTTTGTAATCATTGTTTCTTTGCACCTAGTTAATACACACTAAAAGATACACATTTACCTTTTCCCATCAGGCAGTAATAACAGTAGTTTCTTCCTGTGGTACTACGTGCACTTCTGGTCCAAACGTAACCATGGGGAAGGCGCCTGGCACAGCCATAGTGATATTAAGTTGCCATTGATAGTAGCAGGTGCAAAATGAGGCGTATCTGGGCATCGAATAGCAGTGCCTGGCAAAAGCTTAATACTTACACACAAGCCAACCCTGTTGGCTTTGTCAGTGCTGGTTTTAAACAGGATTTCGGTGAAGGACACAGTGCTTAAAAATTGAGTGGCTGAAGGGAAGCCCGATTAATTTTTTTTTATTACACGAGTAGCACCTTTTACGACTCCAATTAAGCCATTGGCTTTGAAAATACACTGGCGGGACCTTTGAGGACCTAGTTTAATAAGGCTTGATGAAGCAGAGTTCCCATGAGGTGTATTGGGAGAGACAGGAATGGTCAAAGGCAGTCAATGAGTGCCCACATAACCTACCAAAAACCTATTGACTGTGCCCCTCATATGGCATTCCTCCATTTACTCTAATTCAATAGTGTTGGTTTAGCAGCCCAAAACGAACTAGTATATTCCCAGAGGCGTGTAACCTATAAAACTAGTCATTCACAAGCGCCCATGGAACACTTTGTTATGCTGCTCTTTTCAGGTTTTCTTTGTCTCACATAAATTCACATTTAGGTTATTGAGGTTTGCCATGGGAGAGAGGGGGGGGTGAGCTTTATTCATTAGCCATCTGAACAACCCACCTCTTCTAAGTAATGACCGGTCAGTGGTGTCCAGTCCTTAAGTTTCTTCACACTGCTCGACCATAAACGTGTCTTTTGGGATCCGAGATGGTTTCCAAATAGACGTCCCAGCAGGGTTGGACTGGCCTATAGGGAACTTTGGGGATTTCCTGGTAGGCCTCTGCACCCAGGTCCTTTTGTGATAACATATTTTGTTTCCAAATTTCCTCATAGGGTTGTGGTTGCTAAGCCTAAAAATGTGAAATATGAGACCACTAATTTCACAGGCCTCTTTTGGATCCCACTTCACCCCTCCTGCGTCCCAGTGCTGCTTGGAACCTGTAGTCTAGTTTTGGTGAATTAAGTTGGCAGACATAAGGCTGGAAATTGTAAAACCTGTGCTGGATTTCTGTACAATGTCATGTGTAAACTGCATCACATTTGAGCAACAAGCTCTGAACACTCTTTGCAGAGCTACTAAATGTAAAGTTTAAAGAATGCCATACGACTATTTCCCTTTCACCTGTGTAAACATGTTTTGCCATAATTTTTGTTAAAGCTTTGTTGTGAGCAAAATGGCAAAGCCAATAATGGAGAATGTTGGAATAAAACAAGTAGACACTTACAAAATCTTAAACCTCTGTGGGTCAGGTGGGTATAATTTATAAAGTTTTATAGCTTAATTTGTTTTTAACTGCAGCACATTTATAAATATTGTGTACTGTTTGGCGGAAGGCGAATACAATAGTGGTACTCCATATGAAGTCGGCCCTACTGGTGATTTAAAATCACAAACTGCAGCCTGGCTCCATCCGAGAGCCATTATTTAACATGAAAGGTTTGAACATCGTAGCACAACGCCTTTTGTCGTGGGCAGTACGTTTGTAATTTTCATCCCAGGCAGGTGACGGGCAAAGCAGTTTTATGAAGTTTGTGCTGAGCAGCACAGTTCTCCTAATGCTCCAAGGGGCATATTGACACAAGTCCAGTGTTGCCAACCCGAGCATTGGTTGACATTTTTCAAGTTCTTGTCTGTGCATGCGTAGAGGGGCTAAAATGTTCAGAGGGGCTGCTGGTTGTCGCAAATGAGGGGCTAACAGCAGGGCAAAGACTAGCTTTCTACTCAACATTGCCGGCGGGCGGACCAACATTGGCAGTGAGCACATGCATCATATGCTTTTATTTAGGCAGTGGGTTGTGCACCTCGGATTTCAGCTCTAGTACTGGTTGTGCAAGTGAATCTGCATAGCAAACAAAGTAAAAGATTGCAGAGTATAAGAGGGTCGTGTGAGGTGTTGGGGGTGGGGACGGAGGGAACAAGTAGAAGGGTTTTCATTTAAATAATGGGTTGGGGGCTGTTGAGCGGGTCAAGCGCAATACATCTTCCCGAATGTAAAGGCAGCATTTCAGAGTTTTTCAGCTTATTCATAAGCACAAGAGCCAACTAAAGAACACGGTCACAGCAGCTGCATCACATAAGCGGATGTGCATGAACTTACAGGTTATGTCCACCACGTCCAAGTATATTTGGAGGGGGAAAACACATTTTACACCTAGGTGCCAGATGTGCAATTGTCACTACCCATTGACCTAAGAATTTAAGTGTTGGAAAATATCAACACTGTCTGATCCTCACTGGGCAGGCATTATAGATGTAGAAGTGAGAAGGTGTGAGGAACTTAAGGGATACCAACATAAGGGCCTACGTGCCCTAGGGTCTCTTGTGGTTCGAAAAAGGTGTCTCGTGCATATGAAGTTCAGAACGGAGAAATGTCCATCTACTCCGTTTGGCATAAGTTATATTTAATCATGCGCCACAGGAAATAGAAATGTCACACATCGTTTATCTGAAATCTAACTCACATTTTTGAGTAGCTATTTGTATTCCAAAAAAGGCCACTTGTGATAACACTTGTTTCGGCGAACACATCGCTTTTTTCAAATCGGGGCGAATCTCAAAATAAAGAATGAATGGATCAATTCCAGTTGATTTTCTAAAAAAAAAATCCATAAACCAAAATAGTGAATGTAACCAGCAAAAGAACACACAAAGCATTGCAAGTGATCCAAGAACCAAACAAAAAAATAACACAAACAAGAGACAATTAGTGTAATGCATCATCATACATTTACTGTTGCACATGAATTTGGTATGATCAAATTTCATTTGCATGAATTTGGTATGATCAAATTTCATTTGCATTATTAGATTTGTATTTGTAATTTATTATGGTCAAATCATTCCATTAATTAAACCACAGACATGAAGGGTGGGGAAAGGGAGGGATGGTTAGGGAATAATTTTGGAGAAAATGCACAAGGGGGGTGCGAGAAATGAAAAAAAGAACATCTGTTAGCATTGGTGATAGATGCTTGTGAAATAGAAAGTAGATCGGTACAACTTTCCGTAGGCGGAAAACTACCTCTTACCTATATTGAGTATCATTTTTCAAATGGCTTGAATTAAGTCAGTCATGGGTTAAATCCCCCCTGGTGAGTAAAAGAATCTTTGTTAATGTTTATGTACTTTCTGCAACATTTGGCGAATGTTTCACACTAGCACGTAGTGTCTGTGTCCTATTAGCGCGAATATTTAATACCCTGCCTTAATTTGGCACCTATTTAAAGTTGTCTCTTATTACAAAAAAGTGTGCATTAAGTGTTAGTCTGTTCTACTCTTTGAATTTAACCAGTGCTTTTTGTTAAAAATAAGCAATCTCTTTAGGAATGCTTGCGTGCATTTCCTTTTTCTCATTGGTTTCTATTATGGTCGGACGTCAAATGGGTCCCTGAATCCCCGCGTCTAATATTCAGTTTCTCTACTTATCTTATTTCAATTAAGTATGCTCTTCTTAGAGTCGAAGTGCCCATTAGTTCTAAGGCTTACCTGAAACGTGTTCCTAAGGTCCGTGCGTTCATATCCGCATTCTAACGTGGTCTGAAACGAAATGGATTTGTTTGCTGTACATTACCACGGAAACAAGTAGTTTTACTTCAGTTTCCATTCCGGTCGCCATGTTTTGGGTTCTAACCCTAACTTTTCAATGGGGGAGTGTTATTAAATACAAGGGTATCTCTGCTCAGTCTATTCTCTAAACACTTAAGTTTCATTGCACCATTTACCCGTGTAAAAAAGCAAGTCTTCTAACCATAGTTCTGTGATCGGATTATAAGTAACCATAATAACCATAGTCCCATCAGGGACCGTTATGCTTGAGATATAAATTTTCTCACTGAAAAAGTTTGAATGTTTCAATGTCTCCCCTCCAAATGTAAACATTGTAAGTGTAGCAACTAGTGCTTATTATTGGTGACTCCTAAGTGTAGTGGTATCATACCACCTATTGTGAAATATAGAATTTGGGCAATGCGACCAATTTCTACAATATATTAAGTAGCCTATTGAATAGTGGGCTCATAGACTTTAAATTCCGTCCTCGGGTTGCATTTGCCAGGAAGGAGTAGCGCGCACCCTAAAAGTTATACCCACCTTATCTGGAGGCCTGGCTATCGTTGATTTGAAAAATAGACTTCATATGCCTAGGTACAAACATTTTAACTTTTTAAAACATTTTTTTAAATACTTGTGTATAATCATTTTACATTTTTACAAGGACGTTTTCAGCAGTAGAGGGAAGAAAATCATGAAGTTTAGCAACTTCTACTGTTCAGAAATAAGTAGAGAAGGCGCTAGAAGGAAGTGAAGTGGAAGGATCTTCTATTTGAGTATGTTTTCAGGTGGAGGTTGCGGGGAGGCCACACGGTTGTTTAACATTTAACATCTCTTTGCATCTTACTGCCAGGTAGTACCATTATACAGACCCTCAAGGATATTGTCATGACATTTTCGGCATAAAACAAATGTTGCTGCCAAATTTGGATTTATTGCAGCTTTTTTGTGGTATATTTTTTGACTGCAAGGTGCAAGATTGTCAGGTTGCAGGAAAGGGGCTTTGTGTGAGGCTACAAGTGAGCCTGGTTATCACTATTTGCACCTTTTGTACCACAGATGTCCCAGAATTGACAGAACAGTTTTCGGTTTACTTAGTTTTTTTGCAAGGCGAGTGTCTAATTTGATAGTAACTATTGAACATGATAGTTATTGTGAAAATATTACCATTCTGTTTTTCAAGCACCCACACAACCTATCCACTAATTCTCCATAGCATCTTAAACTACCAAACTTCAATCCGCCAGTCATGCGCATAATCATGTGTTCTGTCACACTGCCAAGTCAGAACTCACACTGCCAAACTCCAAACAATGCTCACAACTCACATCTCACTCCCCAGTTCCTCCTGCACTGTACATTCATTCTTGCTCCTTCTGCATCTGGAATCCTTTCTCTCATTCTATCACACTCGTCCCCAATCCTTTCTCCCAATCTGTAGCTCACTCTTTCTGGCCCACTGCTCTCCCTCTGCTTTCTGGCCCACTGCTCCCTCATATTGTGACTATTTTGTATTTTTATTTATAATGCATGATTTGGGCCAGACGCTCAAAAAATTGAGCATCTAAAAACAGGGCAGATGTTCTTTTCTCTAGATTGGAAATTAGCAAGTCTCCTTATTAAGGTGACCTGCACATTTGCATGGGGTTGACCTGTAGCGCAAATGATCGGTTGCCCAGCTGCCTTGTATACATTAGTGTCAGGAGCACACTTCCGACACCAATGTTCTACAGGTTCCCCTGAAGGTCCTGTCACTGAATAGATCCAAAAACAACTTTTCTATCCCATTTGTGTAGAAATGCAAGTGAGAGCCGCTGTTCATACCGCTGCTGTCGCACACAAAAATAAAATTGCCATTTCACAAGTAACGCTGCATAGCATCATGGACATAAATATGTAATTTATTTATATAGCACATTCACCAAAACGCCATACATAGAACATTTCTATACAAGTCCCAACCGAAGTAAACATTTATCAACCTCAGGATGGCAGGCTGAGTTCACATAGTCAAGGTTTGCGTCTGACCTGTAGACACACAGACCACAGCAGCAGGACTCAAACCATTGAGCTAGCCTACTTGCACAAAGGCAATCAAGCTTGAGAAATGGCATAGCATTTCAGATTTCGAAAACCTAATTAAATAAGGTAGACCAATCTAGGCGGAGATGATGAAAGCCTACCGGCTTAAGACCCGATGTCTACCTTTCAGAGATTGTTGTGCTGTCAAAGTTACAACTGTCAGTGTTCATAATGCATGCCTGCGTAATCATTCCTAGTTGGTGAGCTTTGGGGCCATACTAGTCAGCTTCAGGGGGCTAGTGTTTGATATGTGCTGCCAGATACAGGACGGTGTTATGAAATGGGGACCTTCACACAGGAAGAAATGGTGGTTCCGAGCACTTCAAAAGTAGGTGATGTTACAATCCCATTACCTAGGAAGCAAGTTTTACTCAAGTTCCGTCTCCTTTCCTCCATCCTGTGGGCGTCCAACATGTGGATGGTACCGGAACAGTTGGCAGCAAAAAATTTAGCTGCCCCTTTAAATTTATACCAGCGCATACCCTGGCTGTTGGAACGGCACTGCAGTCCCTTTTTCTACACAGACTCCGTCGGACCTGGCAACTTGGCGCAGAGACTTTTATTTTTTTTTACTTTCCACTTGTTCCCTGTTTTATTTTTCAATCTTCACTTCCCTTCGGTGCCTCGCCTCCCTGGTGCATCTTGGCTGCAGGAGGATCACAAGATGTGCGTCCTGCAACAGCTCGTTCCAGCTTTGGACCCACATGCACTGTGTGTGCCTGGGGCTCAACCACCGCTGGGACGCGTGCGCAACTTGCAGCACTCTCGTTGACCAGTCGGTGAAGAATCGGTTGTCACATTGGAGGGAGAACTTCCACGCTTCTCCTCCGGGTCATCTGAAAGAGTTCATTTCCAGGACCCCACAGCAAGACAAGGTAGGCCCTTTGTTTAGAACAGTCCCTCAGTGCGGAGACTCCTTCCCAGGGGCTTGCACGGGCAAGGGTACCCTGGATTCTGGTTCTGGAAGACCCCCCGAGGCTGCTAAGACTTCCGGCTCCCAAGCCGAGGGGGCACAGGAGCTCTACCAGGTGAGCCACACAGACGATAAAGTTGGTCTTCCTCTTCGGCTCCAGGTGGCAAGGGGTTGTTGTGCTCTACCTCCACGAGTCGGTCCTTGGCACGATCCAGCATGACTACCAGCTCTGTTGCTGAGGGCACACAGCCTACCAGAGCCACCTCTGAGTCGGGGAGATAGGACTACCGGCCAGCAGGCCGGGGGCTTGAGGCCTACTGGTGCTATCTCGGAGGTCGACGCTTCTGCTTCGGCTTAAAGGGCCAATGTTGTCCATGTCTGAACCTGCACAGGGCCTTTGCGTCCTCGCGCCCAGGGCGTGGCGCAAGGCCCCAAGATGGCAGATCAGCACATGGCTGAGCCGGCTGCATCAGTGGTCATCTTGGCTACATATCCGGGCCTACTGTCCCTCGCCCGTTGAGTGGGCCATGCCAGAAGGTTCCAGTCCCACTCCTTCGGGAAGTGGCTGTGGACTTTATGGTACAGACGTTTGGTCTCTGCAGGAGTGCATCTACCCATCGAAGCTTGAAGGCTACACTCCATAGGCTCATCAGCACTTCAATATCGCTTACTTGCAATACTGTTTGACATTATAGTGCAGGCAACGAATCTCTCTATTTAAAATGTATGCATCTTAGTCCTGCAATTTGTACTGACGTAGCTCGAAGCAACAGGGAGTCCACATCCTGCCACACGGTTCGTTATTAATAAAATATAAACACAGATGGCGCCCACATTAAAACACATGCGGGCGCCCTACGAAGGCAGGGTTCTGCCTCAGTAGAACCTGTAATGACTGCATACTCTCGCATTGCAAGTACGTTCAAAGATAAAGGAATGCCCGCTTAGCTACAATTGGGGTTTATGCCATCTGTGAATACCCAAGCAGTCATAAATATTATTTCAGATCATGTGGACGTAAATTAACATGTTTGCAATTTTTTATGGAAATGGGTAAACCTGGTCGCAATTTTGCGTTTTCAAACAAATAGCCAATTATGCTGGCGATCGATCTCTTGATCATCAATGAAGATATCAAACTAGTCACGTTTGTGGGGAGATCCACAAAACTTCAATTGAACCAACAATCGGTCCCCCATGGAGTGAGTACCAGAGCAATATTGATCATGATATTTTTATTAGTAACTGGTTTAGGGTTCCGGTGGTCGCAGGCTGACTCACCCTCGGTACTTTGTAGAGTAAATTGTGGATTACAATGAATTCAATTTGTATTTAAGCATGCGCTATCATGTTCCAATCAGAGCTTCGGTATATTATGGACGCAACAAGTAATAAAATAGTAATGACACTGAATTACCAAACATGGTTATATGAACTTCACAATGCTAGAGTATAAGTATCTTAGACATTTGTGAGGAATGTGGTCGCAAAACAATCTTAACTCTCGTTGCAATTTCCAGTGGAATTGAGTGTGCATCACATTGCTCGAACTAGAGTTTTGGCAAATCTAGCTACGGCAAAATCTATTTTACTTAAATAACAGGGTGCACCCAAGAATGATCTAGTACGAGTACCAAACGTGTAGATTTGTTTTATTCTTGTTACATGAGTACAATGCGCATTATTCTAATTTATCTATTTCTTGTCCCGTTTTTCACCACCCTCTCTTCAGTTCACGTGGTTGGTCTGTTGTATTCAACTCTTATGCATGGATTGTTACACCCAATATTTCATTTGTGATATTGAATCACTGAGGCACCCTGATGGTGGGGCATGATTACATTAATCACTGTTTGGTTCACGTGATTGGATTTAATTAACACTATAATTTAATGTATGTTTTTCATATGATTCAATGGTTTGTCAAATTAGACATTTCTTAGTCATTGCCTTGAAAAAGAACTCATTGGTCGAAACGCGTGTTGGCAAGAAGAATGCACTATTGCTGCTACTGTGATTAACTCTAATGGAAATTAAATGGCCCAACTGTTACTCTTTGTATGATATTTTTCACATCTAGAGAATGCATGTTTGGATAAGCGCATTGATTTAGGCACACCATTCTCTTTCGTCATTCGCTCACCCAACCCCACTCCCGAATCTGAACCACCTAATCTATGCAAATGCTGGAAAAACTAATTGTCCCGGACCTAGCCGACGCACTCCTCCAATCTCCACCTTCCAGCCAACTCATTGAACTAACCGCCGATGCCTTTCACTCATGGCTCAACGCATCCCTGATGCGGCTCACACCCCCTTGCAAACCATCAACCCGCCGTGGCCTTTTCCCCAGATGGTTCACTCCTGAGCTGAAGACCACTAAATAACTCTATAAATACCTAGAACGCAAATGGCAGAAAAAATCAAGGAGAACAGGGCTACCTTGGCCCGACACCTATATCAGTACAGGGCTGAAATCCGGAAAGCTAAAAAAGCCCACTACAACTCCCGAATACTAAACTGCAAAAACCCAAGCAAGGAACTCCACAAAATCATCTCTGAATTCACCAAACCGGCTTGCTCCACGACCGTCCCAACCCCCTCACAACCCCTGTGCGACTCAGCTCTCCCATTTTTTACACCACAGCCCTTGAAAGAACAAATACTCTAGCCACCAAACTGGCTCTTACATCCACCAGGCAATACTCCCCCCACAGCGGCTAGCCCGCCAGCCGCGACCGCTATACAACCAATGTTCGAATCCTTTAGTCCAATATCACCAGAGCAATTTCTCAAACTTCTATCTGTCCGCAAACCATCTGGCTCCCCGCTGGATCCTTGCCCGGCCACAACCCTCAAGGAAATTTTCGCTTACACCTGCGCAGGAGAACGCGCAAGATCCATCTTAAATACCTCCCTTACCTCTGGTATCTTTCCCGACGCATTCAAAACGGTTCATGTCAAACCGCTACTTAAAAAACGTCCCTTGACCCTCTGCAGATCAAACTACCGTCCCATCTCAAACACCAGATTCCTTGCCAAACTCATTGACCAAACCGCCTACTCCCAACTAAATGCCTTTGTCGAAGCCAACAATCTCCTAGACCTCGCACAATCAGGTTTCAGAGCCCGTCATGGAACCAAAATCACCCTAACCTCAATCTGGGATGACCTTAAAATGACGGCAGACTCCGCGGGATGCGCTGCACTAATCCTTCTTGACCTATCTGCCGCCTTTGACGCAATCAATCACTCCCCCTGCATCGCCTCCACTTCCTAGGAATTCGCGACACCGCTCTTAAATGGATAGCTTCATTCCTCAAAGATATTTACCAAATAACGATACTCTCCACCTATACCTCTCAAGCCCGACCAGTCGACACGGGAGTCCCACAAGGAGCATGCCTATCTGCCCTCCTGTTCAATCTGTACTTGATCACCCTCCCTCCAATAGTTCGCTCACACAACAGCCTGTTACAACTACGCCGACGACTCAACTAATTCTAAAACTAATGAACTCAAATCCCAACCTGGCCTCCTCGACATATAACTCTGGATGACCCAAAGCCACCTTTTTAAACCCCTCCAAAACGGAAATCATGGTATGTGGCAACTCCGAGCTTCTTCCACAACCACTACCCTGCCCATCCGCAGCTCGCCGAACCCCTGCAACTCAGTGAAAAGTCTTGGGTGCATCCTTGACTCGGCCCGAACACACTCGTACTAAGTCAACGTCTCAAAATCCTGCCACTACCACCTTAAAACCCTAAGGCACATCTTTCATTATCTCTTCTTTCCTAACAGACACTCTGCGGTCCAATCAGTCGTTATGTCAAGACTGGACTATGCAAACCCCTTATGCCTCGGAATCCATGCAGACCAACTGAATAAACTCCAAAGGGCACAAAATGCGGCAGCCAAATTGCTACTTGGGTTCGGCCCAAGAGACCACATTTCCCCTGCCCTTAAGACGCTGCACTGGCTTCCAGTAGCCCAAAGGGTGACTTTCAAAACCTTATGCATCTCTCATCGAGCACTGCATAAAACCGGACCTCAATATCTTCAAGACAAACTAAAACCCTATCACCCCCTCACACCCTAAGATCAAACTCAGCCGACCCCATAGTCATTCCTAAGACAAACACAGTCAGATTAGGCGGATCAGCATTCTCAGCCTTGGCCCCCACCTTACGGAACTCACTCCCACCCTACATCCGCCAATCTGAGGATTGAACAGCTTTCCGCAAACTGCTAAAAACCTGGCTCTCCCCCCCCCCCCTACCCCCCAAAAGCCAACCGGTAAACAAACTGACCCCCAACGACACCAACCCAACAAACTACCTGAGGTGAGAAATTGACAGCTAATGAACCCGAATATAAACTAGAACGACGAACAGAATTAAACGACTAATGTAGATCAAAATAGTGAAGCGAATAAGAATAAATCACAGGGAAACTGTAATGAGATGTAAACTACTGAAAGGCACTTAATGCACGAAGAGGGAACAAAATGGATGGCGTTGATGAAATAGTTAGAATAGATGAAGCGTGTTGAACAGACGAATGCACTGAGTGAAAGAATGCATAAGCGGAAGAACTGATGACTATATAGACAGAATAAGTGTGTAAATTGAATACGTATGTACATCGGATAAATATATAGAATGGATGAACTTGCTAAGCGTTGACTGTGCAGAGTTGACGATAAACAGTTGAATGCACTAAATGGAAGAATGCACGAGTGGAAGAACAGGTGACTACATAGATCAAATGAGTGTAAATTGAACGAGTATGTAGATCGGATGAAGGTATAGAATGGATGAACATGCTAAGCAGATGAGCGTCTGGAGTAATTGGGTGTGAAGAGCGGACGAGCATGTATGACGGATGTGTGCATAATTGGAGAAGCAAATGTAGATCTGATGAATGTACAGAACGTATGGGCATGTAAAGTGAGCTAGCGTGGGGAGCGTGTAGAGTGTAAGTGAGTGGGGGAGCGGATGAGTTGAATGCGTGGAAAGCATGAGTGAATAGAGCGGATGTGTGCAAGGGAGCGGGTGAGTGCCGGGAACGCGTGAGTTGGGGAGTGCATGCATGGGGCAGGCAGGCGCGCGCGGGCCGGTGTGGAGTGCATGAGTGCGTCGAGCATACCGGAGTGTAGCACAGACGGGGACGCATGGAATGAATAAAAGTACATAGAAAAGACTGGAGCGCATAGAAGTGCATAGACGTACATAGTATGGTTTGGAATGCAGGGAACGATTGAAAGAGCATGTAACACATCATTATCACACCCCACCCTTACTCTTCTTTACACCGCCACTCAACTAGAACACAGTGATACTATGACACCATTCGTTATAACTGTTCTCATACTAACATCTCCTGCTCACTCCCCATCATTCTAAGTAAACGCTGCTGGTTACACACCCCGCAGCCAGGTGTTCCCCTCAGGCCTAACGCAGCCACGGTCGGTCTGGATAAATCCCGCCAGAACGAACACATACCCCTGATCTCAACCATCACACCTCCCGCTAAGAAGCAGCTTTTTCACGAATACCACCCCAGCTGCACACATACCTGGTGCACACACGCGCCGTTGACTCTCCCTACTGACCTGAACTTCGGTTCCCAAGGGCGTTCAACCTACCAGTGCCTTCAGACCATACCAATGGTATATAAGGCGCTATATAAATGCAAAATAACATAACACCCACGGTTATCTGTAGCACCATACTAGGCAGGGTTTAGCTCAGCAGTGCCATCTGCAGCTGCCAAGCATATTCTGATTGCAGTCTCTATAATTGGGTTTGGTATTCCTCCTAACCTCTGGCATTGCTCTGGGCAACCTGCCAGATAGTTGTTTTTTCAGCCTGCCAACCCATTAAGGGAGGGGCAAGACCATATGCAAATCAGGCTTGGTCCCACTCCTAAAGGGTCTGTCCAGCCCAAAACATGCTAAGTCACATGGAACTCCATAACCGTATACATTCGCAACACTGGAAACCACCTGAAACTCAGGCCCTAAAAATCCTGCCTCTTAACAATTTCCCCCGAAACATCGCTCATCAAAGCTACACTGCCAAACCCTTCCTCCTCTCACACCAAGTGCAACATAAATGGCCGGCAGCATTTGCAGCAGCCCACCTGACACACCATCACCCCATGCACAACATTCCTACCTGACAAATGCACCAGTGAAGCCAGCATCCTTCGCTGTGGCACATGGCAACAAATGTACCCGCGCTTACCAACCCCCAGACCCATGCACAAAAGATGGCAAATAATGACACAAATGGACATGGGAAGCCAGCAGCCCTCGCTGAGGCACACCGCAACAAACTCACATGGTCACTGCCTGATCAGGCCCACACTAAAAAGACAATGAAAAATGAGACCATCGTCCACACTGGACGAAGATCGCTCCAGCCGAACAACTCCGGGAGATTACGGTACGTATACCTTACACCCACACAGCCAACCAACCATGCACCATAAAATGCAGCTATGGCTATGATTTCCGGTCTAGCAGCACACATAGCCGTCCACACCGAAACACCTGACTGTTCATCAAGATTGTATGTAGTAACCCTGTGGGAGACACCAGCCTTGTCCTCTTGGCAATAGGTAACCCAAACTTTGGTATAGGCCTTTACTACACAAGTTGGTAGTGTGATTGAACAGCCAGGCTTATCTCAAGAAGGGTCAATGTGAGCTGTGGGGTTTTAGTGACAGGTATTCAAATAACACTTATACTCGAGGTTTCTTGATTAAATTATGACTTATTACTTTAACAGTTTTAAAATAAGCCTTCTTAAGAAGGGAGAAATATGAAACACTTAAAATGCATTCCTTCAGTTCAATAAAGTAAGCAGATACCCTTAGATACCCTTTTGGGATGGCACACATTTCCTACACTGAGGTGACTTCAGTAGTTGGGACACTGTGGACATTAATATATCACTTTTCACACTTAAATGGTAATACTGAAGTTGTGGCAAGTGGGGAAAAGGTTAGGGAAGGAAAACATGGTTAACAAGTTTCTCAAACGGATATGCACTTTAGAATCTTCAAGGCAATGTAGGTTAAATCTTTCCCAGCTATACAAGTAAAATATGTATAACATTTTGGAGGGCTAGGTAAACAGTCAGAGGGTAAGACAAGTCTGCAGGGAGCCAGGACAGCCAATGTCACTTGAGCAAAGTCTAGGGGAGCTGAGGCACTTCTTGTTAAAGAGTTTTGTTGTAAAAAAGATATCACTGTTGGGCCACAAGCTGGGAGGCTTGTGAAGGGCAAAGCTGCAAGCAACTCTGCAAAGGGCAGCAAATGCAAGTCTCCATTGAGAGAAAGCAAGCTGCACACAAGAGGTAAGTACCCCTTCGTTCACACTACCTTGATTGTGAAGAAAAGGTTCCAGCGGCATTTGTTCGGTTGTAGTCCTGCAGATCCTGTTCCTGGGCCTCAGTCGTGGGGACAACAGGTAGGACGCCTGGGGACTCCTGCACTACGGTTTGAAGGTCGGCGGCAGCAATGGGCACAATTCAGATCAGTGGCACTTTGCGGTTTCAGCTACTTGCAAATAGCACCACCACGGTTCTTGGACACCTTGTGGACTTTTCTTGGCTCCAGCACTCTGAGGTGGCTCCACCTTGGTTAGTCCTGCTTCGAGGGAGTCCGGAGGATCTTCCTGGAGCTCTGGTCCGGCTTAAAGGCGATGCACTCTATTCTGGTGTTCCAGTCACCTGGTACTTGGTTCCTGCAGCAGCAATGAAGTACAGCCAGCAGACCGGAGTTCCAGTCGAGTTCGTCTTGGGGCTGATTGGTCCCAGCAACCCAAGGGGAGAAGTTTTCTTTGCAGGGCTACTGTAGTCTATTAGATATTTGGAGCTTCAGCAATGCAGCAGGGCTCCACTGGGCAAACCGATGGTCCAGGAGGTTACAGCAAGCTTATTCTTCGGTTTCTTCTTCGGTTCCTTTGTCCAGTGGTCGACTCTGCCTTCCTAGCAAAAGATCTCACCTTTTATGCAAGTCTCCCTTCATTCGCAGCCTAGTTGTCATACACACAGCAGGATGGCTGTCCATTCACCTTTGGGTGCATTCCTGTAACCAAGGAGACGAGGCACAGGGTGTTTCGGGCATCTCCTGCACTTTCTGCTCTGCCAGACACGATGGAGCAAGAGTGGGCTCCACCAGTGAACCCCGCCAAAGACCAAATGAACAAAGGGACCAAACCTAGTTTTTTTTGACGAAATGGGCACCCATGGGTGCCATACTGCAGCTGCGGTAAAAACGCACAATGGTAGTAAAAAGTAAACCACTGCCACCGGCCATTAATTGTAGAAAGGGTAACATAAAAATGTTACATGAGAAGATAGACAAAGGTGATACGAAGTAACCCCACCAGCACTCTAAATAAGATGGTGTGTGCTAGGTCTACAAAGTAAAAAAGGTAAGTAAAGTCAATGTCACTTTACTATTGGAAACAGTAGTTTATCCAAGAGAACGTATTTAAACTTTAGCAGAAATCCAAAGGATTTCTGACACTGCACTGTGTCAATGTAAAAAGATGCCTATGGAGTTTGTCAGACTCCAAAACAAAAAAACACAGGGTTCAAATCAAATAAAAATGAGTGGTGAAAAAGGTCTCTCTCTCCAGGATGAAAAATAAGTCCTAAAGTCCAGCAAAAGAGCCGGGGGTCTCTAAGGTAGAAGGGAATTAGCAAATATCCGAGAATTCTCCTTAACACTGACATACCGCAATACTTCTGCCACTAGCATACAGTGGCTACCATCAAAAGAAATTCCGTATAGCTGGTCACACATCAACTCTCCCAACAATAGCACCCTATCGCGAACAACCAACAGCGCCCAGCCACGTGCCTGACCTCTTTTGGGCTACTTGGACGAGCCTAGTCAACCACCCATGTCCTAGACTGGTGAAAATGCACACAAGCATCTCCCAATCTAAAAAGATTTTTGTTGAATTTCCAGCACATTGACTGTCACCAAGGGCCTCCAACCACAAAGCGAATTGAGGCCATACAAATGGGGAAAGAGTGCTATATAAATAACAAAATACAATACATCCCTTCTATATGTGACCACAAGTATCCCCAGGCATTTTTCGGTCTCAATTGGCTTAATCGGTGAGGAGTAGCTTGGGTCTCAGTCATGGCTCTGTGTGGAAAGTTCTAGTTACAATCTGTAAACTTCAATTAAATCTGTAGGCCTTACTTTAGTACTTTTTCAACATTATGCTTTACAAGACTTGCTTTATATGGAAAAAATGAAGCGGCAGTCCTAAACTGTGATCTTGGCAATGTCCCTATGTTTGCTTTATTTCTGATTTAATTGGTTTACTAAATTATTCCTAGATTATCCCTAATCAGTATACTAATGAGATATTGTCAGCTGTGATCCCCAAGTACCCTGGGATTAAGGCACCCACTTTTGCCGATGTAAGGCTAACCACACAGCGTGTGGATGGTGTACTAGTTGGTGGAAGTCCCTTAATTTCATGAGTGGTTCGCATATAGATTGCACTGGGCTTCAGAGATTGATAATCAGTAACCACAAAAATGAAAAGTCCTACAGCCACGCCTAATATGGAGGGCTTTCCATATGTGGTCAGGGTTTACAGTTAAAGGGCTGAATATTCCAAAACCAGTTAAAATCAGATTGTGAAGTAACCTTTCTCTAAACTGTCTTGCCCTGGTAAAATGTGTTCAATTGGAATGGATGCCTGGTAACCTTCCCATTTCCCCCAAAATTGGAAAGCCTGCTTCAATTTTAGTTGCTCTTACTGCTCGTATCTCTGGCATGTAGATATTTACCTAAAATATCAGGTGGAAGCCTTGTTTGTTAAGCTGTTTTGTGACTAGTACAAGACCACACTTTACCTGTTTGAGACCAAGGACGGCACTTGCTCATCATGGCTTGGCCAGGATTGCAATAGACAACCATTCCCTATGCCTTGCTTGTTTTTATTTGAAGTGGATCAGACGTGAAGGTGAGCGCATTTGAATCAAGACTCAACATCGTGCATAGTCGAAAGCTAAATTGGAAAACAATCATCCAAAGATCCTGCCCGCTAGGAACATCACATCAAGTAAGAGTGGCATTCCTGCACTGTCATACAACCCCCAGCTAACTGAACTGCATTTTCACACGGCTAGACTAATCCATATTGTGCATTAGGCCAAGCGCTTCAACCTGGTTCCAGGGGAAAAGGAGGGGGATTACGTTTCCAGCACTGTATCCTCCAAGACTGTGGTCTCAGTTCCGCCTCTGGATGACGTCTGGGAGGACAGCATGCTGGTGATGCAGAAGCCATTTTCCACGCTTACGAAAGAGGCTGGAGAAGAAATATTAGGTGCCATCAAACCACTCCCAAATGCCTCAGGCTGTACAACACCAGACTCGATAGTCTTGGTTACTACGAGGAAGAGTTAATCTAATCGGTGATCCTCTTGCTCATTCTGCCTAAACTGGATCCGTTTGGCAAGCGCATAACCACAACTGCAGCGTATACGGTTAATACTGACAACGCCCTAGCCGTCCTTCCCACAATGACAGAGCTATGGTACAAGTTGATGCCCATACTCATATTTTCTGCCAGATGACACAGCGAAGGCCATGGCCATCTTTCAGTAGGTAGAGGTAACCTCTGACCATGCAACTTTTGCCCTTGATATTGTTAACTCTGGTTTCTGGCAGATGGCCAACTGTTACCCTATGCCGTCAAGGTTGGCTGATGGCCCCAAATTTCAGGCTGGAGGCCCAAGCCAAGGTGGTTGACGCACCTTTCGATGATAACCTTTTTGGCAAGGCAGTGGACAAGTCTCTTCTTGCCATCAAAACTGACATGGAGGCGGCACACTGCAACAGAGGAGGCGGACCCTTTCGCTCCCAAATAGGAAGGTCTACTGAAAGTCTGAGGTGCTCAACCCTTCCTACCGGCAGCTCTCCTGCTTTACTGCCCATCAGGTTTATAGAGGCCACTCCCAGGCCTGTAGGGGAGGTACTCTGCATTGTCTGCAAACCACCACTACGCAGACACAGAAGAAAGCCTGACCAGGCCCTGACCAGTCCCTGCCCCCAGCCCCCATTTCAGCATCCAAGTGTGAGGCAAGCGGTCTGTCGACATGTAGCGCACCATCTCCACGAAAACATGGGTGCTTGTTATCGAGTAGGGACACTAGAGAGTTTCAAGGCAAGTGCCGCCATGTTCCTCCCATGCTAAGGCAAGAACAGCCCTGAGCGAAACTCATCAAGGAATTTCACGCAATGCTGCTGAAGGGGGCAATGGAACCTGTCCCTCTGCGCCTCTGGAGAATATGCCATATACTTTCTGGCTTGTATCTGGCCAATGGAGGCCCATCCTAGACCTGGGTCTCAACCAATTGTCTCAAATTCCTGAAGTCTCAAATTCAGGATGATCATGCTGCAGCATGTTAAGTCATCTGGCGATAGAGATTTCCTGGCGACGCTGGACCTGGAGGATGCGCACTTCCGATGTTTTGGGTGAATGTGGAAGTCCTGGTAGACATTACCAGTTCAATGCGTTACCCTTCAGCCTCAAATAGGCCCGCAGGGTTATAACCAAACGGCTGGGCCCAGTGGCAGCGTTCCTTAGTCTTTCAAGCGTATGTCTATCCCTACCTGGACAATTGGCTGGCCCTGTCTTGTTCACACGCCTAGGCGACTTAACAGATGGCAGCAACGGTCCACACTCTTAACACATCTGGAATTCTCCATGCACTTTCCCAAATACTGCATGGTGCTATCTCAAGATGTCTGAATGCTGGGGTCTGGCTTGGCACAGTATCTTGTCCAATCCCATCGGAGGAAAGCAAGAACTGCAGACACACCCGTCACATCCGTGAGCCATGCGAACTCTGCCTATGAACCTATGTACTGATGTATTGATCCCTGACACATGTGTACTCTGCAACCTCCACACTCATGCCAAACCTAACAGACCCCTGTGGCCACTGTTTTCTAGCTAACTGCACTATAGTTGAATCTAGGTGATAGCTGCATCTAGCCTGCCATTGAAAGCTGTGCATTTAGCCTGCCATTGAAAGCTGTGCATTTAGCCTGCCATTGAAAGCTGTATTTAACGTGTCCTGGCTCTATGCAGCCGTAGGTCCAGCCCTTTCGCTAGCCATTCCTGACTACACCATCAGTGCGGACAGAACAGAATCTGGAGGTGGCGGCCTGGCCATAATTGCCGAAAAACGCCTCAACATTAGACTAGACGCCTCGAACCACCTCCCATCCTGTGAATCACTCACAGCTAAACTGCCTACCGCTCACTCCCAAACCATATCAATTCACTTACTCTACAGACCTCCTGGACCCCTAGGTTCTTTCGAGGAAGACCTCACTACCATCCTTAACAATAATCTAAAAAACTCCCAGTGCCGCTTCCTAGGGGACTTACACCTAGGCCTTAAAGACCCCAAAGACCACCAGGCTACCCTCATCAATACTGTCAGAATTAGGCTTTACCCTTGGCATCCATCTCGGCTAACTCCCCTCAACCTTGGTCTGACCACCAACTCATCTCCTTTGCCCTCGAAGCCTCAAGCCCTATCACCAACAATGTGCTAGCATCAGCTATCCCTGCGAGAAGCAAGAAAAATATCAGTGGAAAAACTAATACCACTCATCTTACCAACTCTAAACCAACTCCCAGTTACCTCCACCCCTCATGGCCTTGTAGAAGGCTACAACCAAATCATGAGCTCAGCCCTTGACTCCATTGCACCGTTAAAACTTAGAAAATGTTAGTAGAAAAAACACCTGAACTCCTGGTTCTCCTTGCACCTTAAAGCCCTTACACTTGAGAAACACAAAAAGGAACAAGCCTGGAGACAATGGCCAACAAGTTGATGCTGGAAAAAAATAACATGCACCTACAAAAAAGAAATCATAGCTGCCAAACGAGTCCTACAACCAGCGAATAACACAAGCCAAGTCAAGTACTAAAGAATTATTCGGCATCATTAAAGAATTGGAAACATCTGTTTTAATCCCAGATACATGCGTAAAAAACAATGGTGCACTAGTGTCCAAAATGCCATATCTAACAAAGTAGCAGGCCTCCAAATCAAAATTAACAAAGAATCCATAACCAACTTGAGGAACTCCTCTCACACTGCCCCGCTGCCCACACCCCAACACCCCATACCCAACCCACCTACCCGCTTCAGCTTTTCCAAATTCTCCACCCTAGAAGTGGAAGAAATCATTCTCAGCCGCAAACCATCTAACTGCAAAGGTGACCCTTGCCCTTCACAAATCATTAAAGATGCAGCAAGAGACCTCTCGCCATTCATTACCAAACTCATCAACGCCTCCTTTCCCACTGGCACCATCCCTAGCAACCTTAGTCCCGGGTCTGCCCTCTTCTCAAAAAACCCGCTCTTGACCCCCTCTACACCCACTAACTACAGGCCTATTACTACTGTGCCTTTCCTGCTCAAAATATTAGATAAGACCGCATACCAACAAATACAAAAATACCTTGAGCAAAACCATCTCCTGGGCATTCGGGCTTTAGACCCCAACACGGGACAGAAACGCCCCTTCTCCAGCATTGGGTCTGGCATGGATTCACATGCTCATGAATATTCCCCGTCGTCAGACTGGGAATCCTCGGTAAAGAAAAATCAGTATCAGTTTCGTTTCTGATCTGTCTTTCGTAGTAGTAACCAATCACTGATCTCTGCGTCATACTGACCACAGCCAATGACTGCCATCTCCCTAAGCCCCGCCTCTGGCAGCCATCTTCAGATTTTTACCACACGGTCAAGTGTTGGGAGTCCTCTTGCTTAGCTCTCGAGCTTTTGCTGCTTTTTTGTGCTTTTTCAGGTGAATTTTCACATCTTTCGGTTAATCGAGCCTCAAGCTCCACCGTTTCTACTCGCGTTAACGGGTACCCGTTGCAGGATTTTCCTACGCCCCTCAAGGGTGAAGATTTAGTCGAATCAACCTTTTGGAGGATTCCAGAAGATTTGCGGCCTACTTCGAGATGGCCCAGGACACGAGTTCGTCACCCGGACCCAAGCTGTTTCGCAGCTGCCCTGGATGCGGGCTGCAGAATGTGTTTAAGGAGGACGAACATTCGCGATGCCTCTACTGTCTTCATGGGGACAAGACTCGTGTAGAGAAGGACTGCCAGTTCTGCAAGAACTTGTCGGAGTGGACCATCGATCCCGTCTCGCCAGCTGGTTGGAGAAGGTCTCAACGGGTGAGAAGAAGAAAGGGTCCGAGCGGGCTTCTAAGTCCTGTGCGGGTGCCCCGGCGACGGGGGCCCAACACCAGGCCAAGCGCTGCAAGTCCGCTGGCTCCGGGAGCGCCGAAAGGTCGGGCTCTTTGGTCGCCAGGCAGGGCGCACCTTCCCCGGCACCGTCCACCACGAGCCATCGCTCCAGGGAAGAGGAAGTCCGAGACCCCGGGTAAGCTTCGGGAGAAGCCCCGAACGATCTCAGTAGAGGGGGAGCGAGGCGTCGCCCCTCCCCCTAAGGAGAAGGCCCAGGACGCACCTAAGGTGGTGAAGGGCCCTACCCAGCAGGCAAAGGCCTCTATCGAGGCGATCGCGGCGACTCTGGCCAAGCCGGCAGAGACCCCGACAGCGGAGACTGCCTCCGGGACTAGAGTTTCCCTGCCGCCAAGGAGGGAATCCTCTTTTCAGCCCATCGTCATGGCCACCATGATGGAAGAAGCGAGGGGGGGCACGGTAGCCTCCTCGAGCTCGGAGTCAGCCTCGGAGGAGGAACTGACCGAGGCTGTGAGGAATCTCAAAGTCCAATTCGAGAAGGTTCGATCCCATAAGGAAGATCCTCGGGAGATAACCGAGGAAGACGACGATGGCGAGGAAGAGCAGCCTTCCCTTCCGGCGCAGCCGGATCCTAGGCCTCAGGATAGCTCGGCGGCCATTTTGTCTGCGATCCAGTCCTTATGCTCTGAGATAAGGACGAGATTACCACGGCCCAGGCCGGAGGACCCGCCACCTGGCCCGTCGGGAAGACCTCAGAACAAACGACGGAGGACCCAACCCTCTCCTCCACTCGCCCCCGTAAGGCCTACAGTTCCCTCCTCATCCTCCCACGAGTCGGGAGATGACGGTGCGGTGGGCTCGACGACGGGTTCTGAGGGCGACGGTGACTGAACGGGTCTCCCGTCGCACGGGCCTCTCCACCTGACGAGATTGGCTCATTCCACGCTATGATCTCCAGGGCGTTCGAATTGTTCCAGCTCTGCCCGGAGGAGCAGAAAAAGGAAGGTTTCCTCTATCGGTGCCGGGAGGCCAAGAGGAAGACTGTCTTTGCGGTGCCTCTAATCGATGACATCTGGGAGGAGGGCCTGTCGGTACTCAAGAACCCCTCCACGGCACCAGCCAAACGGGACCGGTACGAGAAGTACCACCAGGTCCCCTTGACCGCTCCCCTGTGCCTCAGGGCCCAGCCAACGCCAGACTCGGTCGTCTCGGCGGCGGCGAAGAAGAAAGCGGCAGGGTCAGGAGCCTCAACGTCGAATTCCCCTCCGGACAGCGAGGGTAGGAAGTTGGATGCCATGGGGCGACGGGTCATTTCGTCGGCAGCAACGACAAAGCGGCCAACACCCTGTCGATTGTGGCCCGTTACGACAGGGAGCTCTGGTTTAAGCTGGCCCCCATATTGAACTTCCTACCGGACGACAAGAGGTCCGAGGCCTTGGAAATACTTCAAGAAGGCGAGGTGGCGTCGGACCACGCCATAACGGTGGCAACCGATATTGCCGATACCGGGTTCCGCCAGCTGGGCAACGGAGTTTGCCTACGACGACGGGGTTGGCTCCGGGTGACCGACTTTCGTCAAGACGTCCAGACCAGGGTGTTGGACATGCCGTTCGACGGCAGCAACTTTTTCGGGAAGGCGGCGGACGAATCCCTCCAAGCCATAAAGATGGAGACGGCCCGCGCCCTAGGAGCCCTTCAGCAACGACTGCCCTTTCGGAGCTCCGGAGGCAGACGGGGGGGCCTCCAAGGGATCCAGCGGTGGCTCGTCCTACCGCCAGGCGGCACGCTCCTCATCTCAGGAGGCCTACAGGGGTCACGGCAAGCAGGGAGTGCCTCGCCGCCATCGGCAAGGTGGCCAGGGTGGCAAGGCCACCACCTCCAAGCAGGACTGAACCAGCCGTGGCCTTGGGCCCCCACCGAAGCACCCCGGTGGAAGGCCGGCTGATGAACTTCGGCGTGTGGAAGTCCATCTCCACCGACCGTTGGGTGCTGGATACCCTGGCAAGAGGACACTCTATCGAATTCCTGAAGAAGTACCCTCACGTTCCACCTGTGGCCAGGAAGGAAAATCACGTCCCGCAACTGCTGTTGGTAGTACGGGCGATGCTCAGGAAAGGCGCCATCGAGCTTGTCCCGAAGAGGCTCCGGGGTGTACTCAAGGTACTTCCTCGTCAGGAAGAAGACGGGCGGCTGACGCCCCATCCTGGACCTTTGTCGTTTGAACAAATACATCCGGTCACAAAAGTTCATGATGGTCACCCTCCAGCACGTGCTGGGACAGCTGGAGGAGGGCGACTTTCTATCGTCGTTGGACCTGGAGGATGCATACTTCCACATTCCCATCCTCAAAAGTCAACAAAAGTTCCTCAGGTTCGTCGTCCAGGGACGCCACTACCAATTCAGAGCACTGCCATTCGGATTGAAGTCGGCCCCCAGGGTCTTTACCAAGTGCCTAGCATCTGTGGCGGCGTGGCTGCGCCTGTAGGGGATTCACGTCTACCCCTACCTGGACGACTGGCTCATCCGCTCAAGGACGAGGGAACTCGCCGTCGAACACACTGCGAGGACCGTCCAGCTACTCGGACCTGGCATTCGCCATAAATTACCCGAAGTTCCACCTGGTGCCGTCGCAGGTGGCCCTGTTTCTGGGAGCAAAGCTCGATACAGTGAGGCGCCTGGCGGCACCGTCGGAAGAGCGGACGAAGACCATTCTGGGCAAAGTGCAGCGCCTGCTAGCCACGGACGTGGCCAGGGTGAGGTCCATCAAGTCCCTCCTGGGGATGATGTCCTCTTGCATCTACCTGGTGCGCCTCTGCCGACTACGGATGCGCCCTCTTCAAGAATTTCTCGACGCCCGTTGGATGCAGGCGACGGGCACCTTCGAAGACAGGGTCCCCCTCAACGAGGTGTTCCGGCGGGCGATTCAGTGGTGGGGCGTTCAAGCGCATCTCACGGCGGGCAAGGACTTTCAGATGCCGGCGTACCAGGAGACGGTGACGACGGACGCCTCCCTGGAAGGTTGCGGTGCCCACACCGGGGATCTCGCAAGAGGCCTCTGGCTCCCGGATGAGAAGCTCCTGCACATCAACATCCTGGAACTCCGAGCTGTGTTCTGGGCTCTCAAATCGTTCCTCCCGTCGCTCAAGGGCAAGGTGGTGCGGATCTTCACGGACAACACCATGACAATGTTTTACATACGGAAGCAGGGAGGCACCAGATCCCCAGCCCTATCCAAGGAGGCACAGGATCTGTGGCACTGGGTGGTCGCCCAGGGGATGTTCCTGGTTCCCTTCCACCTGGCAGGAGAAAGACACCATCGCCGACTCGCTCAGCCGGGAGCTGCGCGCGTGTCACGAGTGGGAACTGCGCCAGGATCAGGTGGATCAACTCTTCCGACGATGGGGCAAACCCCAAATCGACCTGTTCGCAACAGCGACGAACTCGAAGTGCCAGAGGTTCGCCAGCAGGTTTCCCCAGCTGAGAAGCATGGGCGATGCGTTCTCGTTCCCCTGGGACGGCCTATACCTGTATGTGTTCCCGCCGTTGCGGCTTCGACTCATCAACCAGCTCAAGAGGTCCCGGTGCAGGATGATCCTCGTCGCACCGGCGTGGCCGAGGCAGATCTGGTTCCCGGACCTTCTGGACTTGTCAACGTCCCCTCCCATCAAGCAGTCGGCGGACGCAGATCTTCTCTCCAGAGAAGGAGGCGTCATTCCACCAGGACCCGGCGTTGCTGAACCTGCAGGCTTGGCTCCTGCAGCGCTAGAGTTTGGAGGGTACGATATACCGGCCGACTGCAGAGAGGTTCTTGCAAAGGCCAGGGCGTCCTCGGCTCTCAAATGCTACGGTCACAAGTGGAAGAGGTTCTCTATCTGGTGCCGGGCACAGAAGATCAACCCCCTACGGATTACAGCCCCTCAAGTGCTGCCGTACCTGCTATCGCTGGCAAAGGCTGGGCTAGCCCATGCCTCCATTAAGATTCATCTGGCGGCGATCTCCAGATATACCAGAACCACAGGACGGACGTCCCTGTGGTCCCATCGACTGGTAAGAGTTTATGAAAGGACTGTTCCAGTCGTTCCCGCCGGTGAAGGCCCTGGCCCCGGCGTGGGAACTTAATGTGGTGCTGACCAGGCTCATGGGGGCCCCCATTCGAGCCGATGCACTCCGCACCGATGAAGTTTGTGTCGTGGAAGACTGCATTCCTGGTGGCCATTACCTCCGCACGACGAGTGGGAGAGATCCAGGCCCTATCCTGCAAAGCACCCTACTTGACTTTCCATGCCTCGAGGGTGGTGCTTAGGACGCACCCCTCCTTTATGCCCAAGGTGCCGTCGGACTTCCATCTTAACGAGCCCCTGGTGTTACCTGTTTTCTTCCCGTCTCCTTCGTCGCCGGCCGAGAGGACTTTGCACTCGCTGGATGTGGCTAGAGCGCTGAAGTTCTACGTGGACCGCACAAAGAGTTTTCGGAGGACATCGCAGCTATTCGTGAACTTTGGACCTGTGAATCAAGGGAAGGCGCTCTCGAAGTCTTCTATTTCCAGATGGCTCTCCGGCTGCATCTTGCACTGCCACCGGTTGGCTAACCGACCGCTGCCCGGCCGTCCGAGTCCATTCGAGCAGAGCGATCGCTGCTACTACGGCGTTCCTGTCTGGTGTGCCCCTGCTGGACATCTGCAGGGCTGCTACGTGGAGGTCGACGCACACCTTCACGAGATTCTACTGCGTCGATGGGGATTCGAGGGAGGAGTCCAGGGTCGGCCAAGCAGTGCTGCGCAACCTGTTCGCTTAAGGTGAGCCTGGTGAGGAGGTAAGAGATGCTTAATGTTGAGTTGTTGTATTGCTTAATGTTGAGCCTTTTGCCACCCCCTGTGGTTGTGCATGTGTGTACTGCTATGTATTCTTATATTCATGAGCATGTGAATCCATGCCAGACCCCATGCTGGAGAAGGAACAAGTTACTTACCTGTAACTGTTGTTCTCCAGCATGGGTCTGGCATGGAATCACATGCGAACCCTCCCGCCTACCCCACTGCGGCTCTTCACTTGGTCATACTGCCACTTCACGTGCTACCAAATCTGAAGATGGCTGCCAGAGGCGGGGCTTAGGGAGATGGCAGTCATTGGCTGTGGTCTTTATGACGCAGAGATCAGTGATTGGTTACTACTACGAAAGACAGATCAAAAACGAAACTGATACTGATTTTTCTTTACCGAGGATTCCCAGCCTGGCGACGGGGAATATTCTTGAGCATGTGAATCCATGCCAGACCCATGCTGGAGAACAACAGTTACAGGTAAGTAACTTATTCCTTATCGATCTAAAGGCGCAAATTGACACCCTGAGAGATAATGGGAAAACTGCTCTACTGCTTCTCCTAGACCTCTCTGCAGCTTTTGATCTAGTAGATCACAAAATCCTATGCAACCATTTGGACTCAGCTGCTCCATTCTCCCAAGAAGCCATCTGCTGGATTGAGTCATTCCTAAGCAACAGATCTATGCACGTCTTCTCCACCTCAGACGCTGCCGACCCCATTCCAATTACCTGCGGAGTCCCTCGGGGATCCTGTCTCCCCCACTCTGTGTTCACGAAGCCCTTGTTTGATGATCTCGAAGGCCTGGGTATCACCTACACTAACTATGCTGAAGATACCCAGATCCTCATCCCGCTGACTGGAGATTACAACCATGATTTGGCCTTGGTGAAGAGGGTGTACCTCATCATCCAGGCATGGATGGCTTCTCAGTCTATGCCTGAATGATAAGACCGAACTCGTCATCCTCGGCTCCACTCCCAATATCACCAAATTGGACCACAAATACACTCGCTTCATCATTGATGGAATCCCGATCAAGGTAGCCAAATAAGTGAAAACACTAGGAATATACATTGACTCCTCCCTCTCCTTCCACAAACGGGTCAGCTCCATGGCATCATCCACAGCATATATACATGCAAGCTGATAAGAGCAGCCAAACCCTATCTATCCTCACAGAGCTGCATCACTCTAGCCAGAGCCCTTGTATTATCAAAATTAGACTACAATAACGCCCTTTACGTGGGAGCCGACAAACAGGTTACCAACAAAATCCATACGCTGCAAAACAACGCTCTCAGAGTAGCGCTTAGCATCCCTAAGAGTGAACATATCGCCAATATCAGGAGTGCGCATAATTGGCTGACCATTTCAGACAAAATCGGGCTGAAAGTAGCCTCCATAACGCATAAATTCCGCCCCACTCTACCTAGTCGACAGAATAAATAGATTTCTGATGTTTGTTAATCTGCTTAGAATCACATGCTGTGCATAGGTCCGACATCCAGTGGTCACTGCGGAGTATTGCATTTTGTTTTTCGTAGTCGAAAAGGGGACGTCGACAAGGCGTGTCTGAAACACTATCCCTATAGTGACGTGCGTTGTACCCACAATCCCTCACGCGTCGAGGTCCCTCAGATTGTTTTTTTCCGCCCAGCTTCTGGTCGCCTTCACGCGGAGCTCCTCGAGAGACATTGCAACTCCTCGACCTTTGGTCGTTTTTTCTCTAATATTAATAATCCCTCCCCCGACGCAGTTGTAAGCTGTTCTCCGCCGAAAAGAATCTTCGACGGAGGGTCGAGCGGAAGAAATCCTTCGGCGCTGCCGAACACGTGGCCTGGCCTCGCAGGCCATATACAGTAGGGAGAGTGGGGTCGTGGGACATCTCTGGGTCTTTTCTGAGAATGCCTTTCCCTTTCCCCTTCCTTTCCCTTGGGGTGTTTATCGCGATTTATTGCCTCGGCTATGGAGAGGACACCGTTTAGGTTTTGCCCACTTTGTAAAGGCAAATTCACTTGGAAGGACAAGCACTCACGGTGTAACCGCTGCTTGCCCCTCGATCACAGGGAGGAAGGGTGCGCGGCTTGTCGGCTTCTTAAGCCTAAAACTCTAAAAGACCGAAGGGTTAAAAGGTGGGCGGCCTACGCGATGTCGAAGGCCGAAGGTTCACCCGCCGCTGCTACCACCGACAGTGACGAGGAACGCGATAACACGACCTCCGCTACGGAAGTCGAAACCCCCTCTAAGGAGCGCTTACGCGCTTCGTCGTCTGTCCCCGGCCCCGACGGGCTCGGCTCACGCCCTGCTTATGGGGATGAACACCCCGGCGACACAGACGCACACAAAGATCCACATAAACACACAACCCACGGCTCTTCTTCGACGAAGTCGAAAAGACCTTCGGCGCCCAAGGAGACGCAGGTTCCACCGGCGACCTCCTCGGACCGTTCGGGTTCGAAGCCCCTCTCGCAACCGCAGCCGCGACCTGCGACTGGGCTTTCGGCAAACAAGGGCGCTGCCACCAAACCATCGGCCGGTGCGCATCAACAGAAAGCGCAGACCGCCGTAGAGCGTTCGATACCCATAGCGTCAAACTCAAGCTTCCGCCGACAAACGAGTCGCCGACAAGCGAGTCGCCGATAGCTTAGCAAGGATCGCTGTAGCCGACGCCCAAAAGCGTACGCCGAAGATTACGTCGAGCGTTACGCATAAGTTAAAGGATACGCCGAAAAAGCCCGAAGGGAAGCAGGGACTACCCCCTTCAGTCAGGGAGTCTCCCGACACACCTGAAGGTTTTTCGGAGGGCGACGGGACACTTTCCTCAACGCTTTGGGAGAGGTCGAGCCATTTCGAGTTAGATAACCCTATGTTTCCCCCGCCAGACCGCTCTGGGGTACCCCATGAAACAATGGAAAGACTCCACCTCTGTATGGAGAGGATGGAAAGGTTCATGAGCACCCAGGCCTCTCAAACTCACAAGAGGACCAGAGAAGGGCCTCAGGAGGACCCCAGGGCCAAAAATCCGAGGCTAGTCGATCCCCAACAGGACACAGCCTCAGACTTCCAAGATGTATATGACCTCACTGGGGAGGAACAATACTTCGAGGAAGAAGATGATTTCATGGACAATGAAGAACAGAACCAGGAGGAATGTCTGGAAGACAGAACAGACATTATAATAGAAGAAGAAGGCTTCGGGGTTAACCCAGAAGAGGGACCTTCACACCCCTGGCAATCACCATCAGTATATTCCGACACTGATGTCCTAAACCTAACTCCTCCGGACAATTCTCCAGTTAGGAACACGTCTCCAATTGACGATCAGCCCACGTTCAATGCACTGTTGCGCAGAGCAGCAGCGCATTTCGAACTCGACACCGGGGAACTCTCTCCAGAATTGGACTTTGTAGAAAGAGTGATTAAAGAAAAACCCCCGGTCAGCCAGACCATTCCACTCCTCGCTTCAGTGAAGAGAAGGATCATACCTTCGCTGTCCACTCCCGCAATGATCAGAGGGGTCAATCCACGGATTGAAAAACTTTTCACTCCTTCACCCTCAGACCCCCTCTACATTAGGGGACATTCCATTCCGCATTCCCTAGTGGTATCTAATACTAGAAAGAGGGCAGGGGTACCACTTTCCACCAGTGAGGCACCCCCTGACAAGGAGGGCAAGAGGCTATATGCCCTTGCAAAAAGAGTTACTTCCTCGGCTGCCTTCTCAGCAAGAATTGCCAACAACAATTCCTTGCTTGCAAGCTACGCAGACGCGCAGTGGGCCAAACTGCGAGAAGACGCAGAGGAAGCACCGGAGCCTTTACGTACGCGCCTACTGTCAACTATTGGCGAAGGAACCCAAGTGAACCAGAGCATTGTTAAAAACTCTCTGGACGCGGCAGAAACAGCAGGACGTTCCTTGGTACAAGGAATACTCCTAAAGCGCCATGTATGGCTACGCAACTCAGGCTTTAAACCAGAGACACAGGCGTCTTTGATAAATAAACCTGTCGAGGACGCTAACCTCTTCGGAAAAGCGGTCGATGAAGCCCTAGAGATGGCTAAAAAAGAGTTCGACACTATCAAGACTCTTGACCAAATCTCTAAGCCCACTACCAGGCGCGGCTATGGCAACAAACGCTTTTTTCGTGGCCAACGTCAACACCAACAAAATCAACATCAGCAATACCCTGCCACCAATTACCAAACCAATAGTGGGCAGTACAGCCAAAGAGGCCAACGCCGGGGCAAAGGGAGGGGTCGGGGATCCACCCCCAGAGGCTCCCAAGCCCCCAACAACTCCAAGTGACGCGAAGATTCGCGTCCCCTCCCATGCAACACCGGTCGGGGGCCGGATAACATCCTTTCTTCCTGCATGGGAGGAGATAACTTCAGACCGTTGGGTACTTTCCACCGTAGCCCACGGATACTGTATCGAATTCAACAGTTCCCCATCCTACAGACCCCCGAGGGGACGTCGCATGACACCGGAACATCTTGCCATCCTTCTCCAAGAAGTACTACAACTGCTGGAAAAAGGAGCCATAGAGGTCGTGCCTCTATCTCAGGTAACGGAAGGTATTTATTCAGTGTACTTCCTTGTACCCAAAAAGGATCTAACCATGCGCCCTGTATTAGATCTGCGCCCAGCGAACAAGTTTATCAAACCCCAAAAGTTTCGTATGGTAACCTTACAGGAAGTAATCCCACTGCTTTCTCAGGGAGATTACATGACAACATTGGACATGAAAGATGCATACTTTCATATTTCAATGTTGCTAGCGCACAGAAAATACCTCAGGTTCATGATAGAGGGCAAACACTACCAGTTCAAAGTGCTACCCTTCGGCATAGCATCAGCGCCAAGGGTATTCACGAAGGTGCTGGCAGTGGCAGCGGCCCACCTGCGTAGGTTGTCCATCCCAGTTTACCCTTACCTCGACGACTGGCTCATAACAGGGGATTCTTACGAAACATGCTTCTCCAATACCCAAAAGACAGTAGACCTTTTGTTTCAGTTGGGCTTCTCCATCAACGAAAAGAAGTCCAGTTTAGACCCCAGTCAAATCAAGCAATTCCTAGGGGCTCTAATTCAAACAAAGGACGGCCTCGTCTTCCCCTCCAGAGAGAGGGTCCAAAACATGCTGTTTCAGATCCCTCAATATGTAACCGGTCGAGAGGTGACGGTACGCAAAGCAATGCGCTTGCTAGGAATGATGGCGTCGTGTATTTATTTGGTACCTCACGCGCGCCTGCGCATGCGCCCAATGCAAGAGTGGCTCAACAGCCAGTGGTGTCAGGCCAGCGGACTATGGGAGGATCTAGTTGTGGTCTCGCAGGCCTTAGTTCTCTCGCTACGGTGGTGGACAAAGGAAAACATGGAAAAAGGGAAACCCTTTGCCACACCCGCGGCGGAAGCCACTCTAACCACAGACGCATCCCTCACAGGATGGGGGGCGCACCTATCCCATCAGACTGCTCACGGAGTGTGGACTCCGAACGTAGCATCCAAACACATAAATCTACTGGAGCTACTAGCTGTGTTCAAGGCGCTAAGAGCCTTCCAGGAACACCTACAAGGCAAAACAGTAATGGTCCTTACAGACAGCACCACAGCCATGTACTACATCAACAAGCAAGGGGGCAACCACTCTGCAGGCCTGTCCAAGCTAGCCCAGAATATATGGAAGTGGGCTCTCAAACAGGACATGTTCCTACTATCACTACATGTACCCGGGGAACTCAATCTGCTAGCAGACAGTCTCAGCAGAGATTTCCCCCTGCCCAAAGAGTACGAATGGCGCCTGCACGAAGACATCGTCTTCGACGTCTTCACACAATGGGGATTCCCAGAAATAGACCTGTTCGCAACCCTGGAAAACTCACAATGCCTAAGTTACGCCTCCAGGTACCCCCAGAACCAATCCAAGGGGAACGGTCTGTCGATGCAATGGTCAGGGAAATTTGTTTACGCTTTTCCCCCGACTCCCCTTCTCAACAAAGTGGTGCACAAGATGCACCAGGAACAAGTGACCATGATACTAGTGGCCCCAATGTGGGCACGACAACCATGGTTCGCTCACTTGATGGAGATGTCTCTATCCCCCCCAGTAAAACTCCCCTGCCCGTACAACATGCTGTCTCAGGACAAAGGCAGGACTCTGCATCCATGCCCCCAGAACATGAACTTAGCAGCTTGGCTCCTGAGATCATAGAGTTCGGACATCTACAACTCCCGCAAAGATGCATGGACATCCTCAGGGAAGCCCGGAAACCGAACACTCGCCACTGCTATTCTAGCAAGTGGAAAAGATTTGTCATCTGGTGCAGGAGTAAAAGCATCAACCCTATTGACTGCTCTCCCACACATGTGGTCCTATACCTGACCCACCTATTGGATTCAGGTCTAGTGTTTAACTCCATTAAAGTCCACCTAGCTGCACTTTCTGCATACACCACTTCCCAACTCAAAGTGTCGTGGTGGAGGATCCCTGTTATAAAGGCCTTCATGGAGGGAGTAAAGAGAATACACCCCCCGATAGCTGACCCAGCTCCCGGATGGGACCTTAATGTGGTACTTACCAGACTCATGGGCTCTCCATTCGAACCCATGCACAAAGCATCTCTTAAACACCTCACGCTTAAGACTGCTTTTTTAATAGCTATCACCTCCATCAGGAGAGTAAGTGAACTTCAGGCTCTTTCTATTCTAGACCCCTTTGTTACAGTTCACAAAGATAAAGTGGTTCTACGCACTCACCCTAGGTTTGCTCCGAAATTTATTTCTAAATTCCACGTAAACCAATCTATAGAACTACCAACGTTCTTTCAAAATCCTTCCAATTTGGGAGAAAGGACTCTGCACACACTAGATGTACGCAGAGCGGTCATGTTCTACATGGAAAGAACCAGACCACTGAGGAAGACTAATCAGTTCTTCGTCTCGGTGGCAGCAGGAAGAGAAGGAGATGCAGTTTCAAAATCCACTATTTCTAGATGGATTGTTCAATGCATCACTCTCTGCTATACTCTTGCTAAGAGAGAACTGCCCTTTAGGCCAAGAGCACACTCTACTCGAGGCACGGGGGCATCCATAGCATTCATTGCAAATGTTCCCCTTGAGTCCATCTGCAAAGCAGCTACCTGGAGTTCTGTGCACACCTTTACAAAACACTACTGTCTAGATACACACTCTAGATCTGACTCCCAGGTGGGACAGGCAGTATTACGACACCTTTTCTCTGTTCCTTCTCATAACCCACCGCCAACTCCGGGTACTGCTCGCTAGTCTATACACAGCATGTGATTCTAAGCAGATTAACAAACATCAGAAGAGAATGCATTACTTACCGTAAAAGCATTTCTGATGATTGTATCTGCTTAGATTCACATGCGCCCGCCCTTCCTCCCCGCTCGGATGGAAGGAACATAGACTTCCTTTATATATCTCTCTCTTTTCTGTACTCACTCACGTCTAGAAGGCTCCCTCAGGGCAGAAAAATACAAACAGAGGGACCTCGACGCGTGAGGGATTGTGGGTACAACGCACGTCACTATAGGGATAGTGTTTCAGACACGCCTTGTCGACGTCCCCTTTTCGACTACGAAAAACAAAATGCAATACCGCAGTGACCACTGGATGTCGGACCTATGCACAGCATGTGAATCTAAGCAGATACAATCATCAGAAATGCTTTTACGGTAAGTAATGCATTCTCATACCCCGAACAGACCTACCAGGACTTCAAATGCAAATCTGCTCACAGTTCCCAGGTTCAAACGAACCAAAACGGGCGGCAATAGCTTTCAGGTGAAAGCAGCCCAACACTGCAACTCCCTATCGCCCTGCTGAAGGACTCCTCAATCCTACACCCACTTTAGACATAACTACATCCAGTGGATAAAACATAACGACTGTTAATCGACCGCCTAACCTACCTTGCCACTGTAAACCATATAAACATGTGTATTTGAATATTTTAAATTGTATATCACTGCATCTATTGTAACTGTTCCTACTAATGTACTCACTGTAACTACTGTACAGCACTGTAACTAAGCTGAGAATAATCTTGTCTGCTCCTGCACCCGCTTAGCCTCTGGTCTGGCGCGCAATACAAATTAATAAATACAAATACCAAGACCATCCTGTGGAAGGTCCATTGGCTTCCGACCAACGTTGCTACTGTCTGGTTCATCAAATCTCTGTTGGGGATATTGTGTGCATCCATCTGGTCCCTCATTGCAAGCTGCAAATGAGGCAGCATCAGAAGTTTCTGAACACCAGGTGGAAACCGATCTCCGGCTTATTGAATGACAGGATAGCCCTCAATAAAGATTGCCACCAACCTCTGCACTGCTGGTCTATTCGACCTCAAATCTCGCAGGGGGCAACATTCACGACTCCTGTGAATCTGGAGACTGTCACGACGATGCCTTCCTGGAAAGCTGGGGCACGCACACAGGGAATACTGTATGCTAGAGGTCTTCGGCTCTCGGAGGAGAAGGCGTTGCATATAAACATCCTCGAACTACAGGCAGTTTTCTGGGCTCTTGTCTTTCAAGCCTCAGCCCTTGGGAATGGTGGTCAGGGTCTTTATGGACAACACAACCACCATGTATTGCATCAATAAGCAGGGCAGATGATATTGCACGTCCTATCTGGAGGCATAGAACCTGTGGCGGTGGGCCATTGCTCACTGACTGTTCCTGGTCCCATGCCACCTGGCAGGCGTTCAAAACACTTACGGATTCTCTCAGCAGGGAGCTACGGTCCTGCCACGAGTGGGAGCTCCAGCAAGCTCAAGCCTTTCAGATCTTCAGCAAATGGGGCAAATCTCAGATCGACCTGTTGACTGCAGCGACCAACGCCAAGTTCCAGCGGTTTGCCAGCAGGTTCCCTCAGGCAAACAGTTTGGGAGATGCCTTCTCAAACCCCTGTGAAGGCAGGTTCCTGTACACACTACCGCCAATTCTGCTGCTACGTGTGATCAACGCACTCAAACTGCCCCACTGCAAGATGATTCTCATTGCACCAGTGTGGCTAAGGCAGATCTGGTACTCAATCTCCTGCACCAGTTGGTGGCGCCAGCATACAGACGGCCTCACCTTGACTTTTCAAGAGGAGTGTCCATCCTGCAACAAAACCCAGCGTCCCTGAGCCTGGCGGCCTGTCTCCTACACTACTAGAGTTTGGACACTACTTGCTGCCTTTTGGAATGCAAGAACTTTCTGGTTAAGGCCAGAGCTCCATCTGCACTTGGGTATTATAAGCACAAGTGGATGCATTTTACAGTGTGGTGCCGGACAGAGAAGATCTCTCCATGCTACTACTAACTTACTTTCGCTTGCTTGACGAGGCTGGCCTTGTATATGCGTCAATCAGGGCATGTCTGGATGCCCGGCAAATGCTTACTGTGGTCGCATAGACTTGTCAAGGAATTCCTCCAGGTCCTCTTAAGAACTTTTCCACCAGTGGAGGCTCCTGCATGGGAGCTTAAGGTGGTGCTCACAAAGCTCATGGGGTCTCTGTTTGAACCTATGCATTGGGGCCCCCTTGAGGTTTCTTGGAAAACCACGTTCCTCATGGCTATCCCCTCGGCCAGGAGGTTGAGGAGATCCAGGCTCTTGCAAGTCTCTGGATTTGTCATTCCACCCAGCGACTTTGTGCCCAAGGTCCCATCAGACTTTTTTAACGAGCCTTGGGTGCTGCATTTTTTTTTCTCAAATCTCCCCCAAACCCATTTTCACCTGCCGAAATGTCTTCATCGGCATTCTATGGCACGCACGAAGGACTTCGGAAGGGCTTCTGAACTGTTTGTGAACTCTGGACCTGTGGGTCATGGGAAGGTTTATCTCTAGATGGCTGTCGGCATCATGCTTTGCCATCAGCTGGCCATTAAGCCGTTGGCAGACCGAGGGCCCTTTCCTCTAGAGCAACACAAGCGTTCCTCTGGTGTGCCCCTGCTGGATATCTGCAGGACTGATGTGGAAGTCTATTGCCACCTTCACAAGCTTATACTGTCGACAGGGATTCCATGGAGTTTTCGTGTCGGACAAGCAGTACTTCGCAACTTGTTTTCTTGAGGTGAATGTGTTTCATGGGTACGTTTTTATTGCTTCTGCTGAACATTGCCACCTCCCGTGGCTGTATATATGTACTGCTGTGCAGTCGTATTCATAGCATGTAAAGCAATTCAAGACTGCATACTGGAGAAGGGACAAGTTAGTTACCTGTAACGCTTGCTTTCCAGCATGGGGTTTGCATGGTTTCACATGCAAACCCTCCCCTGCTCTGTTTGGGTCCTTAGTGCTACTTTACGGGTGCGACCAAATTTGAAGATGGCCATAGGGGGTGGAGCCAAGGAGGACGAGTGTCCTTGGTTGGGGCAGTATGACCCAAAGTGACAGCAATAGGCTATAAAAGTGACAAATGCAGTTTTTAGCTTACATTTTAAAACTTTCTTTTTTTTACCAAGGATTCCCAACCTGAACAGTGGGCCTATTCATAGCATGAGAATCCATTCTAGACCTAGGCTGGAGAACCAGTTAGTAAGCAACTTGTCCCTTACCGTTGGTGGCCATGAACTGGCTTCCAGGATGTATTTTAGATAAGGGGATGACTCTTGCAGCAATTTCCTCAGAACAGCGTTGAAGTCAAAATTCCCTCCTAGATGAACCGCCGACAGGACTACGACTCTTGAAGAGGCCTGGCATCCCTTCTTGCCTCTGGCAGGTGAAGCCCTGTTGGACTACTAGATCTTCCAAGACTCAGAGCCGTGCTTCAGCCCTTTTACTGTTGGAACTGGTCTTGATGATCAAGCCGTCCTGAGCCTTCAGAAGTGTCCCTGGACTGCCCAGCTCTAATGAGCTACCTCGCCAGAAGCATTGCTGTTTCATGGTTGCACCTGGACCTTTGTCGCCAGCTTGTGGCAAGTCATATTCCCTTTAAGTTCAGCATCCCAGCATCAAGGGATCCTGTTCTAGAGAAGCTTCTTCAACCTCGACTGAAGGGACACCTGGCATCAGTGTGCAGTGACCGTTGCCGGAACTTTCTGTTCACCCGTCCTGTCAAGTGTCCTGAAGAGGCCTGCATCACTGAATCTTGCACATCTTCATCGCCAGGAGTTGCACCTTGCATCTGGACCTGACCGGAAGAATCCTTGCACCAGCGGCTCTTGAGCACTTTTCAATGGAACAAACAGCGGGGAAATCCAACACCTACCCCCACCACCTGCCAAGTTGACCTATTAAGTCCCCTAGGAAAATCAGTAAAGAGGGCAAGTAAACACTAAGCATTTGTCCTCCCTCTCCTCCATAGTATAACATTGGGAGCAAGTCCCTTTGTTTCCTAAACTTATTGGCCACTCCCTTTAGTAAACTTGGTTGAATATCTTCTTTGTGAACTATCAAACACGTAAATTAGAGTTTACCTACAGAGACTACATATATTCTGTGGGGAAGCATTGTGGCTGCTGTGACTTTGGCACAAGGCCTCATTCTGTTGGGGATTGGACTGCTGTAGTTCGGAAATTCACTTGTGACTTAGTTCTGTCATTACTGCATTATTTTACTTCCTGTGCAGAATGTCATTTGAATGTATGTTAGAGTATTGTACGATATCACTTAGTAGTTGCATGTTTTTGTGAGCAAAAGGCCTATAATAATTTTATCTTTATACATTAAATTGTGTATTATATTGTGTGGTCTCATTGAGGGGCATTGACCACACTTTCTCCTGAGAGAATAGCCTTGTCTGCTCCATGTTTTACCTTAATTGGGTTTCGGCTAACCTAGTAGAGTTCCTTGTTCACTATACCTAGGGTGGCCTCTTAACCTTTCCACTGGTCCAGATTCTAGAAAACTATCTTAGGTTAATATGGTGTGCCTAAAGACAAGTTGGTTGAAGCAGTTAAATTTCTTTTTTTGTTTATGCATAATTTTTGGTGTGCACGTTTGCATTTATGTATGGCTACTAAGCATGGCTATTGTAGTTATTTATGGATCTGTGTGAGTTGGCTGTGGCATAATCAACCAATCCATGCCCCATACATCTCCACCCCACGCCCCCCACCACTTACCTTTTACGCGTCCGCTTTCATTCTGACCTTGCGATGTTGGTACTGTCCCTCCTACGTGGGTCGGATCAGACACCGCAGGGTCCACCATTTTTTTTTTTGTCCCATCCCCAATCCTCCGGAAGTGGGGGACACCCCCGTTCCCCATGTTCGGTAGGGATTGTCAAATTAGATTTTTAATCGATCTAATGGTACAGGCCAAATTTGGCCAGATGTACTGTTCGATCAATTAAAATCGATCAAATTAGGCAATACAGTTTGCGCATTTTCCCATTCGTCGGGCCTCAACACTTTGTGGTAGGAAAGCAATCTGGGACTGAAGTCAAGGTATGGGAAAGGTCTCAGAGGAGGCTTACGATGCATGTGTGAATTTGGCCAGGAGGATTTAGGAGGGCTGGCTACGCTCCAATAAGCAATCCGAGGTCATGCATGTGGATTGGTGCTGAGGGAGGTCACGGCAGAGCGCCAGTGCAGGAGACTATGTATCCAGCTAGACCGAAATTTGTCATAGGCTGTCGCTGTAGTATAATGGCAGAGATGTTGATGCAAGTCTCGTGTTTTCAGTGCTAAATGGTTGTGACTTGCTAGATTGTGTCGTAGTCATAACTACATTCTAAAGTGCATGCATGGATGCATGGACGTGCCTGCGGCAGGTGTCCACCGAAGTGGTGCATTTGTATACGTACCTTAAGCTCAGATGCGGCTCATCTTTGTCTGTCATCTGGTTTTCTGTGGGGGAAGATTAGCCAGCTACCTTGGTAGACTTTCCTAGACACTATGGAAAAGGCTGCCCTCAAGTCTACCAAATGCAACAGACTGGGTGTTCTAGAAAATCTTCAAGGCAGGACCAGCAAGCTGCCATAGAAACTAGGAAAATGGCTTTCTCTAAGCGCAATAACAGATTACCTCTATAGTCTTAGTACATATCTTCCACGTTCTACAAATGCTAACCAAAGGAGTCTTAAGTGCAATATCTAGGGTGTCTGCATGTAAACACTGTTTTTCAACTGCTAGCCTAAGCAGTAATAAGTGTAATGTAGGGATACCAACATATATCTTTCAACGTCATGGGCGGGCTAAACATAAGGCGTAAATGCTAGAAGTTTAAGATGTGTTAACCTGTTAGTGCTTTATTCTGGTTGTAATGCCAGGCTACCCGCATATCTCGGTACAACCCCATGGCTGCCCTTAAAGGGATTGTAAGCATTTAAGCAGGCTAATATCATAAAATTCTGGTCCTGTGCCAGGCCGTGGAGCATTGACAACCTACCTCGACCTCTTTAGGCACAGAGGTGCAATCTTAATACATCTTGGTGCAATTAAGTCTGTCCGCCAAGGACTTCAGTCGCATTGGGCCGGTTCTCCCTATGATCTTCAGAGTGCTGGGGATATAATCATAGAATATGTACGTAAATGGTCAGGCTAACGGAGTGCTGCACCATTCCTGCCACAGTAAAATCCATTGAGTCACATTCCCCCACAAACAAATTCAACTAGGTGCACCACATTGCCTACCCCCTACAATTCATCTAATCAAGCATTCAGAGTTGTTTTAGGCAATCCTCTTGGCTATTTGACAAGAGAAGGGTGTACCAGTATGGGTCCTCTTGGTGTGCAGCTGAGGTGGCTGTAACAATGACTTATGTCCTGCTTGGTTACCCTGAAACTTTCCATTGAGAACATACATGCTGCCCTCAGACTGTCAGTTTTATACTGGTAGCCTCGACGAGGTAGGCCCCGGGCCGGTGTGTGTTCTTGTGTGTAAAGTGATCTGGGGTAGAGTTAGCAGTTTGGGCTGCCGTGACAAAGGCCGGCATCCATCTGATGGTTTGTGTGTGAGTGATGGTATGGATTGGTGTGTACGGCGGATCGCACCGGCTGCAAACGTGACTTTTTTTTTTGGTGTTTCGATGAGAGGCTGGTGATTGTAAATGGTACTACGGTGATAGAAAAGGGCGATGAAGAGGATTTCAGTTTGTAGTAAGGAATAGCCAAGTTTTGAGGACCTTTCTGAATGAGAGGTGGTCCTCAATACCCTGGATGTGGACATGAAGATTGTTTCAAATGATAGATGCATGGATGGAAATTGGAGGATCATCCCAATCTGGTTAGAATTGTAATGGGTGGGGGGGGGGGGTGGCGATGGGTCGGATAACTAGAAGAGCAGAGCCAGATCTGAGGTTCCTGGTGGGTTGATGGCGTATGAGTTTATTCTAGAGGAATTCGGGTCCTGTGTTGTGGACGGCACGCAGAGTTACGCACATGTCTTTAAACTTAGTCCGTTGACCAATAGGGAGCCAGTGTATGACTCTGAGGGGCTAATGTTTTCTCGTGAGAGGAGACTGGCGGCAGTGTTTTGGATTTGTTAGCATTCCCTAAACTGGTATGGCGGGGTGCCTAGATAGAGGCAGTTTGCATAATCTATGCAGGCGAGGATGATGGCAAGGCTAACTGATTCGGTGTGGGTAGGTGAAGCACTGGAACATTCGCCCGAGTATGCATAGGTGGAAGAAGCAGGTTCTGGACAGTGTGTGTCTGAGAGGGATAGATTATAGTCCAATGTGGAGCCCAACACTTTTCGCAGGACTGGATGTTGCTGGGCGAGGTCCTAGGAGTGTGGCCAGGTGATGGGGGTGGGGGGGTGGTTTTGCTGCATACTTGGAATTCTATGAGGAGGATCTGGGTGTAGTTGTAGCAGATAAGGTTATGAGATCGGATGAGGGTTGGGAGAGGCAAAGGTAGAAACTGAAGAGGGTAGACTTAAGCTCCCTGCAGAACCTCTTTTGGCACTGGTTAAGAGATGAAGAAAGTGGAGGAGCATGATTAGTGAGCGATTCGATATGGAGATCTGTTGGAGCGTCCATGATTGCTAAGGAGTGTAGCCAGTCTGTCTGGTGTGGTCAATGTTATTGAAGGCAGCAGATGGGTTGAAAAGGATGAGTGATGCACTTCTTTCTGCGTCATCAGTTCTTTTCAAGTCGTCCCAAACCGACACAAGGGAGGAATCTGTTTGGGCTGGGGCCAAGAAGGTTGTTGGATTCTGTGAAGAGGCAGAGCGGTTGAAATGCAATGCGGTCAGCGCTGGTCAATGGGCCGGATTTGAGATTTGGCTTCCGATATCTCCCTGGATCTCGGACCCGAATTGCCTCTGCCATGACAAGGCTTTAATCTAATCTGCTCTGTGCGTTTTTCCCGAGCCGACATTTGCATGTTTGCAGGCTTCATCTGCTAGCCTTTTTTTTAAATTTATTTTTCTTCTGGCCTGAAAGGGCCACCACAAGAATCAATGGGCCATGACCATCACTGTTAAAAGCAGGCTTTCTACATGTTGGGACAATATTGTTTTCCAAATGTGCATCTTACACTTCAAAGTAATTTCCAAACTCAAAAATGCTGCGTAAAATTGCATTCGCTAGTTTCCTTGGAAATGTTTTTTTTTCTGACTACCACACACACCCTGTTTGTGTGCCCCGTCAGTTATTTGATCACAGGTTATATTTATTAAGGTTTTCTATGTTCGTCAAACTGCTGAATCACGAATAAATGCTTCTGTTGTGCCAACAGCAGTTATTGGGAAATTAAATTGTGGGTTCTTGGGTGCCAACGTTTGATTTTCACTACAGAGACAGAAATGCCCTCAAGTCTGCCCTGAATATAATCCACCAACCAATCCCCTGGCCAGATGCATTTTATAGCACTTAGGGAATTGCAAAAAGTAATTCGACTATCAACCAGTTTTTGATATATAACCTATCTGCATTGGTTTCTCAACCCGCTGAGCTACTCTGGTAGCCTTCTACTGTAGAGCGTGTCTATGGATCCCTTAATGTACTAAGGATCACTGCATTGCAGTATTTTGGGTGCACCACTTCCATGGAAGGGATTTAAAGCGGAATGTATATGCAGTGTGGAGTTTGGAAAGAAACCGCATGACAGAAATGGCAACATTTAAAACTATTACTTTCAAAATTTCCTTTCAGCAGAGTTTAACTGCCAGCTCTGCCCACTCAGAACTGTCGCCTTCTCCAAACTCCACACCCACCCTTGCAGGATTCCCCTGTTAAATATTTTCCCTTTCCACCATTGAGTGTGGTTAAGGAGTTTGGCAATGAAGCAGGTGTTGGAAATGGGTAGTTGGATCAGAGAAATGAGTGGGGCCAGTGAGTTTTTTTAAAGGTTTGATATAGGTTTTGAAGGCTTTCGGGAAGATTCCAGAGGAGTGGGACTGATTGTGCAATGCTATCCAGCACAGGTTGTAAGGATGTACTTGAGAACGGGGGAGCTGGCAGTCTCCAGGTGAGCCCGACGAGTGGCTTTGTGTGAGGAGAATGTGGAACTCGAGTTGTGAGATGGGTGAGAAAGAGAAGACTGGCATAGGGAGGCAGGTGGGTCAGGGGATGGGTGGGAGGTGTAGGGGGCATCAGTGCTATTTTGGAAAGGATGGCCTGGTGTCTCTCAATAGCAATGTTGTGGAAGTGTTCGGACAGGGTGTCACACAGATTAGGAGTTGTGGGGAGGGAGGTGGAGCAAACTTCCATCTAGAATTCTGTGATCCTGTGCAGTGCCATGCGTGGGGCGGGAGTTCAGGATTTGGTTCCTGTAGACGTTTTTTGGCTTTCCTAATTTCTGACCGGTAGGTCCTTGTCAGTCTTGCTAGAGGTTTTGATTTGAGTGGGGTTGATTCCCAGTCCTCCCCAGGCAGTGCTTGAGTTTTGATAGATTTGAAGTGGGTTGTGTACCATTTTTGGGCTGGGGCCTGGTCTGTGAAAGGTACGTTACTTAGTGAGGAGTGGGAGGGGGGGGAAGAGTAGATGAGGGCACTGGAGAGCCAGTGAACAAAGATCAGTGGGGAGGAGGACTTTATTGGAGTGGATTCTAGGAATGAATTGAGGGAATTAACTAGATCTGGTTTAATTGTGACTTTATTCCAGAGAAGGGTGTGAGAGAGAGTGGCTCGAGAGCTGGCTGGAGAGACTGAAGAAGGGTGGAGGGGAGGACAGGAGGGAGAAGATTGCAGAGTGATCTGTCCAGATTAAAGTAGGGGGGGTAGATATACGATTTGTGGCGCTGACTATCACACCGAGGGTGTGGCCTGTTGTGCAGGTGGGGAGCAATAGTTCTGTTAAGTTGAGGGCTTCTAGCTTATCCATAAGGGAGTGGATTGTGGGGTTTGAGGGAGTGTCAAATCCGATGTTGAATTTTCCTAATATGGTGAGTGAAGGATGGTGAATTTGAGCTTGACTTAGTTTGCAAAATTCCTGTTGCAGCCAGGGGGTCTAGCTAGGAGTAGAAAGCTGTGGGAGCTAGCAGGGGAAAGTTGGAATTTTACAAGCAATGATTCACAGTTGATGCTGCAGGCTAAGATGTCTTTGTAGGACTGGGATCTGGTGTTTGTGTAGGATGGCCAGCCCTCCTCTTCTGAGTCTATTCTGAACAATCTAGGTGTACCTAGGCAGGAATGCCTCATGTGTAGAAGGTTTTAAATAGTCTGCAAACCAGGTCTCTGTGATGGGTTTTCGTCTTGGAGTCCAATATGTTAATTTTGTTTTTGGAAGCAGACCTGGTGTTGAGTATGCAAGAGAGTATGTTTACGTTCCGGAGGGGAATTTGGGGGGTGGGCCCTGTGTATTATGGGTAAAAGCAGGGGGTTGGTGTGTTGGATAAGGAGAGGGAGGGCCTAACGGGGCTAGAGATGCGGGTGTGTTGTAGGACAGGGGGTGCGAGGACTTGAGTGCAGAGGTGGCATAGGATAGGGTGTTCCGAGGAGGGCATGAGAACAGAAGGTGGGCAAGAGGGATATGGGGTTTTGGAGAGGGGAATACAGATCGGAGAATGGGGGAGAGGGGACTGGGAGGGGGGGGCTATTGATATTGGTGTGTTGGCAAGGGTGGCCCTTACCGCACTTATCGAAGAGAAGTGAGTTGGTGGGGTGAGGATGTGTGGGGAGAAGTGGGAAGAGGGAGAATTGAAGAAAAAATTTGGAGTGTGGAGGATGGGTTTGGTGCGAGAGGCTGGAGGGGGGGGGAGGAGGCTGGAGGGGTAGATGTTTTCATTTGTGACCTAAAATAGTTCTGCCACAAGATTTTGCTCGTTTGGCCACCTTGCTGCTTTCTTGGGTCAGGAAAGTCCTTATACAGTCATGCATTTGTCTAAGAAACATGCTGCTTTTGCGGACTAGTCAGCCTTTGTGTGTGGGGCCCATGAAGGGGGCTCGGACTGTATAGTTCAGTCAACATCACTTTTGACAGTGTCTGCTACTGGGGTGAATGTGAAACCGGTAGCGGCCCCTGATTATACAATTTGCAGTTTGAATGGTGCAGATCCTTTCCGTTGTAGTTGGGGGAGGGCTTGAACTTACTCCTAGCACAAATTCTGCATAGGAGGGCAACTTCTGCAGCTATGAAGATCTACATTGGAGCCAAAATTCCCTCAAAGAGCAGCAGTCTGTTGACCCAAAGCCGACTCCTGAAGTGGCCTAGCATCCCTTCTAGTGTCTGGCCTGGTGAAGCCCTGCTCCTCTGCCTGATCTCTGAAAACGCAGAGTGCTGCTTCCTCCCATGGAACAGTGTACCAAACTAGTCTCGATGCCTACTCTAGGATCCAGCCCTTCAGAGCCTATGGAAGTGCCCCTGGATTTCCCGGTGGAATGATCAGCCCCTCATGGGCTACCTTGCCAGTAGTGTTGCCGATTTGCGGTGGTTGCCAGCTTCTGGCACAAGCAGTTTCTCTCCCCCCGCCTTGAATTCCGAGGTTCAAGGCAACCTATATTGGAGCCACTGTTGTGACCGCGTCTGGAATGAGTCTTTCGTCTGCAAACAGTGATCGTTGCTGGAACACTTTCCTCATCCTGTGCAGTGTCCCAAGTAGGCCTGCATTGTTGAGTTCTGTCTTTCTATGCTGAGCTGGATTGAATCTTGCAGTTGCACCCAATCCTCGGACCTGCAACTACTGAGCACCTCTCGCAGCAACACAGGGCAGAAGAGCGAGCCCCTCCAGACGATCCATAGCGTCACCTGGGAAAATCGAACTCTGGGGATGAAGTAGGGTGGGGGCCCGGAAGACCTGTTGGGAACCATTGGTTTCCGGCCTGCCTTTGGTTGTCAAGCATGGTCTTGTATCCTGACCCTGAGCTAGCCTTGGGTCTGGAAAAAAGGAGAGAACTTACCTATCCATGGTTAAATTAATGTAGAACCTTTAAAACATTTGACACTAATCGCCACAAACCCATCGCATCCTTTTTTAAAGAACTCGTACCTGTGAGAACCATTGTTGGACCCTGTTTGGGCCCAAAGCCCCCTTCATTTTGGGGTTTGGACTTTTGAAGTTAAGATTGTTTTTGTGATTGGTTCCCATCTTTGAGTGCATCTGGATTGCTTACCTTTATTGCTAGGTTACGTTATTTGCGGTCTATTAAGTGAACCTATGGTGATTGTATATATTTGTTATAGTGCTGTGTGCTAGTACGAAGTTACATTTTTCAGTGTTCTAAAGGCCCAAAATAAATAACTATATCTTTATAACTGTCTAAATACAATTGTATGCTATTCTGTGTGAACTCATTGAGGGCCTCTGACCCCACTCACGCTCCTGAGGCTAAGCCTTGACTGCTCATCCATGTACCTTGATTGGGTTTTGGCAAATTTCTCAGCGCTCCCCATTCAGAACTAGGGTGGCCTCCTAAAATCTGTCAATCAGCACAGATTCTAGAAATCCATCTTAACCTATAGCTTTCCCTGTGCTGCATCCTATTACGGACAGTGACTTTAACGTGCTTCAGTGAATATAAAACTGACCCATGACCCTGCATTTCGCCCTTACACAATAGACTTCAACATACCTTGCAAAATGCGTCATCCTTCTCTGTACATAACGTTTTACCTGAGCTAGTTGGTCCATCCAGTCTCTTCAAAACTGCACACTGAAGCATTTTATATCCTCAGTTGTAAGGTACCTTGACTGCATTCTTGTGCACTTAATATCCACTTCCTGACAGCCTTGATTGCTCATAGCAAAACAGGTGATGGCTGGAAGGTTTAGAATTAATCTTTACCTGGTATTGCTCTGGGAAACCTCAAGGCCATCATTCTTCGCCTGCCAAGCCATAAAAAAAGAGGGGTGGGGGGAGGACAATAGGCATATATCGGTGAGCAGAGCAATACCAGAGGTTAAGATACATTCTTAACCTTCCAGCCATTACCTTTTGTTTTGCTAGCCACACCGAGTGGGATGGGTATGCCCAGATGTGTCCCGCGCCTGCTGGCCTTGAGACCCAAGCTGCTTCTCACTGAGGCCCAACAAGGCCGAATCATTTATGGGGATGCTTGTGGAGAAGGAATGTGACCAAGCAGTTTGGGCTGTACTGCCCCTTTTTGGGGTGGGGCCAAGCCTGGTTTGCATGTAGACTTTCCCCTTTTGTAATTGCTTGGCAGGCAACACATGATGGTCTGGAGGGTTGCCCAGAGCAATGCCAGAGGGTTAGATTAATTCTAAATCTTCCAGCCATCACCTTTTTGTTTTGCTTTATCCTTGACGGCGCAACCACAGCTACCAATAGGCCAGCTAAGTGAAGTCTAGAGAATCCCAGTCTTGCCTGTCTCTCTAGTCTAACCAAACACCTGACCACATGTATTCTCCATAAGTGATGTCAATTCATATTGTGATATCTTGTGTTTTTTTTTGTAATCAACAGGTAGTAAGGGGTTCCTTATGCAGCACCACATGAGATGAACAAAGCACCACAGCCAATAGGACCCTCAACAATCCCACACCCTGCCCCTTCTCCTGGACTTTCACAGGTAATGGCTTTTGCTTTAATTGTTAAATAACCACCAAGAGATTCTGAATCTGCAGAGTAGCGCAAGGTTGCCTTCTTCCTAATTGCTATGGCAGTAATTTGTATGATAAGATGGGTCATTTATAACGTTCTTAATGCCCAGAGATTTCTAAGCATGGGCCCAGGGATTGAACCTGTGTTGCTCCATGGCTTGCTTCCAAGGCTAGCACGTTGCCCCTGAGCTATCCTCCCAAGACTGGGGCTATAGCTTGTGACCCTTCCACCAATCCAACTGCTGGGCCTATGTCCTGCCATGGCATCAGAGGCTGTTGGCAAAGTTTTCCAACACATGCATTGATACTGTACCACAGCCATGCTTCATGTAGAAGTGTCTAAAGGAGCTCCCATTTGTCTTATCTGGATGTACAAGGTATACTCAACACTGGTGAGGCACTTGTACTGTACTTTATTTCTGCTTAGGGATTAGGAGTGATCGAAAGACTTGTTTGCTTTTCTCACCCCACCTTCCCAGTGTTTTTTAGATTGGCTGCCTGTAAGTTTAGCTGCAAATTTAGTTCTCATTTTGTCTTTTAACAATGTTACTTGGTGACATTACATGACATCTGCAATCTTTAAGGTGAACTCCAAGGTGTTCTGCTCAGAATTGATGTCTCACTCCAGCAACCCTCTCACTCCCCCAAGCAACCCCATCTAAATTCCCAAAATACATTTTAGATGCCTTTACTTTTTTTGTGAAGGCTTGGAGTCTGTGCCCAATTCTACTCTACCTACAGTAGCAAGGAGGACGTTGGAATGAACTGTATGCATTTGTTGAAGTGTTTGCAATGTCTTAATGTAAACTTCGAATGGATTGTGTCTTCCAACGTAATCCACATCTTTGACATGTAATGTCCACAGCTTTGCACTTGGGAAACTTTTTCGGCAGAGGGCGTCCTGCGTCGATTATGTCGGGTCGAAGTGTCTCAAATGCCTTCCGTTTTTTTCGCAAACGTGTTTGCTTCGAGAACTGTGCGCGCCTCGTGTGTTTCATCGTAGAGATGTCTTCTTCGACCTCTCTGACTCTGCGGTCTGGCTTCAAGACTTGCCGGGACTGCAAGTCTAAAATGTCGATCACCGACATGCATCGCATTTGTTTGTGGTTCTTGGGCGAGTGTTCAAAATGCCAGTCGCTGACTGCCAAGGACTTGCGGGAGCTTAAGTGGAAGCTCCAGGTAGGTAGGGGTTCTAAGCCCAGTTAGCCCCGTAGTTCTAAATCAAAATCCAAAGGGGTGTCCACTGACAACTCGAGGTGACTCACCGCGTTTTTCTCGTCGCAGAGTGGTTCCCGCCATTCTACTTACTCGCTGCAGCATTCTCTGAAGCGCCGTCACCAGTCGCCTCCCCTGTCAAAGGATGGAGCCGTGAGGAAAGTGGCATGCCCGACAAAGTCCTCGACTCCGGAGGAATGTACTTCCTTTTAAGGAGCAGAAGTTGGCGCTATTTCAATCGCTGGGCACTGTTCCGGTCGCACCTTCTAACGAAGCCGGCAAGGAACGGTCTCGTACTGTGGCTTGCACACCTTCGGGCTCGGGTTGCGTTCGGACAAGGCTTTGGATAGTCGCAAGAGACCTGCTTCCAGGTCTCGGTCCTCGTCTCCAGCGAGGCCGCTGCAACCAGCTACGGGCTCGGAGCCTGCATCGACTCGGTCGGTGTCGTGTCTGTCGGACTCGGGCGTCGAGGCTCTGCCTTATCAGCCCACAGCACCGTCGGCACCATTGTCGACACCGAAGCCTTCGGCACTCTCTGCGACAAAGCTGTCAAAGCTCTCAGCGTCGAAGCCTTAGGTGCCCTGAACACCTACGGGGATTTTTGCCTGAAATTTACCATTGGACTAACCTGATCTGGTGCGTCCTCCAAGGAAGGCTACTGCTAGGTCTGTGAGGCCAGTGGTGGACTCCAGGCCCTCTTCTGTCCCCAGCCCAGGTTTTCACCTCCTCATAAATTTCATCCAGAGGGAAGAAAAGTCTGACTTCAAGGACCCTGTTGAGCATGATGTGGCTCCTGTCTTTTCTGGAGACAGTCAGTTGGAGGAGTTGAGGCAAACCCTTCATGATGCCAGTGGATGGGACACTTCTCCGGAAGTGGAATTTGGCAGGCCTGAGCATGGGGGCTCATACTGAGTCATACAGGTGGCTCATGGCTAGGGTCAGAGTATCTGGGCTGGTCCAGTCCTGAAGATTTTGTGCAAGATGATCTTACAGACATCTTAGACAAAAGGTCCGTCCTCTGACCCGGTGTTACCTTTTCATCTCACTTTACAAAAAAGGTGGCAGCTGCTTGGCACCTCTGGAATCTCTTCCGGCTGTTAACAAATCATTGACAAAGAAGTACCACCCTTCCATTGGCGACCCCAGCTACTTATTCACTCACCCCACTCCCGAGTGTTTGGTGGTTCAGGCGGCTGCGTCCACCTCGAGGCAGGTGTCATACCCTTCATCCCTCCTGATAGGGACGACAAACGCCTTGACGGTTGGGCTTGCAAGGTATTTTCTGTGGTAAATATAGCCTTGAAATCAGCCAACTCCAATTGTGCCTTAGCAAGGTTTTCACACTCTGTGGCACTTTTTTTTAGCGGCTGAGCATATTCCTGAGGGGGGGAAGCAAGCTATGGGTTCCTTGCTCTCATGCAAGATGGCAAGGATGCCATGTGCGAATCCCATCAGCCGGATTTGGATACGGCCGACGGTGTTAGCTGGTCCATGGCTGGGATCACCATTATACCCGGATGTGCAAGCCCGTCTTTTGAACATGCCCTTTGATGGCACACATTTGTTTGCCAACAAGGCTGACTAGAGCCTTGAGAGGTTGCAGACCTTGAAAGCTGAGGAAAAATCTTTAAACGCAGCTGTGCACCAACCTCCTGCCTTTACGTCCTAGGGGACAGCAGTGGAGGGGAGGTTCTTTTTGTTACTACTCTTCCTTTGGTAGAAAGAGAGGGGTAGCCAGTCAAAGGGTTCAGCGCAAAAGTACCTGTGGTGGTCGGGGAAAATAGAGGTGCCAAAGCCGCTCAGGCAGCTGCCTCTTTGCCTTCATGCTCTGCCGCAGCTACTCCAAAAATGTCCCATTGTTCGCCGGTTGGGGGCAGACTGTCTCAGCATCTCGAAGAGTGGCAAGGCTTTACTTCGGATGCATGGGTTCTGGATACAATAGCCCACAAGGTACTGCCTACTCCTCCTAAAGCGGCCTCCTCACAATCGGGGAAACTCTTTGAAGCTTCCAGATCCGTTCCTTGTGCACAAAATCTTAACCCTGCTGGAGAAAGGCGCTGTAGAACTGGTTCCTGTAGCGGAGATGAACAAGCAATGGTTTCCCCCTTATTTTTTTATCCCAAAGAAAGACTGGGGGAATCGAGACCCATCCTGGACTTGCGTTGGTTGAACAAACTTCTCAGGAAGGACAAGTTCAATACAGTTACTTGCTCGTCCTCCAGGCCCTTCAACTTCAGGATTGGTTGGGGTCTCGACCTACAGGATGCTTACTTTCATGTGCCGATTCATCACAAGCACAAAGTACCTGAGGTTTGCGACTGGCGACTCGCACTTTCAGTTTCGGGTCCTGCCATTCGGATTGACCTCCGACCCGAGGGTCTTCACCAAGCTAATGGTAGTGGTGGCAGCGTACCTCGGGGTGGAGGGGTGGGGGGGGGGGATTCACATCTACCCCTACCTGGACAACTGGCTGATCCGGGCGCGCTTTCCTGAGCAAGCATTGGATCACCTCGGTCCCACCTGCCGCTCCCTCCACAGGCTGGGCTTCTTCCTCAATTTCAAGAAGTCTCATCTGACACCTTCCCAACAGCTCCAGTACATCAGAGCTGTGTTAGACACGTCCTTGGAAGTGCTCGCCTCCCAAGGTAAGGGCTCATCACATTGTGCAGCTGGTGGACAAGTTTCAGCTCAGGTTCTCCATCCAGTGGTCAAGACTCTCAACCGTCACGCTTGGTATCTGAAAGGTTGAGTTAGAAGGATTGAGTCCTCCCGGATGACGTGATGGAGGTGTTGCTTCCGGCCAGGCGGCCTGCAACAATATCCCTGTGCCGTTGGCGTAAGTTCTGGGACTGGTGCAGTGCTCCATTCCTATGGTTTTGTCTTTCTTACTTTCTTTGGCCCACAGGGGCCCTTCAAGTAGGTACCATTAAGGGTTACCTGGCGGCGCTGTGTCTATTTAAGCTCTTAAGATTCCTTTTTATTTCTCAATTTCTTAAAGGACTGACTGTGTTCCAGCCGTCCCCTTTCCAGGTGCCAGTTTTGAATTTGGTTTTGATATTTCTCATGGGTGCTCCGTTTCAACCTTGCACTCTTGTCCTTTGAGATTGTCCTTCAAGACTGTATTCTTGGTTGCGGTTACTTCCGCTCGCAGAGTGAGTGAATTGCAGGCACTTTCCTATAAGCCCTTTACTGTGTTCCACAAGCACAGGCTAGTACTTGGGGTACGTCTGTCATTTCTGCCTAAGGTAGTATCTGAATTTCATTTGAGTCAGGTGGGTTTTCCTTCTTTCTATCCTCCTCTTCATCTTGGTAAGGAAGAGGAGCGACTCCATAGGTTGGATCCTGGGAGAGCTCAGAGCTTTTATATTTCTAGGATGTCCAGGGTCCGAGTGGACGATCCACTCTTTTTGGGATATGCTGGACACTGGTTGGGTTAGGCTGTTGGCAAACAGACCTTGTCCTGGTGGATTATCCTCACCATTACTGAGTGTTACCAGTTGGCGGCTAAGGGACCCTCCTGGCGGTTTGTGAGCTCATTCCACTGGGGCGTGGCTTCTTCCACCGCCCTCTAACGGGGAGTTCCTATTCAGAATATTTGTGATGCAGCCACACTGGCTTCGATCCATACCTTTGTTGAGCATCACTCCCTGTATACGATCCATGGTCAGGATATGGCTTTTGGTAAGGCGGTTCTTTATTCCGCAATCTGATTGGGTACTCTAAATTCTTTTCCCTCCTCCATTTCTCTGGTACTGCTTTGGGAGTCTGTCAAAGATGTGGAATACGTTGGAGCACACAATCCATTCGAAGAACAAGTTACTTACCAACTGGTGGTAACGTTCTCTCGACTGGATGTTCCTCCAACATATTCCACATCAATCTCCCAGCCTGCCCCTCTGGAGAATTTCCTAATGTGGTTGCAGCTTACGTTTCCGCAAGGCTATGTGCAGTCCAGCAGGCATTGGATTGGTGCCACACGTTGAGGAAAAACATAAACTGAGGCTACGGGTGCCGTGCGTCCTATTTATAACATCCGGTGACATCGCCCTCGATGGAGGCCTTCGAGGGATTTCGACCCGACATCGACGCAGGACGCCCTCTGCCGAAAAATCTTCCGAAGTGCACAGCTGTGGACATTGCATATCAAAGATGTGGAATAAGTTGGAGGAACATCCAGTCGAAAGAACGTTACCAGTTGGTAAGTAACTTGTTCTTGTCAGTACCAATGTCTCCCAATCTTAGATATACCATACTGCCCACAAAATGTCATCGCTTCACCACCATAAAGACATAACGTATGACATTTTCCTTTTAAAGTAAAGCAGCAGCCAAGATGATTCTGGGGGTGTTGGACAGAGCACCCTCAGAAATGTAGTTCTAGCTTTATCTTGCTTAATAAGGCTTTGGGCCCCTCCAAAATAGCAGTTACTTGTTTCCCCCCAGGCAGTGAGGCGAGAGGAAATGGCCAATTTCCTATTTGTATAATGTTTATTTGGGGGTGGATTCCCTTAGAATTTGGTTGCCATCAACCTCCCATTCCGTTCTTGGAATCCCCCAAGTCTTCCTGCAATTGGGCATGCAAGTGCAAATTACTCTTATGGTTAATCTGCATCAATAATGGAATTACTTGACATTTTTGGCAGATTGGCTGACCTTTATTGTGTTCCTCTTTGCCCAGCAAGTCCCATTTCAAACCCACACTGGAGAAATAACGACAGTCCATGTGAGTCCATATGATCCTCCTGGAGCAGGGTGCTCTGTAGGCTTGCCCCACTGAAGATTTCACCATTTTCAACTGGCTGTGCTGCTCAGGCAGCTTTTTGTTTACTATGGTTGACCTGGACTGCCTTTTTGAGGATTGTTTCCACCATGCCCCCTTCAAATTAACCTGCTGGGCTCGATCTATTTACTGAAGCACACCCTATCTTCGAGTGGCGGGTTGGAACTATGAACTGTAGGAATACCAGTCTTACCGTCTTTGAACCACTGTTTTTCATTGCTGAATTGTGGACCACTGCGACCGTCCTCGGTTATCAACTTTGCTACACTGTATTCAAGCATTACATGCTTCTCCATCACCCAGGGCACTTGCGTTGTCCTCTGGGTCTAGGCCCCTGCCTGCCATGCACAATCTTTATCAAACTACTTTTTACAGGATAAAATATCCTTTCTATCCTTGAACTGCAGTTATCACAAGATTAGTCAGAGCAGGTAAAAAGGGAAGCCCAAATGGCAAATCGGCAACAATGGGCAGTTTATGCTAAAAGTTGTCAGATAAACTATGGAGAGTCTTAAAAATGACACGCATGAGAGATTCTGGGAGTGTGGAAAGTTTCCTAGGCATAGGGAAAAAGAATCCACCAGTAAAGCAAAAGGTTCTGGGGTTGACAACGGTCAGGAAGATTTATCATTCTCTGGACCAGTAAAAAAATAACGTCCCAACTTCGCGTGGTTCAGCAAGTTGGAGTCTTCAGAAGTATCCTTGTGCCATCCAATGGGCTGATAAATCTGTTTCGGCTACCATGGTAGAAAATTCGTTGTTTAGGCTCTGAACTAAAGGGGTATTCAGCTTGTCAAGCAAGAAACACTTCTGTGAAATGTCACGGTCCTGTCCACGGGTCCTGAAATAGGTTGTTTTGGACTGCAACCTCTGTTGCCGTGCATCCGTGACAGCTGTCGCAACAGGCTTTCCTGCATCTGAAGCGCCTAGAAGAGTCCTGCACTGGTCCCTAATGCGTTGTTCCACAAGAAGGTTGCACACAGCTGCTGGATACGACCAGAACTCTTCTTGCACCTGCAGACCCTGGGTTTCTTCGACTGAAAACATCGGTGGGAAAACTGATCTCTGGTGACCCTCCAATGATGTCTGAGCAAGGGTTATAAGTTATAACCATGCTTGCAGTACCCCGTCTCCAACCTTTAAAAGTTAAAAAAAACTTTAAAATAGTTTTACAACTCTTTGGCTTGGCAAAATCTGTTGCCTAAAACCCTCTCAAAGTCAGCCCGAGAACTATTCAGGCTTTTTTTCATAAAAGATTCAAAGTGTCTAATGAAAAGGGGCTAGATGCTAAAAAAAAAAGAAATCCATCCATGGACCATAGAGGTACCCAGGGGAAGTAACTTTGAATGCCATTTGCAGGAGCTCTCAGTGGCGTAAAGTGGTTAAAACTAAATGGAACACATACTGCAGGGAGGCCTGCAGTTATAGTGAAAAGCCAGTGAAGTGCCAGTTCTTCGCTTCACAGGTGGAGAAACAGCAATCTGCCAGAGCTGACACCTGTGAATACCCTAAATCAGTGGTATTCAAACCTTTTCATACAAAGTATCCCCTTTAGTAAAAATATTGGTTCTTCCCCCTCCCCCGCGGCCCCCAACCTAGGGTCCGTCCTTGCCGCCCCCTCACCAATTTTTCTAAGTGCGGAACTGTTTATCTTTGTGCACACTTTATTTTCCATGTGTGCAACTAACGAGATAAGCCATGTTTTGAGCATGTGTAGTTGGTGAGCTATCATCGAGTTTTGAAAGGAATTGACCCTTCCAAACCATTGCAATTCTTTACAAATCTTTGTAAAATGTGAATCTTTCAACACTTAACACAGGCTAAAAGAAATAACTATTATGTGATTATAAAGCAAACTCATCAACCAGTTCAAGATCTCAAGAAAAGCCACAGTAGATGGCAAAGGTACTCGTGTGCAGAGAAAAATGTGTGGTTTATGCCACTGGGGAAAAAACAGATTTGTATTACAAAAAAACAAATGTTGCTTTCATAACTCATGTGGCTATCAAAAATCAGACCTAATTCTATATATTTGCAGATGGAATAAAGGCAACTAAAAGGAATGTGTTGGAAAACATGTCAATAGTAGTTAATGTGCCACTTTAATGAAGTAATTCAAGGGCCAGGAGAACATGCCTTCATAATGTGTAAGGATGATAATTGCATCAGAATAACTTCACCATAGAATGATGATCAATTCCCTGGCTTCTGCTGACTATCCACATTAATTTGTCCTGTGAGTTACTCAAAACCAGCCTTACAGCTAAGACATACACCATCCATTTTTAATCCTGAAAAGCAGATACATTTGCCTAATAAAGATGGGAAACAATGACCACATCGGAAACAATCCCTGGCTTCTGCCCACAAAGCTCCACTGATATTTTTTCGAATCAGTGATCAGTTGAGCAGTGGTATAGGAAGGAACTCTAATAATTCTGGCCAATCTCAAGACGAATTATAAGGGCAAACCATTTTTTAATAAGCATAAAGTATTCCTGTTGGCAAAGCTAATTTCTTTTTTTTTTTTTACTGCCTGAAAAATAATTTCACTCCAAGTAGGAAGCAAATTCTTATCAGAGCCTTGCTTGTTGTAACCCTGATGTAAGACGTAGAATGACAGGCACATAATACAGCCTATAGTTTTGCTGACACCTCTTCATCACAGCCTAGACACAATTCAAAAAGAACCCTACTGAGGTTTTTTTATAGAGCCCTGTTGAAGTAAATCACATATTCATGCATTTTGGGTTAATGGCTCCAATGCTCAGAGGTACAACAGCTTGAGAGCCGCCTTCAGTAACTAGGGATCCCTCCTGTAATTCATTGTTAACAGGCAAGATGCAGGGGATGCTACAGTCAAACACAGAACACATATTGAAATGCCCTCAGCAGCTGAGCATAGAAAGAAACAAAGTGCAGTTCTCTAGACTTGTTACTAACGTTTCATTTTCTTTCCTTCAGCAAACAAACCTATATTTTCTACACTGTACTGCCGAAACAGACTTGGTTTTTGAAAGTTACTGATTTGTTCTTCACCCGCAAGGAGTGTGCGCCTGCGCCCTTTCACCCGGTCCCCATTTTCCGGCTCCTGTGCTCTCCTCTAATACTAATTGACAGGGCACTGTAAAATGAGAGATTGTAGCAGTGAAATGCTCGCTGGGATATTTGCATACCCATAGTACTTTGGAAGCAAAACATATTTAGTGCTTCGCCATATTGTATGCATTTTAAGAATGTCATGAATCTGCAGGTATACAATTATGCAGTGTACACATGATTATTTGCAACTTATTCCACCCTTATATTGTTGGGTAGGATTGTACAATTGAAAATTGAAAACGTTTTTGTATAGCAGTGATTAGCTAAAGATGTAGTTCCTGAGGTCTGCTGTCTAAACAGAGGGCAGGGGGTTGCTCACTTTCCTCTGCGAGCTCCCTCTGGAATAGCCTCCCCCCTACCTCAACGCCTTGAGCAGGATCTCCTCAAATTCCAGAAGCTCCTTAAGACCTTCCTCTCTTCCTCTCTTCCTCCTCTTTCCCTCCTCTCCTCTGCTAATCCCACAGTTGGTGAATCTGTGTACTTGGCCCTTATGCATCCTCGGGACCTTGACCCCCCACACCAATTCTTTCCAGCGCCTGTCTATCCACAGCACTTAGCATCTGCACACCCTCAGCTCTGGTGGCTCACACATCTCCCGTGGCCCAGGCCGTGCAGCACTCAACATTACTAGCACTTTGTCTAGGGTTCTTCCTTTGAGCTCTAACCCCCTAGCACTTACCACCTCTTCCTTTCTGCACTTGCACGTTCTGAACAAACCCCCCCCCCCCCCCCGGTTCTTAAATATTGTTGTAATGTATTCCCCCCGCCCCTCCCTGGCCTGTGGGCGCTTTGAAACAGTATTTTCTTATTGTATAAGCGTTTAAAAAGTAAACCATAAATAAATTCAAACGACAAACATAAAATAAGTGGATGTAGGCACATGTCTGATAACCTTTCGCAAAGCCAAGAGGAAACGACAAGGTTGTCTGGTAATATCTAAATATGTTTTGAGGTAGAGGTTCGAGTAAGCACGTGGTACAGTAAAACCATAGGAGTCATGGGTGGCGATGGAACAGTAGTTGGTTAATGTGTGCAAGCCCATCTTAGATTTTTTTCTGTTCATAGAGCTCCTTTTTTGTATTAGTTTTTACCTCTTTTGGCTGTATTGTTTTTAGGATTTTTAGGTTTTTAAGGTCACGCTTGCATAGTAGGGAAATGTAAACAAGCTACACCAGAATATCATGACTAGTTAGTTATTTTGAGAGAGCCAATGTCTGGTAATTGCTGTGGCTTGTACATTAAATATTTTTTCATAGGTGAAATTTGCCGTTGTGCGCTGCTAAAAAAAAAAAAAAAAAAAAAAAATTTGAGCAGCACCCAGAAGGAAGCTGGGCAAGTGCACATGTGCACAGCTTAGACCATTGCTCCTCACCACTCCCATGGGGTCCCAAAGGATGTGCAGGGGTGCCTCAGGCTCTTCAATATATACGCTATTTTCTATGAAAACCAGTCACCTTAATTACTATTTTTTATAGTAAGTCATCTTAATTCCATTTGAAAGTGTCTGGGCACTCCCCTGGACATCATTCAGGCCCCCTCAGGGGAGCTAACCCCACCCAGTTAGAAAACTGCCCTAAAGAGATCCAGTGCTGAGCTTGAGGCCCATCATTCCTGGGAAGGAAGCACAGCAAGGTTGTCCAATGCAAGTCTATGACCAGATACAGTTTAAGCGGCATGGCTTAATCGGACTACTACGGACCACTGGGACCCCCAAGGGTAAGTTTTGGGTGCTGGCCCTAGAGTATAGTACTCTTGGTTGCAGTTCCTGAATAGTTAATGATGATGCAGCAACCCTTTAAGTAGGTCTTCCTTTGCAGCTTGAGATGCAGGACCTTTTTCAACCAAGCCTTGCACCCCAGACCAATGATGGACCCTGTGACCCAAACAAGCAATCTTCCTTGAAAGGAGAGGCCCGTTAAGATGGACCCTACTTAAATTAATGTTCAAGATTATAGGTTACTTGTACTTTGCACTATTACCACCGGAGTGGTGCCCTGGCGAATCTGAAAAAGGACGGTGTGAAACAGGGAGGCTTTGGAAGCGGTTAATAGGGTGCAGTGGAAATAGGAAAGTGAGATATGATGATCTGTTGGCAACTCTTCAGTTCGGTTTGCACCGTTCGTTGAGCTTGGGTGCGATTTTCGAGGATTCCCATGTGCTGTTGGGATGTGTTTGTATGTTGCAGTGTAAAGTACGTGCAGTTTGCTGTGCAGAGATGTGGTCGTCTGAGTTTCTGTAGGAGAAGAGTTTGCGGAAAATTTAGGTTTTAGTATTGGGTTAGCAGTTTTTTTTTTGCTTACCTCTTCGCTTTGGTTTTGGTGGTGGGCATCTATGACCATCCATCGTGCTTTGATTTTGTTTGGCATCCTATTCGGTAGGTGTGGTGTGGTAATTTTCTCCAGTAGAAGTCTAGTGTTTTGTGGACATTTTTCGTGGAGGTCCCACCAGACTCCCCCTAATATAATTGGTGTCATTAGGCCACATTAATTCTATTGTCGACGCATCAATGGGGACTGAGGTCTGGCGCCGGAGGGCGGAGTCAGGGCAGCACATGCTCCCTGGGCCGCACACCTCTAGATATAAAGGGAAGGTTTTTTTCTGGTGAAAAAGTTTAGTCTCCCGTCCCTTGGGAGGGACGCCCATACAGTATGGAGGAAAGGAGACTATGGACTAAGAGTAAATTAGTCACTACAGTGAGTAATTTATAATAAATCCATCATGATATAAGAATTACAATACAGGTTAAAATCTGAATAATTGAACAGCAATAGATAATGTACATATTAAAATTGAGCTTTCAGTAAGTGCTTCCTTCTGCTCCATGAGTTTTTTAAAAAATTCCAAACACCCTCATGCCACAGCAGTGGATCCATCGAATAATAAGAGTATAGCCGGGCGACAATGTTTTAAGTTGGCTTCCCTCAATAATGGGAGAATGGTATTTGTTCTAAAATGGTAAAATTGACAAAATAACATAAAATGCAACAGATCTTTTCCTGCGCCGCAGCCAGGGCAAACTGTGGTGCTTGAGACCTGGCCAGTTCTTTGTGGTGTCTCTAAGCCACAGAAGATTAAAACGGGCTCTGGTCAGTGCCCAGCGATCTGAGTTTTTGTTGCTCTGCAGCAAGTACGGTTGGATTAGAGGATACTAGAAGCCCAGATGTTTCCCGTTTGTCCGGAATTAATGTGCTGAACGTCCTCCTGTAGTTGTTGCTGTCAGCTAGTGTTAGTGGAGCAGCAGCACATTGCAGGCTTGGTGTGTTCATCTCCAATACACACTTTGAGATGAAATTCAGCCATGGGATCCTGCACCAAAAGGACCGGACTCTAATCCCTTATACTATGGGTGAGAATGGCTCTTGTGTTTGACCAGACAAATAGCCAATGTAGTACGGGTGCCAGTCATCCCCAATATGGCTACTGCCCAATTCTTTATGCACAGCGAAATTCAGTGCAGAGCACGGGAGACCCAGCAATTTCTTCAAGAAATTATTTTAATTTGTCTCAATACTTATTTTCTCATTGCCCCACAGAGCTGCACCTTAGTTGCAGCTTTGGATTGTGCTTTGTAAAATTGAATGAGGTTGATTGACTGGCCTTGACACACATTCACAAAGAAAGCAATACCACACAGTGACTGTTTAATTTTGACGCTCTGCCTCTGAATGTGAGATGGCCCCCTCCAATCAGTGAAGCAAAGACCCAAATAATCAAATCTAAACACTCTTGGGATAATAGCACCGTGGCTTATTTTGATCGTGCTCTCCCCTCAAGTGCTAGCCATTACTGCCGATTTGTTAACTGCTCTTTTCAAATCGGGCATGAAAGTGGCATAGACATCTAATCGTTTCTGCAGCACTTTTGTGGTTCGGGCCATTAAAATCATGTCTGCATATGCCACTACGAGGAGGGGTTTCATGCCCACCTTGGGTAATCTGCCTTTGAGTCCACCAGGGTCCCGTATAGCCCATCGATATACAGCACAAATATTGCAGCTACAACACATCCCTGGCGTACTCCTGAGGCTACCTCCAAAATAATTTGTTCACTGCCCCTGTGCCCCAAATCTTACACAAGCTCTAGTATCCTTGTGGATAATTTGCAATACCTTTTATCAACTCGACCGGGCAGCCCATGGACCCAAGAACCTGCCACAATAGGGTCCTATCCACTTTGTCAAAGGCTGTGCTTAGGTCCATGAAGGCTAGATAGATTTATTCACCCTTTACAAAAATGGAAGTTGACACGTCGACACACGTCGGCCATCTTGGAATCCCCCCATATTTTCGAATCCCCAAGAAGGACACCGGATTGAGGCCCATCTTAGACTTAAGAAACCAAAACAAGTTACTCAGGAAGGGCAGGTTCAAAATGGTTACCCTTTCTCAGATCCTTCAGGCCCTCCAGTTCCAAGACTGGATGGGGTCATTGGACCTTCAGGATGCTTAAATGCATGCGCCCATCCATCACAAGCACATGAAGGTCCCTGAGGTAGGTGGTTGGGGGTTCTCATGATCAGTTTTGAGTTCTGCCATTCGGGCTGATCTCCGCCTGAGGGTTTTTACCAAGTTAATGGCGGTGGTGGCCGAGAGTCTCAGGAGGGGATTCACATCTAGCCCTACCTGGATGATAGGCTGATCAGGGCATGTTCCCCAGAACAGGCCCTGGAACATCTCTGTATCACTTGCCACTCCCTCCCCAGAATGGGCTTCTCCCTCAACTTCAAGAAGTCCCACATGATACCATCACAAAGACTCCAGTTTGGAGCAGTGCTGAATGCAACCTCTGGGAATGCCACGCGACCCGAGGTGAGGGCTCAACACATTCTGCGGATGGTCACCAAATTCCAGAATGCCCAGCGTCTTCCAACCATTCCACTTCTTGAGGTTGCTCGGCCTCATGGCATCCTGCATTTTTCTGGTGCCAGAGGCTTGTCTTGAGAATATCTCTCCAGTGGGATCTCAGGACTCAATGCTCACAATTCTCAGGTAGGATGTCAGACTTTCAGGTTCCGAGCAAAGTCTTGCAGTCTCTTATGTGGTGAACCTGTGAAGACCAGATTCTGACGGGAGAACCCTTTTGGCAACCATGGCCGGAGATTAGTCGGACGCCTCACTCACGTGGTGAGGAGCCCAGACCAACGATCTGACAATCAGCGGTCGTTGGTCTCCATCGGACCCCCACTACACATTAACCTTTTGGAGCTGAGGGCAATCAGTTTAGCGCTGACGGCCTTTCTGCCATTGGTATGAGTAAATAATGTCTTGATAATGACTGACAACACGACCCTGTACTTCCCCCAACAAAAGAGATGGAGGGGTCACTACCACTGCAGAAAGGCAATGCAATCTGGCCAATTTAAGAGTCTTCCTATCAGCAATTCACCTAGCCGGAGGGAGCCCGGCGGCAGACACACTGAGCAGGCAGAACGGTCTCCCACGAGTGGGAGCTAACTCAGGCAGTCTTTCAAGAGATCTTCACCCTTTGGGGGGGAACCCCCCAACTGGATCTGTTTGTGACCAGGATGTTGAGAAAGTTCAGGAAACACATGCTCCTAATTGCTCTGGATCGGGCCAGGAGGATGTGGTACCCGGACCTTCTAGACATGTCCATCTGCCCTCGAATGCGTCTTCCACAAAATAGAACTTCTCTTGCAAGAGAAGGGTTGGATTTCCCATCCAGAGGTCAAGACACTCAACCATCATGCATGGTTTCTGAGAGGTTGAGATTTAAGGATTGGGACCTCCCGGATGACATAATGGAGTGGTTTACAGCCAGAAGGTCAGCAACTAAATCCTTCTGCCGTTGGAATATATTCAACAGCTGGTGTAGGGATAAGAATCTGGACCCTTTTCAATGCGATTTACCAGCGGTGTTCTCCTTTTTGTTACACTTAGCAAATCGGAGGATGGGGGGCTCAAGATTGGAAAAATAAAGGGTTATCTGGCAGAGCTTTCAATTTTCAAGCGCTCGTCAGAGGAAACCTCATACTTCAAAATCCCTTTAATCATTCAGCTTCTTAAGGGTCTCCCTAATGTTTCCATCTATGCCCTTTCAAGTCCCTATATGGGATCAAAATTTTATACTAAAATTCCTAAAATGCATACCTTTTGAACCAATGCATTCATGTCCATTAAGACTGTACTTTACTAAGTATTTTGTTTGAAATAACGTCAACCTGCACAGTGAGTTGCAGCCACCTTCCTTTAAACCTCCATACACTTTCTCAAAGTGAAACCTTTTCGAATGGATTGTCCTCCCACGTATTCCTCATCTTTGATATTCGTTTCAGCTTTGCTGCTTCGGAAAAAGAATTCCACAACAGAGGGCGCAGTGCTCAATGTCGTGGCCTCTGTCCCTCGAGGCCTGCTATAGAGTAGACGTCATCAACAGAACAAATAGCTCGAGCCGCGCCCGTTGGTTTCAGTGCAGTTTTTCCGAAAGCTTACACTTTGAGTGTTTGAAACGGCGCTTCACGTTTTCCTCAAGATGTCTTCATCTTCTAATCCTTTGACCCCAAAATCTGGCTTAAAGAAATGCCAGGATTGCGGGAAGAAAGTGTCCATCGCTGATGTCCATCGTATCTGCCTGTGGTGCCTGTGTTCCGAACATCGGTCCGATGACTGCAGGTCCCATCAGGCCTTGACGGGAAAAGCTCTCTAGGAACGCTGTGGTAAATTGGCAGTGGGGAGGGAAACTGCAAAGTCTTCTTCGAAGAGGAATAAAAGACTCCGGGGAGTCCAGGAGGTCGTGCCGGCGTAAGTCGAAGTCTCGATCGAGGAGCTGGTTGAGAAAATTGAGATTTTGCTTTCGGCCAGAAGGCCAGCATTAAATACCTTGTACCGGTGTCGTTGGAATAAGTTCAGTAACTGGTGCAAGGATAAGAATGTGTATCCATTCCTATGTGGCACACCTAGGGTGCTTTCTTTCCTATTTCATTTAGTCAATCTGGGGCTTCAGATTGGTACAATAAAAGGATAGCTAGCTGTGCTTTCTATCTCCTCTGAAGTCTTCTTTCAAGATTCCATTGATTGTACCTTTTTTTTAAGGGTCTCACTAACGTGTACCCCAGTCCCATTCCATGTCCCTGTTTAGGATCTAAATTTGGTATTAAATTCCTTACATGCATTCTTTTCGACCCTTTGCATTCTTGTCCTCTAAGGCTCCTCACATTGAAAACAGTCCTACTAGTGGCTATTACATCAGCCCGCAGGGTGAGTGAGTTACAGCCTCTCATGTAAGCCTCTTGACACCATTTTCCATAAAGATAAAGTAATACAGTCAAACCTTCATTCCTACCCAAGGTAGTCTGACTTTCATTTGTCTCAGAAAATTACATTGCCATTACCTCATGCAAGTAAGGAGGAAGAAAGGCTTCACAGGCTGGACCCAAAAAGGGCAAAGTTTTGACGTAGTGATCAGCTTTTCATTGGTCATACCGGCCACAAATTGGGCCTGGCAGTAACAAAACAAACCTTATCGAGATGGATAATTTTGGCAATCTGAGAATGTTACAAATGGGCAGGTTGAAATGAGTACCCCCACCGCCAAAAGTATGACTTCTTTGGGAGTCTTTCTAAATATGAGTAATGTCATGACCCTTGCCCCTGGCCCTCACTGGCAAGTCAGCCTTCCAGTTAGGGCAAGGTCAAATGCCTTAAAACCTCATCAAAGACTCTCTTGCAGTCACAACCATCATGAAGACCAACATTATAATGAGGCTATTTACTTGGGATTATTTAACTTGGGAGGGGTGGTTCAGCCAACATGGAGGCACACACATAGCTCAGTTACAAGGAACTGAGCTATGCGGTCTAGTCTTTTGGGTGTGGCAGGCCTGGGACTACTTTACCTGGACTACTTTGGGTGTGGCAGGCCTGGGACTATTTTACCTGGACTACTTTACCTGAGTCTATTTAAACCGCACCCAAACAGCAGAACATGCTTTGCGTTATTCTGCTGTGGGCAGCGTAACGCTCAGTGTCATGTTCTTTGATGCCAAGGACCTGCAGAGAGAGAACGCTACGAAACTTGGAACAGGATCCTGTCTTCAATCCATCGCTGACTTCAGTTCCCCTCGCCTGAAGGTACGAACTCCATCATCCGGCACCGCATGCATCCTGGAACACCATAACCTGGAAAGAGGAGAAAGAAAGACAGCATTAGTAAGTGTTTACTCAAGTTTCCTCCGTAATGAAGAAAGCTACACAATTCTTACCTGGTTAGTCATCTCCTAGTCAGTATCATTGCTGAAACATTACAGCGCTCGGCGAGGAACATCGCAACCTGCAAGGAGAGAAAAGACAAAGGTTAGCAATATAAAAGGCATGCTGTCATGATCACTGCTTCCAAGGAGCTAGGACCAGCCCAACGTCCTTGGAAGCAGGCCCCTAACCTTCATCCTAGGCACCAGCCGGTCCCCACTGGGACCTTTTGGACCTTGTCCTGGCGCCGGTGGCACCAGGCTCATCAAAGTCACTGGTCCCGGCACTGGAAGCACCGGGCTCATAATTTGTATGAAGATGCTTATGTGGACTTACCTGCAGCAGACCATGCTGCTTACTTACCAGCCACATAGGAATCCTCTGTGAGCCGGGACTACTTTCTTACCTGGGTGGGGCAAGCTCCACTCCCTGGATACAACACTGGAACTCTTCTGGAACAGGAACTCTTTTCTTACCTAGGTGAGGCCGTGGAGGAAGACCCCTCATCACTCCAAGGCTATTTAAACCACACCCGATTGATGAAACGTGCTTCGCGTTATTCTGCATCTGCAGCAGAACGCTCACCGTGTCTGTTCCAGTTTTCTTCTTTCTGAACCTGCAAGAACAAACGCTTACCATTCCTGTATCCAGCCTTCAGTAGCACCTGCAAAGACAAGAAACAGGTTAGCACGGCAACTTTCACGCGCAGCGCTTTCCTCACCTGATCCATCGGCAGCTACCATTTCTTCACGCTGCTCCTCCGCCTGTGAAGACACGAGCATAGTTATTCCTGTGTGGAATTACTTACCGGCACTCTGGGAATTCCGGTTTTCTTAAACGCTGCAATCCTGCTCCTGAAAGACAAAAGAGGAGACATTAGACAGGTATTTTACTTACGCGCCATCGCGCCCGCCACAATAGGGCGCCTGCAAATACTCCGGCGTTTCCAGCGTCTCTTCAACACCCGAACTCACAACTGCAAGGGAAAAGAGACAGAGAGCATTTGAAAAGCAGGCAACCGGCATTTACTTACGCATTTCCAAGCGCGTCATTCCAAGACTCTGGCTCGAACTTCGGCTTTCTTCACACCATCTTCTACCTCAAGAGCCCTGCAAGACAAATAGAAAAAGCATTATACAGAGCCCTGTTTCACATTAACGTGCCCACGCACCTAAAGACTGTAAGGACTTAAAAGGTGTCCGGAAACTCACCGTTCGTGCAGTTAACGACGGTAGCAATCCTCTGATGTCAAGAGGCCTACGTTTCACCCAGTGAAGGAACTGGCAACGGCACCCTGCACCAGACGCAGATGGAGAGTCCAGCATTCACCTATCTAAGGTGAGCACGTTGACCTTGGGGCTCCACGGAAAAGCGAGGAAGGGAAAGTGAGGGAGATACCCGACAACCCCAGATCATTAACCCCATATTCTTTCACCTGCAGATATCTCACTCTTCGCGTTAGACACACAGTGCGAAGAGGCTCAGCCCCGGAAGCCAATCGAGTCCTGCATTTCACTTTTCGAGTCAGACACCATCCTGCCAAGACCGGCGCCTCCGTGGGAATTAGGTGAGCGTTACACATAACGGCGCCGCCATCGCGCATTACTCACCGGACAGCATCGCGCACACCGCGCTTTCGCCTACTGGCCCATGCTCATCTTCAAACTGCATGACGACCCCAAAATACCTTTCCATACCTAAAAGGAAAGAAGCAAGACATTATTATTCTAACTAAGAGGAACATAAGAACTGCATATAAAGACTGTAAAGCAGCAAACCTACGGAGTCACAGCAGGCCTGGATTCCCACGGGGGGGGCGGGGGCTTGCACCAGTGAAGTAACTTGGACGATGCTTGTCCCCCCACATCTACGTGCCCCTGCCACGAGGAGCAGGATGGAGAATCCACATTTTACAATATTAAGGTGAGGGGAGGAAAGAGTTGAGGCCAAGGGAGGTGGGAAAACAATCTGGTATTGAATCCAGCTCTCCTATATTGCAGACCCATCTTTAACCAGAGGCCTTACCAAGGGACCGGGTGAGGGTTCAATTGTGCAAATCATCCACCAGGGCTAGGTGGCGTCCTCGTGGATACCAGGTGAGCGTAACAGGAATACGTGGGAGGACACAATGTATTTGAAGAATAAGTTACTTACCCCGGGTAACGTTGTTTTGATTGGATGTTCCTCCTACGTTTTCATCGCACCACCAACCTACCTCACTCTAGAATTTGCATGCCTTTACACTTTACGCTCTTAGTCTGCTAATATCTACTATGGCTAGTAATTTCTCTAAGGAGAAGTTAAAAACAGAAACCAAGCGAATGGGCGCAAGCTACTTATCAAGCAAGTCATATTTACATCCTCCGAAGCCCTTGCCCAGCTCTCCAGTTCCTGCCACATCTCTCAAGCTTCTCTCCACGTCGGTAGCATCCTGAAAACACATGATCCTGGTGGAAACACATCAGACGGTGGGAACATAGCCTGCATCAGTGGATTGACTGCAGTGCACACTGCTCCGGAGGCCTCACTAAGGCCACAACCCTGTGCTCATTCATTACCTGCGACTGAATTTGCCCAAAAGATGGCTGCCACAGGTCTGCCTGACCGTCCACCTATGAACGAGCCATGCAATTGTCCTCAATGCTCCCTTAAGCCTTTGGATCATTGGGGACGGCCGGCTTCGCTTCCTGGTTCAAAAGGCCATACCACAAGGCTACTAAACATCTCTGTAGCTCTGCACTTAAACCTGCCATATAAGTGACCAGACGTCGGATCCACCCCCAAAATTTCAAGCACACCTACGAGACAGACTGCTACACGGTAAGGCACATCTGAGCACACATATCTATGTAACGCTACCAAGGCCCCTGCACGTTTCATTAACATTTTTGACTTTTTTGAGGCGCGCAATACACCTTTCCTCCCACCTTGCCAGACACTACCTGCACCAGATCTAAGTTGTCAGCATGAAACGCGCCTCCTGCTGCTTCTTCACCGAGGGCACTCCTGCCAAACAAAACTAAGGCCTCACATGACCTGCAACCCATCACCACTGCCACCCATTATAGAGCTTTCATACAACTAATCCAGAGAGCAACAACCTTGCCAAATGTTCTCTTAAACTGGCTCTGATCAATGCTCGCTCACTCAATGCCCACGCCGTAGATATCCATGACCACCTAACGGTTACCAACCATGATGACTTAGCTATCACAGAAACATGGCTACAGGCAGCCTCAGGCCCTGCTTTAGCATTGCCCATTCCCTCGACTCTACCATTTTTAGAAGTGATGGACCTTTGTTGGAGTTGGAACTGCCTACGTAGCAAAAATCACTTGTACATTAGGCAATTTAACACTTTACTCAACAAACCTTGCAACATCCTTTCACTAAAACTGGCACCCCCACAAAACTATCCACATAATCTACCGCTCTCCAGGCGCCATCAACACATTTGAAGACCTCCAGACATCAGGCTACAATTTAAAATTCGCCTCATGTAATCCTCTTAGGTGACTTTAACCTTGCACTCAATGACAATACTGACCTACCAGCTTCCTCTCTCGCCAACTCACTCTCTGCCTTAGGGTTTTGCCAAGAAATCAATAACCCGCCCCCCCTCACACCCCACACATCAAAGGACGAACGCTTGACTGGCTTTTTTAACCTCAACTGCAATATCTCCATTGATGCCAACACGACTTGTCGGTGATCGGACGGTCTCAGAATTACCTTCCCTATTACTTTGGCAAGACGCACTAAACCGTCCACCAAGCGACTACCACCCTCAGTGGCTCACAACTCAAACTTGCCAAAGAGACATTCTACAGTTCCTTGACCCACTCAAATTGGAATCCACCAACTCCTCCGACCCTCAAATCTTTGCTGAGCTCTCTGTTGCTGTCAACACATCACATTCTAGTCCAAAAGAAAGCTAAGCCACAATTCATGCTAATTCATGGTATTCCCAAGAGCTAGCCGACCATGGGACTAAAGAAAAACTGCCAAACCCCTCTACTGACGCCCGCAAACATGCATTCACTAGCCTGGCAAACAATACAAATAAGCTATCATCACAGCCAAAGCCACCACTTTCACTACCGGAATATCCAATGCCAACTCTGACACGCGAGAGCTATTCATTATCCTCAGACAGTTGGAATCTCCCACCCCCGCCCTAAGTCTCTGCCGAGAACAAAGACCTTGCATGGTGCACTAGCATACAAAACGCTATGCTACAAAAAATTAAGCTGCTTCAAAAAAAATTGCAATCAACCCTAAACTCACCCATCGGGACACCCCGCCAGCCACGTCAAATGCGACTCCTGACACCCCTCAGTTCAGATTCAACAAAATGTCCACCCTGGACACTACAGAACTTGTAAAGCCTTAAGCCATCAAGATGTAAATGAGTTGTCTGCCCAGCCCCACTCATTAAAGACTGTGCAGACACACTAGCCCCAATCGTCCACGCTTTCATCAATGCATCATTTGCTTCAGGCAAAGTCCCATCCCTGCTTCAAGGAGCTTGGGTCCTACTGCTACTGAAAAAACCCTCACTTGATCCTGCCATACCCAACAACTACAGACCAATCGCTACAGTACCATTCCTTCTGAAAATACTGGACAGAGCTGCTTACGTCCAGATCCAACGCCATCTATAATCAAACCATATCCTAGTTGCCCACCAGTCAGGGTTTCGCCATGGTACTGAATCGGCACTTCTCGCTCTTAAAATAAATTTAATTTAGATCAGAGACAAGGGCAAGCCTACCCTGCTGCTCCTCCTAGACTAATTTGCAGCTTATGACTTCATAGACCATAGTATACTATGCCACCATCACACCTCTGCAGCTGTCTTCTCTCCAGGAGCAGCAACCTGGATTACCTACTTCCTAGAAGGTAGTCATGAAAGTATTCTATGACCAAGCATGCGCTGCGCCTGCTCCCATTAACTGTGGAGTACCCCAAGGATCACGTCTCCCACATTGTACAATATTTTTACAAAGCCTCTTTTCGACATAGATGCACAGGGCATAGTTCACACCAACTACGCTGACACCCAAATCACCCCCCCCCCCCACCACCACCTCCCAATCAGGCAACTACACCCAGGACTCTGCCTTGCAAAACTCCACATATTCCACCGTCCAAGTATGGATGGTGACCCATGGCCTCTGCCTTAATGGCGAGAAGACGGAATTACCTAGTTGGGCCTCACGCTGTACTAAAAAAAACTTGACCCTGAGTATACATCCTTCAGCATCGGTACTAGGATCACTCATCTGCTGTGAAAACCTTAGGTGTCTATCTTGATGCCACCCTCTCCCGCAGAGTAAATGCCATTTCTAATGCTTGTTAATCTGCTTAGAATCACATGCTGTGCATAGTCTGACATCCAGTGGTCACCGCAGAGTATTGCATCTTGTCTTTCGTGAATTGAAAGGGGACATCGACATGGGTGTGCCTCTAACACTATCCGTGACGCGTAGTGTACCCAATATCCCTCACGTGTCGAAGTCCCTCAGATTGTTTTTTCCGCCCAGCATACTGGTCGCCTTATGCGGAGCTCTTCAAGACAAATTGCTTTTGTTCTCTTCGACCTTTAGTCATAATATGTATTATCGATATTAGCCTACAGTCCCTTCCATTGACGGCTGTTCCAGGTCTCTGCCGAAGACTGTCCACGGTTCTTTGATGGACGGGGTCCGTTTGGCGCTGCCGACCACGTGGCCGGGCCTTCTGGCTGGCCTACACTGGGAGAGTGAGGGTCAGGGTGGAAATTTCCCTTTCTGAGAATGCCTTTTCCTTTCCTCTCCCCTCTCATTGTTCCCTGGGTCTATTTGTCAGTTTATTTCCTCAGCTATGGAGAGGACTCAATTTTTAGGCGTTGTCCTGTTTGCAGGGCCAAATTCCCTTGGAAGGATAAAGTGTAACCGATGTTTACCCCTCAATCACGACGAGTCTGTCTGTGCGGCTTGCAAGCTCCTGCGCCCGAAAACTTTGAAGGAACAACGTGTTAATCGGTGGGCAGCCTATGGAATGTCGTAGGCGGAGTATGGTTCTCCCGCTGCCACAACCGCCGATTGTGACGATGGGTTGAGTGACGAACTAGCCTCCGATTCGGAGTCGATTGACCTCTCAGCGGAGCACTCTTGCTCTGCGTCGTCTGTCCCTGGCCGCGCTAGGGAAGACCTAGGTCCTGCTATGGTGAATGTACACTCCGGCGACATAGGCGCACATGTTCCCCACACTAAAGACACAACCCCAGGGACGTCTTCGACTAAACAGTCAAAGCGGTCCAAAGTGCCAATGGGGACACCTAAAGATTCGGCCCTGAACGCCGACAGTGCGGGTTGGCAGCCCTCCCCTCAACCGCAGGTGCGCCTTGCGACTGGGCCTACTAAATCAAAGGGCGCTGACCCAATAGCCACCATCCCGCTGAGACGCATTGGAAGAAGGCGTGCAACCAGAGGCCCGCACTTCAGAACTTCCCGATGATTAAGTGATTACCGAGAGCATCGCCAGGATCATTTCGGCTGATTCTCACAAAGGTCCAAGGATTCGTCGAAACCCAAGGATAGGCCGAATAATTTACCGTAACCTACGCAAAGTCCTACAGACAAACAAAAGGACACGTGTCAACCGTCGGAACGCCGAAGATATTTTTCAGAAGCTCCTGAAGGGATTTCTTCGGCGTTAAAGAAAAAATCTCGACGTTTGCAAATGGAGGATCCACTAGATCCACTCCTGGACCACTCTGGTTCATCTGTTTGTACCAGAGAAAAATGAAGGCTGTATGGACAGGCTAGAGATATTTGTGGAACTCTCTGAGAAGTCCACACCCAAGAGGTGTAGGGAGGAAAAAACCCTCTCCCTGTGGCTAAGCTGCAGAGGGTCTTTGACCCTACTCAAGATGAGGAGGAAGAGGAGGAATACATTCATGACCTCATTGAGGATGAGGAGGCTCAAAATGAAGATCCCTTTATTGACTCTGAGGAGGTCCATTTAGATCCCACTGAGGGTTGGTGGGGGGGGAGGCGGTAGACCCGGACTCCATTGATCCTTGCCCTTGGCAGTCACCTACTCCAACTCCGGAACCTGATGCCTTGTGCCTGGACTCGCCTCCAACCACCCCCACTATACAGGGCTCCCCGGTGGATGATCAAATGGCTTTCAAGGCCATATTGAGGAAAGCAGTGGAACACTTCAACATTGCTACTCGTAAAGCCGTTCCAGAGGCTGATTTTGTGGAGGACATTTTGAAAGAAAACCCTCCTGTCAGCCAAGCTATTTCTCTACTAAATTCAATTAAAAAGAGGTTGGTCCCTTCTATTAACACCTGCACTTGGGGTCATTCTACTCCAGATTCATTGGTTGTACGACTACCAGGAAAAGAGAAGGGGTTCCCCCGATCCACTGGGGGAGGCACCACCTTACAAGGAATGTAAGACTTTACGCTCTGGTGAAAAGGATCACTGCGGCGGCGGCTTACTCCACTCGCATCGCCATCAATACAACGTTGTTAGCCAACTATGCTGATCCACAATGGGCCAAGCTAGAGGAAGGCCTTCTAGAAGTCCGAGCCCGTCTGCACTCAATAATGACAGAGGGCAGACAAGTAACGGCCGGAAGGTCTTTGGCTCAAGGTAGTTTCCTGAAGTCACGCATGGCTAAGAAACTCTGGGTCCAAGCCAGAGACACAAGCTTCACTTATAAATAAACCAGTGGAGGATACTAATTTATTCCGAAAGCCAGTGGATGAAACCCTCGAAACTGCAAAAAAGGAGCATGACGCCCTTAAGACTCTGGATCAGATCACCCAGAGACCTTTGCAAAGAAGGGGGAGCGGGAATAGACGTTCCTTTCGTGGGCAACGATTCCCTCAAAATCAATACAGCTCGTGGAATAACTGGTCCTCTCCCCAAGGAACCAGCTACAACACCCCATACCCCGCAAGGGGGCAACAACGCGGTAAAGGAAGGGGCCGAAACTCTACCCCTCGAGGTTCCCCGGCCTGGGGCCAGAAATGACCCGCAGTTCCGGGTCCCCTCCCATGCATCCCTGGTCAGGGGCCTGCTAACCTTGTTTTTTTCGCGCATGGAAGGGAATAACTACAGACAGTGGTTGCTAAAGAACGTCGCCCATGGGTACTGGTATAGAATTCAGCCGGACCCCACAGTTCAGACTGCCACGAGCAAGACGCCTGACGCCAGGACATCTGCGAATCCTGCTACAAGAAGTCGAGGCCCTGCAGGAAAAGGGCGCCATATAGGCTGTACCTCTTCTACAGATAAAGGTATTTATTCAGTGTACGTACTTGTACCCAAAAAGCATCTCGCCATGCACCCTGAACTAGATAGGCTCCCAGCTAACACATTTGTGAAGCCCCAAAAGTTTTGTATGGTTACTCTGCAGGAGGTAATTCCCCTGTTCACACAGGGGATTACATGGCAACATTGGACATGAAAGATGCATTCTTTCATATGTCAATGTTTCCGGCGCACAGAGAATACCTCAGATTCATGATTCAAGACGAGCACCATCGGTTCAAATTAGTACCCTTCAGAATAGCTTCTGCACCAAGGGTATTAACAAAGGTACTGGCAGTAGCATACCTGCGAAGGCAATCCATCCCAGTTTATCCCTACCTTGATGACTGGCTCATAACAGGGGATTCCTACGAAACCTGCCTGTCAAATACCCAAAGACCTATAGATCTTTTATTCAGACTAGGATTCTCTATCAAGAAATAATCCAGCCTAGACCCCAGCCAGGTCAAACAGTTCCTAGGGGCTCTAATTCCAACAAAGGACTGCCAAGTCTTCCCCTCCCGCTGTTTCAAATCCCTCAATATGTAGCCAGTCAAGAGGTGACGGTACGGAAAGATATGCGACTGTTAGGAATGATGGCGCTATGCATTTGTTCCCTCATGCGCGCTCGCGTCCAATGCAGGAGTGGCTCAACAGCCAGTGGTGTCAGGCCAGCGGACAATGATACGATCTAGTGATTCTCGCCAGCCCTCATTCTCTCGCTACGGTGGTGGTCTAGGGAGAACCTCTTGGATTAATATTTCACCACCCCTGCAGTGGAGATCACTCTAACTACAGACACATCTCTCACATGGTCGGGAGCTCACCTGCTTCAACAGACGGCGCACAGAGTTTGGTCGTCAGACGTAGCATCCAACCACATACGCCTGTTTGAACTATTAGCAGTATTCAAAGCGCTGAAAGCTTTTCAGACACACCTGCAGGAAAAGACGGTCCTGATCCTCAGACAGCACCATGGCCATGTACTATCTGAACAAACAAGGTGGCACTCTCTCGCCACGGCTGTCCAAACTGTCCCAGAACATTTGTAATTGAGCTCTCAAACGCCTGTTCTTGTTGTCTAAACATGTTCCAGGGGAACTCAATCTTCGAAGGGATTGTGTCCTCCGACGTATTCCTTATCTTAGATAGAAATCCTTCAGCTTTGCTGGCCTCGGAAAATTTTTTCGCCAGAGGGCGCTGCGCGTCGATGATCGCCGAGTCGATGACCCTCGACGGCCTCCGTGCCGACGTCGACGTCATCCTGCCTATAAAGGCCGCGCGCAGCGTCCGTTGCTCAGTTCCGTTTTTCCGCGCTTCGTTGTGCCTCGGAACACCGTTGCTCAGTTCTCGATATAATATCTAACCTCGATATCGATGGCATCCTCCTCCGACCCGACGACCCCTCGGTCCGGTTTCAAAAAGTGCCGAGACTGCGGGAAGAAAATGTCGTTGACGGACCCTCACAGGGTCTGTTTGTGGTGTCTGGGAATCACGCACCAGAGTTCGGAGTGTGAGGAATGCCTTTCCATGACGGCGAAAGCCTTGAAGGAGCGTAGGGGGAAGCTCGAGAGAGGTAGGTCAACTTTAACTTCCTCGAAAGCTTCTTCGGTAGAGTCGAGACGTTCGTCTCCTCACCATAAAAAACACTCTCGTTCTAGATCACGAAGTGGCTCCCACCACTCGTCGACATCGAGACACTCGAAGAAGAGACGTAGGAGATCCCCTTCGTCATCTTCGTCGAGTTCTCCTGAGAGAGTTCATTGCCCCACAAAACGCAGCTCGCAAGCTGAGTGGGAGGAATTCAGGAAAAAGATGCTAAGCGTCTTCGAGAAAGCGGCCTCGTCCCCCTCGAAGACAGCTGAGGGTGATACCCCGGGTAAAAAACCCAAAAAATCTAAACGCCGCGAGTCGCAGTACCCGGCGGAAAAGTCAACCCGAAAGCGCCTCGAGCCATCGGGAGATAAAGCATCATCGACGCCATCGTCGAAAACTCCTTCGAAACAGAGGTCGGCGCCATCGACGCCGTTGTCGAAGGATTCATCGGCGCATCAGTCGATCGAGTCGACGCCGACGTCGACGCCGATATCGACGCCGGTGAAGGAAAGAACCACGGCTACTCCACAGCCAACGGTTAGACAAAAGACCTCCGACTCGACGCCGAGAACGTCGACGTCGTTCTCGAGCAGGACTCCGATCCTTTCGAGTTCCTCGAGGCCTAGTACACATTTCTCGACGCTTTTCACGGCGCCTTCGAGTACTTTCACGTCGGTGTCGACGACATCGACGTTTTCAAGGCCTGTGATGATGGCTCCTTCTGCATTGGAAATGGGGTTTATACCATTCCAAAAACCAAAGTATCCCCCTTTAACCTCGATTTTTGAGGAAAGGGAGGATTCAGACCAAGATATTGATTTACAGAGGACCACATCACCAGAGCCAGAGACTTTCGCCTCTGAGGAAAGAGGATTAAAAAATCTTCAGGATGCACTTCAGGAAGCTAGTGGCTTGGACACTTCTCCTGAAGCAGAATTTATCAAACCAGACCCAGGAGAACATGCGGAGACTCCATATAGAGCTCTGATGTCTAGAATCATAGAATTTATGGGTTGGTCTGCACCTTCTCCTGCCTTTCAGCAGGATGACCTCACTGACATACTGGACAAGGGCCCACAGGAGGATCCTGTGGTTCCATTTCACTCTGCTCTACAGAGAAGGATTTTGACAAACTGGGAAACGCCGGAAATTATCCCGGCAGTAAATAAAAAACTGTCAACAAAATACAGGGTGGCTAGTTCTGACCCTGAATATTTGTCAAAACACCCTACTCCTGAGAGCTTAGTTGTACAGGCTGCAACCTCATCAGGCAGCACATCTGCATACCCCACTGCTCCGCAGGATAGGGATGACAAAAAGTATGATGCCATGGCTAAGAAGGTTTTTTCTGCCTGTAGCATGGCGTTAAAGTCTATTAACGCGACCTGTACGCTCGCTAGGTTCAGCCACACCCTTTGGGAGTGCGCTTCATCAGCGGCTGACTGCCTCCAAGAAGGAGAGGAAAGGGACGCATTTTTAAACATCATCAGGGATGGTAAAGATGCGATGTGTGAGACCCTACAAACTGGCCTAGATTCTGCTGACAGTATCAGCAGGGCCATGGCGGCAAGTACCACAATCCGCAGGCATGCGTGGTTGAGGAAGTCTGGTTTTGCCTCTGACGTGCAGACCAGGCTTTTGAATATGCCCTTTGACGGTTCTACCCTCTTTGGAAAGAAGGCGGATGACAGTTTGGAGAAACTGCAAACGTCCAAGGCAGCAGCCAAGTCATTGGGAGCTGCTATCCGTCAGAATACCTTTCGTCCTTCGGGATCATCGTGGAGAGGACGGTCCTTTCGTTACTATTCCTCATATGGAAAGGGCAGAGGACGACCGGCTCAAAGAGGCCAAGGAAGATTTACCCGTGGTGGACGGGGTAGGGGAAAGAAAGCCGCACCCGCAGGAGCAGGAGCCACTTTACCTTCGGCAACTGCATCAGCCGCTTCAAAACCACTCTGAGGTCTCCCCTCACAGAACACCAGTAGGGGGCAGGTTAACTCACCATCTGACGGAATGGCAGGCTATTACGTCAGATGCTTGGGCTCTGGAGACAGTGGCCCAAGGTTACTGCCTGCCCTTCCTACATATCCCTCAGAGTCATCCACCGGGGAACAACCCTTTGAAGCTTCCAGATCCGCTCCTCTTGCAGGAGGTTTTAGACCTGCTAGAGAAAGGTGCCATAGAACTGGTACCTGTAGCGGAAAGGAACAAGGGTTGGTACTCCCCCTACTTCATAATACCGAAGAAGGACGGAGGACTGAGACCCATCTTAGACTTACGGGAATTGAACAAATTCCTCCGAAAGGACAAGTTCAAGATGGTGACTCTCTCTCAGATCCTTCAGGCCCTCCAGCTTCAGGACTGGTTGGTATCTCTAGACCTCCAGGACGCTTATTTCCATGTGCCGATCCATCCCAGGCACAGGAGATACCTGAGGTTCGCAATTGGCAGCTCTCATTATCAATTTCGAGTTCTGCCATTTGGGCTAACCTCCGCCCCGAGGGTCTTTACCAAGCTAATGTCGGTTGTGGCTGCAAGTCTAAGGAGGGAAGGGATTCATGTCTACCCTTACCTAGACGATTGGTTGATCAGAGCTGTATCTTCGGAACAGATTCAGAGACAACTAGATTATGTTTGCCACTTCCTTCACAAGCTGGGCTTCTCCCTCAATTTAAAGAAGTCACAGATGATACCATCACAGAGACTCCAATTCATTGGAGCAGTCCTGGACACTTCCCTGGGAAGAGCCTTGCCACCAGAGGTGAGGGCTCGAGATATTCTGCAGATGGTCATCAGATTTCAGAATGCCCAATATCTCCCAGCCTACGACTTTCTGAGGTTGCTAGGCCTCATGGCATCCTGCATATTCCTCGTGCCGGAGGCTCGCCTGAGAATGAGATCCCTCCAGTGGGCACTGAGAACTCAGTGGTCACAGTTCTCAGGAAGGATGACAGATCTCCTTCGGATCCCGGTCAAAGTAGCCCGAGACCTTCAGTGGTGGGCCTGTCGGGAGAACATCCTGAAAGGAGAAATGTTTTGGCAACCATGGCCGGAGATAACAGTAGTCACGGATGCCTCACTCACGGGGTGGGGAGCTCACGCCAACGACTTGACCATCAGCGGTCGTTGGTCTCCATCGGAGTCCAGACTACATATCAACCTGTTGGAGCTGAGAGCCATCAGACTAGCGCTGAAGGCTTTTCTGCCGTCTGTACGGGGAAGAAACGTCCTAATAATGACGGACAATACAGTGGCCATGCACTACCTCAACAAAAGAGGAGGCGTAGGCTCACTACCACTGTGCAGAGAGGCGATGCAGCTCTGGTTTTGGGCAATTCAGGAAGGAATCTCTCTATCGGCAATTCACCTAGCCGGAGAGAAGAACTTGACAGCGGACGCTCTGAGCAGGCAGAGCACAGTCTCTCACGAGTGGGAGATAGCTCAGGAAGTCCTTCAAGAGATCTTCGCCCTTTGGGGAACCCCTCAAGTGGATCTGTTCGCCACCAGTATCAACAGGAAGTGCGACAGATTTTGCTCAAGGGAATTTCCCCCGAGAGGAGCTCTAGGAGATGCGTTCGTAGTGGACTGGGAGTTCCCACTTCTGTACGCGTTCCCTCCGGTCCCTGTCATTCCTCAAATGATCAGGAGGTTGAGAAGGTTTCGGAAGACCATGATCCTAATTGCCCCGGATTGGGCCAGGAGAACGTGGTACCCGGACCTTCTAGACATGTCCATCTGCCCTCCAATTCGACTGCCATACAGAGAGGATCTTCTCTCGCAGAAGGAAGGTCAGGTTCTCCATCCAGCCATCAAGACCCTCAACCTTCACGCTTGGTGTCTGAAAGGTTGAGGTACAAGGATTGGGACCTTCCGGATGATGTTATGGAGGTGTTGCTTTCGGCCAGAAGGCCGGCAACTAAAACTCTATACCGCTGCCGTTGGAACAAATTTTGCAGCTGGTGCAGAGAAAAGAATATTGAACCCTTTTCTTGTGGTACACCTATGGTGTTGTCATTCTTACTTTACCTGGCTAATTCAGGCCTACAGGTTGGCACAATTAAGGGCTATCTCGCAGCGCTATCAATCTTTAAGCGCACTGCAGAGGAGCCTTCATACTTCAAAATTCCATTGGTAATACAATACCTAAAAGGATTAACTAATGTTTATCCCCCGAAACCTTTTCAAGTTCCCTTATGGGATTTAAACCTAATTTTAAACTTCCTAAAGGGTGCCCCTTTTGAACCACTACACTCTTGTTCATTGAAGCTTCTCACCCTCAAAACTGTTTTGCTAATAGCATTGACATCTGCTAGAAGGGTTAGCGAGTTGCAAGCCTTATCGTGTAAACCTCCACATACAATCTTTTACAAGGACAAAGTTGTTCTTCAGGTGAAGCCTAACTTCCTCCCGAAGGTAGTCTCGGAGTTTCACATCACTCAGAAGATTATATTACCTTCTTTCTACCCTCCTCCTCATCCGGGGAAGGAGGAAGAGAGACTGCACAGGCTGGACCCTAAGCGAGCCTTGAGCTTTTATATCAGCAGATTGGCTAAGATCAGACAAGCAGACCAACTCTTTGTAGGTTATGCAGGACATAAGTTGGGCCTTCCAATAACAAAACAAACCATCTCCAGATGGATTATTTTAGCCATTCTGGAGTGCTACAAATTGGCAGGAAAGGAGCCTCCTCAAAATCTAAGGGCTCATTCTACCAGGGGTATCGCAACATCCTCAGCCCTTCAAAGAGGGGTGCCAATTCGAGATATATGTGCGGCTGCCACATGGTCGTCCGCACATACATTTACCAAATTCTATAGCCTGGATTCCTCCTCTAGTCAAGAAACTAGATTCGGCAAGGCTGTGTTACACTCTGTCCATTCTGGAAGGGTAACATAACTTTTATTACTCCCGCCTCCAGTCACAATACCACTGCTATGGGAGTCTATCTAAGATAAGGAATACGTCGGAGGACACAATCCCTTCGAAGAACTAGTTACTCTTACCTTGTAACGTTCTTTCGATGGGATGTTCCTCCGACGTATTCCTTATCGACCCTCCCATCCATCCCCGCAGTATGACTTCCTGTGGGTTTGCAGCCTATGCTCCTTCAAGGTGATTAGTCTAATCCAAAAACATTACTGGGGACTACAAAACGGAACTGAGCAACGGACGCTGCGCGCGGCCTTTATAGGCAGGATGACGTCGACGTCGGCACGGAGGCCGTCGAGGGTCATCGACTCGGCGATCATCGACGCGCAGCGCCCTCTGGCGAAAAAATTTTCCGAGGCCAGCAAAGCTGAAGGATTTCTATCTAAGATAAGGAATACGTCGGAGGAACATCCCATCGAAAGAACGTTACAAGGTAAGAGTAACTAGTTCTTCTGGCAAACGTACTCGGGAGAGATTTCCTACTTTCCATGGAGTATGAATGGCGATTACACGAAGGCATCGTCTCCAACATTTTCGCAGAATGAGGCTTCCCAGAGATCGACTTGTTCGCAACTCTGGAGAACGCTCGATGCCAAGATTACACCTCAGGTACCCCCAGAACCATTGCAAGGGGAATGGACTCTGGATAACGTGGTCAGGGAAGTTTGTTTACGCTCCCCCAAATCCCCCCTGCCCGACTTGCCTACTCACCAAGATTGTGCACAAGATGTACCAGGAACCAGTCGCAATGATATTGGTGGCTCCCATGTGGGCCTGCCAACCCTGGTTCGCTCGTCTGATGGAGATGTCCCCATCTCCTCCAATGAAACTGCCTTGCCCGTACAACATGTCACAAGACAAGGAGACACTTCATCAATGCCCGCAAACATTGAATTTAGCGTCCTGGCTCCTGAGGTCATAGAGTTCGGGCACCTGCAACTCCCACAGATGGATGGACATACTCTGGGAGGCAAGAAAGCCTAACGCACGATATTGCTGTTCCAGTAAGAGGAAATGTTTTATCTGGTGCAACTCTAAGAGCATCAACCCCATTGGCTGCTCTCCTACACATTGTTTTGTACCTGACTCATTTACTTGACTCAGGCCTAGTCTTTAACTCGCTAAAAGTTCACTTGGCTGCTCTTTCAGCATACACTCCATCACAACAAAAGGTGTTGTGGAAGATACCAGTTATTAAGGCTTTCATGGAGGGAGTAAAGAATTTGCCCTACCATTTCTAACACTGCTCCCGGATGGGACCTAAACATGGTGTTGACTAGACTTATGGAGTCTCCTTTCGAGCCATGCATAAAGAAAGTCTCAAAGATCTCACCTACAAAAACTGCCTTTTTAATATCCATTACTTCCATTAGGAGAGTCAGTGAACTACGAGCGCTCTCAGTTCTAGACCCCTTTGTAACAGTTCACAAAGATAAGGTGGTTCTGCGCACTCATCCTAGGTTTGCGCCTAAATTAATTTCAAACTTCCATGTGAACCAATCCATAGAACTACCAACGTTCTTTCAGAACCCCTCAAACATAGGATAAAGAAGCCTGTACACACTGGATGTACGCAGAGCAGTCCTGTTTTACATGGAAAGAACTCCACCACTAATGAAATAAAATCTATTTTTCATTTGTGGCAGCAGGTAGAGAGGGAGACCCTGTCTCCAAATCTCTCTAAATGGTTTGTCAAATGCATCACACTCGTGTTCTCTTGTGAAGAGAAAACTGCCCTTCAAGTCTAGAGCACATTCTACTCGAGGCACTTGGGCTTCCATGGCATTCATTGCAAATGCTCTCCTAGAGTCCATTTGCAAAGCGGCAACTTGGAGTTCTGTACAGACCTTTACAAAACACTATTGCCTAGACACTCATCGGTCTGATTCTCAGGTGGGACAAGCGGTACTACTTTTCTCCAGCATTGGATCTTTCATGGATTCACATGCTTAGAATATTCCCCGTCGTCAGACCGGGACCCCTCGGTACACATATATAGCCTTTTCCAATAGGAAAACTTCCGACACTTTTGTGTCCTATCTACGTCCTTTTAGGACCCGCCTACGCATGCTCCGTAGGACGTCCCCGTATAAGAGGCCCGCCCCCGCGGCTCCCCTTCAGATTTCAACCGTCTCCAAAGTAGTGGGATCTCCTCGCGTTGTCTTACTATTTTGTACAAGGTTGCATTACTGGAATTTGAGTACAGAAAATGTCCTCCGTGTCAGGAAAAGCGCTGTTCCGCCCATGCGCGACTTGCGGCTTGAAAAAAGTTTACGAGGGGGACGCACATATGGATTGTATATATTGCCTCCACCCTCATCATTCGGCGGATAACTGCGACCTATGCCAAGGGTTTTCTCAAAAAACCCTCAAAGACCGCAGTCGACGACTGGTGGCATGGCTGAATGATGGAGCGGGGGCACACCCCCCTTCGGAGGTAGGCTCCACACAATCGGCAAAAACATCACGCCGCGCTACCTCGTCGGAACCACCGGCGAAGAAATCTCGACCGACGGAAAAAGAGTCGTCTGGAAGTCACTCAACTAGAGACTCCTCGTCAAAGAAATCATCTTCATCAAAGGAAAGGAAATCCTCCTCGGGCGATCATCATAGATCGACCACGAGTCGAGAGTTGAGTAAAAGCAAGCCAAGTGTGGAAAAGGCGGGACCGCCAAAACCACCTGCTAAGTCACCGTCGTCGACGGCGGCCCAGTCATCGGCCTCCACCCTGCCACCGACAACGTCGACGATGGCCTCGTCGACGGGGGTTCTACAGGAGGCCTGAAATTTTTGATCCGATTCCCCCTGGATACTTTTACTACAAGAACAGGCTGTGTTGCTGTCCTCGGAGGACGAGAATGAGAGAATAGCTGGCCCAGCTGACCTAGGGCTACGAGTGGCTGACAAGTCGTTGACGAGGGGATCCGTTATACCGGTATCTGCCCCTCTTCTCAATCCTCAATCTGTTTTATCGTTGGAAGTTCTGTCCACGCTTCAATCGTTGTTGCAGTCGTTGGACCAGAGACTACCTCAGGCAAACCTGCCACAGTCACCCGTCGACGAGCCGGGCCCGTCCCGTCAACCGACGCACCTACGCACGCCAATCTCAGCACTGGCACAAGAGGAAGGTGAACTGCCAGATTCGGAGTCTGACAGGGGAGCCATGTCGGATATCTCGTCATCCCCCTCCAGGGATCCAACCTGGGAGTCAGAGGTGAAGTTGGAAACCCCTAGAAGCCCAGCTCACCCGTCCCCTCCGGACGACATTGCGTCATTCCATGATGGAGAAGGCATGCAAAGAATTTGGTTTGTCCCAGGAAGAACAGAAAAAGGACTTTTTTTTTGTTCGACCACATGGGTAAGAGAAGGAGGTCTGTGTTCTCGATACCAATACTAGACCATGTATGGAAGGAGGGGTTGCAGACAATGAGTCACCCGTTTTCAGAGCCGGCAGTGAAAGGACGCCTGGAAAAAAAGTTTAAGGCTCCAGAGTCTACCCCCAAGTGTTTATCCTCCCAACCAACGCCAGACTCGGTGGTGTCGGCGGCAGCGGCGAGGAAGGCGAAGGCCCAGCACAAGTGCACGACGACTCCTGAGAAAGAAGCGAGACGCCAAGATGCCTTTGGCAAAAAAGTGCTATCCGTGGGAGCGACCACAGTAAATGCCGCAAACTCTGGCAATTGTTGCCAGATACGATAGGGAGATGTGGCACAGGCTAGCTCCGTTGCTTGATCATCTTCCGGAAGAGCATAGGAAGGCAGCGATGTTACTCGTCCGATAAGGTGAGGAAGCCTCAAATCACGCAATAAACATTGCGGTGGACCTCGCTGAGTCAGGCTTCAAGCAAGTCAATAATGGGGTCGTAATTCGTCGACAGTCATGGCTTAAGTGTACCTATTTCAGGCCAGAAGTACAATACAAAGTTTTAGATATGCCGTTTGAGGGAGACCTTCTTTTCGGTGAGAAGGTGGACGAAGCCCTAAAGGGAATGAAAGAGGACTCGGACACAGCACGTTCATTGGGTGCCCTCCAGAGTGGCAGAAACTACATGTCTTTTCGTCCCTTTAGAGGGGCTTCAGGTAATTCAAGATTCTCTGCATCTGGACACAGATCCTTTGGCAGATCTGCTTACCCCTCCCAGGGATACAGACGTGCCTCCCAAACGGCAAACCGTCGCCGAAACTTCCAGAAAAAGACCATCATATCCGTCGTCGAGAGACGAGCAAAATAAAGATCAGCAGTGACATACAACACACCGTTCTGGGGGCAAGAGTTTCAGCATCCGTCGACGAATGGGAACGAATAACGACGGATCAATGGGTGCTGGATACTATAAGAAACGGACACGCTCTACAATTCAAACACAGCCCTCCGCAAATTCCACCTGCGTTCACCGCTTATTCCTATTTGAAGATACTGCAACAAGAGGTAACACTCGTTAGCAAAGGGCGTGATAGAATTAGTTCCAACATCACAGAGAGGTCAAGGACTCTACTCAAGATATTTCGTTGTAAAAAAGCCGAACGGCAAATGGCGTCCCATTTTAGACTTACGCGATCTCAACAAATCTTTGAAGAGCCTAAAATTCAAGATGCTCACTCTGCAGGAAGTGATCCGCGCCGTTCAAGAGGGGGAATTTCTAGCGTCCCTGGATTTACAGGACGCGTATTTCCATATTCCAATGTGTCGGAAACACAGGAAATTCCTAAGATTTGTAATAGGGCGAACTCACTACCAATTCACGGTTCTTCCTTTTGGGCTCAAGACCTCCCCCAGAACGTTCACGAAATGCCTGGCTCCAGTAGCGGCCTGGCTAAGGAAGCAAGGCCACCATGTATACCCATACCTCGACGACTGGCTGGTAAGGGGATCCTCCCCAGCGTCGACCAACACAAGTTTACAAGCCACCATGCAGCTTCTACAACAGCTGGGATTCGCCATAAACTTTGAAAAATCCTCTCTGCAACCATCGAGATTGCTGGTATTCCTGGGGGCACAGTTCGCGACCCAGTTAGGGCTAGTGAAACCTTCTCTCGACAGAACCTCAAGACTCAATCAACAAGCATGCCGACTACGGCGAAACACCAAGATCTCAGTGAGAAAATACGTTTCGGTCCTAGGGGCCATGGCATCCTGCATCCATCTGGTGGAAAACTGTTGCCTATTCATGAGGCCAGTCCAGGAATTCCTCGCGGACCGATGGACGCAGGCTCAAGGATCGTGGTCAGACAAGATAACCATCGACGACAAGCTGCTTCGGACCCTTCAGTGGTGGCAGTTTTTCCACAATCTGAACAACGGCGTACCCCTACAGGAGCCGGAGTTTCAGCGAACCATAGTCAAGGATGCGTCCCTAACCGGATGGGGAGCTCACATGGGTGCTCTCCAAACGCAGGGTCGCTGGTCTCCAACGGAGTCACTCCTACACATAAACGTGTTAGAACTCAGAGCAGTACGATGGGCCTTGAAGGCATTCCTACCACACATCAAGGGCTCGCGAGTACGAATACTGACCGACAATACAATGGCCATGTTTTATCTGAGGAAACAAGGAGGGACGCGATCAAGAACCCTTTCCATAGAAGCCCAGAAAACATGGCATTGGGCATTAAAGCACGAAATTTCCATCGTGGCTCATCAACTTCCAGGAGTGAGGAACTCCCAAGCAGACTCCCTCAGCAGAAGCATGGCCCAGATACACGAGTGGGAAATGGACACAGTTCACCTGATGAAAGTGTTCGAGAAATGGGGTCACCCCCCTCTGGACGCCTTCGCGACCAAAGACAACAAGAAATGCGAGCAATTCCCAAGCAGATGGCCTCAAGAGGGCTCCAGGGGGGAGGCATTCTCCTTCCCATGGACGGACATGTTCCTCTATGCTTTTCCCCCGTTCCCCCTCATACGGAGGACAATACAGTGGATACGCAGATACAATTGCCGGGTAATTCTAGTGACACCATACTGGCCAAGGCAACCGTGGTTCTCCGACCTGCTTCACCTGTCGCTGGAACATCCCATAGGGTTTCTGAAAGCCCCGAACCTACTATCCCGGGACAAATGCACAGTGTGGCATCACGACCCGGACAGTCTCAACCTTACAGCCTTGCTCCTGACTTTTCGGAGTTCGGTGCTTTAGACGTTTCGGAGGATTGTCAAAAAATTCTGCAGGCGGCTAGAGCCCCTTCTACAAACAAATCCTACTCCTATAAGTGGCGGAGGTTCTGCGAATGGTGTAGGGGACAACAGGGCCTACAACCGTTGTCAGTAACGCCGGAACAAGTTCTACCTTACCTGCTCCTCTTGGCGGAGAGGGGATTATCCTTCGCATCGATAAAGGTGCACCTGGCGGCCATCTAGAGGTTCACAAGGAAAAGGCAGTTGTCTCCTCTATTTAGCGACAGACTTGTAAAACACTTCATGAGGGGTTTATTTCGAGTTTTTCCCCTGGAAAAACGTTTCCCCCCGACTTGGAGTCTCAACACAGTGTTGGCAGGCTTAATGAAACCGCCTCTTGAGCCTATGGCCACGTCCGACATAAAATTCATTTCGTGGAAGTTGGCATTCTTGATTGCTATCACATCAGCTAGAAGAATCTCGGAACTGCAAGCGCTGGTCGTAGACCCGCCATACCTAAGATTCTTTAAGGACAAAGTAGTCCTGGCAACTAATCCTATGTTCGTCCCAAAAGTTCCGACAGTGTATCACAAACACTCGTCCATTGTTCTCCCTACTTTCTTCGCCACATCTTCATCGGCAGCAGAAAAAGCTCTTCATACCCTGGACGTTAAGACGGCTCTGAAATTTTACCTATATCGTACACAGGAATTCAGGTCTACTAGACAACTGTTCGTCGCATATGGTCCGTCGACGAGAGGAAAAGCAATCTCTAAACAAGGTTTGGCTCGATGGGTCTCATCGACGATTGCGTTTTGTCACTCTAAGGCCGGAAGGCCACTGCAAGGACATCCTAGAGCCCATTCTACAAGATCGATGTCCTCCTCAACAGCTTTATGGGCAGGAATTCCGTTGACAGACATATGCCAAGCTGTGGCATGGTCAGTGCCCCACACGTTTACCCGCCACTACTGCCTTGCCAGACAGCATGCGGACGAGGTGCAGATGGGAAGAGCTGTCCTGCGCCATCTGTTTCAGTAAGGTAAGCTCCACGCTGTGGAGAATCTGTTGTCTACCTTTTAATGACAGTTTATTTTAGGTGGGTAAGTTTATATGCGGTAACTTATTCCTACTGTACATATGCATTGTGTAGTATGTTGAGGGTATATTACATTCTCACCGCCGTCTCAAGTGTTACTTCTATACAATCTATTCTAAGCATGTGAATCCATGAAAGATCCAATGCTGGAGAAGGGAATAGTTTCTTACCTGTAACTCCATTTCTCCAGCATTGGTATCTTTCATGGATGCACATGCGCCCGCCAACCTCCCCGGAATGTAATGTATTTAATTGATAAATTTAACCCTTCCTACTTTGGAGGGGCCGAAATGTGAAGGGGAGCCGCGGGGGCGGGCCTCTTATACGGGGACGTCCTACGGAGCATGCGTAGGTGGGACCTAAAAGGATGTAGATAGGACACAAAAGTGTCGGAAGTTTTCCTATTGGAAAAGGCTATATATGTGTACCGAGGGGTCCCAATGTGACGGGGAATATTCTAAGCATGTGAATCCATGAAAGATGCCAATGCTGGAGAAATGGAGTTACAGGTAAAACTATTCCCTTCTCTACTGTTCCTTCTCACATCCCACCTCCGGGTACTGCTTGCTAGTCTATGCACAGCATGTGATTCTCAACAGATTAACAAGCATCAGAAGACATGCATTACTTACCGTATAAGTATTTCTGATGATTGGTTCTGCTTAGATTCACATGCGCTCACCCTTCCTCCCCGCTCGGGTGAAAGGAACATAGACTTCTTACTTTCTCCTTTCTGTAATGACGTTACTCAGGCTCCCTCACAGCAGAAAAAATACAATCTGAGGGACCTCGATGAGTGAGGGATTTTGGGTATATTACACGTCACTTTGGGGATGGTGTTACAGGCACGCCCATGTCGACGTCCCCTTTCGATTCTTGAAAAAAGACTAGATGCAATACTCTGTGGTGACCACTGGATGTCAGACTATATGCACAGCATGTGAATCTTAGCAGATACCGTAAAAGCATTTCTAATGATTGTAAGTAATGCATGCCCTACTCTTCAGCAGCATACTCCATCAAACACCTTACTGCTGCTAGATCTTAACTCTCTGTAGATAGCTGCTTAACTATTGCTTGGACAGTTGTAGGAGCCAGGTTGGACTACTGCAACGCCCTCTTAGCTGGTACTTTCTCACACAATATACAAAAATGTCACTATTCAAAATAATGCCGTACGAGCTGCCGTAAAACTACCCAGAACTGATCACATAATCTGATGCCTGGAAAGCCGTACACTGGCTTCCTAGTCGGCAAAAAATCCTATTTAAGACACTCATCACAAAAGGTGTATCAATCTGCCCCCCGGGAACTGGCAAGATGCGCTGTCGCATATATTTAGTTGAAAGAGAAATCAGATTATACAATGCAGTCACGTGTTTTATCACAATTGTCTGTGCTTTGGTTGGTACAATCTTTGCCGACACGTGTTTCGAGCACTTTTGGTCTTTTTCAAGGCAAGACTTATTACAAAAACACTAAGTTGATGTCCATAAATGATCACATTGCATGTGTCAATCAAGAACCATAAAAGGAAAAGCAAATTAACAAATCCATTGTATGAAAGAGAAAGGGAAGGATTGGATATATTCAAAGCACAACCAATAAATTAAATGAATTATGATAAATTCCATACACAAAGGGAAAATAAACGGAGAAAAGAATCTGGGAGAAAAGAATCTGGGGAAAAAACAAGAAAAAACTAAATTGGTAATGTAATTTAACAACTTTGCTATCATTCCTATTCTGCTTGTTTAGCATGCTCAAAATATCCTGAGTTCCATGCCAACCATTTTGACAAACCGAAGTGATCAAAGAGTGAGATCTGATATGAATTACTTAACTGTAATGGGCTTGCAGAAATCATGCCATGTCCCGAAGTATCATTGATCTGTTAAGGAAGGATTAAAATAATGATGCCTGACAAATAGTTAATCGAAATTGTATGTACACTTTGAATACAATGACCGGAGTAGATAATGGTCTCCAATGCAAAGGATACCCTTACAATATTTTTACGAATCCGTTGTCAAACGTTTGTTTTCAAACCTCTCTGATTAATGCGCCTGTGTTTAGAAAATAGATTTCATTCAGGCGGGTGCCGTATAGTCCCATGAGTCCCTTATTTTAAGTGCTTCCAGTAGATATAATGGCCACCAATTAGCATGCATTATGGGAGTAAGTTAACCTTCCTGGTGTACATATGGAAAAAGTCAAAAATGCCAGTCAAATTAATGTCTGATCACCTTTCCACGTTAGTGTTGAGTCGTTGGACTGTAAACAAAGGGAATGGACCTGTTTTAGGGTCTATTGCAAAGATGTGTTAATGCTTATATTGTTCTGTAAGGCACAATGATTAGCATTGTGATTAGATATCATGGAAGTTATACCTCGGATCTATTAAGCAGAGTCCTGCGTAAATCTCATATGTTTGTTTGTCTTTATTATTTGTTTTCAAATATGTCACAATAAGTCATGTTGCAGGGTTCCTATATTTGAGAAAATATAAATGAACAATTTGTCTAAGTCACAGACTTTCAAGAAAAATAAATGCGCATGCAGGAGTGGTTGACGAAAGAAGGGTCTCGGGCAATTGGTCAGTGGGACGATCTAGTGGTCGTTTCACCAACACCAGTACAAAATCTTCGCTGGTGTACAAGAGAAAATCTGTTGAAGGGGATACCCTTCTACAATCCCCAAGTACAGGCGATTGTCACAACAGACGCCTCACTCGTGGTGTTTGGGGGGAGGGGGGAATTACCTTCACCACACAGCTCAGGGTCTGTGGTCTCGTGCGGTGGAACAGAACCACATCTGCTAGAACTGCTGGCAATATTCAAAGCCCTTCAGGCTTTCGAAGTTCACCTAGCGAATTAATCTGTACAAGTCCTGACCAACAGCACCACAGCAATGTTTTACATCAACAAACAGGAGGGCACACGTTCTCCAAATCTGTCCAGGCTTGCGCAACAAATTTGGAAATGGGCACTCAAACGGCAGATAGTCCTATCGTCACAGCACGTTCCAGGGGAAGTCAACTCTCTGGCAGACTCGCTGAGCAGAAATCCCCTTCCAGAGAAACACGAATGGCGACTACACAAAGGGGGCGTAGAACACCTTCTGTCACTGGGGTTACCCCACAATAGACTTGTTCGCCACAAGCAGTCAATACCCAGACTTCGCATCCAGGTTCTCACAGCCAGGCTCCAAGGGGAACGCCCTATGGACGAATGGTCAGGGAAATTTGCTTACACTTTTTTCCCCTGACACCTCTCATGAGGAAGGTGGTCAAGATCCACAAGGAACATCTGATGCTCATCCTAGTTGCTCCTATGTGGGCAAGACAACTCTAGTATCCACATTTGCGTAAACTGGTGATGAGATCCCATCAAGCTCCTGTACCCGTACAATCTGCTAACACAGCACAGGGGACTAACAGTGCACCCTCAGTCTCACTCAATGAACTTGGCAGCATGGCTCCTGAAGTCGAGTGCAGACATCTTAACCTACCACAGAGATTTATGGACATCTTGAAAGAAACAAGAAAACCTAACACTAGACACTGTTATTTTGACAAGTGGAGAAGATTTGTAATTTGGTGCCAGCCTAAACAAATTAACCCCATAGAATGTACTCCATCCCACATTTAACTTGTATGCTCCACTTGCTAGATTCAGGGTTAATATTCTTCTCCAGCATGGGGTCTGGCATGGATTCACATGCTCATGAATATTCCCCGTCGTCAGGCTGGGAATCTTCGGTAAAGAAAAAACAGTATCAGTTTCGTTTCTGATCTCTTTCGTAGTAGTAACCAATCACTGGTCTCTGCGTCATACTGACCACAGCCAATGACTGCCCTCTACCTAAGCCCCGCCTCTGGCAGCCATCTTCAGATTTTTACCGCACATTCATGTGTTGGGATCCTCGTGCTATTGCTCTCGAGCGTTAGTGCTAATTTTTCACGTTTTTCTCAAAAACTTCTTTTTTTTCGGTCAAAAGAGCCTCAAGCTCCACCGACTCTCCATCCGATCAACGGGGACCTGTGTCGGATTCGTCCACGCCCCTCAAGGGTGAAGATTCGTCGAGCTACGCTTTTGGAGGACTCCAGAAGTTTCTCAGGCCCATCTCGGTCATGGCCCAGGAGAAGGGAAGCTCGACGCCCGGAAAGCTGTTCAGGATCTGCCCTGGATGCCAGCTGCAGAATGTTTTTAAGGAAGACGAACACTCCTTTTGTCTTTACTGCCTACATGAGGACAAGATGCACGTGGAGAAGGACTTTGCGTTTTGCGGCAACATGTCGGAGCGGACCATGAAGGACCGCCATCAACGTCTCGCCAACTGGCTAGAAGCGAAGAGCCCGTCCGGCGAGAAGAAGAGGAAGCAATCCGAGAGGTCTTCTAAGACCTTTGAGGATGCCCCGGCGATGGGGGTCCAACATAAGGCCAAGCACCGCGAGTCCGCTGGCACCGGGAGCGCCGAATGGTCGGGCTCTACGGGCGCCAGGCAGGGCGCCCCCTCCCCGGCACCATCAACCACGAGCCAATGCTCTGGGTCGGGTAAGAGGAAGGCCGAGCACCCGGCAAAGCTCCTGGAGAGGCCCCGGTCGAGCTCGAAGTCGGAGGGGGAGCGAGGCAGTTTCTCCCCCCCCCCCCCCCCCCAAGGAGAAGGCGGTGAGCGCACCTAAGGTGGTGAAAGCCTTAATCCATCCGACCAAGGCCTCTATCGAGAGTCGCGGCGGCCCTGGCTCAGGCTGTGGAGGCTATACCAGTGGTGGCGACCTCGGGGCTCAGTCTCCCTGCCACCGCGGAGGGATTCCTCTTTTATGCCCATCGACAGGACCCCCGTGAAACCTCCGACGGAGAAGAAAAAGGGGGGGCAGGAGGTCGTCGTGGATTCGGCCTCAACCTCTGAGGAAGAACTGATCGAGGTCTTCAGCCACGGCGTTGGCGTGGAAGACTACCAGCCCGTCGGGAGGGATCCCGACGCAGGAGACGACAACATCGTCGAGGGTACCGATGGGGCCCCGGACCGCCCGTCGGATTCCCCTCTGCCAGCGCCGCAAGAAACTCGGCGGCCATTTTGTTGGCTATACAGTCCTTATGCTCAGAGATAAGGACGAGACTGCCGTTACCAGTGGAGGAACCACTCCCGTCGGGGGACCCGGAACCAGGCCCTTCGGGCAGCCCCCCTCCTAAGAAAAGAAGGATTCACCCTCCACCTCCTTTTCAGCCGTCGCGCCCCGTTCAGCCCTCCTCCCCATCAACGTCTCGAGGGGATGATATGGGGACTGACGCGGCCGCGACGGGTACGGACGACTAGGTGTACGATGAGGATCTGCCGTCGTCTCCTCCCACCCGGGCTTCCCCGCCCGACGAGATTGGATCTTTTCACTCCATGATCGCCAGGGCATCGGAGCTCTTACAGCTCTGCCCGGAGGAGAAGGAAGGTTTCCTTTATCAGCGGCGCGAGGCCAAGAGGAAGACGGTCCTCGCGGTACCTCTACTGGACGATATTTGGGATGAGGGCCTAGCCCTCCTCAAGAACCCATCCACAACGCTGGCTAGAAGAGACCGGTACGAGAAGAAGTACCGGGTCCCAGACGCGGCCCCCTTGTGCCTCCGGGCACAGCCTACCCCGGACTCCGTCGTCTGCGGCGGCCAGGAAGAAAGCGGGGGGGTGCGGCCTCCACGTCGAATTCCCCGCCGGACGGCGAGGGAAAGAAATTGGACACGATGGGGCGCAGGGTCATCTCGTCTGCAGCGACGACGATTAAGGCGGCTAACGCCTTGTCTATCGTAGCCCGCTACGACAGGGAGCTGTGGTACAAACTGGCTCCCCTGCTGGACTTCCTACCGGACGACAAGAGGGTGGATGCCCCGGACCACGCCATCACGATTGCAACGGACATCACCGACACTGGATTACACCAGTTGGGCAACGGCGTGTGCCTTAGGCGGCGTGGATGGCTCAAGGCTACTGACTTTCGTCAAGACGTACAGACCAGAGTCCTGGACATGCCGTTCAATGGGAACAACCTGTTTGGGAAAACAGTGGACGATTCCCTTCAAGCCATTAAAGCGAACACAGACGGCCCGGGGGCTCCGGGTTCTCCAGCAACGGCGGCCGCCCTTTCGGAGCAGCGGAGGCAAGGGCGCCTCCAAAGGTTCTGGCAGCGGATTTTCCGCCTACCGTCAAGCGGCCCATTCGTCGTCGCAGGAAGCTTACAGGGGACGAGGCAAGTCAGGCGGACCCCGCCGTCGTCGCCAAGGAGGTCAAGGCGGCAAAGCCTCGTCTAAGCAGGATTGAACCAGCCGTGGGGTCGGGCCCCCACCGAACCACCCCGGTGGGAGGCCGGCTGGCGAGCTTCGTCAGCGTGTGGGAGTCCATCTCCACCGACCGTTGGGTGCTGGACGCCCTAGCCCAGGGCCACGCGCTCGAGTTTCAAAGAAGGTGCCCGCGCGTCCCCCCTGTGGCCAGGAAAGAGCTTCACGTCCCTCAGCTTCTCTGGGAGGTAAAGGCGTTGCTTAGGAAGGGCACCATCAAACTCGTCCCAAAGAGGCTTCGGGGCTCCGGAGTTTACTCAAGATACTTCCTCGTGAAGAAGACTGGAGGATGGCGCCCCATCCTAGACCTACGACGGCTGAACAAGTTCATCAAGGCACAGAAGTTCCGGATGGTCACCCTCCAGCACGTCCTGGGTCAGCTGGAGGAGGGCGACTTCCTGTCGTCGTTGGATTTGGAGGATGCCTACTTCCATATTCCCATCCTAAAGGGGCACCGAAAATTTCTCAGGTTCGTGGTCCAAGGGTGTCACTATCAGTTCAGAGCCCTTCCCTTCGGTCTACGGTCGGCACCCAGGGTATTCACCAAGTGCCTTGCACCAGTGGCGGCGCAGCTGCGCTGAGAGGGGATCCACGTCTACCCCTACTTGGACGACTGGCTCATCCGAGCCAAGACGAGGGAGCTTGCCGTGGAGCACACGGCAAGGACCGTCCAACTTCTCACGGACATGGGATTCTCCGTGAACTACGCCAAGTCCCACCTGGTACCCGCGCAAGACGCACCGTTTCTGGGAGCAAAGCTCGACAGTGTCCCTTCTGGCCTCCCTGTCGGAGGAAAGGACCAGGGCCATCCTGGGCAAGGTACAGCGGATGTTGGTTGCCGACGCGGCCAAGGTGAGGTCCATCAAGTCCCTCCTCGGAATGATGTCGTCTTGCATCTACCTCATTCCCATGTGCAGGCTCCGGATGCGCCCGTTGCAGGAGTTCCTGGACGCGCGCTGGATCCAAACGACGGGTGACTTCGAGGAGAGGATCACACTCGACGAGAGTGTCCGACGAGCGATCCGGTGGTGGGGCACCCGCGCGCATCTGACGGCGGGCATGGACTTCCAGACCCCATGCCACCAGGAGACGGTGACCACAGATGCCTCCCTGGAAGGGTGGGGAGCGCACACCGGAAATCTGCACGCGAGAGGCCTTTGGCTCCCGACGGAGAAGTCCCTCCATATCAACGTCCTGGAGCTCCGTGCAGTGTTTTGGGCCCTCAGGTCCTTCCTACTGTCCCTCAAGGGCAAGGTGGTGAGGATCTTCACCGACAACACCACCACCATGTTTTACATCAGGAAACAGGGCGGAACCAGGTCCCCAGCACTGTCCAAGGAGGCGCAGGACCTGTGGCATTGGGCCGTCGCCCAAAGGATGTTTCTGGTGCCGTTTCATCTGGCAGGGATAAAAAAAACCATCGCCGACTCACTCAGCAGGGAACTGCGCTCGTGCCACGAGTGGGGAACTACGGCAGGATCTAGTGGATTGCCTCTTCCGACGGTGGGGCACACCCCAGATCGACCTGTTCGCGACGGCGACGAACTCCAAGTGCCGGAGGTTCGCCAGCAGGTTTCCCCAGCCGAGGAGCATGGGCGATGCTTTCTCGTTCCCCTGGGAAGGCCTGTTCCTATATGCGTTCCCTCCACTGCCACTGCTGATCCGGCTCATCAACCAGCTCAAGAGGTCACGGTGCAGGATGATCCTCGTCGCACCTGCGTGGCCGAGGCAGATATGTTTCCCGGACCTTCTGGACTTGTCAGCGTCCCCGTCAATCAAGCTGCCAGTGGACGCAGATCTGCTCTCCAGGGAAGGAGGCGCCATCCTCCACCACGACCCGAAGTCGCTGAACTTGCAGGCCTGGCTCCTGCAGCGCTAGAGTTTGGAGGATACGACATACCGGCCGACTGCAGAGAGGTTCTTGCAAAGGCCAGGGCGTCCTCGACTCTTAAATGCTACGGACACAAATGGAAGAGGTTCTCTATCTGGTGCCACGCACAGAAGATTAACCCTCTAAGGATTACGGCTCCCCAAGTACTGCCGTACCTGTTGACGCTGGCCAAGGCTGGACTGGCACACGCGTCCATCAAGATTCATCTTGCTGCGATCTCCCGATACACCAGAACCACGGGGCGGACGTCCTTGTGGTCTCATCGGCTGGTGAAAGAGTTCATGAAGGGACTGTTGAGATCGTTCCCGCCGGTGAAGGCTCCGGCCCCGGCGTAGGAGCTCAACGTGGTGCTGACCAAGCTCATGGGACCTCCGTTCGAGCCTCTGCACTCGGCCCCGTTGAAGTTCCTGTCGTGGAAAACAGCGTTTCTTGTGGCCATCACCTCCGCACGACGAGTGGGAGAGATCCAGGCCCTATCTTGCAAGCCACCATACTTGACTTTTCACGACATGAGGGTGGTGCTCAGGACGCACCCCTCCTTCATGCCCAAGGTGCCGTCGGACTTCCACCTCAACGAACCCTTGGTGTTGCCTGTGTTTTTCCCGTCGCCTTCGTCGCCGGCTGAGAGGACTTTGCACTTGCTTGATGTGGCTAGAGGGCTGAAGTTCTACGTGGACCGCACAAAGTGTTTTCGGAAGACGTCACAACTCTTTGTGAACTTTGGACCTGTCAATCAGGGGAAGGCTCTCTCGAAGGCTTCCATTTCCAGATGGCTCTCCGGCTGTATCATGTACTGTCATCGGTTGGCAAACCGACCGCTGCCTGGCCGTCCGAGAGCCCATTCCACCAGAGCGATCGCAGCTACCACGGCGTTCCTATCTGGTGTGCCCCTGCTGGACATATGCAGGGCTGCTACGTGGAGGTCGACGCACACCTTCACGAAATTTTACTGCGTCGATCGGGATTCCAGGGAGGAGTCCAGGGTCGGCCAAGCAGTGCTGCGCAACCTGTTCGCCTGAGGTGAGCCTGGTGAGGAGTTAAGATTGCTTAATGTTGGGTTTGATGTAATGCTTAATGTTGAGCCTTTGCCACCTCCCGTGATTGTGCATGTGTACTGCTATGTATTCTTTATTCATGAGCATGTGAATCCATGCCAGACCCCATGCTGGAGAAGGAACAAGTTACTTATCTGTAACTGTTGTTCTCCAGCATGGGTCTGGCATGGATTCACATGCGAACCCTCCCGCCTATCCCTCTGCGGCTCTTCACTTGGTCATACTGCCACTTCACGTGCTTCCAAATCTGAAGATGGCTGCCAGAGGCGGTGCTTAGGTAGAGGGCAGTCATTGGCTGTGGTCAGTATGACGCAGAGACCAGTGATTGGTTATTACTACGAAAGACAGATCAGAAACGAAACTGATACTGGTTTTTTCTTTACCGAGGATTCCCAGCCTGACGGGGATTATTCATGAGCATGTGAATCCATGCCAGACCCATGCCGGAGAACAGTTACAGGTAAGTAACTTGTTCCAACTCCTTAAAGGTCCACCTGGCGACCTACAGAACCTCCCACAAAGTCTCATGGTTCAAGGTGCCTGTCATCAAAGCATTCATGGAGGGGGGTAAAGAGACTTCACCCTCCAATTTCTAATTCTCCACCAGGATGGCATCAGTGTTGTACCCGCTAAGCTCATGGGACCTCCTTTTAAAGCTGATGCATAAGTGTAGTCCTAAACACCTAACTTGCAAGACTGCCTTCTTAGTGGCTATTACTTTCATAAGAGTGAAATGCATGCATTGTCGGTGAAGGATCCTTTCTTTGTTCTACATAAAGATAAACTGGTTTTACGTACGCATCCTAGGTTCTCCCCTAAATTCATCTCTAAATTTCATGTAAACCAGTCTTTTGATCTACCGGATAGTCGGATGTATTCAATTGTGCTATTCCCGATCAAACAAGACACTGCCTTTGACACCCAGAGCTCACTCCACAAGGAGCACAGGAGCCACTCTGGCTTTCATTGCAAATGTCCCTCTAAACAGCATTTGCAAAGCAGCTACCTGGCGCCCAATACACACTTCCACTCAGCATTTCTGCATTGACACGCATTCCAAGACAGATATACAGGTGGGACAAGCGTTTCTAAGAAATCTGTTTGCCCATGAACTTTCTCACATGCCACCACCTTCTAACCTTCTAACACTGCTCACAGCTTCTGATCTAAGTAGATTCCACAATCTCAGAAGGGATACATTACTCACCGTAATTGTATTTCTGATGCTTGTATCTGCTCAGATTCACATGCGACCCACCCTTCCTCCCCTCGCAGAGAAGGCACAATGATGCTTACGAACTTGACAACCAAAATCTGCTTATAACTGTGCATAACCAAAACGTGTAGAAAATCTGCAACCTCATGCGGGCATCTTGGGCACTCCAGCCTCCCAGCCCCTTCAAGTCTAGAGATCTTGTGAGGGTTCATATAAGCTCTGTGCGTAACATACATCTGCGTAAGCTTATCTCTAAAGTTCCTTGATAACCTCTTGGTGTGCTCCAATGCGCATGCCCATTCATTTTCAGTGAGTGATCTGTCTATACCTCCTGAGGACTTTATTTGTTCATCCTGTGGCTGTGCTCTGAATCTGTTAGCATGTGAACCGCTCTGAAGTAGCAATTTAGTTGAGCACTAAAGGGAATAGGTAGATTCAATGGTACCATTTTGAAAACATTCCTTAATGGCAATGTACAGAAATTTGTACTCTTCTCCAAAGGCGGCTGTAATGTCCATGGTCTTGACTTGATTTTAAATTGGTGCCTTCCTGGTAGTGCCACAATTATTTAAATGTGAATTGACATCAGCAACCCACTTTACTGTAATGAATAATTGTTGAAAGCAATGCACCAAATGTCTGGCAGATGGTTCAACCACTGAATCTATGGATCATAGTATTGCTATTCATAATATACAGTAGAATGCTTCTCCTGTATGGTGTTGCAGGAAATGTTTCAATGACTTTTTGGTATGCTATTTAAAATTCACTTTTTTGATATACCGTTTGTATGCTTTTTTTTTTTTAAACGTCTGTTAATAGTTCAACCATGAATAGAAGAACCGTGTGGGCGGGAGGGAGAGTAAACAGGGTATGGCCCTTACTCTAAAATAGTTTTAACACAAACATAGGGCAAAAACGTCTGTATGGAAAAATGGTTTATAGCTCATCAGGAAATCCAGAGGCCTATGTGGACCAGGACCAATGTACTAGCACCCAAAGAGAGGGTACATGTACAAAAAGGCTGTGATGGAAGGATAGAATGAATATCTGACTATCCCTGCCTAAGTGCAAAGCCTCCTCTAGGTAGCGGTGCTGTGCCGCTTACAAACAGTGGATGGAAAAAGAAATAAACTAACCACTTCTAGGTATGTAATACTTTCAGCCTTGTTGGACCTATGCCACTCTCTTCCACTATGTGTAAGTGGAAATAGGAAGAGAAGTGCTCAATGATCACTTAAAAAGGTGCACCTATGGTCAATTGGAGAGGCATCTAGTGGCGTATCTGTCAGTTTATTAGCCACTAGATTGTCTTCCCGGCCATGGTGTACTTGGGTTTAAAAACGACAGATACATTGACATACAATGTTCGACATAACACACAACGAAGAAGACACCAAGTCCCATAATCCGTCGTGAAATGATGTAGATATGACGGGCCATGGGTGATTGGTTAAATAAAATGCTCAAACTACAAAGGAGGTGTGATTTGTCTCATGTTAGTAGCATCCACTGTCGACCGGTTTCTGTGGTATGTATGTGGGTAAAGCCATTGTCAGGACAGTCTTCTGCTCACAGCAATTGGTACAGTCTGGTATGGGTAATTAAGACTGACCATATTGAGGGAGGAATGGTTCAACATATAGGGATTGTCAATACTTTACCCCCAAATTGTAAGTGCTGGAAGGCTGGATCACATGGAGAGGGAACCTATGGGAAACAAAAGGAAGTGTATGTAGCCATATTCACCTCACAGCTAATAACATAAATTCAGTTGAATATGGATAACACATAATTGGTTGTCATCCACATAAGCAACACTGCTAGTACTAATATTACTATCCATTTAGAAAGAACTGACACATAGTTTGTCACCATCCTATTACAGGTTGTGGCGGATGCCCATATCTGTATACTCCATACTTAAGTCAAAGGTATAAGAGAAAATAGGTGGATCATATGGCCTACTATCAGGTACTCCCAATATCGGATACCTAATTGACCTACGTCAAAAATTGAACTGTAGTGAAAAGGAAGTCACAGGGAGTCCCAGCAAGTGATTGACAGAAGTGATTGGTAAGCAAAGTGTAACAATACAACAAACAGTTTGGTGTTCAGCCTTACCTTAGATGGGTCCCTGCTCAGATAGTCATAGCTGGAAAAATTGGTGTACCCAAATGTAAGAGGCACACTCTTCTGGGGCATTTGACTTTCTCAATCACCGTCCAGCGGAGATCCTTAGGATGGTGATTGTGTCGAGAGAAGTGTCCCACCATGGGAGCATTTTCACGCATAGTACATAAGCATGACATATGCTCCTGGATGAGTTTCTTAATTGGGCGGGTGGTCATGCCGATATACTACTTTTCGCATGGGCATGCAATCAGATGACGTTAGATGAGTTGCAATTGGTCAAGGAATTTTGTCTCCATGGGGTGTGAAGACCAAGGTCAAGAGTTTTTGTTCTTTTAGTCAGAGGACAGACCTTGCATTGTCCACAGGGAGTATGTCCCCAGTGGCTGGGTGGTATCCCAGAGGGTTGATTGGTCTCGGACTTCTTGGGCGGGTGCATAGGAATGCAAGAGTGTCCCGGACATTCCGCCTCTTTTTCATGGCAAAACGCAGGACAGGTAAGCTTACGGGGCCAATATCAAGTATGGGCCATAGTTTCACAATTTCCTTCTTAATCTGATTGATTTTATTATAATAGCTTAACACTGCTGTAATGGTTTGTACACCTGCCGGGTGCACCTTTTTGTTGCAGGGTGATTTCGCGAGGGATATTCCTTGCACACTTCCTAGCGGTTTTGATAAGTCTCTTAGGCTACCCTCGTTCTGAGACGCGAGAAGTAAGGACCTTGGCCTGTGCGTCATATTCCTGAGTGCTAGAGCAGTTGCGTCTGTAGCGCAGGAATTGGCCGAAGGGCAGGTTTTCTCAGAGGCTCCTGGGGTGGAAGCTAGAGAAGTCTAGCAGTGAGTTGCGGTCCGTGGGTTTCCTAAACACTGTGGTGGCAAGCTTCCCTTCAGTTGCAGAGATCTCAACATCCAAAAAATGAATGACATCTTTTGATATGGAGTGAGAACTTGAGATGCCCGTTTCTTGTGTTTAAGTCAAGGAACTCTGATGCTGTGCCTGTGAATATGGCCAGCACATCGATGTACCTGGTCCATAGAGAAACCTTGGATCGAAACAAAAAATGTCTTTTTGGTCAACGAAACATTCTACTAACAATGCTCTGGTACCGCAATGGGGGCCACATTTGCTCTGTCGTTGGCCAACTTGTATGTGGCTGACTTTGAAGAGACACACATTTACGTGACTGAGAACCCTTTTCGATCTAAGGTTTCTCTATGGACCAGGTACATATTCACAGGGGGCGATATGGCTAGCCTCTTAAGAGAACAAATGGGTTTTTCGGCTCAAAACAGACTCAATTGGTCTGAGGACATCCCTTGGCACTCACTGGCCTTGCTTACATGACCTCCATGTGACACACTGTCACTTAGCAGCCTAATTTGAATAGGCCTTTCCCTGACCCTCCTTGACCATCTGCTAGGTACTTATTGTGACTCTTGACAGCCCTGCCAACGTGGACATTCCTATAGTGACTGCACTCCTTGTTACATTAACATCTTCATGTGCAGTGTTCATAGTGACTTGTACACCATGGGCAGTACATGTATTATCAACGCGCTTCCCACACTGTCTCACTGACACCACCCGTGACCCACTACAATGATGTAGGTTCCCCCTACATCTGGGCTATTTGCTTTGCCCATAGCATCACTATAACCCATTTTTCCATACAGTGGTTTTTGCCAATGTTTGTGTTAAAAATAGTTTAACCAGTGCAGTGTTCTGTTGGAGGCTGGGGAGTTGAGTAAGAACTGCAGGCACAAATAGCTACATTTGTTCTCGATTTAAGATTTTTCTACCTGGTCTCTCCACCGCTTTTGTTATGTCTGCATATGCAGAGCAGTTACAGGAGCATTGGAAAAATATTACTACTAGTCTTTCTAGAGCACATCATGAACCATTTTGTAACATCACAAAACCTTTTGAGTTTAGCTGGAGTACCTGTTCTCCTGCTCCCAGTCTGTCGCCCCGAGTATTGCCGGTAGGACATCATGGAAGTTTGTTTTATAAAATTGTAGCTAAGATTTCAGTGCCTGTGAAGGTATACCGTGGTCACTTTTTTGGGACTTTGAACATAGCCACCTGAGAAAAACCTCATCACGCTGAGAATAGGTAGGCTAGAGCATCAAAAGATAATACTTATACAAAATTGCAAACACTAAGGAATAGACTCCAGTGCTACAATACCCTGTGAAACTTTGCCATTTTTTTAGGGCAATTGTTAGTTTTGCTGGGCAGGTGGATGACTGTTTATCCAAACAATCTAGCATCTGGTGCTGTGCGATCAATCCTATCCCCTCTGACCTGGTCCTGAGTTTGATTCATCCTCCCCTGAAACCACCGCAGGAAGTTGTTCACCAAGCCTTCCTGCTGCGCTTCACGCCTCACCAGGAATTTTAATATAGATTGTGGTCTAAGAAATGCAGTTTGTTCCAATCAAACCCACATTTCTGCAAGGTCAGGCATCGTATTACCTCTACAAGTCTTCTTGCACTCCTGGTGTGGGCTCCCCAGTTTTGTAGCAGCCGGTTGGGTTTATTTCAGAGCTCTCAAGGTTCTTGTGTTCCTGTTTGCTTGGAAATCTGGGGCTTGTAGGTTTCTACATTTCAAATGGGAGAGAAAGACCCAGAATCCAAAGGTGGGGGCGTCCAAGGGGGTGGGGGGGCAGGACTGGATGGCCCTTCCACATATGGCCACAGGAAAATTGAGTTTTGCCTGCTTTGTAAATCCAGCACAGGAAATGTTAAAATGTATGTACATTGTCTTCTGCCTTCCTGATGCAGTTGCCTACATTTTAGCTGGGATTTAAGCCTGCAACCACACCAAATGGGGCACATGAAACCTGCAGAAGTGTAATATTAGTCTTGCAGTCATTGTGCCGCTTCCAGGTTTGAGGATGCAACCTGCTTTGATTGGATTTTAAGATTTGGGATGGGGGTGCAGGCCCCTAGAGGAGCCTGAATCTTCCCTTGGTCTAAACTAGGGAAAAGATGGGCACAGGTTTATCGTGAATTTCTGCTGTCCTTGAACTCTTCCAAGAACTTTTCTGATAATTCTTGATCCGCTATCTGATGCTAATGGTACACACCAAATGGTGCCAAGAATCTTAACCCCTAACAGAGCAGGGTACTGCCAAGTATCATGCCCTAAAAAAAATCACCATCTGCCTGGAAAGCTTTGCTTCCCATTCCCTTCTGTGGACTTAACAGGTGGAATACCCAGGCACGATGTACGGACTGAACTGGAGGCCTCTGATTGCAATCTGATGCATACACCAGCTACAACCCAGAAAGCACTATGCTTAGAGGAACTTTAAATGCAGATTGTGCGGTATAAACAATACTCCTACGTCCCGTCCCCTTTCCGCCATACTTGTGGGAGTTCTGTCGTGTGGGACGGGACCAGAGCACTTTGTAAAAAGCATCCACATTTTTTTCAAAAATGTGTCCCTCTTTCCTGCGCGGGGCCCGGCACGCGGCCGTAACCCTGCCCACCTTGGCTCTGCCCCGCGCATCGCCCATCAGTCCTTTTCTCCGCACGATCGGGGCCGGACGCACTTGCATCCTCGGAAGATTTTCTTCCCTGTTTTCCTCTCTGGCTCTCGCTAGCGTTCGTTTACTAGTCTGTCTTTTAAATGAGATTTTCCAGACTGTTCTTTGTGTCACCGTCGCTTTGCGAGGGCGGATCTCCATCCTCTTTGTTTAGAGTGTTTGGTTCCGGAACACCGTTGGACTCCTGTTTTTACTGTGACTCCCTTTTGGTCCGGGCACTTCAATGTTGGTTGGAGCGGTGGGAGGAGGTGTTCCGACGAACTCCTACTTCTCATTTTCAGGCGTTCATTGACGAGAAGGAGAACCGCCCGGTAAATTCTTTACTTTTCAGAGCACCCCAACCGGGCAATACCTTCCTAGGATCCTCTCGGACCAGGAGGGGCGTTGATCGCTCTGTTACCGGGGTTCGCCCTGAGGTGCCTGTTGGGTCTAACAATTCTACTGGGGTTTTCTCCGAGGGTCTCCCTAAGGGGCCTGTGTACACCGGAGTATGCTCTGAGGCCCCTCCTGTGGGGGCTGTTTGTAGACCCAGTTCTACTGAGTCGTGGGGTACCAGAGCTTGCTCTGAGGCCTCTTTCGGCTTCCCTCGAACAAAACCGTGGTGCGCCCCGAGGCCTTGGCTGGGCTTGTGGTTACCGAACGGATGTTCGAGGCCCGTGCCGATAAGGCTTTTACCGGGCCTAGGTCCGAGGTCCCTCGTACAGAGGCTAAGGCTACCAGCAGTTCTGAGGGGCCGGGCAAGGCCCTGTCGGTGAAAGCGGTTGCTCACCGTTCTCGCTCTTGTGGTGACACCAGATCTGTTGAGGGGGGGGCAAAGAAGAAAGGTTCTTTTACCAGGAGTGCCGCGCCGAGGCCCTTCCTTCGAAGGCTCAGTTGGCGGTTGGTATGTCGCAGAAACATTCCAGACCTCATAGTACCGGCTCTGCCGAGGTTCCTTACGTTAAGGCTAAAATTAAGACCCCTGACCCATCGACGGGGACCCCTGCCTCACTTCCTCACGTGCTGCTGTTCTCCTCAGATGGGGACAAAATGGCGGCCGTTCCCGCCGCGACCACGGTGGCCATTTTAGGTAATACCCCCTACAACTACGCCATTGGCCCCTGGTGTAGGATTCAGTCCTTTGGGTGAACCTAATGTCCCTTGTGCGCATCCTTACCGGACGGTTTATGATTGGAACGCCCGGATGCTTCTTTCGCACAATGTTTCGTTGCCCGCGGGGGCGGCTCCCTTGATTTATGTGGATACATCGGTGGAGGGGCCGGTGTGGCATCCTTCTCCGTTACGTCCCTGGATTTGTCCACCTAATGAGAGGCCTCTTCAGGTTCCGAAACAATCTCCTCAGGACGCCTTTTTCTGTAAATTTCAAGCGCTTATGCGCACCGACCCCATGAGGGAATATTTCAAAGGGCTTTTCAAGGAGATATGTCCGGCTCCACCTGTTACTCCGGTGGTTCCACCGGCGCCTCCCTTGCCCATGGTGCCTCCCCCTGCTCTTCAGCCTTTGCCACCATTGTCCCCAGTGGACAGGGCAGTACCTGACACGGCTCAGCAGGATCCTGTCTTGTCAGATGACCCTCAAAGCGATCAGGACAACTAGGACCTTCCCCGCTCTATCAGAGCTTTTCATGACCGGGTACTGGACTTGATGAGTTTCTTAGATGTTCCGGTGCCCGAGGCACCCGCTCCGCAGGAGGGCGTGCTTTCCAGGCCGTTCACCTTGTCTCCCTTGGAGCGTACCGGCCTGTCCCTGCAGGAGGACGTTCTGATCGAGGTCCGAAGAGTTTGGGAGAAGCCACACTCTGGACTTTTTGTCAATAAAAAGATTGGCGCGAGGTACAGGCTGCATTCTTCGGAAGAAGTGGCCTTGTCGTCTTGTCCGCCTCCCTCCTCCACAGTGGTGGCTGCGGCTACGTTGCAATCCAGACCTGCAGCATCCTCTTCCGCGACGGCTACTCAGGTCTTGGGAACGGAGGACAAGCTCCTGGACTCCCTAGGGAGGAAAATCTTTGCCAATTCGGCCTTGCAGCTCAGGTAGGCCAATGCAGAATTGATTTTGGCGGGAGCTAACATGTGGATGTGGAAAGGTCTGTCGGAGTTTGAGGAGCACATTCCGGTCGAAAACTTGGAAGATTTCAGAGGTGGCCTTTCCGATGCCATGGTCTTGGCCCAGGATCTCCTGGAGGTTGCGGCTCATCACCTAGACACCTCGGCTCGGGGCCTGATGCTTGGGGTTGATACCTCGCGGCAAGCGTGGCTGCATGTCACTAAGTTTTCGAAGGAAGTGGACCTTCCATTCGATGGTAAGGAGCTTTTTCACTCTAGTACTTACGTAGAGCTCACCAAAGCCAAGGATAGCACTCAGACGGCTAAATCATTGTCTGTTCTGGTTAAAGCTCCTTTCAAATCCCAGAGACCGTTGTCGCAAAGTCGACCTTCCCCTGGTTTTGGGGGCTTCCTTGACCGCAAATCTCGCAGAGTGGATACTCCTGTGGGAAATAACCGCCGTAGACAACAGCGTACGTGATTTTGCTCCAGCTCCTCAGCCTCTTAAACAGGTTCAGGTGGCCCTGCCACAGATAAGCCTGCCAAATGAGGGTTTTCCACGCTCGCATGAGACCCCGGTGGGAGGACGCATTGCGTCTCATTGGGAGGCGTGGCAGACCATCACAGAAGACCGATGGGTCTCGTCAGTCACTCGAGCGGGCTTCTGTTTACCTTTACCCCCTACCCCACCCATCAACCCTCCTTTTCAGCTGTCGGGCTCACCCTCCCTCAAGGCCGAGGTTCAGAAACTTCTGCACCTCAAAGCTGTGGAGCCCCTTCCCCTTGGGAAGCGACGGGAAGGGCTTTTACTCCCGGCTGTTTACGGTGCCCAAACCCAACCGTGCTGGCCTGCGCACCATCCTAGACCTTTCCCAGTTCAATCTTTTCCTACCCCAAGAGAAATTCAAGATGATCACGCCTGGCCAGATTCGCTCCTCTTTGCAGATGGGCGATTGGCTCAGCGTGGTGGATCTTCAGGATGCGTACATGCATATCCTGATTTGGAATACACACAGGAGATACCTCCGCTTCTCTTTGGGAGAGGAGCACTTCCAGTTTGGGGTGCTTCCTTTTGGCCTCAGCTCGGCGCCGCGTGTCTTCACGAAGATGTCGGTGATTGCGGCCTATCTTCGTCTCCAGGGTATCCATGTGCATCCTTATTTGGACGACTGGCTCTTACGCAGCCCTTGTCCGTTGGCAGCAGCGGGCAAACTCCAGTCTCTCCTTCAGCTCCTGTTCCATCTTGGGCTGTCGGTGAACTGGCGGAAATCCTCCATGACTGTCTCACATGACCTGACCTTCCTGGGTTTTTGTTGGAACACGATCGACTGCTAAGTGTATCTGACCGGGGACAGAATGGCGGATCTGTTGGCCTTGTGTCCGATGTTTGCGCAGTCGGAGAGCATGTCGGCCTGGTGGTTCCAGAGGCTTCTGGGCCTCATGTGTACTGGCTCTTCCTTTTGCTCGTCTCAAAATGAGACGGACCAAGATGGCTCTTAGGAGTTCCTGGCATCAGGCTGTGGACCTGGATTCCAAGCGGCTAATGATTCTGGATTCCATGAGTGGACCTGGACTGGTGGTCATCTCTCACTCTCAGCAACCTGTCGGTGGGCGCAGGGTTTCAGGACCCAGCCCCCATGGTGACGATCACGACGGACTCCTCCCTTTTGGGGTGGGGTGCGACGTTAGATCTTCAGGTCTCTGACCTCTGGTCGCCTCAGGACAAGCTCCTGCAAATAAATCATTTGGAGCTTCTGGTGATCTTTCTGGCGCTCAAGGCATTCAGACCGCTCATTGTCAACAAGGTGGTCTGCATAAGAACGGACAATGTGGTATCCATGTATTACATAAACAAGCAAGGGGGAAGAAAGTCTCCCCCTCTCGTGGACCTGTTCATCCGGATTTGGGAATGGGCCGTGCTTCATGGGGTCTGGCTGCTTGCAGTGCACATCCCGGGTCAGCTGAATGTCACAGCGGATGCCCTCAGCTGACGGACAGTGGTCAGCCACGAGTGGGAGTTGAAGGCCGAGGTCCTCTTCGATTTTCTCACATTGGGGCACACCGGAGGTGGACCTCGTCGCCATGGCGGTAAACAAGAAGCTTCCTCAGTACGCTTCCAGAGGGGGGCTGGGAGCCTCCACTCTGGGGGATGCTCTCGAGATTCCATGGCACAACATGAGAGCTTACGCCTTCCCACCTCTGCCCCTAGTTCATCGAGCAATTTGGAAGTTGAAGAACTCTGTGAACTGTTATCTTCTACTGATAGCCCCGTGGTGGCCGGCCAGGTTTTGTTTCTCAGAACTTCAACACCTGTCGGTGTATCCGCCGATCAGGTTACCAGTAACTCCTGATCTTCTTCACCAAGGGGAACAGATGTGGCACCCCTCCCCACAATCGCTCAGCTTGGCTTCATGGTGCCTGAGTTCAAGTCTTTAGAGCATTTGAGTTTGTCTGCGGATACCATGCGCATTATCCAGGCTGCCAGGAAACCCTCGACCAGATCTCAATACAAGAGTAAATGGCTCAGGTTCTGTCATTGGTGTTTGGAGAAAGAGTTGGATCCAAGGGTGGCAACGATTGACACGGTGCTGTCCTTCGTATCCTCCCTAGCAGAGTCAGGGGTTCATGTTCTGTCTTGCAGGACTTCTCTCAGCAGTTTCCGCTTACCTTTCTACAGACCTGTGTTCTTATTCTCCAACTAACCTGGTGGTGAAGAGACATTTTGCTGGCTTGACACGCCTCTACCCTCCGGTTCGTAGTCCGCGCCCACCTTGGGACCTAAATGTAGTCCTGACGGCGCTGTGCCATAAACCCTTTGAGCCAATGGCTGCGGTTGACCTCAAGTACGTGTCCTGGAAAGTGTCCTTTCTGGTCGCCGTTACGTCAGCGAGGTGAGTGAGTGAGCTCCAGGCATTGTCGGTGGAGCATCCTTTCTTGTTCTTTCACAAGGACAAGGTAGTCCTTCGGACAAACCCGGCTTTCCTACCGAAGGTAGTGACCGAATTCCATCTGAATCAGTCGATCTCCCTTCCGGTCTTTTCCGAACCCTGCCTCGGAGGCTGAAAGGGTTCTACACTGTCTTGACATCCGAAGAGCTTTTAAGTTCTACCTGGATAGGACTTCCGAGCTTCGGAGTGCTCAACCTTTTGTGACCTTCGGCAACCCTCGGGGCAGGCCGGCGTCTAATCCATCTATTTCCAGATGGATTGCCGCCTGTATCAGTCTTTCACCATCCAAAAGCTGAAACCTCCTAAAGGTATCCATGCACACCTGGTGCGGGGCAAGGCAGCCGCAGTTGCTTTTCAGAAATATGTTCACTGGTAGTCCATAGCTAAAGCAGCTACTTGGGCCTCCCCATCTGCTTTCGGTAAGCATTACTGCCTCTGAGCTCTAGAGCTGACGCTCAATTTGGTCAGGCTGTGCTAAAGAACCTGTTTCAGTAAGGGGTATTTCCATCCACCCATATTTCCTGTAAGGAGTGCTTGGGAATCTCCCACAAGTATGGAGGAAAGGGGACGGGACGTAGGAGTATTACCAGTTTACTCACCATAGTAACCACCTTACTCCTAGTCCATAGTCCCCTTTCCTCCATACGCCCGCCCGCTGTCCCCTCTGATAAGGTTCCTCTGTTAGTGCTAATGGGTCTTGGACCCTGCGATAGAAAAGGACTGATGGGCAATGCGTGGGGCGGAGCCAAGGTGGGCGGGGTTACGGCCGCATGCTGGGCCCCGTGCAGGAAAGAGGGACACATTTTTGAAAATAATTTGGATGCTTTTTACAAAGTGCTCCGGTCCCGTCCCACAGGACGGAGAGATGTCCCACAAGTATGGAGGAAAGGGGACTATGGACTAGGAGTAAGGTGGTCACTACGGTGAATAACCTGGTAGTTAAACCCTTCACCACCTAGTGGTGCTCTGCCAAGCTTTAAGGGACCAGCGTACCCGACTGCCGGGAAAATTCCTTATGGACTATAGAACATAAGATGCTGAAGCCCTGTAGTATAAATTCATAACTGGGACAAAACGATCATTGACATTGGCCTTACTTGCTTTCCTAAAATCTGTCTTTGAAATCGTAGAGGACTACGATGCACGACCAGTGTACCAGGGGATTTCCACAAGGACAAGGGCGTCTGCTTTAGTGAGATTGTGCGAGGTAAAACCAAAAAGGAATATTTTATGCCCCGCCCGGGCAAGATGGCCTGTTCGATATTCTGATCTCTTGAAAGTAGTTCTGAAGTATTTTCCAAACTTTGTCTCGAATTTCTGTTTTGACTTTTCATTTTCCTTTTTCCATGTGGATTGTACATATTGTCTAATGGGAAACGTTTGGTTTCAAACTATAAAAGCAATAAAGGAAGAAAAAACACCAGAATTCTCCCGCAATGGATCTTTCATAATGCTTTGAATATTCCCCATTGTCATGCTGGGGGTACTCTGTTCGGTAAAAGAGAAAACCAGGCTTTTTGTAGGGTCTCCACATTGATTTGGGTCATTTTGATCCCAGCCAATGGGATGCCCAGCGCTTGCCTCCACCCCTAGAGGCCATGTTCAGATTCTAACAGCGTATAGTGGTGAAAGGCATACTCCGGCTTCTCCCCAGATTTGAAAAAGACATTCTACTACTCAAAAGATACTTTTATTCCGAATATTTACTAAAAGTGTGTTTGAGGAGATAAAAAATATTCCTCTTCAGAGCCTGTGAGACTTGTGGATGATTTTGACATTTGCCAAGGTTTCTTAAGCATGGCACAGGCGCCTAGTTGGTTGGCTACATGGCGGGTGGGAAGGGGGTGTATCCTCTTTCAGAGGCAGTGACCTCTAGGAATGTGGCCATCCCTATTTCCAGAGAAAAGATATTCACTTGAGATGTAGGTCTGAGGAAAGACCACATCAAACGGACACAAGAAGTGCTAAATCTATCATGGAACTGGAGAGGTCTGCAGACCCTCTGCGACTTAAGTACTCTGCATTATACGCACAGATTCATAGAAGTCTTCAATGAGAAAGTGATGCTTCAGTGTGCTACGACAGCGGTCCTGTCTTCAAAGGGGTTGGGGAGCCTATAGACCACAGCCCCATCGCAATTGTGAATACAGTTGTTGAATGCCTTGGTGACAAAACCACACACATTGTCTGCACCAAAAAAATGACATGACCATCAACCGCATTAAGCCCATGCGATGAAGCCCACCCAAACAATTGAACCGTCAACAACGTCCTCTTTGAGAACAGCGGGCCATCAACAAACCCTGTCAATGAAGCTCCACTCCACTGAGAAGCAACAAGCATACAAATAAAAAGGGTTGTCTGAAAAGTGAGCCTCGTCGATGACTGTTAGGAAATATATCTCTTTACTGCACCTTTCCTCTCATTTCTATGGACTCCCAAAATTTTTGCTTTTATTTTTGATTCTGACCTTTTTGCATTACAGTGCAGCCTTAGGCTTCACTAGACTGGCACTTTCTCATTTGTCCTGGTGAAACTGACACGTCCTTCAGGCTGTTGTACTGGGAGACATTGTTTCCTTTGGTCTTGTTACTTTGTTGTCACTTTTGGTAACTATCATTCTACAATGCAGTACACTTTTTTCTTTACCCTAGACTTGCGCTCAGAGAATGTTTGGTTACTCAGGTGTGCTAAAGGGACAAGCTGGTGGCAGCAGTTACCTTTTTACTATTTATTTTGGTGCATTTAGCTTTAGCCTTCGCGTTTGGCTATTAACTGTGGCTAGTGGTCAAACATAGCCATGCCACAAGGTTTTTCCCTTGTCCTTTGGCCATCTTGTCATTTACCCTTCTTCCTCGACTGTGAGGCCAAGAAAATCCTTATATGCACTTCCAGTGCATGGGAAAGCAGAGGCTTTTGGCAGGCTACTGGAGGGCTGTGGGCGTTTGCTGCCTTTTTATCAATGTACCTTACATCTTACACTGCAGTACAATGGGGGTACACTTTTTGTTTTACTCTAGACTAACGCTCAATGTTTTTTGTTTCGTCGAAGTGTGCCTAAGTGACAAGCTGGCGGCAGCAGTGACTTTTTTCTATTTGCTGGTGTAATTTAATTAACCTTACTGCGTTTAGCTACCTTCTGTGGCTAGTGTCCAAAGATGGCTGTTTCACAAGGTTTTTCATTTTTGAAGGACCATGTATTTGCTGCCTGGAAGTGGGCTGGGACTGTCTGTTCCCAATCCACAAACTGGTTTTGGTGTGTGTGGTATGCTTGTTATGCCACCAGTGGTCCTGATTGGACCACTAGCTAGGGGTGGAGGTGTTGTCTAGTGAGTTTCTGCCCTTACCTGGCATTTTGGATAAATGAACCCCTGCATCCTGTAGAGATCCTTGAAGAAACTGAAGTCAAGTTTCCTGTCCAGCTACAAGACCTGCGAGGAGACTGGTGACATTTTTGAAGATCTGGCTACCAACTTCTACTGCTGTCCTGGTAGAGCCCTGTCTTGTTGAAGATCTCAAGCAGTCCTGCGAAGGAGCTGCAATCCTTTGAGTCTTTGTAAAATCCATTCTCGACGTCAGCCCGGCGGCCTACAAAGTGCCTTCAGAAGTGCCCCTGGACTGCCCAGTGGCAGATCAGCTCAGACTTTGGGCTACTGTGCTGCAGACTTCGACTTTCCGAGTTGAGGACTGGAAATTGGGGGATCTTCAGCTTGTGCCTTATCACTTACCTTTGTGGTCCTAGCATCAAGGGGACCCGAGATGCGATGAAGTCCGACTGCGGCAAGTGAATCCCTTTTGCGTCGCCGTGCATCAATGGCTGTCTTCTGAAACTGCTTACCTGCATCCAGTCCTGTCCTGAGAAGGGCCCTGCATAGTTATTTTGCATTTCTGTACTCGAAGACCTTGCACCAGGAGTGTTAAAACCTGCAGCTCATGGGGTAAAGGGCTGAGGCTGACGGTGGGAAAAGTGATCCCGGATCCTTTTCAGCAGATCTGCCAAGTCCTACAAAGAATGTGAGTATAGCAGTGAGTTGTAGCAATACTTCCCTGCAATCCTATCTCCCTCTTAAAAGTTTTGATAACTTTTATAAACTTGCATTAGTTTGGCTTTGCCATTGCTTGTACACACAAGCACTCTGAAAGTTGGGCATGTTTGTTAGATTAACTTGTCCCCTAAAACTGGGAACTGTTCATTATTGGATGCCAAAGACCCTACCTTTTATTTTACAGCTTCACAAAACTGTATGGAACTTTGCATTTTTGGGGACAAGGTCACATGCTTCATATGGATGGCATTTGAAGCTAGGATTAGAACAGACGCCACACTAGAGATAGTATTACTGGCACGCCCTGTCGACATCCCTTTTCGAGTTTCGAAAACAAAAAAAGTAACACCCTGCAGCTACCACTAGATGTCGGCATATGCATAGCAAGTGAATTTAAGCAGATACAAGCATCAGAAATATGATTATGGTGAGTAATATATCCCATATTAGTGTTGTGTGATGTTATTTGTTAGTAGTTTTTCAGTGTTACATGGCCATATGTAAAGATGTCGTTTTATAGCTCATTGTCCAAGTGTGTTCCTTGACTGTTTCACTGTGTGCACTCATTGTGGACCCCTTACAAGCACACCACCTCTTGAGACTTCGCCTATACCACTCGTCCACCTACCTTGAACTGGTTTGGCTACAGTTCCCAGAGTTCTCCATGTCACAATACTATGTTGGCCTTCTATACATCTGTCCACCAGGCCAGAGTATAGAAAATAAGTTTTAATAATATGGCAGGGTAATGGTGTTTCTCCAGCATGGGGTCTGGCATGGATTCACATGCTCATGAATATTCCCCGTCGTCAGGCTGGGAATCCTCGGTAAAGAAAAGATCAGTATCAGTTTTGTTTCTGATCTCTTTCGTAGTAGTAACCAATCACTGATCTCTGCGTCCTACTGACCAAAGCCAATGACTGCCCTCTACCTAAGCCCCGCCTCTGGCAGCCATCTTCAGATTTTTACCGCACGTTCAAGTGTTGGGAGTCCTTGTGCTTAGCTCTCGAGCTTTTACTGCGTGTTTCGCGTTTTTTCAGGTGAATTTTCACATTTTTTCAGTTAATCAAGCCTCAAGCTCCACCGTTTCTACTCCCGTTAACGGCTACCCGTTGTGGGATTTTCCTACGCCCCTCAAGGGTGAAGATTTCGTCGAATCAACTTGGAGGATTCCAGAAGATTCGCGGCCTACTTCGAGATGGCCCAGGATGCGAGTTTGTCGCCCGGACCCAAGCTGTTTCACAGCTGCCCTGGATGCGGGCTGCAGAATGTGTTTAAGGAAGACGAACATTCGCAATGCCTCTACTGTCTTCATGGGGACAAGACTCATGTACAGAAGGACTGCCAGTTCTGCAAGAACTTGTCGGAGCGGACCATGAGGGACCGTCAATCCCGTCTCGCAAGCTGGTTGGAGAAGGGCTCGACGGGTGAGAAGAAGAAAGGGTCCGAGCGGGCTTCTAAGCCCTGTGCGGGCGCCTTGGCGACGGGGGCCCAACACCAGGCCAAGCGCCGCGAGTCCGCTGGCTTCGGGAGCGCCGAAAGGTCGGGCTCTTCGGTCGCCAGGCAGGGCGCACCTTCCCCGGCACAGTCAACCACGAGCCAACGCTCCGGTTCGGGGAAGAGAAAGTCCGAGACCTGGGTAAGCTTCGGGAGAAGCCCCGTACGATCTCGGAAGAGGGGGAGCGAGGCGTCGCCCCTCCCCGAAGGAGAAGGCCCGGGACGCACCTAAGGTGGTGAAGGCCCCTACCCAGCAGGCGAAGGCCTCTATCGAGGCGATCGCGGCGACTCTCGCCAAGCCGGCAGAGACACCGCCAGCGGAGACTGCCTCCTGGACTAGTTTTCCTGCCGCCAAGGAGGGAAGCCTCTTTTCAGCCCATCGTCGTGGCCGCCATGATGGAAGAAGCGAGGGGGGGCACGGTGCCCTCTTCGAGCTCGGAGTCAGCCTCGGAGGAGGAACTGACCGAGGCTGTGAGGAACCTGCCTGGAGGAGCAGAAAAAGGGTTTCCTCTATCAGCGCCGGGAGGCCAAGAGGAAGACGGTCATCGCGGTGCCCCTAAACGATGACATCTGGGAGGAGGGCCTGTCGGTTCTCAAGAACCCTTCCACGGCACCAGCCAAACGGGACGGGTACGAGAAGTACCGGGTCCCCGAAACCGCTTCCCTGTGCCTCAGGGCCCAGCCAACGCCAGACTCGGTCGTCTCGGCAGCGGCGAAGAAGAAAGCGGCGGGGGTCAGGAGCCTCGACGTCGAATTCCCCGCCGGACGGCGAGGGAAAGAAGTTGGATGCCATGGAGCGGCGGGTCATTTCGTCGGCGGCAACGACGATCAAAGCGGCCAACGCCCTGGCGATCGTGGCCCGTTACGACAGGGAGCTCTGGTTTAAGCTGGCCCCCATATTAGACTTCCTGCCGGACGACAAGAGGTCAGAGGCTCTGGAAATACTGCAAGAGGGCGAGGTGGCGTCGGACCACGCCATAACGGTGGCAACCGATATTGCCGATACCGGGTTCCGCCAGCTGGGCAACGGTGTTTGCCTACGACGACGGGGTTGGCTCCGGGCGACCGACTTCCGTCAGGACGTCCAGACCAGGGTATTGGACATGCCGTTCGGCAGCAACTTTTTCTGGAAGGTGGTGGACGAATCCCTCCAAGCCATAAAAACGGACACGGAGACGGCCCGTGCCCTAGGAGCCCTTCAGCAACGATGGCCCTTTCGGAGCTCCAGAGGCAGACAGGGTGCCTCCAAGGGATTCAGCGGTGGCTCGTCCTACCGCCAGGCGGCACGCTCCTCGTCTCAGGAGGCCTACAGGGGTTGCGGCAAGCAGGGAGCGCCTCGCCGCCGTCGGCAAGGTGGCCAGGGCGGCAAGGCCACCACCTCCAAGCAGGACTGAACCGGCCGTGGTCTCGGGCCCCCACCGAAGCACCCCGGTGGGAGGCAGGCTGACGAACTTTGGCGTGTGGAAGTCCATCTCCACCGACCGTTGGGTGCTGGATACCCTGGCAAGAGGACACTCTATCGAATTCCTGAGGAAGTGCCCTCACGGTCCTCCTGTGGCCAGGAAGGAAAATCACGTCCCGCAACTGCTGTTGGAAGTACGGGCAATGCTCAGGAAAGGCGCCATCGAGCTTGTCCCGAAGAGGCTCTGGGGTGTACTCAAGGTACTTCCTCGTCAGGAAGAAGACGGGCGGCTGGCGCCCCATCCTGGACCTTCGTCGTTTGAACAAATACATCAGGTCACAAAAGTTCAGGATGGTCACCCTCCAGCACGTACTGGGACAGCTGGAGGGAGGCGACTTTCTATCGTCGTTGGACCTGGAGGATGCATACTTCCACGTTCCCATCCTCAAGACACCGAAAGTTCCTCAGGTTTGTTGTCCAGGGACGCCACTACCAATTCAGAGCACTGCCGTTCAGATTGAAGTCGGCCCCCAGGGTCTTCACCAAGTGCCTAGCACCAGTGGCGGCGCGGCTGCGCCTGCAGGGGATTCACGTCTACCCCTACCTGGACGATTGGCTCATCCGCTCAAGGTCGAGGGAACTCGCCGTCGAACACACTGCGAGGACCGTCCAGCTACTCGCAGACCTGGGATTCGCCATAAACTACCCAAAGTCCCACCTGGTGCCGTCGCAGGTGGCCCTGTTTCTGGGAGCGAAGCTCGATACAGTGAGGCGCCTGGCGGCCCCGTCGGAAGAACGGACGAAGGCCATTCTAGGCAAAGTGCAGCGCCTGCTGGCTACGGACGTGGCCAGGGTGAGGTCCATCAAGTCCCTCCTGGGGATGATGTCCTCTTGCATCTACCTGGTGCGCCTCTGCAGACTACGGATGCGCCCTCTTCAAGAATTTCTCGACGCCCGTTGGATGCAGGCGACGGGCACCTTCGAAGACAGGGTCCCCCTCAACGAGGTGTTCCGGCGGGCGATTCAGTGGTTGGGCGTTCGAGCGCACCTCACGGCGGGCAAGGACTTTCAGACGCCGGCGTACCAGGAGACGGTGACGACGGACGCCTCCCTGGAAGGTTGGGGTGCCCACACCGGAGATCTCCACGCAAGAGGCCTCTGGCTCCCGGAGGAGAGGCTCCTGCTGTAACGCTCACCTGATTCCCACAGAGGCGCAGGTCTGGCTTCGAGTGCTGATGCTTCTTCAATGGTGAAGTGCAGGACTCTGAAGATGGACTGGAAGGGCCCCTCTACTCTGGCTTCTCCGGCTCGCAGGAATATTCCCCTGTGCGTGAAAAGGGAGTATTACCTACTGACTGAGTTATGCTCAAGCCTCTCACTCTCTTCCAACCCTCCACGATACCCTTCCACGATTCCCCGTGAAGTCTCACCTTAGGGTCAGGAAGGATGAGCTCTCCATCCTGCTTCTGATGCAGGGGCGCGTTGAAACAGTTACTTCACTGGTTTGAGCATTGATGGGAGTTCAGGTAAGCTTGACTATTCAGGTAAGGCTCTGTAAAAGTTCTGTTGCAAGTTCAAAAGTCCAAGCTTAATAATAATGTTCATTTTCTTTTCCCCTTAGGGGCCGGGTTTGGAATGCCGGAGATATGGGGCCGACCCGAAGTGAAACGTGCAGTTCCAGTAAATGACAGGTAAGTTCTGGATGAGCGCTCGGGTAATGTCTTTGCATTCGCTCGTTCAATGTCTGTCTTTTTTCCCCATAGGGGCCGGGGTCCGGAAAATGCCTGGAAGCGGCAAGACCCGACATGAAATGGGAATGACCCAACAGGTAAGACTTGGAAGGAAACTGAGCTTTTCCTATTCCCTTCCTTCTCTCACCTTGTTCTTGTCTTTTTCTCTCTAGGCTCTGGGAAGTGGCTGTGGATCCGGATGATCGCTGCTGAAGATGGTGGCATCCAGGATAGGTGAGTGAAATGTAGCGCTACAGCGATCGTAGCAAAATGCTTTTTAAAATGATGTCTTCCTTTTCAGGATCGTCGGTGTGATGTCTCCGTGGTGCTGATTTAGCAGGTAAGGTCTTTTGTCTCCCTTTGCAGGTGACCCAGGATACTGACAGGCGTGGCTGAGGTCCAGATGCAGGAGCTGACATGGTGAGCGTCCACCTGCGAGGAGCAGAACGCGAAGCGTGCGTTGCTGATCGGGTGTGGTTTAAATAGCTTTGTAAGAACTTCCAAGTGTGTATCCTTCCTCCGATCAGGTATGTATCCTTCCCCGACCACACCCGGGTGGAAAGTTGTCCCACAGGTAAAGTAGTTCCATTCAGGCCTGGATGTGGCAGCATGGTCTGCATCAGGTAAGTACACATTAAAACACTTGAACACATGACTAGCTTTATGAGCCTGGCGCCTAAGGTGCCAGGACTGCGTCCAAAGGGCCCCAGCTTGGGCCCGCTGGCACTCCCCTGGGGGAAATGATGCCTGCCTCTGGGGTTGCTGGGTCGGACCTGGCTCCTTGGAGGTAGGCATCATGACACCTGCACATCAACGTCCTGGAACTCCGAGCCGTGTTCTGGGCTCTCAAATCGTTCCTCCTGTCGCTCAAGGGCAAGGTGGTGCGGATCTTCACGGACAACACCACGACAATGTTTTACATACGGAAGCAGGGAGGCACCAGATCCCCAGCCCTATCCAAGGAGGCACAGGATCTGTGGCACTGGGCGGTCGCCCAGGGGATGTTCCTGGTTCCCTTCCACCTGGCAGGAGAAAGCAACACCATCGCCGACTCGCTCAGCAGGGAGCTGCGCGCGTGTCACGAGTGGGAACTACGCCAGGATCAGGTGGATCTACTCTTCCGACGATGGGGCAAACCCTAAATCGACCTGTTCGCAACAGCGACGAACTCGAAGTGCAAGAGGTTCGCCAGCAGGTTTCCCCAGCCGAGAAGCATGGGCGATGCGTTCTCGTTCCCCTGGGACGGCCTATACCTGTATGATTTCCCTCCGTTGCCGTTGCTGCTTCGACTCATCAGCCAGCTCAAGAGGTCCCGGTGCAGGGTGATCCTCGTCGCACCGGCGTGGCCGAGGCAGATCTGGTTCCCGGACCTTCTGGACTTGTCAACGTCCCCTCCCATCAAGCTGTCGGCGGACACGACCTTCTCTCCAGAGAAGGAGGCGCCATCTTCCACCACGACCCGGCGTCACTGAACCTGCAGGCCTGGCTCCTGCAGCGCTAGAGTTTGGAGGCTACGATATACCGGCCGATTGCAGAGAGGTTCTTGCAAAGGCCAGGGCGTTCTCGACTCTCAAATGCTATGGTCATAAGTGGAAGAGGTTCTCTATCTGGTGCCGAGCACAGAAGATCAACCCCTTGCGGATTACGGCCCCTCAAGTGCTGCCGTACCTGCTATCTCTGGCAAAGGCTGGGCTAGCCCATGCCTCCATTAAGATTCATCTGGCGGCGATCTCCAGTTATACCAGAACCACAGGACGGACGTCCCTGTGGTCCCATCGACTGGTAAAAGTTTATGAATGGACTGTTCCGGTCGTTCCTGCCGGTGAAGGCCCCGGCGTGGGAACTTAACGTGGTGCTGACCAGGCTCATGGGGCCCCCATTCGAGCCGATGCACTCCGCACCTATGAAGTTTGTGTCGTGGAAGACTGCGTTCCTGGTGGCCATTACCTCTGCACGGCGAGTGGGAGAGATCCAGGCCCTATCCTGCAAACCACCGTACTTGACTTTCCATGCGTCGAGGGTGGTGCTTAGGACGCACCCCTCCTTTATGCCCAAGGTGCCGTCGGACTTCCATCTTAACGAGCCCTTGGTGTTACCTGTTTTCTTCCCGTCTCCTTCGTCGCCGGCCGAGAGGACTTTGCACTCGCTGGATGTGGCTAGAGCGCTGAAGTTCTACGTGGACCGCACAAAGAGTTTCCGGAGGACATCGCAGCTGTTCGTGAACTTTGGACCTGTTAATCAAGGGAAGGCGCTCTCAAAGTCTTCTATTTCCAGATGGCTCTCCGGCTGCATCATGCACTGTTACCGGTTGGCTAACCGACCGCTGCCAGGCCGTCGGAGCCCATTCGACCAGAGCGATCGCTGCTACTAGGGCGTTCCTATCTGGTGTGCCCCTGCTGGACATCTGCAGGGCTGCTACGTGGAGGTCGACGCACACCTTCACGAGATTCTACTGCGTCGATCGGGATTCCAGGGAGGAGGTAAGAGATGCTTAATGTTGAGTTTTTTGTATTGCTTAATGTTGAGCCTTTTGCCACCCCCCGTGGTTGTGCATGTGTGTACTGCTATCTATTCTTATATTCATGAGCATGTGAATCCATGCCAGACCCCATGCTGGAGAAGGAACAAGTTACTTACCTGTAACTGTTGTTCTCCAGCATGGGTCTGGTATGGATTCACATGCGAACCCTCCCGCCTACCCCTCTGCGGCTCTTCACTTGGTCATACTGCCACTTCACGTGCTACCAAATCTGAAGATGGCTGCCAGAGGCGGGGCTTAGGTAGAGGGCAGTCATTGGCTGTGGTCAGTATGACGCAGAGATCAGTGATTGGTTACTACTACGAAAGACGGATCAGAAACGAAACTGATACTGATTTTTTCTTTACCGAGGATTCCCAGCCTGACCACAGGGAATATTCATGAGCATGTGAATCCATGCCAGACCCATGCTGGAGAACAACAGTTACAGGTAAGTAACTTGTTCCTTCCCTTGCTTTTTCAATGATGAATCCTACTCATTTCATCATTCTTCCATGCACTTAGACTTAGGGCCCCAATACACAATATTAAAGTTAGTTTACTCGCCACTCCTAGATGTGTGAATAAACCGGTTTCCAATCAATAATGAATGCCATCCTAGGGAGAAGACAATCCGGCTTCCGCATAGGCCATGGCACAGAAACCGCCCTCCTGGATCTTAAGAACCAAATAACCAAAATAATGGATACTGGAAAACCCGCCCTCCTGCTCCTCCTCGATGTCTCCCCTGCGGTTGATCTTGTTGACCACAATATCCTCACCTCCCATCTGTCCAAAGCCACCGCCTGGATAACCTCCTTCCTAGAAGGTAGGGCCATGAAAGTCTACTGATCAAGCCAATGCAGCACCCACTATCAACTGTGGAGTCCCCAGGGCTCATGTACTGCACCCACCCTTTATAACCTGTTCACCAAACCCCTCTTCGACTTGCTGGATGCGCTCGGCATAGCATACACAAACTATGCCGACGACGCACAAGTCCTCCTCCTCCCCCACACTGGAGATTATGACCATGATGCAGAAGCTCTCCTCCAGATATATGCCACCATCCAAACTTGGATGGCAATCAACGGTCTCTGCCTAAATGGGGATAAAACCGAAATCCTCATCCTGAGCACCAAGGAAATTCTTTCCAAACTCAACACTAAATACTCCACCATCGACCACACCAATATCAGTCTCCACATCTGTAAAGACCCTAGGAGTCTAGGTAGACTCTACACTCTTGATGACGAGACAGGTCAGCGCCATCTCCTCTGCCCATACCACAAAACCTAAAACTGCCATATAAAACCCTTTCTAAGCACTCATAATTGCCTATCAACAGCCAGTGCCACAATATGAGCCAGACTTGACTGCAATGCCCTTCTAGCAGGCACTTCTACAAAAAACATCAACAGGCTCCAAATAACACAACGTGCTCCGCGCAGCACTACATATTCCAAAAAGTGACCATATTTCCAAAGCTATACATGAAGCCCATTTGCTCCCAGTCAAGGAAAGGATAAACTTTAAAATTCTCACCCTTACGCACAAATGCATCAGTCTCACTGCCCCACCCATCAGAAACATCCCAAAAAATCTCTGCCCGCTCCATAAGAAGCCACCATGCAAACCAACTCTGCATACTCTCCATAAAAAGAGCCAACGTTGGCGGCATTGGATTCCCCTACATAGCTTTGAAACTCTGGAATGCCCTCCCCAATGCACTCAGCCTTTCGCATATCCCTCAAAACCATGCTATTTATATAACCCTCTCTGCACCCTATTACCCTGCAAACCCACCAGCTGCTATATATATATATATATATATTTTTGAGGCTTGTGGAATCTGCTTAGATCACATGCTGTGCATAGGCCGACATCTAGTGGAAGCTGCGGAGTATTAGTTTGTTTTACGAAACTCGAAAAAAGGTGTCGACACAGGGCGTGCCAGTAATACTATCCCTAGTGTGACGTCCACTGTACCCATGATCCCTCACGCGTCTAGGACCCTCAGATTGTTTTTTTCCGCCATACTGGTCGGAAGCATTTCGCGGAGTTCCCTGGCCTTAGCCATACTTTTGCAAAATATTGTTAAATTTACCCATTTCTCCACCCAAACGTCGAGTCACCGAACTTCCACACTCGACGCTGGCCCGGAGAAGAATTCGACCGTTGATAGCTGCATGACAGATTTGGGCCTCGGAAGGCCTCTGGCCTCGGCCTGGGCCTTGGAAGGCTGCTGGCCTCGGCCCTGCAAGTAGGGAGAGTGGGGGGGGGGGGTGGACATACTCTACACTCTTTTGGTATATAGGTACATTCTTATATATTTCTACACTTACAAGCCCGCTGCCACAAGGTGCGTATGGAGGGTACCCTTTTCCAATTCTGCCCCAAGTGCAACCGCAAGTACCCTTCGGTCGACGGGCACGCCACGTGCAATCTCTGCTTGCCGAGGGACCACCCCGAGGTGAACTGCAGAGCGTGTAGTAGGTTTAAACCCAAAACACTTGAGGACCATTCGATCAAGCGTTGGGCCCACCATGCCAGGCGTCAAGAGACCATGGCAGCAGAGGGCGCCTTCAGCGGTGGTAGCAACGCCGTGCTTTCGGACGCAGAGGGCATTATTGCGTCAAAAGACAGCTGAGCGCAAGTTCCCGACCTCGGAAGGTCGTTCGGCAGGGCGGCTATGGGGAAGACCCAAAACACATCGAGTCCAACCGGGACTCGACTCGCACGTCGAGTTCTCGGAAAGAGGCACATAGAGAACGGTCCGAATCGGCGTTCTCGATCAAGATCGCCGCATGACTCCAGGCAATCATCCACTGTTGCCAAGAGTGCCTCGCTCCCCAAAGTAACAGAAGTTCGATTGTTGGAGGACGAATCCGACTTCCATCCCCAGACCGCACTCCAGGAGTCGGTGCCCGCAGACAGCATTACGGCGGCTCCCGAGCCCCTACCTCCACGCTCGAAGAATAGGGACACTACCCCCGAACCTCGATGCCAGGCGTCGAAAGGATCCGAAGGGGTGAAAAAACAGGGAAAACACTCTTCCACTCACGGGGAGGGGGAAAAACAACAAAGGAAGCAGCCTCTGCCTACTGTCATGATCTCTGCTTCCAAAAGATCAGGACTTGCCAGACTCCCTTGGAAGCAGACCCATAACCCCGGTTCCGAGTGCCAGCCAGTCCCAATTGGGACCTTTTGGACCCTGTCCTGGCGCCAGTGGCACCAGGCTCATAAAGATGCCCAGTCCCAGCGCTGGAAGCGCCGGGCTCATAATGCTTGGGTGGACTTACCTGCAGCAGACCATGCTGCTTACTTACCTGCCAGTTGAACCCCTGATCCTCTTCTGTTTGGGACTACTTTTCCTGTTGGGTGGGGCAGGAGCCACTCCCTAGGTTCAGAACACTGGAACTCTTCTGGAAAGCAGGAACTCTTTTCTTACCTAGGCGTGGCTGTGGAAGGAGACACCTAAGCACTACAGGAGGCTATTTAAACCACACCCGATGGATGAATCTTGCTTTGTTATTCTGCATTCTCTGCAGCAGAACGCTCATCGTGTCGTCTGCTTCTGATCCTGGGCCTAAGGGAACAAAGGCTTACCATCCTGGAATCCAGTCTTCAGCAGCACCTGTAAAGACAAAGAAAGAACAGGTTAGCACTACGGTCTTCAGTGGCAGCACATCTCTTACCTGGTCCATCGGCTGTCACCAACGCCTCGCGCTGCATTCCGGCATCTGAAAGACAAAAGCTTACCAGCTCTTTGCACGCTCCGGAGGCCTTCGGCGCTGCATCCCGCATCTGAAAGACAAAAGAAGGTGCGTTTAAAGACATTGGGCAACTTTATTACTCACGTGCCATTCCTCCTTCCCACGCCGAATCCAGTGGGTATTCCAGCACCCTTCAGCTTCTCTAAAGCTCAGAACTTGTACCTGCAAGATAAAAGGGACAGTTAGTGCGCACCGTGAAGCAGGCTACAAGCGCTTACTTACGTGCTTCCAGGCGCTTCTATTCCTCACGCGGGTTCGATCCTCAACTCTCATCAGCCCGCCATCCTCCATCGCCGGAACCCTGCAAAACAAGAGATATCATTACAAAAGACCTTTAAGACATTTGAAGTGCCCAGAACTTACCGTTCGTGCAGTTAACGACGGACAGCAGTCCTCTGAGGTCAAGCGGCCTGCACCCTTATCCAGTGAAGAAACTGGTTACGGCACCCTGCCCCGAGGCAGATGGAGAGCTCGGCGTGCACTTACCTAAGGTGAGGGCGTTAACCTTTGGGGTTCTACAGGAGAAGAGAAAGGGAAGAGGAGAGAGGCACCCAATAACCCCAGTTCATTAATCCCATATTTTCTATCTGCAGACATCTTACTCTTCGAGTCAGACATACAGTGCACAGATGTCCAGCCCAAAGAGCCAACCGTGTGTTACACATCACCTTTGAAGATACGGCATTCACCCAGTCAAGACCGGCGCCTCTGCGGGAATCAGGTGAGCGTTACACCTACTTCCACACCTGTAAAACACTCCACTCATAAACAGACAGACAAGTCGAAGTCTTCTGCTATCACAAAGACCCCTGCTCAGACCTCCAAGTCTAGTCAGGAGAAGCCAGAGAAACTTCCAGAAAGTAATTCCCAGTTCTAGAGAATGGTCTAGTGACGACATAGACAGGGTCATGTCAAGGATGTCATCATTGGCAGATTTTTACGCAAAAAAACCCTGAACACTTTCTCTTATACTCCCACCGGGTCAGCACCCTCAGGCTCTAAGGATCCTATACCTCCAAGTAAAAAGTCACGGTTTGAAACACCAACACTGTCTTCGGACCCCTTCTATGTACAGCCCTACTCTCAGTATCAAGGAGAGACATCCTTTTGTGAGGATCCAGATTTGGGTATGTTGGAAGAACAATCTGGTACGGGCTACTATGGGGATGAGGACCAAGAAGAGGATGAGGACGACCCGGAAACCTACAGAGTAGATTCCCCGGTAGAGAAGGAACCCCCGGTTACCGACTCCCCTGTCGACAACCAACCTCTCTTGAATGAAGTTCGGCCTCGAGCAGCTGAAGATTTCCACATTGACACCCAGGGTGCTCAAGAGGAGAGGGACTTTGCCGAGGAGTTAGTGGGAGAAAGGAGGCCTGTTGCTCAGGCCATCCCTATCCTGAAGTCTATTCAGAGAAGAATAGACCCTTCACTCGTAAATCCTAACCTCACCAGGGCAGTGCACCCTAGGGTTGAGTAACTTTTCAGGGCTTCCCAATCAGACCCACTGCATATAAGGGGGCATCTGAAGCCGGATTCCCTGGTTGTTACAAACACCCGTAAGAGGGCTGGAACACCCTTGTCATCGTCCGAAGCTCCTCCCGACAAGGAGAGCAAGAAACTGTATGGTTTGGGCAGGAATGTAGCCTCCACTTCCGCCTACCAGGCAAGGATTGCCAACTCCACCACCCTGTTGGCCAGCTACAACTGCCATCAGTGGGGAAGAAGTCACGGCACTCATAGACTCCGCCCCAGAACCCTTTTTTTTTTTTTTTAAATGTATTTATTGGTTTTAACAGATTAACAAAAACAAGTATACATCGCTTGAGTATCAGACGAATAATCAGAAAGTAACGTAACCCTCCCTCCCCCACCCCCCCAACTCAAGACCAAGTAAACATTATTGTCCCATTACGATAGGCCAGATTGATGGCTAGGGAAGTCCGATCCATCCGAGGCATCGTCAGAGTTATTAGGATGCAGAAGTGGCTCAGTCAAGGCCACCCAGCGTTGTAGTTCTCCGCTGGAGTCTAGCCTTTGTTCAAGGATTGCCGTTTCCCACGCGCCAGTCTCCGCCGTTATCCATTTAGTCAGGTCCCCCCACCACAATGCCTCATGCGGGGCCCTAGGGCTCTTCCATCCCATGGCTATGCGCCTCTTCGCAGTTATGTAGATCAAGTCTTTGAGCTTGTTCAGAGGTTTGTTTTTGTGGTTGCGTTTGCATCTGCCCAGGATGCATACTGCGGGGCAGTTCACCTCTAGCTCGATGTCTGCGTCCGCCACCCTCCCCTGAACCTGTGTCCAGAAGTGGCGTATCTCCGGGCAGCCCCAGAACATATGCGTCATACCCGCCTTCGGCTCCCTACATTTGGGGCATAGCTGGACCTCGGCTCCCCTGAAATTAGATATAGCCTCTGGTGTTAGGTAGGCTCTGTTAGTGATGTACAGTTGAATGAGTTGCAATCGGGCATTCCTGGAGACTTTTTTATGGTAATGGGTTATTTTCTCCCATTCGGCATCCGTGAAGTCTAAGCCAAATTCGATTTCCCATTTTGCTCTACATTTAAGCTCGGTGTTAGTCGTGCCCTGGAGCAGGGTTTCGTACAATCGCGAGGTTTCATGGCCGCCCTCGGCTGTGTTCAATAGTGTTTCTATGACCGTATTTTCCGTCATGGGGGTGGTAGCCTCCGGCCATCTGACCCTAATGGCGTGTATCACTGCCCCATGGAGCAAAAATTGGCCAGCGGGTAATCCCGTAGTTTCAGCGAGATCAGGAAAGGGCATGATCTCTTCATCCCGCATTAAGTCTCCCAGGGTGGCCACTCCGTAAGGTTCCCATTGGGTGCGTGATTCGTGAAAGCCCCATGGCTGATGAGCCATAATTGCTGCTATAGGGATTTGAGGTGAGAAAGGATCAGCTGGCCCCACAGTTTTGCACGCTCTGTTCCAGAGCTTTATACCAAGTCTAATTAAGTATGGAAGGGGCTGTGTGAATCTGCCCTGTGCCCACAGTAGGTCCCTCAGGAGGAGGTAGGGTAATGCAGGTTGGAGGAGCCGAGTGTCCGAGGAGGTCTCATCGGCCATCCATCGCATCACTTGCCTTAGCTGGCTCGCCAGGTAGTACAATTCGAAATTAGGGACCTTAACTCCTCCCCTCTCGTAAGGTCTTTGGAGTGTGTCCAGCGCCACCCTGTGTCTGCCCTCCTGCCAAAGGAACCGTCTGCATAGTTTGTTTATGTTTTTAAAGAAGGAGGGGGGGATATTGTAGGGAACGTTTGTAAAGTTATATAGTAGGCGGGGGAGAGCAACCATTTTGAGTAGACCGGCCCTACCGGCCATCGAGAGCGGAAGCTTACCCCAGAATTCCATAGATTTTTCTAGAGCGTCTTTGGCTCTCACCGTATTAAGTGTATGTTCCGTGAATGGGTCCCGGTGTATGGTGATTCCCAGGTATCTAAAGGAGGTCGCTTGCCATTCTAGATCAAGGGAGGGGAGGGATCCAGGGCCATCTTTATGTAGGGCGGCAAGCGGGTAGAGGCAGGACTTATCTTTGTTAATACGGATACCCGTGTATCTACTGAATCCGTCCAGTGTTTCTAGGATGTAGGGCAGGAGGTGTTCGGGGTTATGTAAGAACAATAGCGTATCATCCGCATACATAGAGACGAGGTGGGTCACTCCGTCGATTACAATACCCCCATCTCCGTATTCCTGCCTAAGGTACGTGGCTACGGGTTCGGTGGCGATGATGTATAGCATCGGGGAGAGTGGGCAGCCCTGGCGAGTGCCTCTATGTAACGCCCATTTGTTTGAGAAGGTCCTGTTCGTGCGCACCCTAGCGGTGGGGTTGGTGTAGACTAGCCGGGTCCATTTCAGGAAGGCAGGTCCTATCCCCATTTTAGCCATAGTGGCATAAAGCCATTCCCAACGCACTGAATCAAAGGCCTTGGTGGCGTCTAGTGACGCCACCGCGTATTTCTGAGGCCTCTGCTCCGTGCTGTACATAATATGGTGCAACCTACGCAGGTTCTCTGTTATGGAGCGACCGGGCACATAACCCGTTTGGTCCTGGTGGATCAGGTGGGGAATTACCCTTCGCAGTCTACTAGCTAGCAGGGAGGTTAGGATCTTGCAATCGACATTTAACATGGAGAGGGGTCTATATGAGCCGCAGTGCGATCCGTCTTTCCCGGGTTTCAGGAGAGGGACAATCACCGCCTCCCTCATGGAGTCGGGGAGGGCACCCCGCTCGTAGGCTTCGTTGAACACCTGTGCCAACAGTGGGGCCAAGGTCTCCTCGTACAATTTATAAAATTCCCCAGGGAGGCCATCAGTGCCTGGGGACTTACCGGTTGGGAGTGACCTAATGATTGCCTTGACCTCATCTGGGGTGATGGGTTCGTCCAAGGCGTCCGTCATATGGGGCTCTAGCCTGGGGAGATCTATGTCGTCCAGGATGTCCTCTATGTCGGAGACGTCCACGGGTGGGGGTTCGGCGTATAAATTGCTGTAAAAGTCAGAGAACACCGAATTAATTTCAGTCTGGGTGTGCACTAGGGAGCCATCTGGTTTGAGTACTTGGCAAATGGGTGTTCTGGGGGCTTCTCTCTTGTACAGCCAAGCTAGGAGTTTACCAGGTTTATCACCTAGAGCGTGGGTACGTTCAGTGTGTTTGGCATAGCTCAGCCTACCCAGGGACTCCCAGTGCGTGAGACAGGTTTGTTTGAGGTCAATCACCTTCTGTAAATGTTCTGGGGATGGGTCTAGTCTGCCTTCGAGCTCCCCCAACTCATTCTCTGCATGTTCTAAGGAGGAAGTAATCGACCTCAGTGCTCCGCCCATGGTTGCAATCATCTCCCCTCTCAGGACCACCTTGTATGCCTCCCAGGCGGTGCCTATGTGTTTAACACTGTTGAGGTTCCTTTCCCAGTAGTCTTCAGTCCTATCAGCAATGTGTTCGCGAAGGGCTATGTCTAGGAGAGCTTCAGCCCTAAGTTTCCAGGTGGGGACCGGGGGTCTAGGCGGGTAGATCTCCCAGGTGGCTACTAGTGGGGAATGATCGGACAGTACTCTGGGCTGGTACTGAGCACCGCCGAACGTTGCCTGTTGTTCTAGGCTCACGAAAAGGTAGTCTATCCTAGTGTGGACTGCGTGAGGAGGGGAGTAAAAGGAGAACACACGTGCATCTGGGTGCTGTTCTCTCCACAAGTCTCGGAGTTGTAACTGCTGTATCAACCTTGACAGAATTTTGGCAGGCGGGGAAGGGCGTGTATGTTTATCGTCCGACCTGTCTCTCAGGGGGTCTAAGGTGCAGTTATGGTCGCCCCCCCATATCATGGTTTGGTCCCTGTAAGGGCCGAGGCGTGGATACAGGGAGTGGAAGAAGGTGGTTGCATCATGGTTGGGTGCATAAGTGCTGACTAGACAAACCTCTCTCCCTTCAATGGTGCCACATGCAATTGCCATCCTGCCCTCATTGTCTGCTTTGGAGCCGACCAACCGGAAGGGGACAGAGGGGTCCACCCAGATCAGGACACCCCTGGCGTAGGAGGAGTAGGAGGAACCTACCAGGGTACCACGCCAGGCCTTTGCCAATGCTTTCAGTTTGTCCGATGTAAGGTGTGTTTCTTGTAGCAGGGCTATTTTGGTTTTGCTTCTTTTAATATAGGAGAGTATGCGCCGTTGTTTCACGAAGCTGTTCATGCCTCTGACGTTCCACGTCAGGATTTTCAACGAATCGGCCATGTGAGATTTGGGATTCTGGTGGCTATGTCCAACGCCCCCGGGAGCACCACCAGTGGCCGGAGGATCGTGGGGGTCTTGTGGTTTCCTGGAGATTCGTGCATGCGGGTCTTAAAGAGCCAGTTGGCATCAGTTTCGGCGGAGGGAAGAGCCGTGTCCGGCTGCAGTTTCAAAGCAACCTTTGATGCCGCGGATAATGCCGGCAGGTTGATGGCAGAAGGAACTGTTATCAAGAGACACGCTTGGTTACGGCAGTCTGGATTCAAAGCTGAAACCCAGGCATCATTGTGAGATAAACCGGTGGAGCTGGATCTGTTTGGTAAGGCGGTCGAGGACACGCTGAAAGATGCCAAATATCCCTAGGCCAACTAACCAATAAACCTAATCAAAGAAGGAATGGCAATGTTAGTCGCCCACTTGGACAAAATTCCCAGAGACGATCGAACTATTCCCAGGGGCAGGGTACACCATGGAACAATAACAACCAGCAGTCTACCCAGGGTTATGGCAGGGGTAATAAAAGAGGACATGGTAAAGGTAGAGGCGGCGGCACGCCTCCACCAGAACAGTGACACTCGTTCAGGGTCCCTTGTCACGCAACCCCAGTAGGGGGGACGCATTTCCAACTTCACCCAAGCTTGGGAAGGGATCGCATCAGACAGATGGATGCTGTCCACAGTATCTGCAGGGTACTGCATAGAACTGTTAGAGCGTCCCCGGAACCATCCTCCATGACAAAAAAGACATTCTTTAGACCAGCAGAAGATCCTCCTCGAGGAGATCGTCAATCTGCTAGCAAAGGATGCGATAGAACTCGTCCTGGGACACCAGGTAAACAAGGGTATTTATTCAACTTACTTCCTTGTGCCAAAAAAAAATTAGACAATACGCCTGCATGACTACTCTCCAAGAGGTAATCACCCTCCTAAAAAAGGGGGATTACATGGCAACATTGGACATGAAAGATGCCTATTTTCATATTTCCATGTTCCCAGCACACAGTACTTGCGCTTTAAGGTGGACAGTCGGTACTACCAGTTCAAGGTACTGCCCTTCGGGATGGCTTCGGCTCAAAGGGTATTCACCAAGGTACTGGCGGTGGTGGCAGCACACCTACGCAGGGAGGCAATCCCGGTGTACCCTTACCTGGATGACTGGCTCATCACGGGGGAGACCCCAGTAATTTGCAGAACAAACATTCAAAGGACGATCGACCTCTTCGAATTGGGTTTCTCAATAAGCGAGAAGAAGTAAAGTCTGGTGCTAAGCACCTCCAAACAATTCCTAGGAGCTATCCTCGACACCCAAGAGGGGTTGACCTTTCCATCCGAGGAAAGAATTCAGAATATACTACTGCAAATTCCGCATTATCAGACCGGTCGCCAGATAACGGTACGCAAAGCAATGCGTTTGCTGGGCATGATTGCCTCATGTATTTACCTGGTCCCCCGCGCGCGCCTGCGTCCCATGCAGGAATGGTTGGCGAAACAGTGGTCTCAGGCAAGTGGTCAGTGGGACGATCTCACTATCTCCACCACACAGCTCAGGGTCTCTGGTCTCACTCAGTGGCCAGGAATCATATCAACCTACTAGAGCTTCTGGCGGTATTCAGAGCGCTTAAAGCGTTCGAGCCCTACCTGCAGAATCTGTCAGTGCAGATCCGGACGGACAGCACTACAGCCATGTTCCACCTGAACAAGCAAGGGGGGGGGGACTCAATCGCCAAATCTGTCCAAGCTTGCCCAGAAAATTTGCATATGGGCACTCAGATGGAACATCTTTCTGTCATCGCATGTTCCAGGGGACCTCAATTCTCTGGCGGATGCTTTGAGCAGAGACTCCCTTCCAGAGGAACACGAATGGTGTCTACACAGAGAAATCGTAGAAGATATCTTCTCTCAGTGGGGTGTCCCCATTATAGACATATTCGCCACAAGCGAAAACAGACAATGCCCAGGATTTGCATCCAGGTTCCCCCAACCAAACTCTCAGGGGAACGCCCTGTGGATGAACTGGTCAGGGATGTTTGCGTATGCTTTTCCACCAACTCCCCTCATCAGGAAGGTGGTCAACAAGATGAACAGTGAATCGATGACGCTCGTCCTAGTTGCTCCCATGTGGGCCAGACAACCGTGGTGCCCACACCTACGCAGACTAGCAGTGTGCGAACCCATCAGACTCCCGGGCTGGTACAACCTACTGTCCCAGCACCAAGGGCACATGATGCATCCTCAACCCAACTCATTGAACCTGGCAGCATGGCTCCTGAGGTCATAGTTTGGACATCTCAATTTACCACAGAGGTGTATGGCCATCCTAAAAGAATCTAGGAAGCCAAATACGAGGCACTGCTACTTTGACAAATGGAAAAGATTTGTTATCTGGTGCCAGAATAAGCAAATCAACCCGGTTAATTGCACTCCAACTATTGTCACATACATGCTCCACCTGCTGGATGCAGGACTGGTCTTTAACTCACTAAAGGTACACCTGGCAGCTCTGTCAGCATACACCACCTCCCATAACAAGGTGTCGTGGTGGAAAATACCAGTAGTTAAAGCCTTCATGGAAGGAGTAAAGAGACTTCACCCTCCTATTTCAAACCCACCACCAGGATGGGACCTTAATGTGGTGCTATCTAAGCTCATGGGCCCCCCTTTCGAGTCCATGCATAAAAGCAGTCTCAAACACCTGACTTATAAAACAGCCTTCTTAGTAGCTTATTACATCTATAAGAAGGGTCAGTGAAATTCAGGCTCTGTTAGTGCAAGATTCTTTCTTTACAGTTCATAAAAATAAACTGGTTCTACGCACACACCCTAGGTTTTCACCTAAGTTTATTTCTAAATTCCACGTGAACCAGTCCATCGAGCTTCCGGCTTTCTTCCAAGACCCACAGAGCTCGGCTGAGGTGAAACTACACACCCTAGATGTGTTTAGGGCGGTCCTCTACTATGTAATCAAGACCAGACCGCTAAGGAAAACAGACCAACTGTTTGTCTCCGTAGCTACAGGCAGAGAGGGATCACGTCTCTAAAGGTGCCATCTCTAAGTGGATTATTAACTGTATCCATCTGTGTTACTCCCTTTCTGAAAAAAACACTGCCTTTCACGCCAAGAGCCCACTCTACAAGAGGCATTGGGGCAACTCTGGCTTTCATTGCAAATGTCCCCCTTGACACCATTTGCAAAGCAGCTACTTGGAGCTCTGTTCACTTTTACTCCGCACTACTGCTTTGACACCCATTCCAAGACAGATACCCAAGTGGGACAAGTGGTTCTAAGACATTTATTTGCTCATGACCCTTCTCACGTCCCACCTCCTTCAGGTACTGCTCGCTAATCTGTGCACAGCATGTGATCTAAGCAGATTCCACAAGCCTCAGAAGGGATACATTACTCACCGTAATTGCATTTCTGATGCTTGTATCTGCTTAGATTCACATGCGACCCACCCTTCCTCCCCTCTGAGAGAAGGCGCATGGATGCTTGTAGTCTTACCTCTTTCTATCTGTTTGGATTATTTGTACTCGCGCTTCTCCTCATGTCGGAAAAAATACAATCTGAGGGTCCTACACGTGTGAGGGATCATGGGTACAGTGGACGTCACACTAGGGATGGTATTACTGGCACACCCTGTGTTGATGCCCATTTTCGAGTTTCGAAAAACAAACTGTAATACTCAGCAGCTTCCACTAGATGTCGGCCTATGCACAGCATGTGAATCTAAGCAGATACAAGCATCAGAAATACGATTACGGTGAGTAATGTATCATATAGATCTATATTTTTATATTTATATATCTATATTTATATAGATCTATATATTTATATATATTTATATATCTATATTTATATATATCTAGAGGTAATATGTAATTATGCAACTATGTAACCATAAGATGAACTGTAAATGCAAATCTATAATACCTTCTCTGTACTACGTAGCCTAACATGAACCTTAAATGCAAATATCAAACTACTAAGCCTTCCTTTGTAACCAGATATGTACACTTGTAACAACACCACAATGCACTGGGCTGCTGTGCACTTTAAAAATACAAATAAATAAAATAAATATTGTTCATTGGAACCAACCAAATACAACTGAAGATCAAATCCAATCAGCCCTACGCTTCGTAATAATGCAATCTAATGTGATTGACCAAGTGCAACAGAACAACTCCATGTAATTGGTTGTGCATTGTACCAAAATTAAAACCTACTTCATTGGCATACCATGAGCACACAGTGGAATGTTAACATAGCTGAACCACTGAGCTTTTTTACAGTTCTTTGGAAATAAGTTAAGTAATGACTATCAAATGCAAGAACTCAAATAAGACAAAAAAAAGTAGAAAGGAATGTTCAATATGAATTTTCAACAAAGGCTAACCTACAAATCGATCCAATCACTGCTCTCAAATCAATTATTCTAGTATTCCACTGCTCACTTGTTTAAATGTTGTACTTTTATAGATTTAAAGCGGTGGAGTACCCCAACCCTACACAACAATTTCCTTTTTGGGGGATACCTTTACACTCAGTCAATTTATAATCTTAGTTTTTAGATAAGGGCCTGATTCAGAACATTTTCCAATGGATTTATGCCATTATAAAACACTTCTGTGAATCAGGCCCTCAGTCTCTTTAACCTACGTATTCTACTTCTCCAGCATGGGGTCTGGCATGGATTCACATGCTCATGAATTTTCCCTGTCAGGCTGGGAATCCTTAGTAAAGGGGGAAAACGTTTCACCATCATTTACAAACTGTATTTCTCCTCTAAACCACTGTACTTTCTCTAAGCCCCTCCTCTGGCAGCCATCTTCAGAATTATTCTGCACGTTAGGGAGAATTCTCATTTCTATGCTAATTCCCTTCTACTTTGGAGATCCCTAGCTCTTTTGCTGGACTTTAGGACTTTTTAATTTTGATCCTGGAGTGAGACCCTTTCCTCACTCCGTCCAGTATTGTTCTCCGATTTGGACTCTGGTGTTTCTTTGGGTTTGGAGTCTGACAAACTTCATAGGCAACATCTTTTTTGTATGGACAAACTTCATAGGCATCTTTTTGTATTGTGACACACATGACCTTCAGTGCACTGTCACAGAGGTCCCTTGGATTTCTGTTAAGGTTGCACTAGCTTCTCTTGGATAAACTGTTTCCAAGAGTCGTAAAGTGAAATTGTCTTTAAGTACCTTACTCCGTCCTGTCCCCTTTCCTCCATACTGCATACGTCCCGGAAGGATAGCTCAGCGGCAACGTGCTCGCCTTTGAAACAAGACACGAAGCAACACAGGTTTGATTCCCCAGGTCTGCGCTTCCAGGTATTAAGCACGTTATAAATATGCAAATAAGACATATTCCTGTAACAGCGCCTTTATGCCCCTGGGCTGTGTGAGCACTTTAAAAATCCAATCAATAAATGGGCGTCACTCGCAAGAGAAGAGGTGAAACCTTTTTCACAACAAAAAAACGTTACGCCCCTTTAAATTTAGAGGCTTTTGGGGGCATGGCCATGGGAGCATGCGCTCCCCTAACTCTGCCCACTGGCGCCACTCCCAGTCCTTTTTTTTCGTGTCGTCTGGAACGTGCTGATTTCACCAGTGCTCTTATTCAATCGGGTACTCCATCCTCTGGCGCCACGCTTCTCCCTGGTGCATGTCGACATCAGCGGGCTTCACCAGGTGTACAGCCTGTGACACGATCTTCCCTACGTCCGACCCGCCCCCAACCACCCCAACCCACCCTTTTTGCCTCCGCTGCCTTTGCACCAACCATGGCTGGGAGGGTTATACCACGTGCAAAACCCTTACACTGCATGCTTTGAACAGGTTCGCTCGGTGGAGGGAGCTCTTCGAGCTGCTCCTCCATTGGACTTGAAGGACTTAGTCAGGAACAAGTCAAGGCCCAAGGTAGGGCCACTTTTTTCCATCTCACCCCGCAAGGGCGACTCCTTCCCAAGGAAACACCCGAGCGGGAGGAACCTTTCAGGTTCTCGCACCAGCGCAGGTAGTGAGGCCACTTCAGCTACCGGCCGCCAGGCCGAGGGGTGGATCATTGGTACACCCAGTACTTGGCAAATGTCAGAGGGGGCACCTGTACCCAGCACAAACAGCTATGCGGCTGAGGGCAACACTCCTACCAGGCCCTGTCCTGAGGTGCAGGGTAGGTCTAATGCTCCCCTGCCCAAGGGTCCTGGAGGAGGCTGGGCCCAGCAAGGCAGGCATCGCGACTTTGGCACATGGCATGCAGCTCAACAAGATGCCCACTGCGTCAGAATAAATTGCTGCTCGTCCGATGCCGCCCTATGGTGCGGAGCAGGTGGGAGAACGAGTTTCAAGTTTGGACTGGTTGAAACCAGGTACATGGCCTACAACTTATCCATCAGCATCGCAGGGACGATTTACCCCGCAACCGGCAAGACAGTACACACCGGCCCCAGCAGCCGCCCGCTACCTTGTCAATACCACCTGCCACCCCACCGGCCTGTAAGGAAGATTTTTTTGAAAAGTTACTCATGAGATCTCCTCAGATGGGAGCCATCCTTCGGGATGTGATCAGAGACATGCTCCCTCCAGCTCCTCTGCATGCGTCTAGTCATTCCTCCTATGGCTCCGGCACCACATGCCCCCGTGCAGTCGCTGCTGCCATTGCCGGCTCCTTCGATTCCAGCTCCCCTGTCTCCCACAGTTCAGGCGGTTCCAACAAGCCTCTGCAACAGCCACTGGCCCCGGGGTCCTACACCGCAGCCCTCGGCACACACCACTCCCCCACCCACTCTGGACCAACTGGACACCCTCGTGGACACTGAAAAGGAGGACTACCCTGACACGCCGTCTTCAGCCAAGTCCTTCCATGAACGGCTTGCAGGTTTGGCAGAGTATTTGGGGCTTCCTCAACAGAGGTCCTCACTCTAAGCCCCCACGGCCAGAATGGGGATCCCGATGCAGAAGGAAATTGTCGTCTTGGCCAAAAAAGGGATGGCTTGAACCCCATTCGGCCCAGCCTGTCAATTGGCGCCTCGAAGTATAGGCAATTGGAGCCGGATCCACTCTTGTTGTCGGCACACCATCAACCATACTCTTCGGTGATCGCTGTGGCATCACTTTACTCTGAGCCTCAGTCATCCTCTGCCTTCAGCACTTCTAGGCAAGGAAAAGATCTTGGAGACTTACGGAAAGGTTTATTCCAATGCCTCCCTGCGTCAATTCAATGCGGATTCCATGCTGGCAGCCGTTGACCAGGGGCTTTGGCGGGAAATAGCTGACTGACTTTCTGAACTTGCAGCCAGGCACGTTTCAAAGTGGGGCTGGCAGAAGCTAAATTGGTGGCGCTGCCGTGGCCAACATTGATACCTCAGGCCAGGCCATCTGCATCGCCACGGACATGAGGAGGGGACTGCCTGGCTAGGGGATACCAAGTTCAACCCGGATGTCCAGGAAGGCATATTGGACCTTCCATTCGGGGGTGGCGACCTTTCATTCCACCACTGATGAAGAGCTAGATAAGAGAAACAGTTCCCAAACTGAATATTTTATCCTCCTGAAGGCCTCGCCCAAGGCATACGCCCAGTCGTTCAACGCTCCAACAAGGGGCAGGCATTTGGCGGGTTCCAGGGCTTCTAAGAACAGAGGTCCAGGCAACCTGACCATTCTCAGTCGGCACTGGCGCAAACAATAGAAGGCGGGGAGCAAGGGCTTTTTTCAATCCCCCTCCTCCGCACCAGCCTCGGAGGGAAAGAAGGCATGACGAGCCCCTTCGGGTCCACATGTCTCGGGTGGGATGCAGGTTTGCCCTTCACGCACAGTCTTGACGTCCAATGGTTTGCGGATTCCTGGACCCTATCCATAGTGTCCACAGGGTACAGACTACTGATTACTCCCTCCACTCCCATAGATTGGGACAACAACTCTGTTGGGGGAAATTCGTTTGATCGTCGAGAGCTAGGCAGTGGAAGTCCCAGCCTCCCAGCGAGGCTTGGGCTTTTACTCAATGATTTTTGCCATACAAAAGACCCAGACTGGCCTGTGAGTTGTGTTGGACCTCTCCACCCTCAACCTCTGCCTCCCTCTTAAAAAATTCAAGATGTTTCCACCAGCACTCATTGCGGAGACACTGCAGGGGAGACTGGATGTGCACCTTGGATCTAAAGGATGCGTTTCTACACGTCCTGATTTGGCAGCCTCATCGCTCCTTTCTTCGGTTCAGTATCATGGGCTTCCATTTCCAGTACAAGGTTCTCCCTTCAGCCTCAACTCGGCCCCCACGGTATTTACCAGAGTTATGGATGCAGTGGCAGCCCTCATCAGGGCCCAAGGCCACCATGTATACCCGTACCTGGACCACTAGCTCGTCAGGGCGAGATCCCCAGAGCCGGTTTGCCACAGTTCCTCCTCCCTTATGATCACACTCCACAAGCTGGGATTTTCTATCAACCTCAAGTCTCAGCTGCAGGACTACTTAGAGCCTGACCTTTCTGGGCCTCCTATGGGACACGAGCGTCAAGATTTTTTCCCCTCAGAGGACAAGATCATGGCCATCAAGAAGGCTGCAGTCATTCCTCAGCCGAGAGGTGACCGTGGCCCGGTGGTACCACCATCTATTGGATATCATGGCAGTGTTCTTACTGGCCGTACCCCACATGAGACTCCAGATGACAGCTGCACTTTGCAGCCTCATGGAATCTGGAGCAGGGCTCCCAAGCGGAACTGGTCCGCATTCCTCCCTCTCCACCCGGATCTCTCCTGGTGGTCAAGGGACTGCAAACCGTGGACGGGCAAACCCTTCTGGCAGGCAGCCCCTCATGTCACCATCACCACGGATTCCTCCCTGGAAGGCTGGGGCGCTATGTTGAACTAGTGTCCATGGAGTGTGCTCCCTTCAGGAGCAAGAGGCTCATATTAACTGGCTGGAGATGAAGGCTATCTGGCTCGCTTGCAAAGCTTTCCTTCCACTTATTTATTGCACGGTGGTCCTCATTCAAACTGACCACTCCAACAGCATGTATTACATCAACAAGCAGGGTGCACCAGGTCCCCTCTGCTGTCGAGAATAGCGGTCAGCATGTGGGAATGGGCCTTGGAGAACATCTACCGGAGTTCAAACCACTTTCCGGGGGAGTCCAACCTGGAGGTGGACATGCCCAGCAGACTGGGAGCGGACAATTACGAATGACAATTGAACGATTAGGTTCTGCTCAGGATCTTCAGCACATGGGAACATCCTCGGGTGGATCTCTTTGCCACCTGGTCCAACAGGAGGTGCCTGCAGTTCACGTCCTGGTAGGGGCAGCGCCCCGGCTCTCTGGGCGACGCCTTCCAGATTCAGTGGAACAGCATGCCGGCATTTGCATTTCCTCCCACACCCCTTGTCCACGGGGAGATCTGCCTGATGAGAATCTGGTCACCTCTGCATCATTCTGTTAGCTCTGTGGTGACTGGGGGGATCCTGGTTCTCCGAATTCCTCAGCCTCTTGGACAGGCAACCCATTCACCTGCCGCAGGGCACAGATCACCTTCTTGCAGCAGGGGGAGCAGGGTCATCCACCCCGCTCCACTGAAATTAGCCCTCGCAGCATGGTGCCTGAGCAGGTCACACTGAAGCATCCGAGTCTGTCGCAGCCCAACCTAGACATCATTCAGGGCGCTGGTTGCAAGGCTACTAGAAGCCAGTACAAAAGTAAATGGACGAGGCTCTGTCATTGGGCGTTCTCTAAGGAGATCGCCCTCCTTACTTGCATGTTGACCGATTTGCTTTCCTTTTCTGCACACCTCACTCTCAGGGGTGCAAATAGACTTGTGCTGCACCTCCCAAGGCCCGGTTATCTGGCATCTAACCGCTTCCAGAGAACATGCATGCCCATGCTGTTGGAGCAAAGGCCACGGCAGTCACATTCCAGAGACCGGTTCCATGGCAGGTCATCAGCAGGGCGCCACCTGGGCCACCCCTTTGGCTTTCTGTAAGCACTACCGTTTGGACGCTGGCTCTAGTCAGTCGCAGCTTTCGGACAGGAGCTTCTAAGGAACTCGTTTTCTTAGGGATGGTCACCTCTCCACCCTGGGGCTACATTCAGTTGGAATCGACCATGCAGTATGGAGGAAAGGGGACGGACGTAGTCCCCTTTCCTCCATATGTCCCACCTCCCCTGACCACCCCAATAATGGTGTCATTGGGCAATGTTAATATTGACGTGCAAATGGGGAATGCATGCTGCCGGTGGGCTGAGTCGGGCGCTAGCATGCTCCCAGGGCTGCGCCCCGTGCGCCTTTAAATTTAAAGGGGAAGGTTTCTTCTGGTGAAAAAGGTTCATTCTCCCGTTCCTAGCGAGGAAACGCCCATGCAGTGTGGAGGAAAGTGGACTATAGACTATAGAATATGGATTATAGGAGTAAGTTTTTCAAAACGGTGAGTATTAATTTTTGTTTGTCGACCCGGCACACATCTTATGTGGAGTGCTGGGTGTTACTTTGTATCCCCTTTATCTTCTCATCTAACATTTTTTGTTACCCACACTACATTTAAATGCTGGTGGCAGCGGTTTAATTTTCTTTCCATTGGGCGTTTTTACCGCAGACTGAATCCTCTGCTGCAGTATTGCACCCGTGGGTGTCCATTTTGTCAAATGGCCATGGTCTTTTCTTCACTGTGTTCCTTGAGATTTCCTCTGCGTGCCAAACCAGGTTTGGTCTCTTGGTTTCTTTTGTCTTTGTGGGATTCAAGGGTGCAACCTGCCTTTGGCTCCAGCGTGTTAGGCAGGAAGCAAGGGAGGTTCCAAAACTCCGTGCTTCGTCTCTGTGGTTACAGGAATGCACCCAAAGGTGATTGGCTGTCCTTGGAGGGCAAAAACAAAGGTGATCCTGTATTAGGAGCCTCCTGGCCCCTGCACACTTTCAGGTACTCTACAAAACAGTCCATCTGTTAATGTCTAAGCAATTTAATCCATATTTAACATATTTCAGATATGTTCTAGTCCGCTGTTATGACACGTTTCGAGGTGAAGACCTCTTCATGAGAAATGGGGACTGAAAAGAAATGGCAAAATAAAACCCAATCTGTCTTGTACACACTCCAAAGTGACTTAATGTCAAGGATGCTTATTCAACAATGAGCATTATTTTAATTACCAACCATGATTTCTCAGTGTAGAGGTTAAACTAACCCAATACTAGAGCCAGCTGGATGTGACCCCATTTTAGGGAGGATGATACTTTAAGTGTAATCCCCAAAGCAAATACAAGTTGAATCTCCCATGTGGTGTACTATCCTCATGCACGCCCCATAACCCGGTGTCACTGATTAGGAAGCCAGTGGAGCTTAACGATACTTTATATATGGAATTTCAACGGTCAGAGTTGAGTATAGCTGAGAATATGCTCCTAAATATGGAAAGAACCAATGGGTTCACATGGGATACAGGTTAAAATCATCAGTGCGTCTCTGCATACCAATGACTGGTCGTTAGTTACGGACCTGTTAAGAGCCGATGTTCCCCTTCAATGTTCATTCCATGGATTCAAATAGGCCACAGGTAATGCAGCATCCATGTGCGGAAATGTTTTTTAGGTAGATAACCACTACCTAGAAGTAAATTGAATGCCTTGTAAGTGGTTGATGAGTGTATGGACACGTACATTGACAAACTATTAAATCTGAATAATGCGAAAATCATAATCACTCGGCGGCTGATCTAAAATAATCAATACTTACCCCATTCAGGGGTCACAACTCCACCCTATATACGACCCGTCAACTCAATGTGGATCGCATCCACTTCCCCAGACAAATGTGGTTACTTCAACTAGTAAGAAGTTTGTCTATTACCGACGACGGTTCACAGTATGCTACAAAAAAAACAATTCAACGCCATTATAATCAAGCGTGTCACTTTCGTAACGCGATTTGTGCTCGCAAGCAATTTAAAAGCATCAAAATAATCTGACTCGTAGCTCACCCTGTCGGACAAGAGACTGCTGCCTCCTCTGTTCACTCGAATGGCATCTATCGCCACGGCAACCACTCTGTTGGCCAGTGCTGTCGGCCTTCTTGGCTAAACTCTTATAATCTGGTCAAATGAAACATAAACAAGGGACTCTCCCTGCCAGATCAACTGGTCATACAACCATCTTGGAATGGAGTCCACTGTATACAACTGATGGGGCGTGGACCTAATTGTCATTTCTATGCATAATACTTCCACATTTAAACTTACTCGTATCACTGTAGCGAGAACAAATTAATAGTGGAACGGGTGGATTAAAAAAGTGTCAACCTGAAAAAGATGGTGGGCGTAAGAACCTTTGTAAATTATTGGTCAACTGCCAAGTGGCTCACATATGCTTTACTAAACATCTCTTGTTCTTCTGACAGTGTTATTACAAAAAGGACATCACGTGTTAACGTGGTGCGCATTTACTTTAAATATTTCAAATTTAACCCTGTATGTGTTCATGACTATCTATGTTTTGAGCTCAAACACCATTGTCCCCACAATCATGTGATTTTACACTGCTAGACTTCATTGCCAATGGTAATTATATGGATCAAAGAACATTTGTAAATTAGATGTTAGGACAAAGAAGGAGTTGCCAACAGCCTCCATTTATGGTCCATATTCCAGACCTCGTTGTCTCCAGTCATGTGATGTACCACTGCTGGACTACATTGCTCCTGATATAGAAAAAATGCAAAAGATATTGGTTTATTTAAGTCTTGGAACATAGTGGGGGTTGCTAACTGCCTCCCCTTACGGTCCATATTTCAAACTGAACACTAGTAAATATTCCATCAACGATATTACATTATGACATGACAGTAGTATAACATGAGATATAATACAACACATTGCCTGATCTGTTATAACTCGATTCCTTGGATCATAAAAACAAAAAGACATCATCACAGCAGTATTCAAGCATGTAGTAAATAACATTGCATCAAAGATCTCGGTCAATGGTTTACCTCCATCGGCAAAAAAGCCTGTCACTGCATATTGAAGATTAATGAATGAGCTTTTTACAAAGCAACTCAGACTAGTCTTCATTCAAGTTCCTTTGTTCAGTGTCTAGTAGGTGACTCCACTACTTTTCTCTCTGCAAAAGTGACTGGTAATTACTGGTAATTACCATCTCTGTGGACGTTTAACCACTTCTAATATCTGGAATTTCAATTGTGCTATGGAATGATGGTCAAAGTCTTGCCAATGGTGATCTGGGGTTATTGCATCTTATGTTGGACTTGTGTCCAACTCTCTTTCACAGCTCTGTCTGTCCAATATATAATTTTCCACAGGGGCATTTTATTGTGTGAATAGCACCTGAAGTAAGGAAAGTTGCATAATCCCTGAATTTGATATTTCTGCCCGTTTGCGGATGCGAGATGCTCTTACCCTTTACAATGTTGCAGTGAGTACAACTGAGACAGTGGAATTGCCCCCTTTTTAGTTTTCAGGAACAACTTGGCATGCTCCAGTGTTTTTTGATGATTTTACTTATCTGGAAGCTTTGTCTCGAATTTGGAGATGAACAATAAGGGAACTTCTCTGGTTTTGTTCTTGGTCGTCAATAGCTGTTTAGATATTAAGCTCCATCTTGAGTTAGCTTCATCATGAACTTTCATCCGGTAACCTCTTTTTCTAAATTTGTCGCTCAATGTGGAACACTCCATGTTTAGTCTGATATTCTCTTTAGCCTAAGAATTTGGGTATAAGGTAAGCTCCTCCGCATGGCACTGGGATGAAAGCTCATGTAATGGAGCAGATTATTTGCATCAGTCGGCTTGTGGGAAACTTCAGTTGAGATGTTTAATCTGTAGGCATAATTAATTCATAATATGCACCATATTCAAGTAGTCATTTCCAGTCTTATCGTCTGTAGGTGATGGCAAATCTAAAGGGAGGCTGATTTTCCCAAAAGTGTTTTAATCTGATCTTACGCAAGAGTCTATGTAGTTAAATGTTTTCATCGAACAAGGAAGTATTGCAGGTGGGCACAAATGAGCCACGCTTTAAAATATCCAGTGGACCACTTGTCAGTACCTTACTATAGATATTAATCACTAGATTGTCACTGGTCACTTTCGTTTTGGTGGTTTCTTTCCCTCCTTATTTTTCTCTTAGGCCTAACAAAACATCAGACCCCCCCTGTAGTTAATGAAGTCTCAGTACGTGATGTCCCCGCCGACCCACTATCTGAACTATCCCTAGGAATATTGGTATTACTAGTAGGATGTTTGGTGTTGTCCGGTTGAATAGGTTCTCCTATGCTGCTCTTCCCTTATTCAGATTTCTATGATGGTAGAATTCCTGCCACGTATAAACTATCGTTCAGGTAATCAAAAGTATCACGTTTAAACTTCCTCCGCTTCCTCTGTCCTATATCAGATTTGTAGCTAGCTAATTTAGAATTCACCTCTTCTAGCAGCAGTGTAAGTTCCAGTTCAGATTTGAAGTCCAATAGTTGAGTTTTCAGAGCAGTGATGTCAGTATCAATAGTGATGAGGGACTTAGATAGTTCCTCTATCGTTAATGGGATCAAATCTAGTGAACATTAGTTCATAATTTGATCCCATTTAGTTATAAAGTCCTTACTTTCCCTGCAGAAGGTGGGTCTAAGATAAATTAAGTCGACGTAGGATCTTCAAGGATAAAACCTGCATACTTACCGTAATAGCATTTCTGATGATTGTATCTGCTTAGATTCACATGCGTGCATATAGTCTGACATCTAGTGGTAACTGCAGAGTATTGCCTCTTGTCTTTTGAGGATCGAAAGGGGACATCGACATGGGCGTGCCTGTAACACTACCCCTAACGTGATGTGTAGTGTACCCAAAATCCCTCACGCGTCGATGTCCCTCCGATTGTATTTTTATTCTGCCGTGAGGGAGCCTTATGACGATCGTGAGAGAGTACAGAAAGAGAAGTAGTAAGATGTCTGTTCCTTCCATCCAAGAGGAGAGGAAGGGTGGGCGCATGTGAATCTTAAACAGACACAATCATCAGAAATGGTATTACGGCAAGTAATGCATGTCTTCTGATGCTTGTGAATCTGCTTAGAATCACATGCTGTGCATAGACTGGCGAGCAGTACACTGCAGGAGTCCCCAGACGTTCTCCATCTTGTTCCCATGACTGAGGCCCAGGAACACAGGATCTGCAGAACTACAGCAGGAACAGAAGCCAACTGGACCCTTTTCTTCAGACCTAAGGTACTCTCTAACAAGGGGTACTTGCCTCTTCTGTGTAGCTTGCTTGCTCTCGCTGGAGAATTGCATTTGCTGCCCTTTGCAGAGTTGCTTGCAGCTTTGCTATTCACAAGCCTCCCAGCTTGTGAACCAACAGTGATTTCTTTTCTACAAACTCTCCTAATAACATTGTGCAAGACTTTTGTGCTATCTTCACGAAGGCCACAGCTCCCCTAGACGTTGTTCAATTGACATTGGCTGTCCTACTCCCTGCAGACTTATTACCGTCTTAATTTGTCTCTCCAAAAAGTCCTATATAAGTTACTTGTATAGCTGGGAAAGGGTGAACCTACACTTCATTGGGGGATTGTAAAGTACTTACCTATTCAGAGAACCTTTGTTTACTTCTCTAACCTTTTCCTTTTTCCACAATCTCAGTTGTGCATTTAAGTGTTAAAGTGATATATCAATGTCCATTGTGTAGGGTATCTACTTAATTGAAACTGAAGGAGTGTATTTTTGAAGTGTTTTTATTGTTGCATTTGCCCTTTCTAAAGGCTTATTTTAAAACGGACAAATGAATACATTATTTTAATAAGAAACCGTGTGTATGTTATTTGAACACCTGTCATTGTGAATCTGTTGCACCTCTACAGCTCACATTGACCCTTCTTGAGATGTCTAACTGCTCAGTCACACTAACAACTTGTGTAGTACAGATCTATACCAAAGGTTGGCTTTCCTTTTGCCAAGAGGACAAGGCTGGTGTCTCCCACAGGTTTACTACTTCCAATCTTTCCTAACAACGTTCAAGTGTTGGGAGTCCTAGAGTTTTGCACTGTGAGCTACTTCTACAGTTTTTTGTTTTTGACAATGTTTCTATTTGTCAAGAGCCTGTGTGCTCTCCATCTGCCGACAGCAGTGATCCATTTGTCGGTGAATATCAACGCCCCTCAAGGGCATGGATCGTCGAAGTTTCCAGAAGACCATCGGGCCTACTCTGCACTTCGGGCCATCATTGAGGAAGAAAGATCCCTGTTCAAGCTCTGCACCAGATCCATACTACGGAATCTGTGGAGGACAAATGCTTTCAGTGACTCATCTTCCGTACCACAAAGAGGGAGAGTGCGAGATATGCCTCGGCTTGTCCAAAAAACCAAGGAAGGAATGACACAGTGGACTGGCGGCGTGGCTCAACACAAAGGGCTCTGCTCCATGCAGGGTCATGCCTCACTCAGGACCGGCTGGTCCGAGGATCGGTCTACTTAGTCCTCTGAGGACCCCCCATCCAAGGTCGCTTAAGACCAGGCCAAGCACCGTGAGTCAGGTTCCATCGGGTCTCGCTGTGCAAGCTTGTCCCGCGATGGTCAGGGTGCGATCAACGTCACCATCCGCCAGCCAGCGATAGAGCTCCTCCTCAAAAAGGGAGTCGTCCAACCTGGCTAAACTGTGGGAGAAGCCCAGGACGGAGGATGTTTGACAAGATCGTGTGCAGTATCCTTTGGAAGACTACAGCAACCTGTAAATGTCCAGCTAAAAGAGCTGGGGGGGTCTCTGGTAGAAGGAAATTAGCACATTTCTGAGAATTCTCCCTTACAAAGGAAAAGGTGGCCGACCTGCTCAAGAAGGCCCAGGCAGCTCAGAAGACTTCTTCGACTATTGAGCTGGTGGTGGCAACTCTCTCGAAGGCGAAAGTGGCTTAACACCTACTGCGCCCGGGTTTCCCTGCCTCCGAGGCGGGAGGCCTCAGCGGGGGTAAGGCCTGTTGGCATGCTGGAGAAGAGGATGCCGTCTCTGAGCCAGACCTTGACCCCTCAGGGTGTTAGGGAGAATGCTCATTTCTGTGCTAATTCCCTTCAACCTTGGAGACCCCCAGCTCTTGTGCTGGACTTTAGGACTTTTTAAGTTTAACCCTTGAAGTGAGTGAGCCCTTTTTTTCTGTCTCCGATTTGGATTGTCTCATCTTATTTTGGAGTCTAACTCCATAGGCATCTACTTTTTGTATGGTGACACACAATGTGTCACAGAAATCCTTTAGATTTCTGATGAGGTTTAAATATCTTTTCTGGTGTGCACTACTGTTCCTCAGAATAGTAAAGTCAAATTGACTTTACATACTTTTTCTCTTTGTAGGTCCAGCACACACCATCTTGGTAGTTCTTATCTTACCTGCAAATGTAAAAAATGTTGTTCTCCTCACAACTATAAATGGCTGGTGTCAGTGGTTTAAGTTTCCTACCATTGTGCTATTCTACTGCAGGCTGAATCCTCAGTTGCAGTATAGCACCCATGGGTGACCATTTTGTCAAAATGGCTGTCTTCTTTTTTTGCCATTTTCTGTTTGAGGTCTTTCTTGAATTTTACTTTGTGCACCAAGCCTGGTTTGAGTACTTTGTTTTGCCTTCGGCAGGCTTCAGTACTGAAACCTGCCTCTGGCTCCAGTGTGAATGCAAGGGCAGGAAGTGAGGGAGGTTCCTGAAGCTCCCCTGTCCTTTTTCTCAAGGAATGCCTGAATGCACCCAGTCCTGATTGACTGGATGTCCTTGCTGGACAGCCACCCTGCTGTTTTAGTAACAGCTAGGCTGTGCATGAATGGGAGAATCCTGCTTAAAAGGTGAGTTTTTTGGGACTGAAGACAGTCGATCCCTGGGAAGAACAACCAGATGAAGAAACCGTGAACGAAGCTTGTTGCACCCTCTTGGACCTTTGAATTGCCTGGTGAAGCCCTGCTGCTGTATTCAAGCTCCTTTTTCTAATTGGTAAGAGAAGCTCCGGAAGGGACGGCCTCTTCCCTTGGGTTAGTGGCACCAACTAACTCCGAGCCAAACTCCACTGGACAAGCTTTCCTGACTGGCTGAACTTGTTTGCTGCTGCAGGAACTGAGTGCGAGGGGGCACGAGAAATCTAGTCTAGTGCAACGTCTGTGATCCGGCCAGAAGCTCCAGGAGTCTCCCCAGGACACTCCAGAAGCAGGACGGCCAGAGCTCGAGTCCCTGCTCCAGAGTGCAGGACTCAAGGAATGAAGGAAGCCCAAACGGTATCCAAGATCCGTGGTGGTGCTGTTTAACACACGCTGAAAACGCAAAGGTCCGCTGACCTGAAAAGAGCCCGTAGCTGCCGCCAACCTCCGAATTGCTGCAGCAGGAGTACTCAAGACTTCCTCCCACGACTGAGGCCCAGGAACCCAGGATCTGCATCGCTGCAACCAGACAGAAGCCAGCTGGACCACTCTTCTAACCAAAGTTACTGTCTTGAGTTGGGGTACTTATCTGTGACTTTAGCTTTGCTCTTCTCAGTTGAGACTTGCAGTAGCTACTTTGCTAGAGTTGATTTCGAGGGGATTGGGTCCTCTGACGTATTCCATATCTATGACAGTAATCAGCATAGCTGTGCTGCTCCGGAAAATCTTTCTGCGTCCTGTGTCGATTGCGTCGATACGCCGTTTTCGAGGACCTCCTCTAACGGCCGACGTCACCGGATGTTCTAAATAGGACGCACAATGCCCGTAGCCTCAGTTCGGTTTTTTCCGCGAACGTGTTTGCTTCGGAGATCTGGGTGCCTCGACTCTGGAGTTTGTTCTTTTGGTTCTTCGAACCTGTTTGTAAAGTATATCGGGATGTCTTCCTCTTCCTCCACCCCGCGTCAGGGCTTCAAGAAGTGTGGGTCTGTGGGTCCAAGATGTCGGTGACTGAATCGCACAACGCCTACCTCTGGTGCCTCGGGGAGGCGCACGACACGGATGATTGTCTTGACTGCCAGTCGCTTACATCCAAGGCCTTGCGGGAGCATAAGAAGCTGTCGGTCGGTGAGGTGTCCAAGCCCTGGAAGTCAAAGTCCACTGGGCTTTTGACAGACGATTCGAGGGGCGACTGTGTCGTCTTAAGTCTAGGCTGTCTCGGTCCCGGAGTGGGTCCCGCCACTCCTCTGCCTCTTCGAGGCACTCACGGAAGCGCCGTCATCGGTCACCTTCCCCGTCCCAGGACTCCGCCCGTCGGCGGGTTGCTTATCCCACCAAGAATGCGACTCTGGAGGAATGGGCTTCTTTCGGTAAGAAAATGTTGGCGATTCTTGAATCGCAGGGCACCGGTCCGTCCGCGCCTCTGAGTGGGGTCGGGCGTGACCGGACTAGAGACACCGCTCGCAAGCCTTCGGGCTCGGGTGGTCGGCACGATTCACGGGAAAGGTCTTGCTCGGACAAGGGAATCGTTCTAGTCATGCCCGTTCCAGGTCCCGGTCCTCGGCGCGCTCAATGTGTGTACCTGTGAAGTCTTTGAAGAAGATGTCGACGCGTGTGGCGCCGAGGTCCTCTGAGACTCTCGAGGCTTCGCCTCCGAGGAAGCAGTCGACGCCATCGGTGCCCAGGTTGTCGAAGGACACGCTCGGGGCTCCGCCCTCGAGGCCTGTGTCAAAGCCATTGATGCTGTCGGCGCTGCGCTCGACGTTGATTCACTCAACGCCCTTTGGAACCCCCTAGAAAGGCTCTGGCCAAGGCCAAACATGTCTTTGTCCCCCATTCTGTGCCCACTTTCCACCATCTGGATTCTATTTCTGGGGTGGATGAGGGTTCTGAAGATGGGATGGTTCCTGATACGGTACCAGACGAGATTATCTTGGGACATAGCCAGATTGAGGACCTGCGTCTATTGCTGCACGACGCCAGTAGTGGTCTGGACACCTCTCCGGAGGTGGAGTTCTGTAGGCCTGAGCCTGGATCCCATGCCGAGTCCTCGTACTGGCGCCTTATGTTGAGGGTCACCGAGTACTTGGGGTGGTCTGCTCCACCATGGGAGTTTCTGCTGGATGACCTGACAGATATCCTCGACCAAGGTCCACCAGCTGACCCGGTACTGCTGTTCCATATGGCTCTACAAAGGAGGGTGGCGGCAGCTTGGACTGCTCCAGTTTCCTGGCAGTGGGCAAGTCTTTGCCGCGAAAATACCGCCCAGCCAGTAGCGACCCCTGCTACTTGACCATTTTAGATTGCGTCAGCCGGTCCATGGCGGCGAGCACCGTAATACGCAGGTTTGCGTGTTTGCGGAAGTCGGGGTTTGCTCCTGATGTGCAAGCCTGGCTCCTCAACATGCCTTTTGATGGTGTACATCTTTTTGGCAACAAGGCTGACGAGTGCCTTGAGAGGTTGCAGACATCAAAAGCTGCAGCAAAGTCGTTGAGCGCTGCAGTTTGCCAACCTCCCCTTTTCGTCCTAGGGGACAGCAATGGACGGGAGGTTCCTTTCGTTATTACTCATCCTTTAGTAAAGCGAGAGGAGCTGCTAGTCAAAGGGGCCACCATAGGAGTGCCAGAGGTGGAAAACAAGGTACTGGAGGTGCCAAGGCCGCTCGGGCAGTTATCTCTTTGCCCTCAGGCAACGCCGCAGCCGCTCAGTCAGGAGGCCATGTCCCATGGTTCGCCGGTTGGGGCAAGGCTGGCGCAGCATCTGGTAGAATAACGGGTCATTATTTCAGATGTGTGGGTTCTGGAGATCATAGCCCATGGCTACTGTCTTCCTTTCCGGCAGAGGCCTCATGACAATCCACCAGGGAACCTCTTTGAAGTGTCCGGATCCGCTCCTTGTGCAGGAAATTCAATCCCTGCTGGAGAAAGGCGCCATAGAACTGGTGCCTGTAGCGGAGAGGAACAAGGGATGGTATTCCCCTTATTTTTTGATTTCAAAGAAAGACGGGGGATTGAGACCCATCATGGACTTGCGCGGTTTGGACAAGCTCAAGATGGTTACTTTCTCAAGTCCTCCAACTTCAGGACTGGTTGGTGTCTCTAGACCTCAAGGACGCTTATTTTCATGTGCCAATCCATCCCAAGCGCAAGAAGTTCCTGAGGTTCTTTGTTGGTGACTTGCACTTTCAGTTTCGGGTCATGCCGTTCGGATTGACCTCCGCCCCTAGGGTCTTCACCAAGCTCGTGGTGGTAGTTGTGGCAGTGTATCTCAGGAAAGGGGGATTCACGTCTACCCCTACCTGGACGATTGGTTGATCAGGGCGCGCTCTCCCGAGCAAGTCTTGGATCATCTGTCAGTCACCTGCCACTCCCTTCAAAGGCTGGACTTCTCCCTCAATTTAAAGAAGTCCCATTTGATGCCAACACAGCGGCTCCAGTACATCGGAGCAGTGCTCGGCACGTCCCTGGGGCAGTGCTTTCCTCCCCAGGCGAAAGCTCATCACATTCAGCAGATGCACAAGTCAACATATCCAGAGTCTCCCAGCGTTCGAGTTCTTGAGGTTGCTCGGCCTCATGCATTCTTCTGGTGCCAGAGGCCAGATTGCGGATGAGATCTTTGCAAAGGGCTCTCAAACTCCAGTGGTCCCACATTCCTCCGGCAGGATGTCGGACCCCGTTCAGGTGCCGCCCTCGGTTGCCCGGGACCTTCTGTGGTGGGCCGTTGAAGGCAATCTTTGGCTACCCTGGCCAGAGGTGACGAGCGTGACACTCATACCTCACGGGATGGGGAGCTCATGCCAACGAGTTGACGACAGACGTTGGTCTCCGACAGAGTCCAGACTCCATATCATTCTTTTGGAGCTGAGGGCCATCGGGCTTGCCCTGAAGGCTTTTCTGCCGACTGTGGGAGGAAAGAATGTCCTGATCCTGACGGACAACACGGTGACTATGCACTAACTCAACAAAAAGGTGGGGTGGGGTGCAGGGTCACTTCCTCTGTGCAGGGAGGCGATGCAGCTCTGGTTCTGGGCAATCCAGCAGGAGATTTCGGTCTCGGCAGTTCATCTGGCCGGAGACAAACGAGACGGATGCTCTGAGCAGGCAGAGCACCATCTCTCAAGTGGGAGTTGGCTCAGGAGATTCTCCTGGAGATCTTCGCCCTTTGGGGGACCCCTGAAGTGGATCGCTTCACCTCCAGTGTCAACCGGAAGTGTGAAAGATTCTGCTTGCGTTAATTTCCTCCAAGAGGAGGCCTAGGAGACGCGTTCGTGGTGGAGTGGTCGTTCCCACTGCTGTAGGCGTTTCCTCCAGTCACTGTCATCCCGCAAGTGCTGCGGAGGTCACAGGGTTTCGGTTCCCGGATGATCCTCATTGCTCCGGCATGGGCCAGGAGGACGTGGTACCTCGACCTTCGCGACTTGTCCATCAGCCCTCCTCGCCGTTTTCCCTACCGAGACGATCTGCTCTCACAGGAGGGGGATCAGGTTCTCCATCCAGAGGTCAGATCCCTCAACCTTCACGCTTGGCTTCTGAAAGGTTGAGGTATAAGGATTGGGACCTCCCTGAAGAAGTGATGGAGGTGTTGCTTTTGGCCAGACTGCCGGCAACAAAGTCCCTGTACCATTGCCGTTGGACAAAGTTCTGTGACTGGTGCAGGGTTAAGAATGTGGATCCTTTTTCATGTGACATTGCTGTGGTTCTGTGTTTTTTGCTTTATTTGGCCCACAAGGGCCTGCAAGTGGGTACCGTTAAAGGTTACCTGGCGGCGCTGTCTATATTTAAGCGCTAGTCTGAGGAGTGTTCTTATTTTAAAATCCCTTTAATTTCTCAGTTTCTGAAAGGGCTCATTAATGTGTTCCCTCCGTCACCGTTCCTGGTGTCCGGTTGGGATCTGAACTTTGTTCTCAAGTTTCTAATGGGTGCTCCCGTTGAGCCTTTGTATTCTTGTCCTTTGAGACTGTTAACCCTTAAAACTGTATTTTAGTTGCGGTCACTTCTGCTCGCAGAGTGAGTTACAGGCACTTTCAGTTAAGCCACCCTTCACTGTTTCATAAGGACAGGGTTGTCCTTAGAGTGCGTCCTTCCTTTCTTCCGAAGGTGGTGTCGGAATTTAGGCCAGAAGGTTATTCTTCCGGCATTTTATCCTCCTCCGCATCCTGGTAAGGAAGAGGAGAGGCTCCATAGGCTGGATTCTAGGAGAGCTTTAAGCTTTTATATTTCACGCATGTCCCAGGTCAGAGTGGACGATCAACTCTTTATTGGTTACGTTGGAAGGTGTTTGGGACAATCTTTTACTAAGCAGACTTTGTCTCGATGGATTGTCCTGGCAATTTCTGAATGTTACTGCTTTGCAGGCAAGGACCCTCCGGTAGGCTTGCAGGCCCATTCTACCAGGGGGATGGCTGCCTCTACTGCCCTGCAGAGGGGTCTTCCTATTCGTAACATCTGTGATGCAGCCACCTGGGCTTCTGTCCATACTTTTGTACGTCGCTACTCCCTCGATTCTATCCGTGGGCAGGATCTGGCCTTTGGCAAGGCAGTCCTTTACTCAGCAATTTGATTGGGCATTCTAAATTTCTATTTTCTAAATTATTTTCCCACCTCCTTAGGTTGGTACTGCTTTGGGAGTCTGTCATAGATATGGAATACGTCAGAGGACCCAATCCCCTCGAAGAACAAGTTACTCTTACCTGGTAACGTTCTTTCGATGGGATGGTCAGAAGATGTATTCCATATCGTTCCCTCCCTGCCTACCCCGCTACAGAATTTCTTACGCGATTGCAGCTTACGTTTCCGCAAGGCTTTCTGTGGTCATACTGGCAGTAGTTTGTTGCCACACGTTCTGGGAAAAAACTACAACTGAGGCTATGGCGTTGTGCGTCCTACTTATAACATCCGGTGCCGTCGGAGGAGGTCCTCGAAGACTGTGTATAGACGTCATTGACGCAGACGCCGAAATATTTTCTGAAGCAGCACAGCTGTGGTAATTACTGTCTTAGATATGGAATACGTTGTCGGCCCTTCCCATCGAAAGAACGTTACCAGGTAAGAGTAACTTGTTCTTCAGCCCTACAGTGATTTTTCTTCAATAAACTCTACTTTGTGCAAGACTTTGCTATCTAAGAAGTGCCTCAGCTCCATAGACTGCGCTCCAATTGACTTTGGCTGTCCTTGCTCCCTGCAGACTCTTCTAGTCCGTTTGACTTTGATATTTGCTATCCACCATAGGTGATAACTTTGTTTTTAACTATTATTGCTGGGAAAGACATTTTTCCCACTCTCGTATTTTTCTTTGATTTGAACACTTTCTTTTGGTTTTGGAGTCTGACGAACTCCATAGGCATTATCTTTTCACCTTAAGACGCAGCACCTTCAGTGCAGTGGCACAGGGAAGTCTTTCAGATTTCACAAAGGTTTAAATGCCATCTCTTAATTAAACTGTTTCCAAGAGCAGTAAAGTGAAATTGACTTTACCTTTTTGTAACTTTGTAGACCCAGCACACCAGCATCTTCCATAGTGCTGGAGGTGTTACTTAGCATCCCCTTTTGTCTACTTTCTCATGTAACATTTTTGTTACCCTTTCTACAATTAATGGCTTGTGGCAGTGGTTTACTTTTTTCTACCATTGTGGGTTTCTACCTCGGGCTGCAATTGCAACAAAGCACCCATGGGTGCCCATTTTGTCAATGCCCCGATCTTCTTTTTTCACTTGTTGTGAAGGTCCTACTTGAGATTTACTCTGCGCACCAGACCAGGTTTAGTCCTTTGTTCGTTTAGTCTTTGGCAGCATTCAATGGTGAAGCCCCCCTCTGGCGCCAGCATGTCTGGCAGGGCAGGAAGCAAGGGAGGTGCCTGAAACCCTGTGCTTGGTCTCCTTGGTTACAGTGAATGCACCCAAAGATGATTGACTGGCTGTCCTTGGAGGACAGCCACCCTGCTGTTTGTGACCGCTCTGCTGCAAATGAATGGGCGAAACCTGCATAAAAGGTGAGGTCTTTTAGACGCAAGGCAGTCTACCACTGGACAAAGGAATCCAAAGAACTACTCAGAAGAGACGCTTGCTGCATCTCCTGGACTTTTGGTGTGCCCGGGGAAGCCCTGCTGCAGTGCTGAAGCTCAGAATTTGCCTCCACTAGAGAAGCCCTGAAAAGGAAGACTTCTTCACTTGGGTTGGTTGGACCAATCGACCCCAAGACTAACTCATCTGGAAATACTTTTGGAGATGGCTGTACTTCCATTGCTCCTGCAGGAACAGAGTCGAGGGAGAACACCAGAATCGAGTACCTTGTTTCTAAGTCGGACCCGAGCTTGAGGAAAATCCTAACACTCCCTGAAAGCAGGACTAACCAAGCCTGAGCAACTTCAAGAGTGCTGGACCCCAGAAGCAAGGAAAGCCCACAAAGTATCTAAGAACTGCAGTGGTGCCGTTCGGAAGCAGCTGAAACCACAAAGTGCTGATGATTTGAATTTTGCCCATTTCTCCATTGCTGCCACCGACCTTTTTGAATTGTAGTGCAGGAGTCCCAGACGGCCTCTCTCTTGTCCCCACAACTGAGGCACAGGAACATGATCTGCCATACTACAACATGAACAGAAGCCAGTTGGAACCAATTTCTTCAGACGCAATGTACTGTCAACTAAGGGGTACTTACCACCTGCTGGTAACTTGCTTGCTCTCAGTTGAGACCTGCATTTGTTGCCTGTTGCAGAGTTGCTTGCAGCTTTTCCCATCACAATCCTCCCAGCTTGTGACCCAGCAGTGATTTCATTTTCTACAAATCCCTCAAACACTGTGGAATACTTTTTACTTACCCTCAAGAAGTGCCTCGGCTCCCCTAAACTTTGCTCAAGTGACATTGGTTGTGCTGGCTTCCTGAAGACTCTTCTAACCTCTCACTTTGTGTTTTGATCTGCTAACCATCGTTTCCTTCCCTAACCTTTTCCTTTTGACACCAAACTCAGTATTGCTCTAAATGTATGAGTGATACTTCAATGTCCAGTGTCCTAGTTATTGAAGTCGCCTCTGGGTGTAGGAAGTGTGTGCACCATCCCAAATGGGTATCTACTGATGTATTGAAACTGTGCAATTTAAAATATATTTAAGTGTTACATATTTGCTCCATTCTAAAGAAGGCTTACTTACTGACTGACTGTTAAATTAATATATAATTATTTAATCAAACCCTCAGTGTAAGTGTTATTTGGATACTTGTCATTGTGAAACTCTGTTGCAACCCTACAGCCCACATGGATTTCTCTTGAGTTAAGCCTGGCTGCTCAGTCACTGTACCAACTTGTGTAGTACATGCTTATACCAAAGGTTGGGTTAACTATTGCCAAGAGGACAAGGCTGGTGCAGTCTCCCGCAGGGTACTATACAATATTGCCTAACGCTAGTGGTTACTTCAGGGTGTAGGAAGTATGTAAGAAGCACTGATGTATACAATAAGCACAGAGCGATGGGACACCTACAAAGAACAGTATAACATGTGCATGCAAGTTTGGGGCACTGAGTCCCAGTCTGCTCCAGTCTTGCCTGTTTTCTTTGGTGAGGAGCTGCAGCTACGTGTGGAGAAATTTGGTGCTGTTGCTTTAACAGAACTCCATAAACAGAACTAGAGTGCAGCGCGGAATCTGCTCCAGTCTGCTGCGGCCGAAGCAGGATCATGTCCGACCCTCCCAATTCTGGCCCTGTGACCCGGCACAAGACGCTACAATGTCGCATGGTCAACCCTTGGAGGGTTGCGAAACCCTTAGGAGTTGGTCACATAACGTAAGCAAACCACTGATAACATTGGCACCCCACAAGTCAGACAACATTGTAACAATAACTCCTCTTGGATCCCTGTTGGCAAGTGCTGGGACTAGGAGCACGTACCTGAACGCGATATAACGATTCACGAGTCTCCTGCTCTGTCTTCGACTAACCTGAATGCTCTGACCCTAACTGATCTTGAACCACTCCCTTACTTGAATGCTGGTGACCTAGAAATTCCGGTCAGCGCTGAAGCTTCGGATGTCTATTTTTCTCCCTTTGATATTACAGATGCAGAATTAATGGGTGTCCCGAACACTGATGTCGCAAGTCTTCCTGTACAGGTTAAATTTTAGTCATTTTGCCAGTAGTGCGTTGCCGATGACTGAGCAAAATGGCTCACAAAGTCCAGTTGGTGCTCTAATTTCAGACTTCACAAATGACTAACAGCAGTGCACACACAAGTATGTGTCATACACCGAATGCTTCGCGTTTGGTCAATTTGGAAACTGTTGATTCAGTTGGAATCATTGACAGAGCTGACCAGGCGGTCTGTGTCGATCTCCAAACCAAACTCAGTTCAAGCGGAACACGTGGACCTTGTGTCTCCCGATCCTAAAACTACAAAAAGTTGAAACCTAAACATGGATTGATTGACAAATTAATTTCGTGTTGACCCTGCTGTGTCTGACGCAACCAACATTCGGGGTCCAGTAATCCTGCTTGAAGGACCCACTGTGCCTAATCATGCAGTTTGTCACTTCAAAACATAAGTGCTCGGACCTCAGTGGCTACCAAAAATGTTTTGACTGACTCCCCATTTAAACGACTTGAAGTACTGAAAGTAAATGCCAGCATCCCATGCCTGAGCAGTACCAAAGAGGTACCTAACAGATCTGGTTCAAACAACTGCATGGCCTAACTTCATTGGCTCGAGACCAGAGTGATGAATTCATAAATACTTCACCTGCTGGGCATGATCAGATTCCTGACCCTGGGTCTCCGTCCACCCTTTCTGCAGCAGCATCAACTCAGATTCATAACGTTTTGGCGGCCTCATCACTTGCAATGATCCCTTTTGTAAAACTATATGAATCACTAAAGGAGGCCATACGTGATCAGGGCGCAATGCTGCAAAATCTGACTAAGAAAATGGACCAAATTTAAATCTTTAACGTCGCCTTGCAAAATAAAAAAAAGCAAAGCGGATCTGACTGCACATTGGCAGCAGCGGCTGTGCGACCGGGCAGCTTGCCACCATTGTCAAAATGACAATTTAACTGAAGGGCTGCTCGAAGCCATCAAATGAATGCAATACAATGCCAGAGTTTTGTCCAATGAAAATGCATGTAATCGCCAGGATAAAGTGCTGACAGATGACCCTAATGTGCCCACTGGCCCGCCGTCTTCCAGTAAAAATCATAAAATACTTTCAGAAGCTGTTCAATCTTAACTTGCGTGACACAGCCTCTACGACAACATCACAACCTAGCAAACATAATTGCATCTCATAGAAATCAGTAAGCCTGTTTAGGCTGCAACGTGTGATCTAAGCGAAGCTCCAGGAAATCCTGAATACACTTTACCGCACCTGGCTGCCTTGCTTTTGGCATAGTACCTGGTCGTGTTACGCCTGATACACACAACTGTTATCAGGCTCCCAATGCACACCTTGTTGATCCATTTACTTAATTTGGCATTTTCTCTGGAGCTGCAAAATCAGTTCAGAGTGCTGGGAAAATGACCTCAAAGACATCCATCAAAGAAACTGTGGCTAAAGAGACCATAATGCCAAAAATGACGAATAAAAGAAACAAGAAGCCTGGTCGCTCCAACGCAAAGAAATTTATCAGGAACTTGTCATCTCTGCCTACAACTAGCCCGTTCAATCGCCCCACCAAAGTGAAAGCTCTGAATGCAATTACGGCTACCAACAATGCATCAGCTTTGAATATTGTGAAGGAAAAAGGCTAAAACAGCCAACAAGCACAGATGAGTAGTTTCTGAAGAGGAATCGGCCCTCTCTCCACCTTCCTCCTCTGCGATTACCCTGTGTGACCTGTCAACGTATTCCCACCAGGACTATTCAAGCAAAAGCCTAGTAGCCACAGATGATACTCTTCCACAAATTCCATAAAGTTTCCGTTAAGCAATGCGGTGAATCGCCCTCAACAGTCCAGTATAGTCAAAGCCACTAGCAGCAACGACAAAGCAGACGTCAGAGCAACATCTTTCTCAAGCAAATCAAAGCTAAATCCAAAACTTACATCAAATCAATGGAATCAACGGTTCCACTACATCACAAGGGTACAGTCGGCCAGAAGATCTGATCATTCATCTCAAATCTGGAAACTAAGGCTTCAAAACATTCAGGTCGACGATATTGAAGTCAACTTAAATTGCACAAATGTAATGAGGCTATTTAAATTTGTTCCCTTATTGCGTACCGTTCACTCTGATCGTGGAGTACGCAACGGAAAAAACTTCTGATCAAGTCCTACTACATATTGGGTCTGCTGTAGTACGCAACACGATTTTGACGGCAACAGACAAGACTTTTTTTTTTTGGGTTCGACATTATGCTTTAACCGGATTCTGAGAATCATCGACCTCGAACACACAATCCAAAACCAGTGGAAGGCCCTACTATCGAAAGTGCATCATCTTTGAGGAAAGCAATGTGTACTTCCCATCTCAAGCATCAAAAAGGTTCCCAGCACGCTATCAAGCATCACATCAAGGAATGGGCTGTTGAGACGATTTCAACCACAATATCCATGACCGGAACTGCATGAACGACGTGTGTAATTCTATCTTCGAACACATGCGGTTTTTTGCATTTATTCAATGACTTTGGTGCCTCAATGGATAAGGTATTTGTCATCTGCCTACAAGAAATGTGGTTGTGCGAGGCCCCCACGAGGGACAGATTTACAACTTTTATTAACCCAGCCGAAAATAAATCTTAACAGTCATCCATACTCGGGCCTACTAACAATGATAAAAATATCTCAATGGTGGTCAGCGATGGAATCGGTTAATCCGAATCCTTTTGTACAAGGCACAATTATTCATACCAAGGACAAGGCCAAGAATACACAGATATTTATTGATCATTAAGGGGTACTGGAACCCTGCGACGATCAGCACCAAGAACTTTGTCAATTAAGTCATACAGTAGATCATGCAATGATGGCTTACAACAATCTTTCAATCATATGCTGCGGTGACTTGAATTGCTCCTGGTTCGAACCAGATACCGCCTTTGGAAATTATAGGCGTATTCCAGACAACGCTGTTGTGGCTAGAGGAAAGATCTGGTCTTCTGCATGACGACCAGGAACTGCATGATAAACGGTAATGTGAAAGGGGACTTGCCTCCGAAATCAACCTCACACCATGCAGATAGTCAGAGCTTACTTGATTATATCTGGGCCTCACAGAACATGGTCGAAAAAATAGTTCATCTGCTAGTTCTTCCTATGAAGAAAAGTGACCAAAATCTTTTGTGTTTGTGCTGTTTAATTGAATGGGCACCATTTCCTCACAGATGACATGGGTCCGTTTCCATAAAAGCTGGCGGCAATCGGCTCTGAATTAATGGGTCACAAATTCAATATCTGAGCACGCAGTTTGTAAAACTAGACCATACGCAGGACAGACTACGAGCCCCTGCTAACTGACTTTATCATCCCTCTTGGCACTTCACGAACAGTGCATGTTCATTAGCATTTGTATAGCAACGTTATCCAAGCTGCAGTGAAAATATTAAAGGACTTGCGACACTTGAAGAGATCTGACAAAAGAAGCAGCGACGGAGGCTGTTAAATGCAGAAGAAAACAGTATTGTCACTGGGCAAGATCACATGCCATAATCGACCAAAATCGAGCTGAACTAATGATGGCATTACTAGTGACAAACACAAGTGATATTTGGCATATTTTGAATGCTGGTCATAAAAACTGCTCTTCCATCATAACGAACTTGCAGGCGCCACTTGGGGAAAGGCATTTCACCATAGTGTACATGAAACCTCAAATAGAACCAGTTGTAATGACCTCGTCTCATGGTGCCCCATGGGCAGTGAAAACGGGGCTCCTGGATATCAAAACGGCCATTTGAGGGTTGGAAAACTCGCGTGCAGCTGGCCCAAATTAAATCGCGAATGGAATGATGAAAAAACATGCGACACTCTGGGTCATCTTTATTGAAAAGCTGTTTACCCAAATAGAATTGATCCCACAAACTATCGCCCACCTTGACACCATTGGCAAGATATTTGGTTCACTTCTCCGACAAAAGCTGGCTCTTTCGGCGCAATCTTCAAAGATCCTGGATGTTCTGCAAACTGGCTTCACCCAGGGAGTCGGAGTTGAGGTAAACTTGTTGATCTTGAATATTCTGAAGCTAGAAGCAATGAAAGTAAATGAGAATCTTGCCTTTATTGACATGAAACAGGCTTTCGGCAGCCTACAACGTGGAAAGTTATGGTAGAAACTACTCGTCTGGAAGTGTCCTATCGACTTATTAGAACCAGTTATAGCCCTCCAGTCAAAAATGTCTATACGTGTAGGACTAAACAAGGGCGACCTTTCTGACTCAAACACTGAGAAAGGTATAAAACAAGGTTGCTCTCTTGCTGCTCTCTTTTAAAATGTCTTTGTCAGATTTGCTATTATATCTCGACCAAGTTCATTGCTTCTCACCGAAGATTAATAAAGTTCTGGTGAAATACATAATTTATGCAGATTATCTAGTCTTGATGGATCACACCCAGATCGGATTACAGCGCTTACTAACCCAATTGCATGTGTATTTGGCTGTCGATGACCTTGAGATAAATATAACAAAAACAAAAATCTTGACAATTGGAGGGCCAGGCAACAAGAAAGACTAATCATTCAGGTGGTCGATTGCCAGTGAAACCCTGAGTGTTGTCGCTTCGATAAGGTACCTAGGCATCCGGTTTAACAACTCAATCTGCGAACATCCGTTGATTCTTGACTTACAAAACTGGATGAAGTTCCCTTGCAAGGTGCCAAGATATATAAAGATCATGTCAAATTCACCACAGCACCTGTACTGACCTGTTTGCAAAAGGTTATTCCATCGATTGCATTTGGTGCATAGGCTGGCTGGAACATTGAAGCTCATACTTGGCAGACGCTGGAAGGGTGCTTTTGGCGCCGAGTGCTGAACCTGCAACAGTATATTTCCATGATCGCTCTAAGACATGAACGATCGCTCAACTCTTTGTATACCAGGGTCTTGTGGAAATCGTTTGCAGCACTACGGAAAATGTTCTTGCGTCTGTCAATTCCGGCATACCGGATCTTTGTAGACAGAAATGACGGCTCCCAACCTGGCCTTCTACAATTATGAACTAGCCGGCTACACAATTTTGTCTGCTGCTGACCTCAAGATAATTGACTTGCTACATCGTCCACAAATCGCAAAGAAAAAATTAGAGACCTGGTGCTGGATAGTCAACCTAGAACAACGTGCAAATCTTCATTCTGCGTTTGTATCTGGGTGCAGCTGTAAACAAATTAAACGCCCAACCAAGATATCTGCTCCACTGTCCATCACGCCACCATCGCAATCCATTCCTAAGATTCAAAATTAACGCTTTGAAAACGATAAACCTGTGGCGCAGACGTGACAAAGTTGTGAAAGACAATCTTTGTCGCTTTTGTGGGCAAAGGATTGATTCATTCAAGCACTTAATAACTAGGTGTGAAGGCACCCGAAATCAACGCACTTTACATCTTGGGAAATTTGTTGCTCCATTAAATGATCTGGACGCTTGGTGGCTAAAAGTAATCTCGGGAAACAACATAACTTTCTTGTGCAGTAGTCTACTATATGGACAACATTCTGGCGAATGAACTCTCATGAACTGATTTAGACCGTTAAATATGTGAAACTTATCTTCACTATGAATGTTGAGTTGCGGGAAAAATTGTCATTGTCAGGGGTCGAAGACTCCATCTTTGGTTGCTGTAACCGACTTAAACAGTTAATTGGTTGAATGTGTGAAATAAAAGTTTAATTCTCATGTCTTAAATTAAAGTTGTTCAATAAATAAAATTAAAATAAAAAAAGCATCTTTAAAGAGTATCTACTAGCTTTGTTGATTCTGGAAAAGTATTTTAAACTTTGTTACATATTTTGCCCTTTTTAAAGAATGCTTATTTACAAACTACTGTTACATAAATAATTATAACAAAACCTTGAGTGTAAGTGTTACTTGGCTATTTGTATTTGTGTATTTCATTGCTACAGCTCTACAGCTCACATTTACCCCTCTTGAGTTGAGCCTGGCTGCTCAGTCACACTACCATCTTGTGTAGTACAGGCCTATACCAAAAGGTGGGTTACCTAATAGCAAGAGGACAAGGGTTGTGTAGTCTCCCACAGGGTTACTACATCGATTGTTGCCTAACAGGGTGCTAAAAGGAGGGGAGGGGCAGGGGGGGTGAAGAGTAAGTCCCAGGCCAGCCACAGGCCCTGCCCCAGTCATCCATGGACGAGGAGGACCTGGAGTCCCTGCACATGGGACCTAGAGTTTGGACCACGCCTGCACAGCTGAGAGATGTATCCCTGGACATCCCATCGACCCTAGACACATTTGTGTCAGAAATCCATAAAAGGATGCCACAGGCCCCAGTCTCTGCAGCCCCCAATCAGCCGCCGGATAAGTAGAAGCGCCATCCGACGCCCCTGTATCAATCTCCACATCTGTGTCAGATTGCCCCCCCACCAAACAGATGAGGTGGGGTTTTCATTCCATGGTTACCAAGCTTCCAAACCTTTCCAGCTTGCGCCCAAGAAAACCAAGAAGGCTTTCCTGTACCGGAGGCGCAAGGCCAAGAGGAAGACCATCATGGAAGTGCCCCTCCTGGACAACGTGTGGGAGGAGGGCCTTGCCCTCTTGAAATATCCTTGCATGGCCCCGGCCAAGTGGGATATGCTAGAGGAGAAGTACTTTGTGCTGGAGTCCGCATCCTAGTGTCTACAGTCTCAACTGTCGCTGGACTCTGTTTTCGGCACCTGCGAAGAAGGGATCTTCCAACCCTTCCTCGTCTTCAGTCCCTCCGGACAGCGAGGAGAAGAAATTGGATGCTGTGGTGAGGACGTTTATTTACACAGTGCCTTCAACGACCAATGCGGCCAGCGCACTGGCGGTCCTTACCAGGTACGACAGGGAACTGTGGTACAAGCTGGGACTGATTCTGGAGTTTTTTCCCCGACTACAAAAGGATGTAGGCGATTGCCACACTTTTCCAGGACTGAGTAGTTGCTTCAGACAATGCCATCACATTGGCGCTGGACATCTGTGACACAGGGCTCTGGCAGATTGGGAACAGTGTCTGCCTCGGTCGTCAAAGCTTGCTGAAGGCCACACATTTTCCACCAGGAGTTCCAGGCGAGGGTACTGGACATGCCCTTCGACAGTGATGACCTCTTTGAGGCGATCTTCCAACAAGTCCTTGCTGGCCATCAAGGCAGATGCGGAGACTGCCCGTGCCCGGGGCACTCTAAAGCAAAACTGCTCTTCCTTCTGTGCCTCCAGAGGGAAAGTCTTGCCGGTCGACTAAAGGTTTCTCTTCATACCGCCAGCCCTGTAGGTTCACAACCCACGAGGCCTACAAGAGGGTGTTCCAAAGACTACGGTGGAGGTGGTCGGTGCTGTTGTCGCCCTCAAGGTGGGACTCAAACCCCGAAGCAGGACTGAGCTGGCCAAGACATCTGGGCCCCCATCCATGCACCCTTGTGGCAGGCCGGCTGAAGGGATTCGTCAGCGAGTGGGAGAAGATCTCCCCTTAAAGATGGGTGCTGATTGTCTCACCCACAGACATAGCCTGGAGTTTCAGCACAGGTGTCCATGGATCCCTACAGTGGCCCGGCAGGAGCAGCACATCCCTCAACTCTTTGGAAGATGTACGGTCTATGCTACGAAACGAGGCGATGGAGCTGGTTCCACGACTCTGGGTCTCATGAAAACCGGGGACTGGCGGCCCATTCTCGACCTGTGGTATCAACAAGTACCAGAAGTCCCAGAAATTCAGGATGGTCATGTTGCAGCACGTGCTCGGCCAACTGTAGGCACGAGACTACTTGACGTCGCTAGACCTGGAGGACGCCTACTTCCATGTTACCATTCACAAGAAGCATCTAAAGTTCCTTTGCTTTGTAGTGCAGGGCCGACACTACCAGTCAAGGCCCTCTCTTTCGGCCTGAAGTCTGCCCCCAGGGTGGTCATGAAGTGCCTGGCTCAGGTGGCACCCCATCTGCGTTTACGGGGAATTCACGAGAGTTGGCAGTCGGGCACACGTAAACGACATCGCAGAACGTGTTCCTGTCTGCCCTCGGAGAAGAAGGTAGTGGCCATTCTCGGCAATGTGCAACGTCTGTTGTCACTGAAGACCGCCACTGTGCGGACCATCAAGTCGCTCCTCAGCATGATGCCGTATTGCAGCTACCTTATCCGGCTCGGCGGGTTATGGATGCAACCTCTTCAGGTTTTCCTGGACGCCACTGGCCTCAGGTGTCCGGAAGCTTTGCAGACATGATCCGGCTCGACGGGTAGTTCGGTGGGGTGATATGGTCTTGGGGTGTTCATTCCAACATCGCCCGGGGCACAGGGTTCCAAAGCACTGCCCCCAACCCCGGTACCAGGAGACAGTCGCCACAGATTCTTCCTTGGAAGGCTGCGTAGCCGACACCGGTCGTCTGCACGCCACAGGCCTGTTGAAGGGACGCAGGAGAAGGATCTCCACATCAATATCTGGAGCTGGGGGCAGTGTTCTGGGATCTCAAGGCATTCATTCCGTCTCTGAAGGGCAAGGTGGTGAGGATCTTCACACACACCACCACGACAATGCTCTACATCAGGAAGTAGGGGGGCACTGAATCCCCAGCGTTCTGCAAAGAGGCGCAGGACTTGTGGCACTGGGCTGTCGGACAAGAGATGTTCCTCATCCTCTTTCACTTGGCATGATTCAGGTACACCATCACCGACTCCCTCAATTCTGAGGTGTGTTCCTGCCGCAAGTGGGAACTGGACCAGGAGTACTGCATCTTCATCAGGTGGGGCAGAACCCAGATCGATCTGTTTGCAACAGTGACTAACTCCAAATGCCAGATTCGCCAGAAGGTTTCACCAGCCGAGGAGCACGAGGGACATGTTTTACTTCACGTGGGACGGCCTGTTCCTGTACGTGTTCCTGTCGTTGCCTCTCCTGCTGCGAGTCATCAGTCAACAGGTGCTGATGCAGGATGATCCTCGTCGGCCCGGCATTTTCGTGGCAGATTTGGTACCTGGACCTTCTCAGCCTCTTGACGTCGCCTCCAGTGAAGCTGCCAGTGGTCGCAGATCTGCTTGCTGGAGAAGGCACAATCCTGCATCATGACCCAGGATCGCTGAACCTGAAGGCCTGTCTCCTGCAGCCTTGGAGTTCGGTGGGTACGAGCTACTGGCGGACTGCTGTGAAGTTCTTGCCAAGGCCAGAGCGTCGTCAACTCTAGTGCTACGGGCACAAGTGGAAGCGTTTTGCAATGTGGTGCCGGACACAGAAGATCAACCTTCTGAGGGTCACATTCCCGCAGATGCTTTCGTATTTGTTGTCCTTGGCCAAGGCTGGGCTGGGGCACACCTCCATTAAAGTGCATCTGGCGGCTAACTCCCGCAACACCAGGTCTCTGGGATGGTCGTCTTTGGTCACAGTGCAGTCGAGGAGTTCCACAAAACACTGTTTTGATCGTTCCTGCCGGTGACCGCACCTGCCCCGGCGTGGGAACTCAACGTGGTGCTGGCAAGGCTCATGGTTGCCCCTTTCGAGCCTATGCCTGAAGTGTCTCTAGTTCCTTTTGTGGAAAACTGCTTTTCTCATGGCCATAACCTCTGCCAGGAGGGTGGGTGAGAGGATCCAGACCCTGTCCTGCAAGCAGCCTTATCTGACTTTTCTCGCCGCCAGGGTGGTACTGCGGATGCACCCCTCCTTCATGCCAATGGTTGTCGGAATTCCACCTCAATGAGCCTTTGGTGTTGCCTGTGTGTTTTCCGACACCTTCGTCGACGCCTGAAAGGACTTGTCACTCACTGGATGTGGCGCATGCTCTGTAGTTCTATGTGGCACGCACAGAGCTTCGGGAAAACGACGTCTCAACTATTCGTCAACTTTGGGCCTGTGAACCATTCGAAAGCTTTGTCCAAGGCTTCCATTTCCAGGTGGCTCTCTGGCTGTATCGCCCACTGTCACCGCTGCCCAGCCGTCTGAGAGCCCATTCCATCCGAGCGATCGCTGCAACGACTGCGCTCCTGTCTGGTGTGCCCCTGCTGGACATCTACTGGGCTGCTACTTGGTGGTCTACGCACACTGTCACAAGATTCTGCCTCAAAAGGGATTCCAGGGTGGAGTCCAGGGTTGGCCAAGCAGTGCTATGCAACCTGTTCGCTTGAAGGTGAGCCTGTTCCGGAGGTAAGAGTAATTGCTTCTGTTGATCCTTGCCACTTCCTGTGTTGTGTATGTTTGTACTGCTATGTATTCTTTATTCATAAGCATGTGAATCCGTGCCAGACCATTGCTGGAGAAGTTACAACTTGTAACTGTTCTCCAGCCTGGGTGTGGCATGGATTCACATGCGAACCCTCCCTCCTGCCCCTCTGCTGCTCTTCTTGGTCATACTGCCACTTTACATGCTAACAAATCTGAAGATGACTCCCAAAGAAAGGGCTTAGGGAAAGGGCAATCATTGGCTTGTGGCAGTATGACCCAGAGCTCATTGATTGGTTTATAGTAGAAAGACAGTTTGTAAGTGAAACAGTTTTACTTTTACCGAGGATTCCTCGCCTGACAGGGAATATTCATGAGCATGTGAATCCATGCCAGAACCATGCTGGAGAACAGTTTCAGTTAAGTTTCTTGTTCCTTTTCTATCTTTTGCAGGATTTTTGCATCAAATGTTGCCAAAGCAAAGTAGTGTAAAACAAAATGTGTCTCACTTTATTATGGAGGAAATGGGGGCATTGATAAGTATGGCGACAAATGATCATCCCCCACTCAGTTTTTTCCCAAGAATTGGCAGGTTGCTTGAGGAAGGTTTTCCCAACGGCTCTTCCAGTTGTAAAGTCTCAGGAGTTGCAGGTGCAAGCAATGTTCAGTCTGGTCCAGATGCTGTGTGCAACCTTTTCCAGTGGTGATATACAGCTTACCCGATGCAGGACTCCTCAAGGCCCTCTACCAGACGGGAGATAACTGGGTCCAACGGTTGTTGCTGCACACACACAGTATGCGTCTCAGTAGTCGTGGTCAAAGAAAGCCTTCCAGATCCCTTGATGCTGGGATGTAGTAACTTTGCAGGAAAGCAACTTGAGAATAGCTGCAGACAACTGAATTTCCGGGGTTCAAACTTGGAACAGAAAAACTTCTGGTGCGTTAGCCCAAAACTGAATTGGTCAGTCCACCGGGTGGTCCAAAGATGATTCCAAAGACTCCAGGCTGCAAGACCTGGAGAAGACCTTGAAACTGTTTGGGCCCACCAGTCAAAGGGTCCAAGCACAAACCAGTGGTTTGAGATCAGTATCCAGATAAGGCTCACCTAGGACAGCAGCAAAAATTGCTTTAGTAGTCTTCAGGATTCTTCCATCTGCCCAGCTGCACAGGATATTTGGCTCCTTCTGATCTGCTGAAATGGCTGCAGGACTCAATCTTATCCTAAATTTAGGCGAGTGCAGAAATAGTTCTCCAACAGAAAGATCTGCCCCACACGCACACAAAGAGCAGTGGTCCAATCATGGACCTCCTTGGGCAACTCATGCATACACTCGACACACCGAAACCAGAATGTGGACTGGGACCGGACCGGCCCAACCCACTTTGTTTCAACACACATGGCAGGTAATAGCTCGCGGAGAGCACTGCTTTCATGGGTAAACCATGACCATAAAAGGAAATTCCTGACCTGGCAAGCCAGTAAGGCGGCCAAAGGATAAGCGAAAAAATTGTGGCACGCCCATGTTGGGACACTAGCCATAATTAGCCAAACACAGTAAACCTGAGCTAAATATAGCAAAAATAGCAAAAATAGCAAAAATAGCAAAAATTGTAAAAATGGAACTGCTGCCACCAGCTTAAAGTAGCCAAAAATCCTTTCAGTGAAGGTATAGGGTGATACAAAAGTATCCCCATTGCACTACATTGAAAGATGCTTTGTGCAGTATGAAAGTTAACCAAACAGTCAAGCTAAAAGGGGAAAATATTTTCAGAGTATTGACAGTCTAAAAGACTAGTCAGTTTCCCCATAACAAATGAGAAAAGGGCCTTAGAGTGAAGCTGAAAGCTTCACTTCACAAAGTCGGTACAAGGTGCAAAAGCGCAAAGTTTTGGGGTCCATAGAATATAGAGGAAAAATTGGTCAAAGAACTTTCCAAATACTGGCATCTTTTAACAGTAGCGCGCCATACTCTTTTGTGGTGTTTGCGGCCATTGGGATTTGTTCCTGGTCGGGTGCTGTTGAGAGATTTTTTAAAGTGGAGAATTGTGGGGGCATTGACTCCACCCTGGAATCAAGTTCCAGTGTGTGGGCGCATGACTAGATAAAGATTGAATCACAACTAATTTGCAAACAGAGGACCCGCAAACAAACAGGTTGGTAAATTTGCTGCAAAAGAGCATGTGCTGCCCCCTCGTGACTGCTTTGTAGATACATGCAGTCGTTAACAGTATCCTGGCCTGCGGAGGAAGCCAATTTAGTTTGCGTAGGACAGAATTGATTGGCCAAATTTCTTAACACCTGTAATAAGAGTTGCTGCACTGTGGTGGACTGACTTTATTGGAGCCAAGTGAGCAGCTAGCAGCCCTGTTAGGAGGGAATTTTCCCTATCGATGTGGGAGACCACAAGGAACTGCTCTGGTTGGCAGTCCTGTGCCTGGATGAAGATGTTGATTCTGTGAAGGCTGGCGGTTTTGGCCGCCTTGGCTATGTTTCTGTGAGGACAAGCTGCGGTCTATGGGGAAGCCTAAGGATTTTGCTGAATCAGTTGCAGATTAAAACTCTTACAGGGACATTATTTAAGGTGGGTTTTTCCCATCCAGCCTGCAGTGAATTCATGGTGAGTCAGTTGTCAAGGAGAGCGAAAAAGGACTAGGAGTACCAGACTCACCAGGAATGTAATCTTTTTGGTCGGCCTGTATTTTGAGTGGCGCACCTCCTGAATCGGGACAATTGCAAGAAAGCCCAGCCTTTCACTCCTAAGAATCCCTCCTGGTTGAGTCTATGTATTCTAAAGTATCCCTTTGGTACTAACTGAAATTTAATTTGGAGATATCTGGCTGACTTTGCTGGTTGCTAAAAGTAGTAGGTCAACAAACACTGTACATGCTTTTTCAAAATGTATGCTAAACAGTTTACCTTCTCAGATGTACTATTTTTAATCTTATGGCACTGTTCCCTTATTGAATAGGGGGGTAAAAATTGAAAGTTTTAACTTGCTATCCAGGCATCAAGTGAATTGCCCTCTGTTTTTACTACTCAAGTGGCAGAAGTGCACGCTACAAGACCACGAAGCGCATACACACAAGTAACTTGAGTCCATTACTAGCGAGCAGCTAGATACCAGTTACCAGACCTCACAATGTTATAATTTGAGCTGCGATGCTCCCTTCATAAGTTGCCCTTGACTGCTCAGCCTTCATTACCACTAGGTAGGGTGGGAAAGCTTGCAGTAAAATAGATTGCATTCTCCCGCAGATTGCTCAGCTAGATTTCCTTCCAGCGTCAGCTGCTGAGAATTTATTTTCAACAGGGGATGCAGTACCACTTGATGTTGACTTCTTGACTCAACCACGCCACTAGTCTACGCTGGACTTGTCGGCTGCATATACTATGTCACTACTCACCCCTGCCCCCTCTCGCTGCTATTCGTAGTGTTTCTTGTGAGAACATTTCAGTTCAACATTCATTAAAATTTAGGAGTTTTTTTTCTTGAGTCCAACCAAGGGCTTAAAACCATTCAACTGAGACAGTACAAGACTCCACTTAGTATAAGGCTGTACAACCTGAGGTCATGGTAGCGTAGACCGAGCAGCCAGGCTTACCTTAGGAGGGGGAGAGAGCTATAGAATCAGTACAAAGAAATTGTATTATACATATGGTACAAAGAAACACTGACACCATTGTAATAATAAAGGGTTTATTTGATATACAAGCAGGCAGATTCTTGGTTAAGTACTATCATAAAGCATATAAACACATTAGAAAAACACAACACTATGCTGTAAATACTCGGATCAAAGCACAGACCTTATTTAGAACACCTAACAGTAGTTCTTGGTAAGTCAGACCTTTGTATACACATTCAGTATGGTGCACACCTATTCTTGGTGAGTAAAACCATAACTTTCAGGTTATTTTCCAGCAATACATGGGTATTGTAGACCCTGTCAGTTATACAGTGACAATCAAAAAGGAAATCATGTAACCAACTTGCAAATATACTTTTCTGAAAGGTGGGTGGAAGGGCATGGATTCAAGGAACAGTATATGCCTCTACTACTTTTGTGATGAGTTATACAAGGTGAGTAAGGCCCTTTTGGTGTAATATAAAATTACAGTTGCTTGTTAGCGCACTCTGAATGACACGGCCTAGTAAGATTGCTGTTTTGTCCTCCATATGTTCCCCCTCCTTGTCTTGTCACACCTAGAAACACTTGTGTACAGGTGCGTTATAAATGCGATATAATAACCAACACAGTGCCTCAGCACAGAAGAAGAGTTGCAGCAGGAAGACTTCAAGATCTGCAGCCAAAAACCCAGTTGATGGATTCCTTTGTCAAGAAGACGGAAAACAGGATTTTGGAACGACTTGCAGCAGGGATCGCGAAAGAAGACTCCAGGAAAGAGTTACCACACGACTGGATGTGGCTCTGAGTATTTGGCACCTTTTCAGGGTCATAGAAGTAGACAGAATATCGCCGTTCGGATTCTCGTCGTTTGCAAGGTCCAGCACTCTGGTGAAGGGACTTTTCAGACTTGAATCGTGCCTCTGGAGCTTCGGCGAAATTCGGAATATAGAACACTGTGCAGTGCCAGATGGCTCGAGGTCCCAGGGTATTTGGGAATTGCAGCCCCGCAAGATTGCAGCACAACGTGGGATGGCTCAAAATGCAGGTCTTCTGGAGTCTAGTGGATCCTACCATGCTCTGGGTCATCTTTTACGGAGGCCTCAGTTCGATTGGAAGGAAGGGCTAGGATCCGGTTACATAGCGGGCTCTCCGGCCGCTGGAAATCGTCTCGATTGCGGTTTCTTCATAGTCCTCTTCGGTTTAAGTTTCCGTGGTCGACTAATTCTTCAGCTTCCATGATCAGACTTTAATGCAGGAACCCAGCCTATCAAACAGCCATGCAACATTCAAAATTGGGGGGGGGGGGGGGGAGGGTTGGCTGTTCTTTCATGACAGCCAGCCTTCCAGTTTGAGCTGGATTCTTGACGTCATGCTGTAAGTCAGAGGGCTGCAGGGTTTTGGACGCCTCACTCGCTACTTGCCTTCAGACACTCTTGAGCCTGGGCAGGGAATCCACAGGATTCCTGCTTAAGGTAAAAATTCCACTAAGGAATTCCCCACTCTGGAGGTCAGGAGAAGGAACAAGAAAGGACCAGGAACGCTGAAATGGTTAAAAAAAGACCAGGGCCATTTTGGCCAAATGAGCACCCATGTGGAAACGGTAGAACGTTGTTTCATCCTTGTCATTTTTACGACTGAATTTTAAACGAATACGAAATTCCGAAAAAGGTAATTGACATTTTTTTTGGGGGTGGAAAAGGGCAGATAAGGATTCGGGAGGTTCATGAATAGTAAAAAATGTGGCGGAAGAAGATTGTGGGGGGATCCCCCAAAAAATGTGATTACCTAAATGTTATACACGTTTAAAAGGCATTAATAATAATGTATGACAATGAAAGAACATAGAACTGTGGAAACAGCCTGCCGTAATGGCGCACCACATTAATAAAAAGGTTAACTGCCACCAGCCATTAAAGGTTAGTTTGTCCTTGGAACATAAAGGGGATGGGGGGTGCTGGTTTTAACAAAATATAAAATTGATCCGAAGATCCTTACTACCGTTGGGCACTCTAGTTCTCACAAGGTTAGCCAGAAAAAGTTAAAAGCGGAGCCACTAGAGCAACACAGCAATAATAGGCACTTATTGCCAAAACGTTGTCAAAGAGGATAGCTTTTAAAATGCACTATGGAGTCTTAGAAATGACACCCATAAAAAGAGTAAAAGACTCGGATTTTGGAAAAAGATTCCCACTCAACTGAGGTATAGGGAAAAATATATCAGTTCATCAAAAAGATCTGGGCTTGACACAGGTCAGGAAGATTTATCATTAATATGAAAATCTTAATTTACAGTCTGCCCTAAGGCTTCACGATTCAAGCATTGCCAGACTGCTACTCTTAAGGTCAATCACTGACCCGTATGGCATGTGCTGTCTTGGTAAAGATCACGATATCAAGTGGTGAGGATTGTCAGAAAATTAATCCAAATTCCCTTAGGAAACGATCACCTAAATTGGCTCTCAGGCAGCCTCTGTTGACTTCCCCCGGTGTTAAGGAAGTTTTCTTTTAGCAACGTTTCCTCCCTATTCTCTGGACCTCCAAACATTTTGTTTGTTAAAAGTTGACGAGGTGAAAAAAACAAAGTGAAGCCTTTAGCGTTACTTCACCAGGCTTTTGCTAATTTGTTATGGGGAAAGTAACTGTCAGTACTGGGAAACTTTTTACCCTTTGTCTTTTGACTATCTGGGTAACCTTTTCATATTGCGCAATGCATATTTCAATGCAGTGCACTGGGGCTACTTTTGTTTTTCAACCTAGTCCTACACTGAGAGGATTTTTGGTTGCTTTTAAATGTGCCTGAAGACAAGCTGATGGCAGCAGTTACATTTTTACTATTTTTGATATATTTTTAGTTGGCGCTCTCACATTTACCGTGTTTGGCTACTGACTGTGGCTGGTGTCCCAATATGGCCGTGCCACAAGGTTTTTTGCTTGTTCATTTTGTTTTAGCCAGTGAGAATATTGTGGGCGTCTAAGAACCTTCTCACTTTTAGTACAAAGTCCAGAATCACATGGTCATTATCTTTCATTGGCACAGGTTCAAAGACACGTTTTGTGGAAGATATTACTAGATGCAAAAACATAATCAATTGTTGAAAATGCCGACCCTCTCCACCAAGTTGGGGCACCTGCAGTATCATTTTTTTACATCGAACATTCTAATAATCCATTCAGCCATAAAGTCCAACCACATCTGGCCATTTTTTGTTATCCTCTTGGGATATAGGTGGTGGGCAGTTTGTGTTAATACATTGTGAATTGGAATCTCCCAGGATCAAGTTCTTCAGTAAGGAACTGAGAATAGATTTCCACCAACAAATCTGACCGTGATTGCAAGAACTCAAATAGAGTATTGATCGACGGATTCCAGTACACTGTGATCACTACCCAGTTTGTAATGACCTTGTGTTCTATAACTTGTAATCTTACTGCCAGCAAGCCCTGTATTAATTTAGTGATCAAAAAGCATTCCTGGAAAACATCCTTTTTACATGCCAACAAGAGACAACCACTTGCCCGACCACTCCCTCCATATTTAGCAAGTTGCTGAAAGACTGAGAAGCCATCAATGCCTAGCACCTCCCTCAACCATGTTTCTTGGAATGAGACCAAATCAAAGTTATGAAAAATAAACTGACAGAGTATCCTTTAAAAAAGAATTGTTGCCCCTCGTATTTCAGGAAAAAAAAGGTATTTTAGCTCAGACTTGTGCTATAATTTCGGGGACCACAGCCCAAACATTCGCGGACACTCCACCAATTACAGCTCTATTTAACCCCCTCTGATGTTGATCCTCCTAGATCCCTGCTCAGGGGTTTTTCAGCCTCCAATGGTGAAACCCTTGACATTACATAGCCTCTTTTCTGCCAGTCTTCCTTCGCGTTCAACATTGTTTCCATCAATCTTGATCCCAATCCGTAGTTCAGTCCAATAGATGTCAGGGTAAAGTGGAAAACTGACACGATCATTCTCTTGACGTCAGGAAACTTAGATAAATTCATAGATTTCATCTCATCCAATGTTACCCGACGATTTATAGGATTATTATGCTGTTTGTTGGTAATTTTGCTCACAAAGATGGACAAGCTGGCTGCGCTAGACATGACCCATTGCTGAATTTTTAAACATAAGGGCAACTGACTGATTATTAACCCTGTGATTCTCTGTCCAATTTTTATAGCCCGCCCTTCCTCCATGAATCCCTCGGATGCTTAGTTTATCAGTAACTTTAACTTGGCTACTTTCCGAAAGGCAATTCCATCTTCCCACTCTTACTACTTTGCGATCATTTAGAATGTTTTTTACTCAGATTGTAGCCAATTTTAATGGAGGCTGTTTGGGTTGAGAATGTTGCTATGGCCTGAGAAAAATCGGAGCAATTTTCTTTGGTAATTCTAACAAGTCTAACTGCTCACTGTAGCTTTAAGGATGACCTGAGAGGGATCCTCACCCTTATCTCACCATTGTGGGTAGGTTTCTTTCCGTGCTTTACCTGAGCCTGGCTTTGGAGTTTTCGGATTTAATTTCCGTAAATTGTTTACTAGAGCCTTGCTGGCAGCTTGCCTTTTTGATTTTTCACAGTTGCCTTCATACTCTGATCCAATTGTTGCTCTTGTCTTCTTTAGTTTTTCCATTCATTTTCTTGTTGGTGCCACCCTCCTTTGGAACAACCAACTCCTTCATGATTGTTCATTTTCCACTAACTGAGCAAGGGACATAAATTCCTCCATCACTGATGCTGATAACGGCGTATCATCCCATGGATCATCTTCTACCGGCAAAGCCGCCTCCATTTGCAGTATTAGGACCACAATTGGAAGAGCATGAGTCCAGTTTTTGGGTATATCTTAGATCTGAGCTTTGATTAATCAGAATATCGAATTTTTCGGATTGTGCCTTCTGAATAGATTTTAACATCTCAGAAGAGTTAATCCTTTCCTCATTAATGGCAATTTTTAGAGCCACTATATTTATATCTACTGGCTCCAAGTCTTTTGTGGAGTGTTCATACCCTCTACATCCGGCCCCACATGCCGGATTTGAGAGGATTCTTCATTAATTTCCGCCATATGGATTGGTGTAGCCAAGTTTACTCCCGTTGGCAGAGGGTCGGAATTCTAACAGTTCCCTAGGTCTGATTGGAAAATGATTTTTAATAGTCTTTTTCATGGTATTTGCTGTTACCGTAAAAGTTTAATTTGACATTAGTTCCTTTGCCACCAAACTTCTTGGAGTAGATTGCAGTACTGCCCTACCTTCATTTAACGTGGACGGGCTCACTCCTGAGCTAGTTGGTCATCGGTCATCCAAGGGGAAGGTACTTATAGGTGGAGCAAAGTACCCCTCCCCTGTTATACTGGGCTGTACTAAGCAATGTCTGGACCTCTCTTTGGTTCTAGTGCCCCCCGCCCCCTGCAACCCGTTCTGTGGGGTTCTGAGTGACCCACTATTTCCCCCTGGGGGCCACTTCTCAGTTTATACGTTTTTGACATTTTTGCCCAGGAGAACAGATTCAAATAAGTCACCTATGTCTCCTCTCACGGCCAATTGAGTCAACGGTAATAACCCACAGTCCTCAATGGCGTGCTCTTACTCCAGGGATAAAGCACACACTGGCACTTACATTCATGATCGCCCCTCCTGGCCTCCACCGCCAAACACTTGCGCCACACTTCCGTTCCGCCCCAAACTGATGTTTTATAGTGGTTGAGGTGGGCACGGATGTGTGCAACAGGCGTCACAGGTAGTGGAAAAAAGTAAAGGAGCCTCTCCTCTTCCAGGCTCCTGATCGAAAAAAGACACTGTGCTCTGAAGTGTGAAGTCAATTCAGCACACTGATCACTGTTCTCCAGTTGATCTGAGTTGATCGTAGGTAGTGTCAACACCGCCAAACACACTTACGCCGCACTGCCGCCTGTCTGTTTTTTGGCAACACTGGATCTGCAACAGGCCAGAGTTTACAAATCCATCTTCACACCAGTCAATGTTCAGGTCTGCGGGCCAAGATACTGAAGGCCCCACCCATGAAAAATACAGGCGACATAAGGCAAAGAAGCATTTGCACACAAGTAGCCAGCCATTCATAGTCCTCATCCTCCTATAAAAAGTAAATATGCCATCGACCCAGGCATGACTCCCAATTCGCCAGAGAATCTGGATAAGAAATTCCAGACTCTGGTCCGGCCGTGTCGAAGGGAGTGGGATGCCTTCAATGAGCAAATGCCCCGGATGTTTAAAACTGCTGCATCAGGCACGACTCGGTCTTGGCACTGCTAGCTAATACAGCACCAGTTGTGCCCGGAGGGTCAGGCGCCAAGGTGGCCCAGTCTGGACCTACACCCTTGACCCATCACGACTGGGAAACCAGCCCTAGTGCCCCAAGGTACCGGTGCTGATGTTCCTCGTAGTAACGATGCAGTCACTGTTGGCACCGGCAATCTGAACATTCCTTTATCCCTGAATCCTCCTCAATGTTTTTCGACTCATTGAGGTTGATTTGCGACAAAGGGGACAGAGTTTCAAATCAAAACTTATCTGTTGATTGACCTTAAAGTACAAAAAAAATACCAATTTCATAGTAAAAGCCCTAAATAAATATAAACCAACCAGATAGAAATGACCAGAAAGCTTTTCGTATAAATACATCAATTTAGCAACATTTAAAGGAGAGGTACTTTTAGATAGCTTAGCCACACTAGGGTTAAATATGAAACACACAGTGCACATTTTATGAACAGTGATTAATAAAATGGATGATGGACACATGGTGAGTAGCTAAACATTTAGAGTCAAAGGTCAAGGAAAGTGTTCTCGCAGCCTTGGGCACTTATCCATCATTGACCAAATTAATAATTCCATCCTTCAAGGCCCTATCTCTCTGTAGTCCTGCCCTGTGAACATAGCGAGCAGTTCCAAAAACATGGAGTGACAAACATTGGCTTAAGAACTAAATGGCAGGAATTAAATGATGGATCCCTGCATTATTCAGAATGGGTCTCAAAAACCTCTCATGCAGTGGGTCTTGTTACAAATTAGCAAGATGTGCATATTTTCAATGAAAGATCCACATTTGGCACAAATCTGTTTGTGACCCCCGCCATGTCCATGGTATGAGAAGCTACTGGCAAAAAGCAGAGCCTAAACCGTTTAAGATTACTAAAATGGGGAAATAGTATCCAAGTAGGCTTTAAACCCTAATTCCACCCCAAGTTCAATGTATTCCAAGCCAAACTGTAGCATCGACTATTGGGTTTCCATGCATTCTTATTTGTGTTTAATTTTTAGGGTATTTAAATTCTGAGTCAAAAGTCCTTGATGGTGTTTCCACATATCACTCATATCCAATTGGGAGAGACATGTCTTTACTTGTAGTAACCAGTTAATGCCCCCCGCCCCTTTCTAGACTCATAACTTGGGACAATACATTCCTATATTCTAGGCGACGCCCGTTCCCAACTCTGGCCCAATATAATACCGGTTTAAGGTAAATCTTTGCCACTACTGTTATTAACTTCCAAGTGGACCAGGACAGAAGGGGCAGAGACAGGCAAGAGCAGCAATTTCTTTAAGAATTTGTTTTCACAAATATTCAACTTGGAAATATTAACATGTCTCCACAATTCAGAACCATATGTAGACGCTGATATGGCTGGTTTATGAAATGGGTCCAACGCAGGAGAATTTGCACCCCTACCATGTTTGGCAAAAAAGACGAAATACTGCCACAGTATCTGCTTATGGATGGCACTGATTTGGCTACCTGTCCCTCCCCTCCCGCCCCAAAGTTGCAAGTCCTCGAAGCACACTCCAAGGTAGTTAAATTGAGTGACTTGTTGGTTAATAGTCACACACATTCAGTCTTAATGGCCTCCCTTTAGTGCATGGGGACTTAAAAACCACTTTCCGATGATTCTTAGCAGATTCACAATCACATGCTGTGCATATAATTTGACATCTAATGGTAAGCGCATCTTGTCTTTCGAGGATCGAAAAGGGACATCGGCATAGGTGTGTCTGTAACACTATCCCTAACTTGACGTGTACCCAGAAATCCTTACGCATCGAGACCCCCAGATTGTTTTTTTCATCCCAGCTAGCTGGTCACCTTATGCAGAGCTCTCACCTAAATTTGGTAAAATCCCGACCTTCTGGCCGGCCTACATAGTAGTGAGAATGGGATCTGGGAGTTTCCTTTCTATTTAAGAATGTCTTTCCTTCTCCCCTCTTTGCCCCTTTGGTATTGTTGTCGCTTTAGATTACCTGCGCTATGGACAAGACTGCTTTTAAATGTTGCCCTTCCTGTAAGGGAACATTTCCCTGGAAAGGCTGGCACCCTCGGTGCAATAAGTGTCTCCCCCCCTCAATCACATTGAGGCGTCCTGTAGGCACTGTAAGCTCCTAAATCCTAAGACCATAAAGGAGCGTCGTGTGAAACGGTGGGTGGCCTGTGGGTAGCTCCCCCGCCACCACAGCCGCCGAAAGTGATGAGGCCCATAGTGACGACCATGGCTCAGACACAGACGCCATTGACCTTACGATGGAGCATACTCTCTCCAAGACGCGTCGTGCCTATCTGGGCCATGGACAAGATGCACCCTGGCGACGAGGACGCACCCACGTCACATTGGAATAAATGCACAACCCCCGGTACTGCCGCAGCCTCAGTCGAAGTGATCCAAGGCACCAACGGGTGCGTCGGGTTCCTCGACGACACCTGCCGATTCGCAGGATCGGCAGCCCTCCCCACCAGTGGCATGCGTCCGGGCACTCTGTAAGTAAGGGCGCCAGCACCAAATACCTCAAGGCTGTCGACACGCCTTCCAAGAGCACGCTGATGCTTAAAGCTCTGGTTGCACCTAAAGTTTCTATGCAACCGCCCTCCCAGCCTAAACCCCTTCCCCGTAACGCCAAGCAAAAGCCTCACGAAGATTGTCTCTGCGGCTAATAAACACAGACTCATTGAAGGACATATCGGGACGCCGGAAGGGCGGGATAGGCCCAAGAATGTCGAAGGAGACGCCAGAACACCCGAAATGAGAAGCAGAGTCCCCAGTCTTTTCCCAGATTCTCAGTGAAAAATCTAAACATTCTAGGCTGCAGGATCCTCTAGAGGAACCCTCCCCCCCCCCCCCCCCCCTTAGACACATCTGGGGCATCTATATGGACTACGTTGAAATTTGGGGGTTGTATGAACAGGCTAGAAAAATGTGTAGACTTTTCAGAGGTTCACTCCAAAAAAACCTTGTGAGGAGATCCCTTATGATGTACCTACAACAACTAAATACCAGAGGACCTCAGCCCCTCTCCATGTGGAGGTCTTTGGCCCATCGGATCCAGAAGAGGTTCCTCTTGACCCTTATGCACAGAGGGATGTTAGTTTCGATCCTCATGATCACACCCTGGATTGGGGAGATGGCCAGCCAGTTTAGAACCCGCCTTGGCTATCCCCTACCCATAACCTGGACCCATATGCACTTTGCCTTGACCCTCCCTAGTCTCATCTGCGTCAGGCCTCTCCTTTGGAGGACCAAATGGCGTTTAACGCCATTCTTAGGAAGGCAGCTGAGCACTTCCAGATCACCACACAGGATGCAATGGTAGTCTCAAATTTTGTGGAGTACATTTTAAAAGAAAAGCCTCCGGGTAGCCAAGTTGTTCCCCTACTTAATTCCAACAAGAGGCGCATCACCCCCTCCTTATTGACACCGTCTCAAACCACTGCTGTTAATCCTAGGGTGAAAAGGTCATGCCACACCAGATTCTCTGGTGGTCACGACGAGAAGGAAGAGGGCGGGGGTCCCCTTGTTTATAGGCAAATAGCCACCAGACAAAGTGTAAAAAGTTATATGCTTTGGGTTAAAGAATGCCACTGCTGCGGCTTACTACATGCGCATAGCCAATAATACCACGCTCTTGGCTAGCTACTCTGATGTCCAATGGAACCTACTGCAGGAGGTCGCTGAACCAGTGCGCTCCTGCCTACTAGCAATCGTGTCGGAAGGCAAAGAAGTCAATCGCAACATCCTCAAGAATACTTTGGATGCTGCTGAAACAGCTCGTTGTACCCTGGCACAAAGTACCCTTTTAAATGCCATGCCTGGTTGAGGAACTCCGGGTTCAAACCGGAGACTCCAGCGTCATTGATCAACAAACCTGTGGAAGATTCCAATCTGTTTGGAAAGGCGGTTGACAAGGTGCTAGAGACCACCAAGAAGGAACACAAGACTCTTAGATCTTTGAATCGGATTACTCAGACCTTTTCAACAAAGAGGAAGTTCTCGCCGCTTTTTTCGCGGGAAATCCTATCAACGTTCCCCTAATAATCGGTATGGCAACAATTGGTCTTCAGGACAAGGAGTTAACACCCCCAGTACTTAACCTCCCAAAGGACAACATCGGAGAAAGGGAAGGGGTCGTAATGCCACCCGTAGAGGCTTCCAGGCCTCTGGTCAGAAATGACTCTTGAATCGGGGTCGCCTCCCATACCTCCCCGGTCAGGGGATGCTGAAAATGCATGGGAGGGGATCACAGACCAGTGGGTGCTCAAGACCGTCGGCCACGGGTACTGTATCAAGTTCAGCAGGCCACCTCGTTACAGACCTCCTTGATCCAGGCGCCTGACACCGGAACACCAAGATCCTGCAGGAAAAGGGTGCTATCGATGTTGTCCCTGTTCTACAGGTAAACAAGGGTATTTATTCAGTGTATTTCCATGTACCCAAAAAGGTGCCATGCGCCCTGTTCTAGACTTGCGCCCAGCAAACAAGTTTGTCAAACTCCCAAGTTTTGTATGGTGACGCTGCAAGAAGGAATTCCTCTTTTCATAAAGGGTGATTACATGGCAACATTGGACATGAAAGATGCATACTTTCATATTTCAATGTTGCTGGCATACAGAAAGTACCTAAGGTTCATGTTAGAGGGCAAGCACTATCCGTTCAAAGTCCATTCCTTCGCCATTGCCTCAGCCCCCATGGTATTTACAAAGGTAGTGGCAGCGCTCACCTGCGCAGGCAATCCATCCCAGTTACCTCGATGACTGGCTCATAACACGGGACACCTACGAAACATGCCTATCAAATACTCAAGACTGTCAACCTTTTATTCAGTCTGGGCTTCTCCATAAAAGTCGAGCATTTTCTAGGGGCTTTTATTCAGACAGAAGACTGTCTTGTCTTCCCCTCAAACGAGAGGGCTCAAAACATGCGGTTTCACATCCCTCTGTATGTAGCCAGTCGCAAGGTGACGGTACGTAAGGCCATGCGACTGTTAGGTATGATGGTGTCCTGCATTTACTAGGTTCCTCACGCACATTTGCGCCCATGCAAGAGTGGCTTAACAGCCAATGATGTCAGTCCAGCTGACTATGGGACGATCTAGTGGTGGTCTCGGCAGCCTTCGTTCTCTCTTTGCAGTGGTGGTCGAGAGAACCTCTTAAAGGGGAAAACCTTCACCACCCTGCAGTAGAATCCACTCTCACGACACTCATCCCTCACGGGGTTAATTGGGGGGGGGGGCGGCCCTCACCTTCTTCAACAGACGGCGCACAGGGTTTGGCCGCCCAGTGGTAGCTTCCAACCACACAAACATGTTGGAGCTGCTAGTGGTGTTCAAGCACTGAAGGCCTTTCAGACAAAGCTACAGGGAAAGACGGTACAGGTCCTCACGGACAGCACTATAGCCATGTACTACCTGAATAAGCAAGGGAGCACTCATTCTGCAGGGCTGTCCAAACCATCTCTGAACATTTGGAAGTGGGCACTCAAACACAGAATGTTTCTATTGTCTCAACACATTCCAGGGGAACTCAATCTTCTGACAGACGTGCTAAGCTGAGACTTCCCACTGCCCTTAGAATATGAATGGCGACTTCACGAAGACATGGTCTCCAACATTTTCTCGCAGAATGGGGATTCCCAGAGATCGACTTGTTCGCAACTCGGTAAAACTAACAATGCCCAGATTACACCTCCCAGGTACCCTCAGAACTAATCCAAGGTAAATGGTCTCTGGATAACATGGTCAGGGAGGTTTGTTTACGCTCCCCCCCATCCCACCCAACTACCCCATAACAAGATTGTGCACGAGAGGCACCAGGAACCAGTTACCATGATTTTGGTGGCCCCATTATGGCCACACCAGCCCTGGTTCTCCCATCTGATTGAAATATCTTTCCTTCGATGAAACCGCCTTGCCCTTACATGTTCTCTCCATCCATACCCGCAAACTTTCAATTTAGTGACCTTAGCTCCTGAAATCAGAGTTTTGACATCTGTGAACCGCACCAACATCATCTAAGGTAGGAAACATCTTGGAGTGCTGATGGAAAACACCCTAACCTTAGAACCACAAATAAATGCAATCAAGAAACATCTAACATTAGCTTTGTTGGCAAAGTATGAGTGTATAATAGCCACCAGATCGGGAGGGGTACAACGGTCTAGCAAAATCTGCCATAATACTGTCCGACTGTAGTCTAATGCTGGTTTAGGTCCCAAAAACCACAAATGGGGGGGGGGGGATATTTAACATGGTATATTTTGCAATAATCAAAAAAGAATGAAATAATCATCTATTGTACCCCTGTTGGATCTAAATCTAGCCTGACGGTAATTGTCCCACTCCTTTTTAAATGATCTACATGAATCAAATTACGGCTCATCTACATACAATTTTTGAGGACAGCCGCTACATTGTCAACAAAGGTGAAAAAGTAGCAGGATTTGGCGATCTATAGACAACAGAAGTAGGTGAGGACATTATTTTTGACAAAGGTTTGAAAAGTGGTTTCGCCATTCAATTTCACCAATTCTACATTGCATGGCCTTCTCCCAAATTTAGACCAGTTTCCAAATAGAGCAAGCGTCCCTTGATCTTAAGGCTCCATGCAACTTAGCCCACTGTACAGCTGCAACACCTTTTTCCCCCCCCCCTCCTAATTGACTTTGTATTTTAATCTTAATGACCGCAGAACAATTTTGTCCACCCCAATGAGCTATTTAAACAAGAAATCTCCCTTTTAGTGCTATGGCAAGCTTCATTGTACCAGTTTGTCCCAGATCAGGAATGTTTCTGTACTTCGCGCATAGGGAGTAAGATATGAGGAACTAGATTATTTTTAAGTTGCACAAATTCTTCAGTATAGTTTTATCTCTACAATCTGTGCTACACATTGTGTGATGATATTCAAGATAGCCATAGATTTCTGGTTTGGGGTCCTGTTTTGACAAGTTGACCCATCAGATCCCTTTACGAGTGTGGCCAGTTAATTCCAATGGTTAGTCATTGGGATGCTCCCTGGGTCCGTCCACCCCCTTATTTCCCGGAATTACAACCTCTAGGGGGGGGCAATCACTTTCTGGCCTCCCACAAATCCCAAAGGCACCAAGCCTGTTTGTCTTTCCCAGAGATTAGTATGTAGTCAATTGGGGAGCTCCCATTTGAACCACAGTCTTCTTGGCAGGTTAGTCATAGGCGAAGCGGCCATTACAGGCCATTAAATTCAATTTAAATGGAATGCACAGACAGTAAAGCAATGCACACGACAGTGAGGGGTGACGTTGAGAGATCGAATGTCCCAAGCCTCATCCTGGTCGTCCCAGAGTCCTATAAGGTCATTATGGGGGTCTATCTGTAAATAATTGAAATCGCCTAACCATAGTGTAGTAGGAGCACAATGAAGGAAGTCTTGTGGTGATTAAATTATGAAGGCGGGACAGTGTTGTTCCTTGGGCGGGGTCTATTATATGGATTATAAAGACAGATCACACCGTCCTTGGACATCCAGATCTGCAAAGATTGTAAGTCCGGAGAGCCGGAATAGACAGCCTCTCCCTTCCAACCAAGGGTAATGTCCACGCTGATCAGCTACCCACCACTGCGTCTGGTCCCCTTGGAGGCCGCGCCATAGGACTGATGGCCTTCAAGGGTGACAGTGCTCAGATGTCAAAGTTTCTTGTAAAGCAATATGGTGCTCTCTAATGGAGGCACACCAGTCTGAATCGGCATCAATCGATTCACCCCCGCCATATTCCATGAGTAGTTTATAACCACTTCTGGTCTCTAGGATTCTGGTAACCTCACTGTCCAGTCAATCTTGCCTCATCCATATAAACATGTGCGTGTAGATATAATAAAGCTGCCAACAGGAGGGGCGAAAGTGTTGGAAGGACCAACGGGATGATTAACAACTGCCCTACTATTTCAAGTATAGGATTGATCTGAGGCGACCAATCAGTTCTTCAAGAATTCACAAGGTATTGGGCCAATTGTGGCCGCCTCCGGAGTGTACGTTCTGAAGTCAATGGAAAGAAGACAACCTACCAACTCCTGTGACACCAAGAACACCCTAATGTAATCAAAATCACAGTTCGGTATTGGTCCCCTAACACAGTGGACAATATCATTTAATGGCTTTACTACTTGTCTCTGGATCATGTAGAACACTCCTGCCTATCTTGCTGGTTAAAGGCAGCAGTCTGGTTCTGCAAAGCACCCTCCATTTTAGATGGGGACTTGGCGGAATCAGACTCATTGGATTTACCATTGGTCAATGAAAGATCAGCCCCTTAAGATCTTTGAATTCTCCCATTAAGCCCCTCAAGTGGTTATCCATGGCAATAACTATTGCCTCCTTTAGGGTAGAGATTCTATTCTCCAACAATCCGGTCACCCTGCTGCCCTCCAGTCAATGCTACTAGAGCCCAAGTCAGTGAGGCACATCTGGGTGCCCACTTCACAGGTATAGATGGCTGTGCCCTTATTTTGAGCAGCCAATTTATTTCCCGTGGGGGACACCACACAGGCTTTACAAAGTTTTGTGCGAGTCACAATGCACAACTATCCCCAGTGAAGACTACAGGGGTATCACTAAAAGTAGCAAGAGGTTTGAAAGGGTTGGTTAACTTTAGCAAAGGGATTGCAACACTATGGCAGCAGAATTGGATTCTCGTTCGCCTTCAGTGCAGGAATATGGCCCAATAGAGGATAAGTGAGAACCGTCAACTGCACCTCCAGCCTCTTTTCCTTTGCAGCTGGGGAGCAGGTGTAAGTGGATCTAAGTCACCTGGCCTAAGCCCCGCCTTCCTGGTTGCCACTCTTTTTCACCACTTAGCAAGCCCCGCCAACCTGGTGCCTTCCTGCTTGACGCTCTTTTCCCTACTTAAGGAGCCTTCCAGCCTCTTCCTTTGCATCTGGGGAGCAGGTGTAAATGGATCTAGGTCACCTGGCCTAAGCACCGCCCACCTTCTTAGCCCTGCCTCTTCTTTCCTGCTCTTAACTCTTAGATCAAGGACGTCTCTCGCCTGGGAGTCCAAAGCGAAGGGCAGTCAAAAGGGCAATTCCTGTTTGGATCTGTTCGGACGAGGAGGATCCAGGGTGTGACCCTCTGGTAAAATAGCAGGTAAGCATGCACCAACATGTTTACTCGCTCTGTCCCCACAGGCCATCCCCACCCTCTCTGGTCCCCCTGTGTTGTTCCCTTGTGCCCCCTCCTTTCCCGCACACAGGAGTCTGTCCTGATACATTCTGGTTTCACCATCACTGTCTTGTGGCCAATGCTGGATTTTACTTTTATGGACTTCATTGATTCACGGTGCGTCACCCTTTCTTAACTCTCATGCTGGGCTTCCTTTGCATCTTGTACTCATGGTGGCCCTGAATCATGCTGTTCCCATCTTCATCTTGTATCCTGGCTTGCAACATGTGTTACTACTGACTTGCAATTGTATTCGCTCTCCGCTTTCTTCTCCACTCTTTTTGACAGCTAACACTCTGTTCTCTCCTCCCGTCTCCTTTTTCCCATCTCCCCCCCCCCCCCCTCCCTTACTTTCTTCTATGCACTTACTCTATCAGAATTGTCCCTGGAACTAGTATGATAGCAACCTCATCTGTCGCTCCCCCATCCCCTTACTCTTCTGCCCCTCCCTCCAGCACTATCTGAAACGTTGTCAGGCCTAGTACGATAGTTGCTTGTTTTGTTGCTCCCCTCCCTTTCTGCACCCCTCTCCCTCACCTTTTGTTTTTCTCCGGCTTTACTAGAAATGGCGTCAGGCCTAGTACGGTAGTCGCCTGCCTGTTTCCATTTCCTTCCCACTCTCCCCCTCCCTTCCTTATCTATGTCTTAGCTCTTGCACTATCTGAAATGTCGTCAGGCCGAGTACGTTAGTTAATTTCACATACTTGCTGTTCATGGCCTGTAAGAATGCCATTGTATTTTCCCTTGTTCCCTCCCTTGAAGCGCTTTGAAACACATTGTGTATAGGTGCTACATAGCCTATCATATCACCAACATTACCCTCGTCTGCCCATAGGTGTACCATCAGCGAGTTAGTGGAGGGAGGATGGATCTCCACAATGTTGGGCATAAACGCTTGTACTTCCTTGCTATTACATTTTACCTGGAGGACAAAGCTTCCGCTCCCATTTTGATCGCGATTTACATCCACTTCAAATGGCGCCATGTGGTCCTCTTTTGTAATGTGACCGGGGCTCCCTGTTGCCTTCACCGGGGCCTCGTCACAAAAGGAGATTAAATTGTCTTTCAGCGACCACACAATTGGAGGTAGAACCCAAGGGTACTATCCCATCACTCCTTCCTGCAGCCTCAAGTATTCCATAGTCGGGCAGAGTTGTAAACGTGTCAAACCTACTGGGCCATCAATGTCATATAAGAAGTCTTTTATTTCAGTAATCAGGAGAATAACCTCAATAATTGGTTGGCAGTCTGGAGAATTTGCTCTGCTCTCCCTCCCCGCCCCCAATACAACACTCGGCTTTTCTTTTCACCATATTACGGAATAGCAAATGCAATATGTAAACAGTGTAAATACAGTATGTAGTACAATCATATAAGGGAGAACACTAAAAAAAAACGTGGATCGTCCATGCTTTACAGACACTTAAACACTCTAAATAACATTAAGCAGAGTCCACTAGTGCAGGTGAATTATGAATCCATTAAGTGAGAGCGGCACGCCTGGCTGGCTAAAGGGGCATCCATAGTCCGATGCCCCATTCCTCCACCCGCCCCCTTTCTCACGTAAGAGTACTTCAATAATAATCAATCATTACGTTGCTCAGTCCAAGTGGCTGCGTAGGTAAGATGTTAAACTTCCCAGTTCATACGGTCTAGTAGATAAGCAGTAAGATGTTTTATAATCCCAATAGCAAATGAGTGTGGTGATGTAGCACTTAGTGGATCACACAGACTACCAATCACTAGATCCCTTCTGCTCTAGCCACTGCTCCTCCCACTCTGGTACTGTGACCAAAATGCTGCAGACGCACATCCTTTATCTTACTAACACACTTTTACATTCAAGCTACGTGCTTCAGTTGGGGGTTGTAAAATAATTGAGGAAGACCCCCTTAAACTCCCAGAACCACACAAACTGCAGGAACAGCAGTGCCCTTTGCCAACAGCAGTCTTTGCCACAAGTGTGACCCGCTAAGGTTTTTAACCTACTCTTCCAGGTGAGTGTGGATGTGGTTTATGGATCCTCGTGGATGCAGCTCCCGGGAAAGGAGAAGGGCAGACAGCAGGAATAGCAGCAACATTTGCCGACATCGGGATCAAGTGCATTTTTGTCTGTCTCCTCCAATCACACCGCCTATAGGCTCCATTTTTTTTTTTCTTTCAGTGACTCCAAGAACTGATGCCCTGGCCAAAATATTTACTTCAGGTAGCATGATCCTGAAGGCAGTCAATGCATCATCCATGTTCTTGAAGTACTCTTACAGGATGTGGAGACTCGTGATGGAAGCTGCAGAACAGATTCTGGCTAGTGAAATGGTTTCATGCAGATCATTGACTGCAAGGGGTTGGCATGCCAAGCACTGCAGTCGGGCCTGGACGCTGCATATTGCGTAAACTGTGATATGGGGACGCCCACTGTGCTAGTCAACCTTCACAGCTCAGGATTCTTACCAAATGTCCAAGCTAGACCTCTAGACATGGCTTTCGACAGTGAGCACGTTTGGCCCGAAGGCTGATGAATCCTTCTAGAACTCTAAATTGGCTGCCAATTCATTGGGCTTGTCTGCGTAGCACGCTGCAAACAAATCTTTTGGATTCTCTCGTGGGAAACTCTACAGGTGATCCATTTTGTTTGGAAAGAGGTCACAGCTCCTGCAAGCCAGGCAAGGACAGAGGTGTTTCCTTTGTCCTGAATGGGACAGCAGGGCCAACAGACTGCAGCGGCAGAGTTGACGTTCCCTACTAAGCCCATTTAAATTCCCCCACACATGGTTCCACCGTTGGAGGGAGAATTTCGGAGCACTTGGTCAGGTGGAATTGAGAACCTCAGACGTCTGGGCTTTGCAGCTCATAGGATGGGGGTACGGTCTACCATTCTTAACCTCCAGACAGACCCCTCCACTCCCTCAACAGCAACATGAGCTCCAGGAGGAACTAAGTACCCTTTTTATTGAAGGGTGTCGTGGAAGAGGTGCCACCTGAGCAGAGTAACAGTCGGGGGTACTCTTGTTGTTTTTTGATACCCAAACAACTGGGAGGATTCTCTCCCAACAGGTTTGAACAATTTCCTGAGGAAGATCAATTGCAGGATGGTGATGTTGAAAGAAATGTAATGTCCCATTTCATTGACTGCACTGACAATTCTTAAAATTCCTCATAGGGGACAATCATTAAATCAAGGTGTTCACCTTTGGCTCAACTTCAGCGCCCAGGGTTTTCACCAAGTGGATGGCCGAGAACCTCAGGAGATAGTATTCCCATACCTGGACGACTGGCTCCTCTCAGGAAGGTCCCCAGCGCATGTATCTACGCAGCTCGCCGAATCCTGCTCTGTGAATGCGTCACAGGTTGGGGTTCTCCATACATTTCTCGAAGTACCGCGTCTCATCAACACAAACCGGTGGGGAAGATTTTCTCCCCCAAAGAAAGTCACCAGTTTCGGGCCAAGGGCCAAACCTTTCCAGAATTGCAACGGTCTACCAGCGGTTTTCTTCTTCCACCTCTTGGGTCTCATGGCTTCCTGCAGGTTTCTGGTACCAGAGGCCAGACTGCAAATGCAATCTCTGCCTTGGCTGTTGACATCTCTTGTTGGGCCAGCAGAAATCATGTCTGGGGAAGAAGGGTGAGGAGGGAGGAGGGGCCCTTTCGGCGTCTGTGCCCTGTCCTTGAAGGGTTTGGGCGCTCACTGCAGGTGAGCGGCCTGTGGTCACAATTGAATACCAGTGGCAGATCAACAGACTGGAGTTACAGGCTATCAGGTTGGCCTTTGCTCCTTCCTGTAGGGTGGAATCTGTCCTTATTCCAACGGACAATACAGTGGCCATGCACTACCTCATTTGGGCGGGTTTGATATCTGCCACTATGTAGGGAGGCTCTGCAACTTTGGTTCTGGTTGCTGGAGAACCAGATCTCCTTCAGCTGTCAGCAGGAATAGAGAATGGGCCTGCAGAGCATCTTGCACAGTGGGAGGTGTGCCAAGAAGTTCTCAGATATTTGCTTGGAGGGATACCGCGACAGTTTATTAGTTTCCTACCAAGACCGCATGTGAAGTGCAGACAATTTGCTTGAGGGAATTAGCAGCGAACTGTGCACTGATGGGATGGGGGCATTCCTGGTGCAGTAGGTCTTTGACCGCCAATACCCGTCTTTCTGTGGGTTCTCAGGAGGTTAAAATTGAGGGCCACCATCTTGATTACCCCAGATTGGGCGAGAAAATGTTACTCAGAACTCCTAGACTTTACCATCTGCCCACCTCTTGGGTTGCCTCGACGGCCGGACCTCCAATTCCAGTTGGAACACTGGGCGCGCCACCCGAACCCAGAGTGCCTTAACCAACATGGGACTTCTCAGAAAAGGTACTTTACCTTCTACAAGATGTTTGCACGTGTGCTGATGAAGATTTTATGCATCGTGTAAGAAATGTACTCTTGCGTCTCGTTCCCTTTCCTCCATACTGTATGGGCGTCCCTCGCTAGGGACTGGAGACGGAACCTTTTCCACCCGAAAAACCTTCTTCCCCTTTAAATCTAGAGGCGCGCAGGGGTGCGGCCTTAATGGGGGCTCCCCTGACTCTGCCCACTGGCGCCACTCCTATCCGCGTCGACTGGATCGGACCGCTTTCACCAGTGCTCCTGTGTTAGGCCTCCGGCCTTGTCATTCCATGCGCTCTTCCTCGGAAAAGTTTTTTTTTTATCTTCTTGTCTTTAATACGATACCTCTTTCCTCTGGTGCCATGCTCCTCACCTGACAGTTCGTCGGCAGGTTCCAGCAGGTGCCCAACCTGCAAGGGGCTCTTCCCTACGTCTCATCATGCTCTCTGCCTCCGCTGCCCTGGCCACGACCATGGCTGGGAGTCCTGTACCGTGTGCAATGCGCTTAAAACGCACTCTGAAAAATAGGTTAGCCTGGTGGACTGGGCTCTTCGGAAGCCATTGGACTCAAAGGAATTTTTCAGGACAAGTCCAGGCCCAAGGTAGGGGCACTGTTTTCATCCGCACATAGAGCAGGAAGGACCACTCAGTTTCTTGTTCCAGTGCAGGTACTGAGGCTACTACAGCTACAGGCCGCGGGGTTGCTAGATCCTACCGGTGACTGCGATAAAGGGCCACAAGGCTCTATTACCGGGTCTACACCAGATGGGCTTTGCCCTAGTACCGGACAGAGGTCCGAGGGGGGGGGGTGCCTGTACGCAACACTTGCCCCGCAAAGGTGACTCCTCCCCCAGGAAGTGCAACAGCAGAAGGGACCTTTCAGGTCCTGGTACCTTTGCAGGTTCCAAGGCTGATAAAGCTACCGGCTGTCAGGCCGAGGGGTTGCCAGATCCTACCGACACTGCGCTGAGAGACCGCAAGGTTCCATTATTGGGTCTAACCAGAGGGGCTACGCCCTAGTACCGGACAGGTCCGAGGGGGCTCCCGTACGCACCATGTACCCTGCATAAATGACTCCCTTCCCAGGAAGATTGGGAGCGGGAGGGGCCTTTCAGGTCCTGGTACCAGTGCAACTACCGAGGCTGCTGCAGCTACCGGCCATCAGGCCGAGGGGGACACCAGATCCTACCGGACACTGCGCTGAAGGGCCGCAAGGGTCGATTACCGGTTCTACACCTGGAGGGCTATTCCCCACTACCGGACACAGGTCCGAGGGGGCGTGTGTATGCACCATGTACCCCGCAAAAGCAGCTCCTTCCCCTTAGGAAGCGTAGGAGCGGGAGGGACCTTTCAGGTCCTGATACCAGGGCAGGTAGGAGGGACCTTTCAGGTCCTGGTACTAGGTCAGGTACCAAGGCTGCATGCTTCAGCTCCAAGCCATCAGGCTGAGGGTTTGCGAGTTCCTACAGGTGACTGCGTTGGGGAGCCGCAAGGCTCAATTACTGGGTCTACACCCTAGGGGCTATGCTCCAGTACCAGACAGATGTCCAAGGGGGGCGTATGCACCACACATCCCGCAATTTGTTCCGGAGGCACAGGAATGGGAGGTACCTTCCAGGTCCCTATACCAGTGCAGGTACCGAAGCTGCTACTACAGCTACTGGCTGCAAGGCCAAGGGGTTGTGAGATCCTACCGATGACAGAGCAGAGGGGCTGCAAGGTTCTCTTAACTGGGTAAGGCTTGAAGGGCTACACCCCAGTCCCAGACACATCTGAGTGGGTGCCTGTACGCAGCAGTATCTGCGTCATTGCCTGCTGCAATCCGCCTACCAGGCGCCATCCTGAGGTGCAGAGTAGGCCTTGACCACAACCGCAAGGTGTCTTATAAGAGGTGGGACTCAACACAGCAAGCACCAGGCACGCGGCATGTAGCACGACAAAATGGCTGCCTGGCCAGATAAAATGACTGCTTGTCAGACACCATCCCCCTTTGGGGAACAGGTAGGGGAACGAATTTCCAGGTGGAGACTAGTCTTCACTATGTATGTGGCCCATGGCATACCCTTCGTCGCAGGGCCTATTCCTCCCGCAGACAGTAAGGCAGGGTGGGTTGAGGCCTCAGCACCCTCAGGGCCCTGCATGCCTGTGCCTCCAAGCGCTCCACTGGCCTGTGAAGACAGGTTTTCTTGAATAGCAATCCCCCTCAGGGAAATACTCCCAGCGGCTGTTAGGCAAAGTTTGAATGCAGTACCGTCTGTGACCACTACACACAACTCTGACTAAAGGTATAGGCAACGCAACCTTTGGTATACGTTTGTACTACAGTGTTGGTCGCGTGCTGAGCAGCCAGGCTAATCTGAAGAGGGGTAAATGTGAGCTGTAGTGGAGGTACAGAGATTGACATTTACAGGTATCAGGTAATATTATCCCCATATATATATGGTTGCCGTAAATATCACCGGGAAAAGGTCGCAGCGATATTATATGGGTGACCATATATATGGGGACAGGGGCAAAAAAGAAAAAAGAAAAAAAAAAAAAAAAAAATATTTGGGGGTTGCGGGGGTGTCCCCCGCATGTTCCATGCAATAATGTCGCCACAAAAGTGGCGCCATTACATGGATCCCATTTACAGGTATTCAAATAAACTGTTATACTCAAGGTTTCTTGCATAAACAATTTATCTGTCAAAGCCTCCAGAAGGGATCAATCTAATAACACACAATTACACTTCAATACTGTACACTTAGTTTCTAAATCAGTAAAGACCCTTTTGGGATGACCCACAGACACAACCTCCACCCACAGGTGACTTCAATAACTAGGCTGCTGGGGACATTAATATCTTACTGTTGGCATTTAGAATACTTTTAGGAATTGGTAAAAGGCAAAGGTTATTAGAACACAAGAGACCACAAATATTCTTCAGCAGGCAAATACTTTTGGATCCGCCAAGAAGAGTCATATAATTCAATCGGCTAAGCCAAAGTCAATGGGCAAAAGTCTTGTATACGGTGAAGCTCTTCTGGTAAGTAATTGGAAAAGTCTTTACACACGTTCTTAGTAGTCTTTGATGAAAAGAAGAATCAAATGTAGGGCCACAAGCTGATGAGGCTCGAGTTATAGAAGTTTCAAGCAACTCTACAGTAAGAGGTACGTTCTTAGACTTGTTTTACAGTAACTTAGAAATGAAGAAAAGATGCAGCTGATGACTTCTGTTCCTGTGCAGCTCTGCAGATCACACTGTTCCTGGGCCTCAGTCGTGGGGACAAGAGGGAGGACGTTGGAGGACTCCTGCAATGCACTGGGACGGTCAAAACTTGCAACCAGCAAACTTCACTTTCGGTGGCTGTTCAGTGTTTCAGCACCTCACATTTACTTCAAATAGCAACACCACAGCCCCTGGCTGGCGAGATGGACATTCCTTGCTTCTGGGGTTCCCGCACTCTGAGAGTGCTCAGGCTCGGTCAGTCCTGCTTCTTGGGAGTCCATAGGATCTTCCAAAAGCTCTGGGCCAGCTTAAAAGCAACGCACACAATCTGGTGTTCCTCTCCCTGGCTATACAGTTTCCAGCAGCAACTCTTGGAAATTCAACCAGCTTTGAGATGGATGTCCAGGTGACTGACTTGGGAGTTGATTGGTACCACCAACTGAAGGGGAGAAGTCTTTGCAGGGGTTTCTCTGGTGATGCGAACGTGGCGTTTTGGCACTGCAGCAGGACTTCACCGGGCAAACCAAAGGTCCAGGAGTTGCAGCAGGCGTCCTCTTCGTACAGAAGCACTACCGGGCTACAGGTGACCAAATTCAACCTGGACACCAGGAACGCATACTGGACCTTCCCCCGGCCAGGGGGGCTGGGGGAGTTGCCACCTGTTCCGTTCCACTACAGATTAGCTACTTGATAAGGGGCACAGTCCCCAGACTGCCAAATCCTTATCCATCTTCACTCTGGCATATAGCCAGACGCGCGCTCATACTGGCGCAGGAGGTTTGCAGACCCTTGGATCCTCTACAGTGTGTCGTCGGGCTACCACCTACCGATCCCTCCTGCCTCTTTTCCTGTGCTCCCATAGACTCGCACAATAACTCTGCGGGTGGAAACTCGCTTGCATGTAGAAAGGCAGGCAGTGGAGGTAAGCCCAGCCTCCTGTCAGGGTCTGGTCGCCTATTCACTGATTTTCACCATACAATAGTTGCCCCAGCCCGTATTGCGGAGATATTGTGCATAGGAGACTGTGCTCTCTGGATGCTTGCCTTCAAGTACTGATTGGCAGCCCCATCGGCCCTTTCGTAGGTCAGGATCATGGGCTTCCGTTTCCTGTGCAAGTTTCTACCCGTTGCCCTCAATTCGGCCCCCAGGGTGTGCACAAGACGGATGGTCACGTGGCAGCCCCACTTGGGACCCAGGGTCAGCACACCGATCCATGCCTAGACTGGCTCATCCTCATCAGATCAAGGTCTCTGGATGCAGTCCTCCACACCGCCTTTGCCCTTATGCTCCCACTACACGAGTTGGGATTTCACATCAATCTCAAGAAGTCACAGCTGGAACCCAGGCACTCTAAAGTTCCTGGGCCTCATCTGGGATACAAGCTCCGTGAGAATTTTCCCTTCAGAGGACCACATCACAGCCATCGGAAGCCAAGCAGGGAAGGCTGTGAGGAAAGGCCTCCCATGCTCTTATCTGCTCTGCTCTGAGGACTACTGCACACGGATCAGCTGGGAGATGATCCAATTGTATTTGGAACATCCGTGTGTTCCATCCACACTGCGCCGTTCGCCGCGTGTTCCACGGCCCCGCAGTCTCCTGAAATGGTGGCCATGGCAACCATGAACACCATCCAAACAGAGAAGCCGGCTGTAAACACTGCCGCGTGCCTGAGCGCCCATTTGCTGCCTCTCTGCCTGCCCCTCCCCTCCTGCTTTAAATGGAGCGGGAGTGGGCCGAGAGGCGAAGCTGAGCAGGGAAGGCCGTGCGGAAAGGCCTCCCATGCTCTTATCTGCTCATCTGCCGTCTGCCCCAAATCTATGCTGCATCCCGGAGGTAAGAACCATAATTGCAACATACCTCGTTCAAACCCATGCTTTAATAGCAGATGCTTCAGACTACGCGCCTGCACTCTGCAAGCAACGGTCGGCTCCCAGCCCCTCCCCACAACCACCCGCAATGCCCGGCTATGCTCACGCACCTTGCCACCCTCTCCACTTGTGAACAGGGCTAGACTTTTCCGCCCAAATCCAAAGCCCACAGCTACTACAATTACGGACAATATAGTGGCTAATAAAGTGCTCTACCACACCTACATGTACCACTTCCAAAACAAATTATACCACCTGTGTCCTCCACCACTGAAAATGAGCCCCCAGTGTAAAATGTGATTTGCAATTCTTCTACCCCCGTTTGAATTCTACTGTGCCAAATGTGATACCACCTGTGTCCACCACCACTGAAAATGAGCCTCCAGTGTAAAATCTGACACGTGCAATTCCTCCAACTCCCATAGCGCAACCATGCCCACCACCCCACCCACTCTCCTCACAAACTCCCCCAGCCATTACTGAACCCCATCTTAAATGCGCCATGATTAACGCTAGTTCCATCAGTGCCCACGCTCTAGACATCCACGACCACCTAACCACCCATGACCTTGAGCTGCTCATTATCTCAAACATGGCTACACGAGGCCTCCGGCCCGGCGCTCGCCCTCCCCCTCCCCTCTGGATATTCCATCACTAGACAAGATCGTCTCTAAAGGTAGTGGTGTAGCAATTATTGCCAGAGACTGCCTCCCTATCAGAAAGGTAGAGGAATCCTTGAACAGTGACTACCTTCAAGTTAAAATCAATCTCTCCCCACTGTACCATTGCTGTTCACACTGTCTACTGCCCTCCTGACCCAACAGGAGACTTCCAAGCCTCTTTCACCTCCTCTCTGACAGCCTCAAACAATCAAAAGCCATTCTCCTTGGGGACATTAACCCAGGTCTCCTGGACAGTAAGGACCCAGCAGCCAAATCCCTTGACTCAGCCCTCAAGGCTCTAGGCTACAAGAACACCATCTTTAGCCCAACTCACACCAAGGGCAGATCTCTCAAATGGATCACACAGCATAACTGCCCACTCATCACAGGAAACACTCCCACCCCATGGTCGGACCACCATATCATCACCTTTAGCTCCACCACCCCCTCACCCCAACCACTGCCACCTTTCCTCGCCAGAAGCTCCCGCCAGCTCACAAAGGAAAGGCTATTGCCCTTCCTCCAAGGCCCAGCCTTCAGACCCCCTTCTTCCACAGACCCAGAAACACTCGCAACAGCCTACAAAGTTGCCATCAAAGCAGCTATCAACTCCAACCCCCACCCCAAACGCTGTAAGTCCAAACCTACCACCCACCCACTCCCAACTCCTGGTTCACCCCAGACCACCTCGCACTCCGCAACGAAAAAAAGGCTGCTCTTACACCATGGCAAACGTCTCACTCTGACAAAGACAAGATGATCTTTAAATCCTGCTCCACTAAATATAAAGAGGCAATCACCCAAGCAAAGGCCGAATCTTTTGAATCCAGAATCTCTGATGCCCAATCTAGCACAAAAGAAATCTTTGCCATTTTCAGGGAGCTAGAGACACCTACCCCCACCCCCAGAACTTCACCAAAGACAAAGCCTGGTGTGATATACAAACAGGCATGCAAACTAAATTGAGCTTTCTCCAAAACAAAATACTAGCCACTAAACAAGCTCTACCCAATACGCACATCCCTGTCCCACCACCAGCCCCGGACCCCTCCCTCTCCCCCCACCCCCAAACCTTTTTCCTTCAAACCCATCCAGGAAAGACATCAACATAATGAGGAAGAACATCAAACCCTCTAACTGCAAAGGTGATGCATGCCCAGCCACCATTGTCAAGGATTGCACTGAAGCGCTAGCTTCCTTCCTTACAGCCTTTGTAAATGCCTCCTTTGCCACAGGGAAAGTCCCTGCCTCCCCCAAGGAAGCCTGGGTCCGCCCTCTTAAAAAAAAAAAAAAAAAAAAAAAAAAAAAAACTCTCGATCCCACCTCCCCCAACAACTATAGACCGATCACCACTGTCCCATTCCTCCTCAAAATACTGGACAAAGCAGCCTACCTGCAGGTTCAACACTTCATTGAAGAGAACAAACTTCTAGGACTCCGCCAATCTGGTTTCCGTCCCAGATGTGGGACTCAAAACGCCCTACTTGACCTGCAAAACCAGATGGACGATGCCAGAGACATGGGCAAACCAGCACTTCTCTTACTTGACCTATCCGCGCTTTCGACCTTGTGGATCACAACGTCCTATGCCACCACCTCTCCTCAACTGCCAAATTCTCCCCTGACGCCACAGCATGGATCACCTCCTTCTTACAAGACAGAACCATGCAAGTATTCTTGGGCATAGCCTCCGCCTGACCAACCATCATACTCTGTGGTGTGCCCCAAGACTCCTGTCTCTCACCCACCCTCTACAGCATCTTCACACGACCCCTTTTCCTCATCCTCGATGCTATGGGCATTTCCTACACTAACGACACACAGATTCTCCTCACCCTCACTGGCAACTATGCCACTGACTCCCTGACCCTCAACAACACCATCCAAGCCTGCATGGCAGACAATGCCTCAACTCCGACAAGACTGAACTCCCCCTGGTAGGCTCACCCGACACGCTGAACAATCTACACTCCCAATTCAGTAATTTCACCATAGACTCCAAGATACCTGTCCTAGAATCACTCAAAACTCTTGGAGTCTACTTGGATTCCAACCTATCCATGGATAGACATGTCAACGCTATAGCCTCCGCAGCTGCATATCATGCTAAACTAATCAACGCAGTCAGGCCTTTTCTATCCAAAGAGAACTGCACAAACCTAGCCAGAGCCATCACTGGCAATAGGCTTGACGATTGCAATGTACTCTTTCTAGGCACCTCCAACAAAAACCTAGAGAGGCTACAAGTCATACAGAATAGTGCTCTCGGGGCAGCCCAAGGCATTGCCAAAAGAGAACACATTTCGGAGGCCAGGAAACTAGCCCACTGGCTCCCAGTAAAGGAAAGGATTGTCTTCAAAGCTCCGACACTGACCCACAAGTGCATTCACTTCAATGCCCCTGCTTACCTCTCTCAAAGGATCTACCCCGTCTCCTCTGCTAGGCCAACCAGATCACCATATACCAACATGCTCTGTGCCACTAGTAAAAAGTCTGAGCGGGTGGATCCAGCTTCCCATATCTCGCACCCACTCACTGGAACACCCTACCTCCCACAATGAGGTGAGGCCTCCCTCAGCGCCTTCCGCAAAACCATGAAAACCATCCTCTTGACGTAAGATGCGTCGCATCAGTTGAATACCTATCATATGTCCCACTGCATAAGCTGTAATGTAATGACTAATTGTGAAATGTAATGACTAATTGTACCAGTCAGAATTAGTACTATGCCTTGTAGTATTCATAATGTGCCACTGAATGCTACTATTCCTGTGCCCTGTAACTAAGCTCTTACAAGTAACAGCGCCTCAATGTTCTTGGGCTGCTTGTGTGCTATATAAATAACTAAATCAGAGGCACTGGGGGCATTTTCTCAGCAGAACAGCGACCTTGGCATGGTGGTACCAATGCCTAAATTGTAGTTACACTGTGCAGCCTCCTGGGAGAAGGTTTCCCAGGCAGAGTCGGTCAGCAGTCCACTGCATCTCCGTCACGACCTAGTCTGGTGGAGCACAGACAGCAACTTTCAGAAAGGAAGGCCCCTTCGTCAGCCAGCTCTGCAGGTTACCATCCCCACGGACTCATCCCTAGCGGGATTGGAAGCCACCTTGGATAGCCACAGGGTCCAATGAGGGGGTTCGGTCAGGAGCAGGCGGCCCTCATCGACTGGCTCGAGTGGGTGGCCATCTGGCTTGCCCTCAAAGCCTATCTGGAGGGGGGAGAACTGAGGTACAGTGTCCTAGTGACGTGTGTGTATATATGCAGATGAGTGGCACGGTCCATATAGTCGTACTAAACCCCCTGTCAAGTTTCCAAGCAGCTGTTGCTGGAAGGATATCTGATGAATCCGTGGGAGAAAATTACTGGTAAGTAATTTCTCATTTGCTTAGCTGTCTGCCCCACACTACCTGAACACAGTGAGAGAAGAGAAGCTTGTCATAACACAGAATTCCTTAACCAGGCAATCCCTGATGTGACTTATTTCAGTGACCCAATTTGTTTGTGACATGTTTAGTTTAATATTGATCCCTTGTGCAAATGAAGGCTTGCACGGTAATTCCCAAAACATTCTGGCACTTTCAATAATGAGGCTAACTCGAGTTCTAGTTCTCCATTTTCATTCTATATTGTAAAAGTATTTACCTGTCAGTGTCAGGAGCTGCTTACCTCTCCACAATTAAGTAACGGGAGTTAAGAGCTGCTGAGGGATGTTAGTCTGGTGCCGCTTATCGCCTAACCTCCCCAACGGCCACGACGCCATTCGTGAAGTACTCAGTGAATGCGCGTGCATGCCCAATTTATTCAAAAATAGGCAGAGCTTACTTCCGTTAATTTCAGTTTTAGTGTAAATTGCAGTACCATTAGATTAGCAATGTCCTGAAGTCGACGTTGGGGCCTTGGAGCCACAACACAGCCACAACAGCACTCGTGAAATACTTGTGAATTAAACAATTGGGGATGCCCAAAAACGACTGGCCTGACATGTTGCATCTGGTGGCTCTGATAAGGAATAGCTTGGGTTTCTGTTATGCCAGTTTTCACATGTTCTGGAAAGCCCACCTGATGGTTCGAAAGATCCATGGCATCTATTGGTGTAGGCTTCCAACTAAGCCTCACTGTGGATGCACGCTGTAGATCAAACTAGCTTGGTTGTTTGGTAAGAATGTATGTAGTAACCCTGTGGGAGACTACACAACCCTTGTCCTCTTGGAATTAGTTAACCCACCTATTGGTACCGGTTGTACTACACAAGTTGTTATAGTGAGCAGCCAGACTTATCTCAAGAGGGGTAAATGTTAGCTGTAGCATCGAAATCCACAAATACATGTATCCAAATAACACTCAAGGTTTTCCAGTAAAACAATTATTTAACAGTTTTAAATAAGCATTCTTTAAAAAGGGCAACAATAAAAATACACTTCGAAATACTTTCTCAGAATCAAGTTGAGCCAGTAGATGCTCTTCAGAGATGCTTCATGCACACTTTCTACACCCTGAGGTGACTGCCCTAACTAGTACAGTATTGGCATTTATATATTACTTTTGTCCTTGGAAAAGCAGAATGGAAAGGTTAAAGGAAGGAAAACCGTTAAAAAGGTTCTCAGATCAAAACCTTTCCCAGTAGTTAAAACCAATGCATCACCTACGAGGGACAGTAAGAATCAGTCCTTGTATTCGAAGAGTCAGCAGGGACCAACGACAACCAAAGTGAATTGGAGCAAAGTCTATGGAGCTGAGGCACTACTTGGACAGCAAAAAGTCGTGCACAAAGTTAGTTTGTTGAAGAAAAGCACTGTTGGGCCACAAGCTGTTGCACTTCTGGAAGTTAGAGCTACAATGAACTCTAGAAAATCAGCTACTGCAAATCTCAACTGAGAAGAGCAAGCTACAGACGGTGTTAAGTACCCACAAGTAAGAATAGTACCCTTTGGCTTCTCTGGTTGTAGTGATGCACATCCTGTGTTCCTGAGCCTTAGCCGTGGGGACAAAAGGGAGGATGTCTGGAGGTCTTAAGGTCAGTTGCAGCTACGGGCGTTCTGTGGATCAGCTTTGGTGTTTCATCGCTCAGTCAATAGCACCACAGCGGATTTTGGACACTAGTTGGGCTTCCTTCACTCCCCGAGTCCAGCACTCTGGTGTGGTGGCTCGAGCTTGGGTCGTCCTGCTTTGGGAGGGTCCTCAGGATCTTCCTGGAGCTCGTGGCCTGTTTAGACAACATTGCACTCTACTACGGATTTCTCGACCCCTGGCACTTGGTTCTAGCAGTAGCAAAGAAGTACAGCCAGTTGGGGAAGGTCTTCCAGCAAAGTTCATATCTGGGTTAGTTGGTCCCACTACGCCAAGGGAAGAAGTTGTTCCATCTGCAGCTTCTCTTGTTGATTAGGAAAGAGTTTCAGCAAAGCAGCAGGGCTTCACCGGGCACTTCAACACCTTGGAGGATGCAGCAAGCTTCTCTTCACGATTCCTTCGTCTGATGTTTCTTCCATTGGTCAACTGTCTTCAGTCCAAGAAGCCTCGCCTTTTAAGCAGTTTTCTCCCATTCATGCACAGCCTAGCTGTCGGGGTAGGACTGGGTGTATTCAGGTAACCAAGGAGACAAACGAGAGGAGTTCCGGCAATCTCCTGCACTTCCTGCCCTTCCAGATACACTGGAGCCAGAGGCGGGTTTCAGTACTGAAGCCTGCCAAAGGCAAAACCATCAAAGCGTTCAAACCCAAGAAAGACTTCACAAGCAAGAAATGACGGAAAAAGACAGCCATTTGGACATAATGCTCACCCATGGGTGCTATATTGCAGCTGATGATTCAGCCTGCGGTAGGAAAATTAAACCACTGCCACCAGCCATTTAAATTTGTGAGGGTAAATCTGCCTCCATCACGAGCCACGAGGACTCTGACGAAGCTAAGATGGCCGCCACCTGCATCTCCAAGGCGACTGATAAACAAATCGCCTACACGCGACCTGATTCGGCCCCACACCTCTGCAGGCCCTCCCCTCCTGCTTTAAATGGAGGGGAGGCACGCCACGAGGTGAAGCCGCACAGAGGAGGCCATCAGTAAAGGCCAGGCTCCCTCTCAGCAGCTCTCCGCTGCTCGACGTTGCGAGACGTCGCGACGCGCCTGCTCCTGGAAGGTAAGGGTGAGAAACACTGCCCCGTACTTGCAACTCCCCACTCTAAACCCTTAATTGCTGCAAGAAATGCACGCCTCCGCACCTCGCCCACCGTGCACCACTACACGCCCACCCTGCACTGCCTTAATGCACGACTACGAGACAGACTTGTTCACGGCCGCCCCTCCGACAAGCATCACAGCTCCTCCCACCCTGTGGCGACTCCACTGTGTATCCCTTGCCCCCATTGTGCCAGCACAAGCTGCTGCCCTCCTACCCATAATGGCGGATACCAACATCACCTACCTTGCTGCCCACCAGTGACTCCTTCGCTCACTCGTCACCCTTCCTGGTCCCGTCACGCTCACTTGCTCCTCCTCCTCTGTTACGAGAATCAGTGCGACTGGGCTATCTTTACCCGCAAGACGTCAGGACTTCAATCCAAAACACCCACACCCCCTGCTAGGTGCCGCCCTGCCGCCAACGTCTACCTCAGACATTCTCCCAGACACTATGCCTGCCCCTAGTATCAGCCTATGTGCCCCTGTTACATTTACTGCACCCCTGATTGCTGATGTGCCTGCTCCTGATGTTAGCCTATGTACCCCTGTTACCACCATCGTACCACCTCTCCTTTGTTCTATCTTACTCATGCCCAATCATAATGTCTCTGCCCCGCCACCACCAAAATCTGACAAACGCACCCTTGCGCCATCCTTAAATGTGCCCTTGTCAATGCCCGTTCAGTAACGGCACATGCCCGAGATATCCATGACCTCATTATAAAGGACAATATCTACCGCCTTAGGATCACTGAAACCTGGCTCAACGAGGCATCCGGCCCTGCCCTTACCCTCGCCGTCTCAGAAGGATACACCATATTCAGACAAGACCGTCCCCACCTAAGAGGCGGCGGTGTTGCCTTAATTACTAAAGACTGCTTCAATGTCAAAGATTGACGGGGAGATTGGTTACAACTGTGATTAACAAAATCAACCTATCCCCTAATCACACCATTGCCATCCACTTAGTCTACAGACCCCCCGGTCACAGCTCTGATTTCCATGATGCCTTGCTGCATGCCCTCACATAATCTGAAAAAAACTTCTAAGGTTCTGCTCCTATGCGACTTGAACCTTGGACTTCATGACCCTAACGACTCCCAGGCCACTGCCTTGGGCAAAGCCCTATCCACACTTGGGTTCGCCTATGTCAACTCAGGACCTACCCACGTCTTGACTGGGTTAGCCACCACAACTGCTCTGTTCGCCTCACCGGCAACACTCCCATCCCTTGGTCTGACCATCATTACTTACTTTGGCCTTAACACCCTTAAAGACCTGTGATCCCACTCCCCACTCCCCTCACTAGAAGCTTGCGTCAACTAACTGCAGAAAAGATCTCCCCTCTCTTGGAAGTGCCCACACTGCAGCCTCCCTTCTCAATGGACCCTGATATCCTCTCCACGGCCTTCAAAACCACTGTTGCCCAGGCCATAGACGCCATCGCTCCTCTTACTAGAAAGTTAAACACTCCAATACCTGGTTCTCTCAAGAGCTGCTAGAACTTTGCTCTAAGAAGAGACTTGCACTGCACTCTCTGCATGGAAAACAAACCCCAATGAGATAAAGGCTTTCGATGCCATATCTAGGGAATACAAATCTTGCATCAAAGCCAAAGCAGCGTCCTTCAATACGAGGATATCCAACGCTAAAATCAGAGACCAAAGAAATCTTCAGGATCTTTCGGGAGGTGGAAAAGCCGTCGTGCCCACCCCCCACATTCTTAAAAGATGACAAATGGTGCAACAACATCCAATCTGCCATACTCGACAAACTTAACACCCTTCAATCAAAAATCCTTGCCCATCAAAAAGCAGTCTCACCTTCTCACTGAGCTTCAAAATGACCCTCCTGAAACCATGCAAACAAAATCACCAATTCTCTTTGAATTCAAGGAAATGAGTGAAACTGAAGTCGCTGCCCTCCTCAAAACTATTAAACCCTCTAACTGTAAAGGTGATGCGTATCCAGGACAACTCATTAAAGACTATGCCCCCACCTTAGTACCCTTTATCACAGCTTTCATTAACGCCTCCTTCCAATCAGGCCATGTCCCTTCTGACCTTAAGGAAGCCTGGGTCCGCCCGCTCCTTAAACCATCCCTCGACCCACTGGTCCCAGGGAACTAGAGTCCCATCACCAAAGTCCCCTTCCTCCTAAAAATTCTGGACAAAGCAGCCTATTTGCAAGTTCAGAAATAACTTGAGGATAACTGCCTTTTAGGTCTTCGGCAGTCTGGATTCCGTCCTCGCCACGGCACTGAAACGGCTCTCCTTGACCTTAAGAATCAAATGGACGACCTAAGATACTCTGGCAAACCTGCGCTTCTCCTTTTCCTCGATCTGTCTGCGGCGTTTGACTTGGTGGATCACAACACACTTTGTCACCACCTTGCCAAATCTGCAAACTTCTCCCCCAAAGCATGTGAATGGATCACCTCATTCTTGCAAGATAGGGCTATGAAAGTCTTTTCCGACTGAGTCTGTGCCACACCGAGCCTCATCAAGTGCGGAGTTCCACAGGGGTCCTGCATAGCACCCACCTTGTACAACCTGTTTACCAGGCCACTATTCAAATTGCTGGACGCCCTGGGCATCTCGTATACAAATTATGCAGATGATACACAGGTACTTATTCCACTCTCGGATGACTACCAGGCTGATAGCATCACCCTCAATTCTATCTACTCTAAGATACGATCTTGGATGGTCCAGAACTGGCTATGCCTCAACAGCGAAAAAACAGAACTACTGCTGATTGGATCCCCATCCATCCTCAGCAAACTAGGCAATCAATACTCCACCTTCACTGTTGACAACATTCCCATTGTCTCCCAAACAATCAAAGCACTTGGCGTCTACCTTGACTCAGACCTGACCATGGATAAACAAATCGGTGCCATTGTTTCTTCATCTGCTTATTTCTTCAAACTACTTAATGCAGCAAGACCTTTCCTTTCGCTGCCCAATTGCCTCACCATAGCCAGGGCAATCATCGGCTCACCACTTGACTATTGCCATGCCCTCCTGGCTGGGACCTCCAGCAAAAACATTGCCAAACTACAGGTGGTTCAGAACAACGCACTCGGGCCGCCACTGGGTTCTCCAAAAGGGGACCACATCTCCACTACAAGAGGGCAGGTGCACTGGCTGCCAGTTAAAGAAAGAATAATCTTCAAAACCCTCTCACTCACCCATAAGTGCCACCATGTCCTAGCACCTCCCTACCTGGCTTCCAGAATTCAGAAACTCTCCTCGCAAAGGCTTACTAGAATGGCTTACACCAACATGATCTCCACTCCCAAAAGCAGGAGAGTGCGTGCAGGTGGCACCAGCTTCCCCCGCCATGGCCGCCTCATTCTGGAACTCCCTTCCCGCCCACCTCAGGATGATTGACTCCCATCTGGCTTTCCGTAAAGCTATTAAAACCAGACTATTTGTTTGATTTGCCAATCCTAAGCCTCAGCCTATCACCTGCTACTTAACATGCCTGTAACTAAGTCTGTATCACTGTATTAACATTAAGTTTCCTTTCATCGACTTGCAAGCGCTGCGATGCCTGTGGGCTGTATTGTGCGCTATACAAATAAATAAATGGGGTAACATACAAAATGTAACATGAGTAAGTAGGAAAAGGGACTACTAACCCCCAGTACTCCACATAAACGGTGTGTGCTGGACCTAAAAGAGAAAAGTTAAGTAAAGTCAATTTCACTTTAATATTCTTGGGAACTGTAGTTCACACAAGAAAACCGTATGAGAAATATAAAGGAAATATAAAGGATTTCTGTGACACTGCACTAAAAGGTGCTGGGTGTCACCATACAAAAAGTATATGCCTATAGAGTTTGTCAGACTTCAAAAACAAAGGCAACAGATAATGCAAATCAGATCAAAATACATGAGTGAGAAAAAAAAAGGGCTGACTCACTCGAGGGTTAAAATTTAAGTCCTACTAAAGTCCAGCAAAACAGCTGGGTGTCTTTAACCCGAGAGGAATTAAGTACTAAAATGAAAATTCTCTCTACACAGGATTGGCAAGATTAATTATCCCTTTCTTTGATTCATTTGTTGCTGCACTGTTTGAATTGATGAGGTGCAGGACATAGGGTTCAGCATAGTAATGCATCGCTGCAGTCGGTGTTTTTTTGTGTACAGTCCTCTTGCCATCAGCGCATGGGTTGCAGCTGTTTTAACGATACTGATTGCTAGTTTGGTAAGTAAATCTTTTTCTTTTTTTGGAGGAAGCATCATGCTAACGTCTGCTTCAGTTTTGGTATGTAATGCACACGGACCTTTTCTGATAAATGTAGTAGTTGGAAATGTTAGAAACGCTTTGTTTTCTTTGGTTTTATGATTAGGAGATTATGAAAAACCATTAAGAAATGCACTCTTGAATCTGCACAAAGAAGCTTATTTACATAACTTTGCTTTTACTTGTGACTGTTAAGTCATATTCCTCGTTTCCTCAGTCACTGTATCCACCTGCTCCGACTGCATCCGTGGTGTTCGGCCCGCCACAAGTTACACAAATGAATACGCCTTCTCAAACTCGGCCGGTAAGATGTCAAGTTTGTCTCTTTGGGGAATTTCGAATATTTACTGTTGGGTGGTTTGAAGGGGGCAGTGGCTGTGATACAATATTAAAATACCCGTATTATATGTTTGAAGGGATTCAAGACTTATTCTTTATGGCAAGATGGATAACTAGATAAAGACCCATGATGTGCAGTCATGACAGAAGCAGTTGGTCTGATGCAGCAGACAGATCGCCCCTCCCCCCCTCCTGCAGAGTCTGTATGGCTGAATGTGCTTTGCTCAGTGTAATTTGGTCACCTGGTTCCATTTGTTGGAGAGTAGTGAACTTAGTGTTAGGATGTGCAAATCCAAAAATGCTGATTGAGGAAGGGGGTTTGTATATCTTTTTAATAAATTAAGGGATGGGTATTCGCCAATGAACCTGAATGAATGGTGCATGTCTGTGCAGAAACAATAGTCTTACTCTGCTGATTGTACTTTTTTCATTGACATTTAATTCAAATTCATATTTTGTTTACCCTTTTAGGACAAGCACACCCCTCATTCTTGCATATTGAAGTATTGGTTCGAGCAATAGATTGTGTTTGCAATGGTTCTGTGTACATGTAGCTGGAATAAAGTTTACAATCCAGAGTAGCGATTAACACATTTGAGAGATGCAAAATGCATTTTCTGCAAAGTAATTTATTTTGAAGCAGTCTTCCTGCGATAATTGATTTTCATACACTGAATATCTCACATGAGTGGGGATCTTGGAAAACGTTTTCACATAGTGAATTTTTCTTGCATGTACAACCATTAAATAACGTCTCATGATACTGACTGTACAAATTCTTATTTGGCATAAAAGCATTACGTTTGTACAACTTCGCTTCCATCAAAGAAACTGGTGTACCCCAATTGCCTTTATACTGCCCTTTCCATAGAAAATATAAGAGCTCTATAGCATGCAGTTTAACGTGGAGATGCAAACCATGAAACTGTCTTTAGTGTCAGTGCCAGCCCCTATCATGCAGCGCAGTAGAAATTTCTATCCGATCTCTGCGAGGAGCCTTGAACACTTCTCTGCACTGTTTTTCAATTTTGACAATTTATTGTTTTGCAATTTTCTGATCCATTTGACAACTTTTGCCTTTGTTCCCTTGGAAGTGATTTTTCCTGACAAGGTGTATCTTTTCTTTGTTATACCAATGTTTGCTGATCCCAGACTAGAACAAACATTCACTGCTTGACTAAGGTGTGCTGCCTGTGTTGTAAATAGTCAAAGATTACTTTGTGCTTTGTATTTGCTGTTAAACACCCTATGTGCCAGAAGGTGTCCCATACAGGACTGAAGGACAGGGAATGGATCATAATCCAGTTGGCATCAACCTCTTGTAAAAAGCAACTTGGAGCCTCCAGCCAAATGGCCAGAAAATAGACCGCCAGAGTACATGGCTCATCTAGGGCATTCTCCGATACTCCAGACAGGCCTTGATAATTGTTAAATATCCCACTAGACCTGTAGGGTGAGTTCCTTAGTTTACATATTCGACCCAAAGGGACTAGTGACAAAATATTTACCAGTACTTTTTGTAAAATGGTGCAAGTGGCAATACACACTTTTCATAATTGGCGCAGTGCTTCCAAGCATGCACAGTGAAACATTAATTTGTCATTTGTTTGCAGTACATGGAGAATACATTTCTAACATCCCCATACACGCCAGCAAGGTAGAGTATCATGCAAATGGTACTTGCCCTGTATAAAAACGACTTGCGAATGCTAGTAGATTTTGCTAGCCCTGCTAGGGCTGGAGTCTGCTTGGATCTCCTGATGTCTAGGACTAAGACTTTTATGACCCCATATTATTAACTCTGCTGGCTAGAGTTGATGGGACTTGGAAGTCCAAAACGTTTGGAGTGCCAAAGGTTGAAGATCCCTGCTGTACGGCTTACTCGGGGTACCACCGTTAACATCCCTGCTGCTCGATATCTAAGAATTCTACGTTGATGGCTTAACCAGTGATCTGCTCGACATTGAAGCCCTTTTCAACCTAATTATGTGCAGACCGGGAAACGCCTTGGCTTTGAAACCTTGGTCAAATCGCAATCTTAACAGTGGGTAAAGTATAGAAGGGAGATTAATACTGTCTTGGTGCCACAGACGGCTTTGGCCTGAACCTCCTACAATACCTTTCACAAGTCAACTAAGCCATCCCTGAAAGTCAAGAGGTTTGCCACCACCATTGGATCGCCTCCTCTTAGGTACCATACACCCTTTCGTACAACAGTATTAAAATCGGTCAAACTATTCTACCTGTCGGTCTTCTCTCACCTGCCAGAATTTCGTGCTGACTTTTGTGGAGGTGCAAAACGGTCACCACAAAGTTAAATCTACTGGTGACGACACACACTGAGAAGTGTCTACAGTCATTGACTCTATACTTGGTTCTTGGTCTTTCAAAACGGATGGTGCTAGCAAACCCCTTCACACAGGTTGGATGAATAAAGTGCACCACACTTAAATCCATTATTTCTCTGGAAAGCTCTGCCAACAGACTTTCCTCAGCTAGAGTTCAAACCCGGCTTGTTCGTCATCTACTCTTCGATAAAGATGGCCACAGAATGGATTTGCTTGGCAAGAACATCTGCTCAAATTCATCCAAAAGAATCATGGCTGTTAACTGTCATTTCTGGGCAGATGAGACCGTTTTCTAGAGTAAAAGGATGTGAGCTGCTGCTGGGTGGCAGGGAAGCTATTTTTATGGAGATCGTGAAGGAGTGCAGCTTGGTCTGAGTCAGAAGCGCCTTCAGAAATGTGCCTTGCATTGCCACACGTGAATATTATAGCCAGTTTGCAAAAGGTGCACAAGCCATTGGCTAGTGATATTTGGCTCTTGGTGCTTGGTAAGTACGAAACAGTGTGGTGTGTGTATAGAATTGATGTGGCACATTACTTTTTTATGGCTTACTAGTAGCCTGCAGCTTTAAATTTTACACCTTGATTGGATCAGATCTGCATTTTTGTGCCAGACCCACTGAGCTGAGACTCACTACTGTAGATAATCACTTTCCTTCTCTGTTGAATCAGTCTTTGGCTCCCATGCTGACCAATTCACGTGAATTAAAACGGAGGTCGACAGACATCAGTAGGTCTGGTTCCCAAGGAAGGTATTTAAAGTAGTTCTACAAAGTATTTGAAGTGTTATCAGATGAGTCCATCTTGAGGCAAGGCTTCTGTCAAAAGGGAGTTAGATGGAAGGCACCTGTGACGGGCAAGCTATCCGGTTTAGCAAAACGAAGGTCTTGGACATCACCATCTATGAGCTTATTTTTTTTTTTATTTTATTTTAAAGCATCGTGTGGCCTTTGAAGCCTTTAAACAGTTTGCCAAGCACCATATGCGTATCAATTCATGAACAGACATAACAGGGCATGCAACCTGCAAATTTCTTTCTCTTTTTTTTTGTTAGCCTCCGTATTGTCACTTCTGAGCTTTCAGATTGGCGGAAATAAAGCAATTTCTCAACTTGGCTAAAGAAGGCTTTTTTATTGCATTCAATTCCAAATGATTACAAGTAAAGTTGAGATTGTCAAAAAATCTCCCTAGATTCCGGTCATGTGTCGGTCATGATCTCAGCTGCACTTGCCTTGTTTCAAGCAGGATACTGAAAAATGAAAAAGGAGTTGTAGAAAAAGTTCTCAGAAGGCATGGGGGGGGGGGAATGGAAGGCTTTATCCTAATTATTTTCTAGTCCTAAAGAGATCCCACCTTAGTATGCACGTGTTTTAAACAAATTTGTAAATAGAAATTCTGAATGCGCTCTCCCATCAAATCTTACCTCAACTTGCAAGAAGTGGGACTAGCTGTGCTCCGATGGGCCTTTTTAGGATGCATACATTCACATCCCTGTGGCTGTGCAGCATTGATTTCTTGCGCTACTGTTAGGAAATATTTTTCCTTTTTGCTGGTGTCCGCCCCCCCCAATTAGAACACTCTGGGAACACAGGCAGAAAGGCTGGGCAGCATGCGCCATGCAGTATGAGTCAATGTTTCAGATGCTTGGGCCAGTCGACTCCCTCCCCCATACCCCTCACTACAGCCACACAGGTGCCGTTTGGAAATCCCTATCAGCTGATGCATCTAACCCCCCCCCCCCCCCCCCCAAAGCTCTGACTACTCATCTAAGCCAGTTATGGATAGACCACCCAGCGATCAAGATGCTTCGAAACACAAACGCATTCGAGAAAATGGAGTTGCATGGTTGTCCTAGATACTGAAATGTAGGGACATATCTAACCCATAGGCGTAAAGCACAGCAGGCATCGAAATCAATAAAGACCAACATGCCAAACAAAAGCACAACACAAGAGATGGGAATTTCCAATCAAACTTTGCCAGCTCAAGGGTTTCACAGAGGGGACACTTATGCAACCATGCAGTGGAAAGCATTGGTTGACATTTCTGGCTCCAGGGGACTGGGAGAAAGGGAATAGTGTCTGCATCGACATTTTCAAAGCTTAACGACACCACGTTTGGTTTTCAACTGCATAGGAGGATAACCCTCTGCATTAGAAAGAGGGGTCCATGCTAGTTTTTAAGGAAACTCTGTCCAAGGTGGGGGCGGGGGGGGGGGGGGTCTCTCTCATTCATGGAATATCAAGAGAATATTCCCCCCACCTCCCCTCCAAAGCTCTTTTGCTGGACTTTAGGACTTTTCATTTTTATCCTGGAGAGAGTGACCTTTTTCCCCACTCTTGTATTTTTCTTTGATTTGAACCCTGTTTCTTTTGGTTTTGGAGGAATCCTACAATTACTATGCCAGGTTTACTGCGCCAGCCGAAAATGCATATTTTTTAACCCAATTTATCAGAATATCTATGTGGGGTTGGGGTGAAATAAATGTTGGTGGGAGTATGGGGGGGTTGATGGGGTATCCCACCGCATATAGTCTGTGAAAAGGGGCTCAAATAGTTGGCATTTTTGTCCGGCGCAGTAAACTGGGTCTCAATAATCACAGATCCGGTTTGGAGTCTGACAAACTCCACAGGCATCAACTTTTTACATTGTGACACACAGCCCGTGTGCCACTGCAATGAAGGGAAGTCCTTTAGATTTCCCAAAGGTTTAAATACCTTCTCTTTGATAAACTGTTTCCAAAAGCAGTAAAGTGAAATTGACATTACTTTAACTTTGTAGACCCAGCACGCACTATCTCCCATAGAGGACTGGAGGGGTTACTTGGAATCCCCCTTTTCTACTTTTTCTTGTAATGTTTGTTACCCTTTCTAAAATGAATGGCTGTCAGTGGTTTACTTTGTTTTTTTTAAACAATTTTCTTTTTCTTTTGGATATGAAGACATTTTACATTCAACAAGCGCAATGGTATAACTTAAATCAATACGAACACGCATCATAACTTTTTTGTCTACTGCTGTTCAACAGAAACCCCCTTGTTTTTACCTGTTTATTCTTAACCATCTTCACCCACCCCCACCCTGTCCACTTTTCACTAGGCTCCAGTATTGTGTCCTTTTCACTAATACTTCCCCATATGGGAGTCCTGCTCCTTGTGTGTTCCTGGCTGTCAAGACATTAACATTTTTAAGGTTCTTTGGTTTAAAGAAGTAGTCTTCTCACCCGTAAACCAGGCTTGGTCCCTTTTTGTTAGTTCTGACTTTGGCAGGGTTCACTGGTGAATCCTGACTCTGGCTCCAGCGTGTCTGGCAGGAAGCGAGGGAGGTGTCCCAACTCCCTGTGCTTAGTCTCCTTGGTTACAGGAATGCACTCGCAGGTGATTGGCTGGCTGGTTGTTCTTGGAGGAGACACACCCTGCCGTGGGTGACAGGCTGCGAATGAACGGGAGAAACCTGCATAAAAGGATGGCTCTTTTGCAAGGAAGGCAGAGTCGACCACTGGAGGAAGGAACTCGAAGAAGAACTTGGAAGAGAAGCTTGCTGCAACTCATAGACCGTTGGTTTGCCTGGTGAAGCCCTGCTGCAGTGCTGAAGCTCATTTGCTTCGACTAGGGAAGCCCTGCAAAGGACTTCTTGTCTTGGGTTGGTGGGACCAATCAACCCCAAGAAGAACTCTACTGGGAACCCGCTCTCTGCTGGCTGTACTTCCATTGCTACTGCAGGAACTGAGTGCCAGGGCACAGGAACACCAGAAGTGAGTGCATTGTTTTTAAGACGGATTCGAGCTACAGGAAGATCCTCCGTACTCCCTCGAAGCAGGACTGACAAAGCCTAAGCCACCTCAACAGAGTGCTGGATACCAGATGCGAGGAAAGTCCACAAGATGTCCAAGAACCATGGTGGTGCTGTTCGCGAGAAGCTGAAACCGCGAACTTCTGCTGATCTGTACTTGGCCCATTGCTGCCGCCGACCTTTCGAATCGTAGTGCAGGAGTCCCCAGACGTCCTCCCTCTTGTCCCCACGATTGAGGCCCTGGAACAGGATCTGCCAGATTACTACGGGAAAAGGAGCCACCTAGAACTAATTTCTTCTGACCGAAGGTACTGTGAACAAACGGGTACTTGCCTCTTGTTTTGCTTGCTCTCAGTTGAGACTTGCATTGGTGGCCCTTTTGCAGAGTTGCTTGCAGCTTTGCCCCTCAAGCCTCACAGCTTGTGGCCCAACAGTATTTTTTTTTTAACAAAACCCTCTAACACTGCAAGACTTTTTACTTGCCTTCAAGTGCTTCCGCCCCCCTAGACTTTGTTCAATGGACATTGGCTTTCCTGGTTCCCTGAAAATCTCTTCTAATCTCTGACTTTGTGTTTTAACTCTGCCTCCAAAAAGTCATACATATCTTACTTGTATAGCTGGGAAAGGGTTAATTTACATTGCATTGCAGGGTTCAAAAGCGTTTACCTGTTTGAGAAACCTGTTAAGCATTGTTTCCTTCATTAACATTTTCCTTTCTGCCACAATTTCATTATTACCAATTCAGCGTGAAAAGTGATATATTAATGTCCACAGTGTGCTTATTATTGAAGTCCCCTCAGGTTGTAGGAAAATGTGTACCATCCAAAAAGGATATCTACTTAATCTTTTATTGCCAATTGCCCCCTTCTAAAGAAGGCTTATTTTAAAACGGACTGTTAATTATATAAATAGTTTAATCTAGAAACCTTGAGTAAAAGCGTTATTTGATTACTTGTCAATGTGAAACTGTTACAACCCTACAGCTCCATTGACCCCTCTTGAGATAAGCCTGGCTGCTCCGTCATTCTTCCAACTTGTGTAGTACTTGTGTAGTACTTGTGTAGTACAGACTTACACCAAAGGTTGGTTACCTGTTGCCAAGTGGACAAGGCTGGTGTAGTCTCCCACAGGGTTACTACATACAATCTTGCCTAACAATCTCCATAGTTATTAGGAGGATACTGGCGATAGACTTGCACCATGACTGTGTGTCCTGATGATTGTCATGGTGTCCCAAACGTGGATGCACCACCAGGATCATCCTCCCCTACTGATTATTTTCAAAACACAGATCTAGTTGCCAGAGTGGCTCAATGCGTTGGGCTCCTTAGTGAAGACGTCTACTACATATAGAACATCTTAGAGTAAAATAAGAAAATATCACATTGTATTATTCTACTGGCAATTAAAAAGGCTGAACCCTTCATTACTTACAACTGTCCCTACTAGCGCAGTGAACCCAAGGGTAGAAAAAGTGAGCCTGCATCTCATCCCATCCACTTCAGGGGACAGTTAAGCCCAGACTCCCTAGTGATGTCAACTGCTTGTAAAAGAGCAAGTTTAACAATGGCAGACGGGGTACTCGCCAGATGGAGCAGGTGCATATATGCGTTGGGCAGGAAAGCACGAACTTAAGCAGCATACAGCGCAAGGTGTGCCAATGCTAATGGCCAGTTAAAACAGCGCCCAATTGATTGACATGGATGATCTGTGTAAACTGATCCCCAATGAACTACAGGGAGTATTCAGGAACATTTTAAAAGGGGAACAGCCAGCCAACGTTATTAAAAATGGTCGAGGTGCTTAAACAGTGGGCACCCAAATAGCTGGGCTGACGGTCATCAAGCGACATGTCTGGAGCAGAAACCCAGGCCAACTCTTAGACAAGCCAGTAGAGGAGTTGCAATTATTTGGCAAATAAGTTATTTGAAAACTACTGGCTAAATATCAGTCACATGTTTTCAAACAGGGTACCCTCTAACAGATGGTCCTTTCTAACCTCAACATATACACAGCCAACTGTACAGCATTCTTAGACTGGAACCGGTTGGTATTCAGGGTCTGAGCCTCACCGTACCACATTCTCTTTGCCAACAAGACCCATTCATAGAGGAAGCATGAGAATACTACCGTATTCACTTGGCTATTCCTCTTGAAAGCAATGACTCTCATACAGGTCCCCTCTTATGCTTCTCCAGTATGACGCAGACAAAATATCACCGACTCATCGGAGGAGATACCATCGGACCACTGCATGTTAGACACTGTAGCCAAGGGTTACTGCATAGTTACTGCCCTCTTTGTAATCTAACCTTGCGGGACAGAACACAACTGCTGAATAAGGAAATCGAGACCTTACTCTTAAATATCATTCATCCTGTTCTTCCTTTCTACATTTACGGGGGCATATGATCCCGGTTTCTGATGCTTGTGAATCTGCTTAAAATCGCATGCTATGCATATAGTCAGACATCTAGTGGTAATCGCAGAGTATTGCATCTTTCTTTCGAAGGTCAAAAGGGGACTTCGACATGGGTGTGACTTTGACACTATCCCTAACGTGGCGTCTAGTGTACCATAAAAATACTTGCGCGTCAAGGTCCATCAGATTTTTTTTTTTTCGCCATCCTAGTTGGTGGTCTGTGCATTGCTTGCAAGAGTTTTATTTTGCTAACTTTGCCCCCATGACCTATAGTCGTCTAGTCTCCCCACTAATCTTCTCTGACTGCCTCGTGGGTTCCTGCCGCTGACGTCAACTGCTCGGTGACTGTCGACCGCATGGCCTAAGCCCTCTGGCCAAGCCCTTACAGTAGGGAGTGTGGCCCTGGGTTTATTCTTATTCATCTCTAAGAATGCATTTCTTGGTCTGGCTGCTGCTAGCATCTGCTATGGCGAGGACGCCCTTTAAATTTTGCCCGTCGTGCAACGGCAAGCTTCCTTGGAAGGACACCATCGCCGATGCACTGTCTTCCTCAAGACCATGACAAGCTCTCATGCAAGGCCTGTAAGCTCTTTTGACCGAAATCGTTGGACATGCAGACGGCCTAGGCTATGCAGGCCGAAAGCCTTTCCCCCGTTGGCGCTGTCGCATCGGACGAGGAATCCATCAGCAGCCATGTCTCCGAATTGAAAGCCATCGACCTTTCGGCAGAGTCAGTAGTCTCCCAAATGCCCAGCCCCAGCAGGCCACCAGTTCTGTTATGGGGAGCTCACACCCCAGCGACAAGGGCAGCCATGCACCACTGATAAAAAAAACACACAGGACTCTTCGACGGAATCATGAAAGCGCACTACGCCAGCGGGGCCACCAACAATTTTGCGAGCACCTTCCGAAACTTGCGTTTCAGCACCCTCAACGCAACCACTTTCGCGGCATGCGCCTGGGCATCCCTCTGGAACGGGCATTGACCGTAAAAAACATACTGTTGTCGACACACTGTCCAATGGGGCACACGCACCTAAGGCATCGGAGTCACCGACCGTGTGCAGGTGCGTCAAAACCTTTGATGCAACCACCGAAAATTCGCGAAAGCCTTCTGGCTTTCATTTGGCCAACCACCGAGCACAAGGGCACCTCCTCTCGTCGAGAGGAGTATTCTGAAGGCCCCCAGTCTCTCTTAAGGCCTTATTGGGAAAATCGCCCCCTCCTAAGCAACCTTTTCCACCTCCAGACCCTTCTGCCTCTTCCCTATGAACTTGAGAGATTTGAGCAATGCATGGGTAAAATGGCCCAGTTTGACTTTTTAGACGGGTACATCACACCGAAAAGACCCAGGGAAGAGGATTCCTTCCTTTGTTCCTTACAAACTACAGAAATGACCCATCTCTGCACAGGAATATGAGGAAGTTATCTTGGATGTCCCAGTGTACCAACACTGGTGAAGACAATCCTTTTGCATAAGACATGGCTGATCAAGACCCTGACTGGGATCAGGCAGAGGTTCAAGGCCCTTGGCTATCACCAACGCATAGCCCTGACCCAGACTTTATCTGCCTGGATTCCCCTTCTCCACAGTCACCTGTTGACGACAAGATGTTTAATGCTATTTTAAAAAGAGCAGCGATCATTTCTAAATTGCAACACATGAGGCAACTTCAGACTGACTTCGTGGATGGTATCCTCAAAGAGAAGGCTCCTATTAGTCAAGCCGTCCTCTTACTGAAAAGGCGCCTGGCCCCTTCCTTTCTGTCCCTGTCTCTCATGCGGGTGGTCATTGTTCTGCCCATCACCTTCCGACCCACTCTACATAAGGGGTTATGCTACCACAGATTCCTTGGTGGTCAGTATCCCTCTGAAGAGAGTGGGGTTTCCATGGACTTGACAAAGACTGTTAAAAGCTTTATGCCCTGGCTAAACGGGTCACTACCTCTGCGGCCTACTCGACAAGAATCGAATATTCCATTCTCCTGGCAAATTAAGTAATGTATGTCATTTTCTAACTAGACAAAGTGTTAGATCTGAGGCCAGAAAACAATGTAAAAGCACAAGTACCAAATGCTAACCCTTCAAGAGGTCATTCACCTACTCAAATATACGTGTCCCCACTAGACATGACACAAGCATTCTTGCCCATTTCTATGGGCCTGAGTCACAGAAGATTTATAAGGTTCAATGTAGAAAAGGGTTGCACTACTTACAGGAAGAATGTCAGGAAGCTGTGGAATATGGTGGAGTCTACAGTTCTGTTTAATTGCAGTCTGATCATGTGGGGGTATGGCACTCAAAAGGCCAGTTCTGAGTCTGAACACTATGAACTGCATCTTCTGTGACAGTTCACAGACTTCAGGTTCACGGTTTGTTAACCACAAATTTAGAGTTTGCGCCAGTTACAGGCCATTCATCTAGATCAGGTTGAATGGGAATATTTTGACAGCAGAGATGTGCTGCCACTACCACAAATACCTTAGTGAAAACATGCCTTGCCGATGCTATTCCAAAGTTTAATAACTTTTGAATTGGTAGTGCTTTAATCTTCTACCACTCGCACGTCTAATCAGCTTATGGCCCTACATTTGATTCTTCTTTTCTTCAAAGACTTCTGAAACATTGTGCAAAGACTTTTCCATCACCCGAGGTGCTTCATCCTATTTCAGACTTTTGCCCATTGACTTTGGCTTAGCCTTTTGTACTGAACGACTTTCTGGAGGGATCCAAAAGTGTTTGCCTGCTTAAGAATATTTGTGGTCTCTTGTACGTTCTAGATAATCTTTTCCTTTTGACTTATTACTATATGATCCTAAATGCAACAGTGATATATTAATGTCCCCAGCGCCCTAGCAATTTGTCACCTGGGGGTGTAGGTAGCGTCTGTGGGCCATCCAAAAAGGGTATCTACTGATATTAAGAGTGTATTTCATGAAGTGTATTTGAGTGTTACAATTATATTGCTCCCTTCTGAAGGTGGCTTATTCTAACTGACTGATGCATTAATAATGGTTTATTCAAGAAACCTTCAGTGTAAGAGTTTATTTGAATACTTGTAACTGTAAATCTCTAACGCCACTACAGCTCACTTTGACCCCTCTTGAGATAAGCCTGGCTGCTCAACACACTAACAAAACTGTAGTACAAGCTTATACCAAAGGTTGGGTTTCCTATACCTGTAGTCCTTGTTTGTAGTGTTCCCAGAGGGCACTGCATACAATCTTTGCATAACAGCCAGCAAGCCAAATTCTGCTTTAAGCTAATTGTCATGTAGCCACACTCTGCATTTTGCATTTGCAAGGACCACCCACGCGTCTCACTTAAGTAGAATTGTGAACATTAGCCAAATGTCACCCTTGGATTGTGAATTTAACTGTGTTTCACTATGTAGAATTGTTTAGATTAACAACATTAAAGAACTGGAGGATGTCAAATGTACTAACCCCTCCACTCCTGCTTTCATCCTTCACAACACCAAAACTATACACACCCACTGAGTTAGCCAACCTACACACCAACACAAGTAAAACAACAAATCTGCACACTGGACCTTACCAATACAACAAGCCAATGGGCACAATCTGAAATACCATCAACCTGCTCATTACACAGACACTCCTTCATAACAGTCGCATAGAAACAACCCAGGGAGCACACAAATGCCAGTTTATTCTGGTTTTGGCCTATCTTTTCACTTCATCTGCTAACCAACCCTGTCCTCTTTCTTACAGAGCCACCTGAGCGCTTGGAGACTGCCCTTGGGTGGTGGCAGTGCGCAGTACAAATCAACATAACCATCACTTGAAAGGGTGAAGGCAATTCTTGCACAAATTCCAATCTTATAGGTGGGGGGAAAAATGTGAGGAAGGCCATGAAACTACTAGGCATAATGGCATCTTGCATCTCGATTGTTCCTCATGCCTGCCTTAACATGCGCACAATCCAGCAGTGGCGTTCACATCAGTGGTCTCAAGTAGCTTGTGTCTGGGATGATCTAGTGGTTATATCAAAGTAGGCAGCGTGCGTTCTGTGTTGGGGGGGACAAGATCAAGCCTTTTAAGGGAAAGTCCTTTAGACAACAGCCAGTACACATTATACTAACTACAGATGCGTAACTAGTGTTTGGGGGAGGGGAGGAGGGGACACTGCCAGGCACTCGCTCAAGGAGCATGGTCAAAGGAATCAGAAAAACATGTACATGTTAGCACATGGGGGTGGGTCTCCAAGCTTGACTTTACCACCTCTTAGTTGATGGCCAATAGGTGGTAGCAACAGGGGTGGATATGTTCATGAGCATGGCCATTTTAAGAAGATTTTGTTTGCGTTGGTTAATTTTCTCTTTATTCAGAAAAGGACAAGCGCATGCATTCACCATTATATTAAGAACTTCAAAATCCGCTTACTGTCCTTTATTTTTATTAGGAGCCTCCTCAAAATTTGTCTAGCTTATCTGAACGAAGGAAAGCGATTGGATATTCAATCTGAAGGCTGACACTGCATGCTATCCACCAGTGCTCTGCAATCTGGTGTATAGCTTGAAACAGGAAAGACATCCAAAGGAAACAATTCAAAAATAACGGTATCAAGGATTTTATTAAACCTGATACTAATTTAATATATCAAACAAATCATGATTAAATCTGCACTTGTAATAACAATTTACATAGCAGGAAACAACTTTTATTAAAAAAGACACATCTATATAATAAAAATCATCTTATTCAATCATCCAAGCATACAACCTCATCCATCCATTTAGACAAACCATTCATACTAAACACCAATCAATGTACGACATAAAATCTATAAGAAAATTCATCATAATTAATTCATCTGAAAGATTTATAAAAAGAACATGAAATCAATTTGACGGGCCACAGCAGATGACATCAGTGGCCTAGGCAATTAAGATGGGTCCCAGAGTTTTCTAACCACGACCTCATCTTAGTCCAAACTCTAGTTAGTTTGGACTAAGATGAGGTCGTGGTTAGAAAACTCTGGGACCCATCTTAATTGCCTAGGCCACTGATGTCATCTGATGTCATCTGCTGTGGCCCGTCAAATTGATTTCATGTTCTTTTTATAAATCTTTCAGATGAATTAATTATGATGAATTTTCTTATAGATTTTATGTCGTACATTGATTGGTGTTTAGTATGAATGGTTTGTCTAAATGGATGGATGAGGTTGTATGCTTGGATGATTGAATAAGATGATTTTTATTATATAGATGTGTCTTTTTTAATAAAAGTTGTTTCCTGCTATGTAAATTGTTATTACAAGTGCAGATTTAATCATGATTTGTTTGATATATTAAATTAGTATCAGGTTTAATAAAATCCTTGATACCGTTATTTTTGAATTGTTTCCTTTGGATGTCTTTCCGCTATCTAAATCTTAATTAATACTCCAATCCAAAGCGTGGGGTTTCCTGTGTCTTTCAGAGAATACGTATAGCTTGAAACAGCCATTTGTTATGTTAAAGGTACTTGTATAGAGCACCATCACCAAAGGAATTGGTCCCAAGGCTCTCTGGCGGATCTGTAAACAGAAAGGAAGGGTAGGGTTTATTCGGGAGGAGGGGAGAAAGGGAGTGGGAGAAGTGGTGTGCTGTTGGCAGCTTCAGCTCGGTATACACCGAGTGCTGGGCTTTGGTGCTAGTATTGGATCGGGCAAGGCCTCGAGTGCTGTGGGCGATTGTGTTGATGCAGTGTGGTAAAGTGCGTGCGGATTGCTGGGGGAGAGATGGTTGTGTGGCTTTGTGTGGGTTAAGTATGCAGAGGATTGAGGGTTGGGATAGGGGTCTGTATCTTGATTCAGGTATTTATGGTTCCGTTAGTTGTATACCTGTGGGTTGGGTTGTTGCTGGCTCCTCGTGGGCTGACTCGGTTTGGTGGTGCTGCGCTGAACCAGCTGGATCATTGGGAGTATTGTTTCGATTGGTAGGTGGGTCTGAACCTTATCTTCGGGTGTGGGACTGGGTAGGTAATCTATTCTCCGGTTATCTAGTGTGACCCTAGTCGGTCGAGGCTTTGAGCGGTTCAGGGTCGGAGTGGTGTTAATGTGGTGTTCTAATGCATCTGTCTTGGTGAGCCTGTGTATTCAGTTGGTAGTTTCCTTCTGTCCTGACTGTCTTTCCGTTGGTTCTTTGGTTTCCGTGGGGTGAACATCCTTGGGGCTATTATTTAGTTGTATTTTTTGTGTGATGGGGCATTGTGCTTCCTGCTGTGTATTGGTGGACAGTGTGTAGTGATGAAACATTCTGTTTCTCAGCCACTGGTTTGAGGCTTGTGGTGCAGTGCTTCCTTTCCCTGTCTATTTTGTCCTTGGCGCTGTTAGATATGGTTATAATTTAAGGTAATGGTCATCTTGATTCGTCCTAGTGTTTTGTTTTTGTCTTGCTATGTTTATGCTCTTTGGTCGTATTGTGGTTGTTTCCTGTTCGGTCATTTAATATGTCAGGGGATATTTATCTTGATTGATCAGTGTGTATCAGGGTCTCTACGCTCATTGATGTTTTAGTTGTGTGTGTGCGTCCCTGTGGCCGGTCTTTATGGTTAAAACGTGAAGAGCCAGGTTTTGAGTAATTTCCTGAAAAATAGCTGGTTTCTTGTGTGAAGTATGTACTTTGGAAGGTCGTTCCAGGTTTTCGGGGCTTGGTGAGGGGAGGATCCTCCAAGTTTTCTTTTGTTTTAGGGTTTCGGTTCCAGGCGGATGTTCATGCTTGATCTGAGCGTTCTTGCTGGTTGATGTAGGCACAATTTGTCTCTTAGGAACTCATGCCTTCGTTGTGTACTGCTCTGTGCGTAATGCACATGGTTTTGAATTTTATTCATTGTTTTATTGGTAGCCAATGTAGTGTTTTCAGCGCTGGTGCAGTGTGTTCTCTTCGAGATAGTTTCAGAAGTAGTCTGGCTGCTGCGTTTTGTATTTGTTTATTTATATTGCGCTCCCTTCCTTCAGGCAGCTGGGCGCATAATTTGAAGCAAGTGGTTACAAAGGTTAAACTTTAAAACAGAATAGCTTTCCACAGGAAAGGGTACATCATAGGCAAACAGCATGCATGAAAAAAAGATAAAAGGATGATGAACACACAGGCTACTTCTTGATGTAGCCCCACTAAGATTAGGCAATGGCTGTCGCAGCATCAAGTTCGTGGAGCCAAAGTTTGATTTTTGTTTTTGAAGGACTGGATGGAAGGTTCTGTGCTAAGTGAGTTGGGGAGAGTGTTCCACAGTTTATCTGCGAGGACTGGGAAACTCGAACCCCCGGCTGTCTGTAGCTTAAAGCTGGGTATATTCAGTGTGTGTACTTGGGCAGACCTCAGGGGTCTGGATGCGGTGTGAAGCATTCATCGATTGGATAGGTAGGCAGGAGCCAGTTATTCTGGGTCTTGTGAGTTAGGGAGAGGGCTTTCAGGGATATCCGATGTGAGACAGAGCCAGTATAGATTGCGTCTCGTGTCCGAAATGTGTGATCTCCCAGGGACGTTAAGGGCAGCCCTGATGGCATTGTTCTGAGTGACCTGTAACTTATCCAAATTTCTTTGGCTCGTCCCTAGGTAGAGGGCATTGCAGTAGTCTATTTTGGACATGAGAGTTCTGGCGAGGATGATGGTTGTCAGGAAGGGTCTAAAAGCTGTGATAAGTTTGCAGGTGTATGCCGATACAACTGCATTAGTTTGTCTGTTAAGGGACAGTGTTGAGTCTGTAGATGCCAAGTGTTTTTGTGACGTTAGGCACGTTAATAGTGTTATCATCAATAGTAAAGAATTTGTATTCCTGGTAAAGTTTGGTGAGTTTGGAAGGGGAGCCTAGGATGAGTTGCTCTGTTTTCTCATTGAGGCAGAGCCCATGATGTGCCATCCAGCCATAGTCACCGGTGATGGGGGGGGGGGGGAGGTGAGTATCTGGGTGTCATCAGCTTAGTTGGTGTAGGAGACACCCAGATAGTCAAGTATATCGAAGGGTGGTTTAGTAAACACATTGTACAGAGTGGGGAAAATGCACGAGCCCTGGACTCCACATGGGACCTGTGCTGGTTCAGCTGATGCGAAGGGAGAGAAGACCCTCATGTGTCCATTAGAAAGAAAGGATCTGATCCAAGATGTGGCTGCGTCTGAGAAATGGGTTGCTATTTTGAGGTGGTGACCTAGGATTTGATGGTCAACCAGATCAAATGCTGCTGAAAGATCAAGGAGAAGCAGGGAGCTTGCCTCCCCTTGTCTTTCAAATCCTCAATTTGTGTTTTCAGATCAATCAAGGCTCTCTGTCCCGTGTCTAGGACGGAAACCTGATTGTCTAAGGCCTAATAAATTGTTGGTTTCAAGGTAGTCCTGGATTTGAAGGTAGGCCACCCTGCCCAGGATTTTAAGTAAATGGGGCACCGTAGTGAAAGGCCTGTAATTGGATGGGTTACTCGGGTCAAGTGTGGGTTTTCTGATCAAGGGTATGACCCACGCATCCTTAAGGTTTTCTGGTACAATACCAGATTCGAACGAGGCATTTATCAAGGAGGTCATGAAAGGTGCAAGCTCTTAAGCATCTTCCTTAATAGGGTCCGGGCAAGAATCCAGTTGGCAGTTAGATGGCTTGAGGCTCTTTATAATCTTCAACTTTCTCGATGGATAGCGGGGTGAAGCTGAACAGTTTGTAGGAGTGTTTGGGTGTGGGGATGTTGTAAGATGGGAGGTTGCTTGCTGAATCTGAAAGGTGGTTTCTTTTTGTTATGATTTTAGCTTTGAGCTTAGCAATTTTGTCTGAGTGCCTTTTGGATGTTGGTGCACCAGGCAGTATCATGATTGTAGGTGTCAGAAGGGGCTATAGGATTCTCTAATGCCTTAAGGATTTTAAAGAGTTCCTTGGTGTGTGTTTGAGCAAGCAGTATCTGTTTGTTATACACCTTTTTTGGCTTCTAGTATGGCTTGTTTTAGGTAGAGGAGGCATTGGTTAGGTTGTTTTTATTAACTAGTGATGGTGAGCTTTTCCAATGGGCCTCGGCTTTTCTTTTCTCCTTACGCCAGTCACGGAGATGATGGGTAAACCAAGTATTGAGGTGGCGTCAAGGCTTTTGTTTGCGCAGCTTAAGTGGAGCAATGATATTGCGGGCTTTTAAAATGGCCTGATTGTGTCAACCAGGACTGTGGGGTCGGTACAGGTGGTTGTAGCCCTATTGAGCAGTGGGAGGATAAGTGGGAGAAGTTTCTCTACCGTATTGTCCTTGTTGCAAGTGAGTGTAGGGGGGGACGAGGTTCTGTTTGGCTGTTTGCGAGTTGGAGTTGATGGAGAAGATAATTTTATGATGATCAGACCAAAAGCAAGGGGTCACAAATATCCTGTTCTGGTCAGATAAACCAATCAAGGGTGCGCCCCTTGATATGGGTAGGTTCTTTAATGTGCTTGGTGAGGCCGAAGTCAGTATGTTTGCAAGGTAAAGGACTTTAGAGTCGTTCTCATCCTGGTAGTATGGATTGAAATCGCCAAGCAATAGGATTTGTGAGTTGGGCTTGGTACTAGTGGCAAGAATGGATGAGATGTCTTCAGCGAAAGAGGAGATAGGTCCTGGGGGCCTGTAGACAAGATGCACTGTGGCAGTATGATTAGGTGAGATAGGTAATTTGAAGGACTGTAGTTCTGAGGACGGGATTTGTAGGCTGGGGATAGGTCTAGGTTCAAGTGAACTCTTGAAGATGAAGGCTAATCCTCTACTCTTGGTTTGATTGGTGTCCCTATCACAGCTGATGATAGAATAGTTATCTGGGATAGCTAAGGACAGGGCCGGACCAGCAGCCGCATGCAACCAAGTTTCTGTAACGGCTAGGAAGTCTAGATTTTCTGTTGTGATGAAGTCTGCGATATTTAAGTCGTGAGCAGGGAGGGAGCGAGCATTGATGAGAGCGCCTTTGAGCTTGAGGTCTATGGGAGCGCTGTGAGCCATTGGCACTGGGGCATTTTTATTGGGGAATTGCGCAGTGACTGTAGAGATGTAGGGCTTTGGTGATTTATTATTCGAGGTATGGACCTGATGGTAGGACCGATGGCGACATCTGGCAGCGAGCCTCAGGTTTCTAGCTTGGGTGGCGCAAGGTTGGCTAGAGTGTTAGTACACTCTGTATGTTTGTAGGTGGATGATTCGCGGTGTGAGGCAGAGTATTGGCTGGGCATGCCTGCAAATGTGTAAGGCATGGTCTAGTGCCAAAACTAGCATTGCTCGTGACCAACATGGTGTCGCTACTGAATGGGGGTGTTTTACTGAAAGACCAAGAGGTCTGGTTGGGGTGAACATGGCAAAGGCGCAAGCCTAGGCTTGCGTTTCTGCTATGGGTAGGGCAAGGTTGATTGGGGGTGGGTTTGGTTGCAAAGTGTTCTAACCAAAGGGCCGGTGCATTCAGGTAGGGGTTGGAAATTGTAATGACCCAGGGATATTTACAAGATGCCGAGGTGTTGTGTGGATAGTTGGTAAGTGTGAGTGATGGTAGGGAGAGGTAGTGAAGCTAAAGGTAAAGGTGTCTGGAACTGGACCCAGAAGGCACGCAAGAGGTATGTTGTATATTGAAGTGCGAGTGAGTAGACTTGGGTGTGGATCTAACAGAGCTAGGACAGATGACTGGAGTACAGTGCATTTTCTAGGCTAGACAGGAGCTAATAAGGGTCAATACTGTCTGAATACAGTTTACCCTACAGAGGGACTAGTGAAAGAACAGTAATCTGGTGGTGTTGGCATTTTGCATGCGTTGTAGTTTTTTGAAGTCTCGTTCAGGCATGCCTAGGTATGGGCTATTGGCGTAGTCTACTTTGGACATGACGAGGGCGATAATGGTGGTTTTGTTGGCGAACGATAGGAACGGTAAGATCCTCTTTGCCGCTTGCAGAATGAAGAAGCATTTCTTGAGTTTACTTGTGGCTCTAGCGTGAGATTGTTGTCCATGAGGACCCCTAGATTTTTTACAATCGGCGAGGGTGCTGGGGTAGTCACGAGTACTCTTGGCAAAGGGATGAATTGGTTTTCTCCTCCATTTTTTTTGACGGTCATTATTTCAGTTTTGCCTGGGTTGATTTTGAGAGAGTTGGAGTTCATCCAGAAGAATACATCGCAGACGCAGTTTACTAGCATTGAGTTTATTTTCGGGTTGTCTTGTATTTTGAAGATTATTTATTTAGTTGATTTAATCAATTAATGATTTTTACAAACATTGTAGAAGATCAAACTGTACATCAGAAAGTCTGTGTAAGAGGCAGTCCAAGAAGACAGTCCGAAGAGGAGAAAAGAGGAAAAGCGTTGCTAGCATCGCTGTAGCGGCTTGATTTGTGTAGAAGGCTGACTGTGATTTCACAGAGAGAATACATTTAAGGGTCTGTGTTATGGCAATTCTCCAGCATGGGTCTGGCATGGATTCACATGCTCATGAATATTCCCCGTCAGGCTGGGAATCCTCGGTAAAGAAAAAACCAGTATCAGTTTCGTTTCTGATCTGTCTTTCGTAGTAGTAACCAATCACTGGTCTCTGCGTCATACTGACCACAGCCAATGACTGCCCTCTACCTAAGCCCCGCCTCTGGCAGCCATCTTCAGATTTTTACCGCACGTTCATGTGTTGGGATCCTCGTGCTATTGCTCTCGAGCGTTAGTGCTATTTTTTCACATTTTTTCTCAAAAACTTCGTTTTTTCCGTTAAAAGAGCCTCAAGCTCCACCGACTCTCCATCCGATCAACGGGGACCCGTGTCGGATTCGTCTACGCCCCTCAAGGGTGAAGATTTCGTCGAGCTACGCTTTTGGAGGATTCCAGAAGTTTCTCAGGCCCATCTCGGTCATGGCCCAGGAGAAGGGAAGCTCGACGCCCGGAAAGCTGTTCAGGGTCTGCCCTGGATGCCAGCTGCAGAATGTCTTTAAGGAAGACGAACACTCCTTTTTGTCTTTACTGCCTACATGAGGACAAGACGCACGTGGAGAAGGACTGTGCGTTTTGCGGCAACATGTCGGGGCGGACCATGAAGGACCGCCATCAACGTCTCGCCAACTGGCTGGAGAGTCCGCTGGCACCGGGAGCGCCGAACGGTCGGGCTCTACGGGCGCCAGGGAGGGCCCACCCTCCCCAGCACCATCAACCACGAGCCAACGCTCTGGGTCGGGTAAGAAGGCCGAGCACCCGGCGAAGCTCCTGGAGAGGCCCCGGTCGAGCTCGAAGGCGGAGGGGGAGCGAGGCAGTGTTCTCCCCCCCCCCCCCCCCCCCCCCCCCTCAAGGAGAAGACGGTGAGCGCACCTAAGGTGGTGAAAGCCTTAATCCATCCGGCCAAGGCCTCTATCGAGACAGTCGCGGCGGCCCTGGCTCAGCCTGTGGAGGCTACACCAGTGGTGGCGACCTCGGGGCTGAGTCTCCCTGCCACCGCGGAGGGAGTCCTCTTTTATGCCCATCGACAGGACCCCCGTCAAACCTCCGACTGAGAAGAAAAAGGGGGGGCAGGAGGTCGTCGTGGATTCGGCCTCAACCTCTGAGGAAGAACTGATCGAGGTCTTAAGCCACGGCGTTGGCGTGGAAGAAGACCAGCCCGTCGGGAGGGATCCCGACGCAGGAGACGACATCGTCGAGGGTACCGACGTGGCCCATGACCGCCCGTCGGACTCCCCTCTGCCAGCGCCGCAAGACAACTCGGCGGCCATTTTGTTGGCTATACAGTCCTTATGCTCAGAGATAAGGACGAGACTGCCGTTACCAGTGGAGGAGCCACTCCCGTTGGGGGACCCGGAACCAGGCCCTTCGGGCAGCCCCCCTCCTAAGAAAAGGAGTCACCCTCCACCTCCTTTTCAGCCGTCGCGCCCCGTTTAGCCCTCCTCCCCGTCCACGACTCGAGGGGATGACACGGGGACTGACACGGCCGCGACGGGTATGGACGACGAGGTGTACGACGAGGATCTGCCGTTGTCACCTCGCACCCGGGCTTCCCCGCCCAACGAGATTGGATCTTTTCACTCCATGATCGCCAGGGCATCCGAGCTCTTCCAGCTCTACCCTGAGGAGAAGAAGGAAGGTTTCCTTTATCAGTGGCGCGAGGCCAAGAGGAAGACGGTCCTCGCGGTACCTCTGCTGGACGATATTTGGGATGAGGGCCTTGCCCTCAAGAACCCATCCACGACGCCGGCTAGAAGAGACCGGTACGAGAAGAAGTACCGGGTCCCGGACGCGGCCCCCTTGTGCCTCCGGGCACAGCCTACCCCGGACTCCGTCGTCTCTGCGGCGGCCAGGAAGAAAGCGGGGGGGGGTGCGGCCTCCACGTCGACTTCCCCGCTGGACGGCGAGGGAAAGAAATTGGACATGATGGGGCGCAGGGTCATCTCGTCTGCAGCGACGACGATTAAGGCGGCCACAGGGAGCTGTGGTACAAACTGGCTCCCCTGCTGGACTTCCTACCGGATGACAAGAGGGCGGATGCCCTGGAGATCTTGCAGGAAGGTGAGGTGGCGTCGGACCACGCCATCACGATTGCGACGGACATCGCCGACACTGGATTTCGCCAGTTGGGCAACGGCGTGTGCCTTAAGCGGCGTGGATGGCTCAAGGCTATCCATCAAGACATACAGACCAGAGTCCTGGACATGCCGTTCGATGGGAACAACCTGTTTGGGAAAACGGTGGACGATTCCCTTCAAGCCATTGAAGCGAAAACGGAGACGGCCCGGGTTCTCCAGCAACGGCGGCCGCCCTTTTGGAGCGGCGGAGGCAAGGGCGCCTCCAAAGGTTCCGGCGGCGGATTTTCTACCTACCGTCAAGCGGCCCGCTCGTCGTCGAAGCTTACAGGGGACGAGGCAAGTCAGGCAGACCCCGCTGTCGTCGCCAAGGAGGTCAAGGCGGCAAAGCCTAGTCTAAGCAGGATTGAACCGGCCGTAGGGTCGGGCCCCCACCGAAGCACCCCGGTGGGAGGCCGGCTGGCGAGCTTCGTCAGCGTGTGGGAGTCCATCTCCACCGACGGTTGGGTGCTGGACGCCCTAGCCCAGGGTCACGCGCTCGAGTTTCAAAGAAGGTGCCCGCGCGTCCCCCCTGTGGCCAGGAAAGAGCTTCACGTCCCTCAGTTTCTCCTGGAGGTAAAGGCGATGCTCAGGAAGGGCGCCATCGAACTCGTCCCAAAGAGGCTTCGGGGCTCCGGAGTTTACTCAAGATACTTCCTCGTGAAGAAGAAGACGGGAGGATGGCGCCCCATCCTAGACCTACGACGGCTGAACAAGTTCATCAAGGCACAGAAGTTCCGGATGGTCACCCTCCAGCACGTCCTGGGTCAGCTGGAGGAGGGCGACTTCCTGTCGTCGTTGGATTTGGAGGATGCCTACTTCCATATTCCCATCCTAAAGGGGCACCGAAAATTTCTCAGGTTTGTGGTCCAAGGGCGTCACTATCAGTTTAGAGCCCTTCCCTTCGGTCTACAGTCGGCAGCCAGGGTATTCACCAAGTGCCTTGCACCAGTGGCGGCGCAGCTGCGCCGAGAGGGGATCCACGTCTACCCCTACCTGGACGACTGGCTCCTCCGAGCCAAGACGAGGTAGCTCGCCGTGGAGCACACGGCAAGGACCGTCCAACTTCTCACGGACCTGGGATTCTCCGTGAACTACGCCAAGTCCCGCCTGGTACCTGCGCAAGTCGCACTGTTTCTGGGAGCGAAACTCGACAATGTCCCTTCTGGCCTCCCTGTCAGAGGAAAGGACCAGGGCCATCCTGGGCAAGGTACAGCGGATGTTGGTTGCTGACGCGGCCAAGGTGAGGTCCATCAAGTCCCTCCTCGGAATGATGTCTTCTTGCATCTACCTCATTCCCATGTGCAGGCTCCGGATGCGCCCGTTGCAGTAGTTCCTGTACGCGCGCTGGATCCAAACGACGGGCAACTTCGAGGAGAGGATCACACTCGACAAGAGTTTCCGACGAGCGATCCGGTGGTGGGGCACCCGCGCGCATCTGACGGCGGGCATGGACTTCCAGACCCCAGGCCACCAGGAGACAGTGACCACGGATGCCTCCCTGGAAGGGTGGGGAGCGCACACCGGAAATCTGCACGCGAGAGGCCTTTGGCTCCCGACGGAGAAGTCCCTCCATATCAACGTCCTGGAGCTCCGTGCAGTGTTTTGGGCCCTCAGGTCCTTCCTTCCGTCCCTCAAGGGCAAGGTGGTGAGGATCTTCACCGACAACACCACCACCATGTTTTACATCAGGAAACAGGGCGGAACCAGGTCCCCAGCACTGTCCAAGGAGGCGCAGGACCTGTGGCATTGGGCCGTCGCCCAAAGGATGTTTCTGGTGCTGCTTCATCTGGCAGGGAAAAAAAAACCACCATCGCCGACTCACTCAGCAGGGAGCTGCGCTCGTGCCACGAGTGGGAACTACGGCAGGATCTAGTGGATCGCCTCTTCCGACGGTGGGGCACACCCCAGATCGACCTGTTCGCGACGGCGACGAACTCCCAAGTGCCGGAGGTTCGCCAGCAGGTTTCCCCAGCCGAGGAGCATGGGCGATGCTTTCTCGTTCCCCTGGGAAGGCCTGTTCCTATACGCGTTCCCTCCTCTGCCACTGCTGATCCGGCTCATCAACCAGCTCAAGAAGTCACGGTGCAGGATGATCCTCGTCGCACCTGCGTGGCCGAGGCAGATATGGTTCCCGGACCTCCTGGACTTGTCAGTGTCCCCGTCAATCAAGCTGCCAGTGGACGCAGATCTGCTCTCCAGGGAAGGAGGCGCCATCCTCCACCACGACCCAAAGTCACTGAACTTGCAGGCCTGGCTCCTGCAGCGCTAGAGTTTGGAGGATACGACATACCGGCCGACTGCAGAGAGGTTATTGCAAAGGCCAGGGCGTCCTCGACTCTTAAATGCTACGGACACAAATGGAAGAGGTTCTGTCTGGTGCCACGCACAGAAGATTAACCCTCTAAGGATTACGGCTCCCCAAGTGCTGCCGTACCTGTTGACGCTGGCCAAGGCTGGACTGGCACACGCGTCCATCAAGATTCATCTTGCTGCGATCTCCCGATACACCAGAACCACGGGGCGGACGTCCTTGTGGTCTCATCGTCTGGTGAAAGTTCATGAAGGGACTGTTCAGATCGTTCCCGTCGAAGGCTCCGGCCCCGGCGTGGGAGCTCAACGTGGTGCTGACCAAGCTCATGGGACCTCCGTTCGAACCTCTGCACTCGGCCCCGTTGAAGTTCCTGTCGTGGAAAACAGCGTTTCTTGTGGCCATCACCTCCGCACGACGAGTGGGAGAGATCCAGGCCCTATCTTGCAAGCCACCATACTTGACTTTTCACGACACGAGGGTGGTGCTCAGGACGCACCCCTCCTTCATGCCCAAGGTGCCGTCGGACTTCCACCTCAACGAACCCTTGGTGTTGCCTGTGTTTTTCCCGTCGCCTTCGTCGCCGGCTGAGAGGACTTTGCACTCGCTTGATGTGGCTAGAGCGCTGAAGTTCTACGTGGACCGCACGAAGTGTTTTCGGAAGACGTCACAACTCTTTGTGAACTTTGGACCTGTCCATCAGTGGAAGGCTCTCTCGAAGGCTTCCATTTCCAGATGGCTCTCCGGCTGTATCATGTACTGTCATCGGTTGGCAAACCGACCGCTGCCTGGCCGACCGAGAGCCCATTCCACCAGAGCGATCGCAGCTACCACGGCGTTCCTTTCTGGTGTGCCCCTGCTGGACATCTGCAGGGCTGCTACTTGGAGGTCGACGCACACCTTCACGAAATTCTACTGCGTCGATCAGGATTCCAGGGAGGAGTCCAGGGCCGGCCAAGCAGTGCTGCGCAACCTGTTCGCCTGAGGTGAGCCTGGTGAGGAGGTAAGATTGCTTGATGTTGAGTTTGATGTAATGCTTAATGTTGAGCCTTTGCCACCTCCCGTGGTTGTGCACGTGTGTACTGGTATGTATTCTTTATTCATGAGCATGTGAATCCATGCCAGACCCCATGCTGGAGAAGGAACAAGTTACTTACCTGTAACTGTTCTCCTCCAGCATGGGTCTGGCATGGATTCACATGCGAACCCTCCCGCCTACCCCTCTGCGGCTCTTCACTTGGTCATACTGCCACTTCACGTGCTTCCAAATCTGAAGATGGCTGCCAGAGGCGGGGCTTAGGTAGAGGGCAGTCATTGGCTGTGGTCAGTATGACGCAGAGACCAGCGATTGGTTACTACTACGAAAGACAGATCAGAAACGAAACTGATACTGGTTTTTTCTTTACCGAGGATTCCCAGTCTGACGACGGGGAATATTCATGAGCATGTGAATCCATGCCAGACCCATGCTGGAGAACAACAGTTACAGGTAAGTAACTTGTTCCTTACTCCTGAAGCCCGCCAAAGGCGAATGAACAAAAACCAAACCTGGTGTGGCACGCAGAGCAAAACGCAAGAAGGACCTTTCCACAAAGAAATGGTGAAAAAAGACCCGGACCTGTTTTTACAGAGGGGGCTCGGTCTCCTGCGATTTAACGCTACTAGAGCTGCGAATAGTTCACGGTCGGGGAAACATCATGGTAGTTCGTTGTAAAACCACTGCCACCAGCCATTCTGAGAGGAAAGGGTAGCATTTGACTGCCCACATGAGTATCTAGACACAGGGGATACTAAGTAACCCCTCCAGCACTCTATTGTAAGATAGGGTGTGCTGGGTCTAGGAATTTGAAAAGACTAGTAAAGTCAATTTCACTTTACTTACTCTGGGGGAAACAGTAGTTTATCCCAGAGAAGGTAGTTAAACCATGGGAAAGCCTTGAAAGGCTTCCATGTGTCACTGCACTGAGGGTGCTGTGTGACACAAATGAAAAGATGATGCCTATGGAGTTGGTTAGACTCCATAACCAAAAGTAACACGAGTAAAATACATCAAAATGTATGACAGAGTGTTGAGGGGGTGGAGGAGAGGGTCACACTCTTCCACGTAAAATAATCAAGTCCTCAAAATCCAGCTAAGTTGCTGGGGGTTACAAAGGTGAAGGGAATTAGCACATTTTTGAGAATTCTCCCTAACAGGGGAATGATTTATTACCGACTTGTGGGTGTGTAAAGGATATATATTTGTGATGCTTGTTAATCTGCTTAGAATCACGTGCTGTGCATATAGTCTGACATCTAGTGGTAATCGCGGTGCATTGCATCTTTCGAGGATCGAAAGGGGACGTCGACATGGGTGTGGCTAACATTATCCCTAATGTTACGTGTAGTGTACCCAAAATACCTCATGCGTTGAGGTACCTCAGATTGTTTTTTTTTCTGACCAACTAGTTTGTCCCCTTATGCGGAACTCGTAAGAGTTGATATTGCAAACGAGTTCTTTCGTCGTCGCGCGACCAATGGTCGTCTAGTCTTTGGCTACTTCTCTCGACGGCTGATTTATGGACCCCTTCGATGGACTTCTGTTGACCGTGTGGCCTCGGCCCTCCAGCCGGGCCCTTACAGTAGGGAGAGTGGGGCCCTGGCTTGATTCTTTCTGAACATTTGTTTCCTTTTCCCCTTTCCGGTCCAATGCCGCCTTTTGCCTTCGCAATGGAGATAACTCCATTTAAGTTTTGTCCGTCGTGCAACCGAAAATACCCCTGGAAAGGATATCCATCGCAAATTCAATAGGTGCATACCTCGTGACCACGACTAGCATTCCTGTAAATCCTGCAAGCTCTTTTTTTTGTAAAAAGTTAAGATAGGCGAACAAAGCGGTGGGTGGCCTACACAATGCAGGCTGAAAGCCCCCCCCGCACCCGTTGGCACCTTCTTCTCGGATGCCGAGGACTCTAGCAGCAGCCATGTCTCTGACCTGGAGACAACCCTTTTGGCGGTTCCCTCAGTTTCCCAGATTCCCATCCCCGGCCTGACGGACTCTGGTAATGTTATGGGGAGTGTGGGTAGTTCACACCCCAGCGACAGGGGCACACAACCCCCAGAACCTCAACAGATACGTTGATGCACCAGAGGCCAACAGGCCCACCGAAGACATGGACCGTGCATGCTGAATCTTATGGTATGGAGCCCACCCCACAACCGGCTTCTCGGCATGCAACTGGGCATTCTACGCATAAGGGCATTCACACTAAAAAGCACACAAGTGCTTACACGCCGTCCAGGCGCGCTTCACCTCCTAAGGTTTCGACTGAGTCGACAACCGCGACGGCACCTATAGGCTCATCGAAATCCATCATACAGATGCCAAAATTATGCTAGTCTTATGGCTTTTATTTCCGCATTGGAAAGCCCCCAGTGCCACTCTAGGGTATATATATTTTTTTAAAACCATCTTTTTATTTACATTTCTTAGATGAACAGTAATATTGCACTCCATCTTCCCCTCTGCCCCCCGAAGTGAGCCCGCATCATATGTCGCCAATAGTAGATGCGCTAAGCAATTTGAACAGTAACCACTATAACATTTCCCCAACAGCTCCCTTTTCCCTCCCAACTGTTTCCTCATGTTTTTTTGTTCCTGCCGCTTCTGCTCCTTCCTGCCTAATGGTCTGTAGACATAAGCCCAGAAGCCTGTGTGCCCATGTTTGTGTGGATAGGAAACCCCTCCAGGCTGTGCGAGTGCCTGATTGTGCTTCACGCTTTCAGGTATGTTTGTCTATTAGCTCACAAGGTTTTGCTATCCGCCTGGGGTTGTTTGGTTTCTTGCCATCGCTGCCAGCTCCATGCTGCATATTTTCGCCAGAAGTCCCCTTTTTTTCAATCACATTGGGGGATGGGGGGAGAGGGGGGGGGGGTTCTTGGCCTTCCAATGCATGATCAGAAGTATTCTGGCCGCGAAAAGTAGAAGGCCTATAAGTTTGCGAGTTGGGGTCTTTGTGCCATTCATCGGCTCCTGCCCCTAGTATTGGGGCGGCGGACATTATGGAGTATTATGCAACCATCTCCCAACTAACCACCAACATCAAAAACAGGGAGATCCAATATAAGATCATACAAAGGTTATCCTTCACCCCTACAACGCTCCACCGGATGGGGATTGCTCACTCAAAAAGTTGCTGGAGAGAATGCGGCTCTATGGGCACGATGGGACACGTACTCTGGCACTGCCCCAAAATAGATCAATACTGGAAGGAGGTCCACAGACAGATAAAGGACATAAAGGGGTCAAACGTGCAACCCCCTCTAGGGTTTTAACTGGTAATTTCCCCCTCTGAAAAGCCTTTCCCTCCTCCAGACCACTCTGCTGCATCCTTGTGCACTAGGCAGAGATTTGAAAATGATATGGATAAAATGTAACAATTCATACTTTTCTGAAAGATATAGTACTCTCAAGAGACCTAGGGAGAACTCCTGCCCCACTCTGTCCAAAGCTGCAGAAGCGCCCAATTCAGGCACAAACTCACTCATCAGGAGGAGGTATTAGAGTTGTCTGAGCCAGAGTAAATATATTAGGAGCCTTTTAATTGAGGATAATCCTTTTGGTCAGTACAGAATTGTCCAGTGCCCAGACTGAGGACAAGATCAACCAGCAGCCTTGTCTTACCCACTGCTACCCAACACACAGACGTCATTTGTTTGGACCCGCCGTCTTCACTTCAACCGAGGCAGCCATCGCCAATGAATGACCAAATGGCATTTAATGCCATCCTAAAGAGGGCCCCAAACTATTGTCAAATAGCCACCCAGGAGACTGTTCAGGACTCTGATTTTGTTGAGGACATTATTAAAGAAAAATCTTCCACAAATTAAGCTATTCCTCTGCTGAACTCCATAAAGAAATGCTTTCTGGCTGAGAAACTTTCACCCCTCCATCTGTCATAAATCCCCAAAGTATCTTATGAAAAGGATACGGTAACCAAAAAGGATACAATTGATGGGGGTCTTCCGGATCCTTGAATTCACACGATTTGATAGAAGTGATGTCAATTTAGGCCTTCCAAATGATACAGCTCTGACTGGTAAAACAGGCAGAGAGAAGGATCACTGGAAAGGGCGTTGGAGTGTAATGGGAAGGCAGCCTAGGAAAAATAAAGCATAATGAGAAACTATCTCAACTAACCTCTCTGATAGAATGGCAATAATGCAGATTCCAACACTAACCTGTAGGCTTAGAACTGGAGTATCCACCAAGTCAATGATGAAATCCAGGAAAGAAATCAACGACAAAGGAGGGAAGGTTAGTAAGGGAGGCTTATCCCGAACGGCACGGGGCTCTCGCTAGATACCGGGTTGGTGCACCACAGGATAGCATCCAAAGTTGTGTGCACAGACACCTTCAAATAAAAGTTGTAGATACTTTCCTTTCCCACCAGTAACAAAACAAATTGAAATGAGTCCACCTGTTATTTTCTCACAGGTTCAAATCAACCGCGTGCTGGATACACGCAGACCAAGTACATGCAGCCAGGACAGCCGCACTAGAAGAGTTCCAGCGTCTGCGTGGGGTTGAAAGCAGAAACTTACACCCGGACAGGAAAACAGCATACAAATGAAACAGGAACCCGCGTGTGAGAAGACAAGCTCACAAAATTGCTGAAGGCAGATATAGGAGATCGCGTGTTAAGTAACACGTCGATGAAGGCCGAGGAAGCAACTGACGGGATGCGAGGACGCAGATCAAAAGTTCAGCTACCAAGATGCCAAAATGTTCATTCAGAAGCAGCGAGCCACGCTGCTTATGAACGTTCTGCCGTAAAACACGTGACCACCCTGAATCACGTGAATTCAACGACGTGAATGATGCAGGAGTCGTTTTCCTGGCAATACATCAAACAACCTCCATCTCGAATAAAATGGTCTAGCAGTTCTATGAGCATTACCCGTTCTGCGTACAGACTGAGTTCCAGATCCAGAGGTAAAATGTCCAGCATGCATGACACCATCTGACCCGATGTACATTCGACGTCATGCCGCACATGACTCACTGGTTGTTATACACACCAGAAAAAGGACTGGGGTGCCGCTGTCTACTGCAGAGGCTCCCCCCCGATTAGGACTGCAAGAAACTCTATGCCCTTGGCAAGCGCATTACCACATCCTCAGCCTATTCTACCAGAATTGCGAACAATACTACCCTTCTCGCTAGTTACAGCGACGTGCAAATGGCCTGCTCCAAGGCGGCCTCCAAGAGGTCTCACAACCCACGCGATCACACCTGCTGTCGATTGTCTGATGGTAGACCGTTGACCCACAACATTCTCAAACACTCTAGACACTGCTTGAACGGCGGGACACTCTGGCAAAGGGAACTCTCCTCAAGAGACACGCCTGGCTAAAAAATTCAGGTTTCAAACCGAAGACTCTGCCCTCCTTGATAAATAAGCCAGTAGAAGAGTAACTTGTTTGGTAAGGCTGTGGGCGATGCCTTGGAAAGGCCTAAAAAGAGCATGAGACATTAACATCCCTCAATCAGATCACAGCCGTTCCTTTTCAGGGTCAGTCCTTCCAATCTCCACACGGGCAATATGGCGCAGGAAGTACCCCATGGTCCTCTGGAGAAGGTTCAGCTGGCAACAGCTTATATCCCCAAAGGGGACAGCGCAGAGTCAAGGGTAGAGGCCGAAACTCGACCCTAAGAGGCTCCCTGGCCTCCGCATCAAAATGACTCGCCAGTCCGGGTCACATAACATGCCTACCCAGTCGAGGGGAAGGTTTTCATCATTCACGCATGGGAGGGAATCGCATCAGACCACATCAGGTGCTCTAGACAGTCACCCACGGTTATTGCATTGAGTTCCACTGGCCACCCAGATACCATCCACCAAAGAGCAAACTCCTATCGCCAGCACACCTGCAAATCCTGCTGGTAGAGGTGCAGATCGTTCAGGAAAAGGGCGCAAAAGTTCAGAATGACTGCATTGCTGGAAGTAATCCCACTTCTGGTGCAGGGGATTACATGGCAACATTGGATATGAAAGATGCATACTTCCATATTTCAATGTTGCCAGCGCACAGAAAGTACCCAAGGGTCATGATGGAGGACTCACACGGTCCGTTAAAGGTTCTTCCCATCGGCATTGCCTTAGCTCCACGTGTGTTCACAAAGGTACCTAGGTATTAGCTGCTCACCTGCGAAGGCAGGCCATCCCAGTCTACCCTTACCTTGACTGGCTCATAACAAGGGATTTGTATGGAACTTGCCTTACCAACACACAGAAGACGGTGGATCTCCTCTTCAGTCTCAGGTACTGGATCAACCAGAAACTCAAGCCTAGACCCCAGCCAAGTCAAACAGTTTCTGGGGGCTCTAATTCAGACCAAAGACAGCCTTACCTTTCTGTCTGAGAGGGTCCAAAACCTGCTGTTTGAGATCCCTCTCTGTAGCCAGTCACGAGGTCACCGTACGCAAAGCTATGCCACTACTAGGGATGATGCCTCCTGCATTTATCTGGCTCCGCGCACACGTCTGTGCATGCGCCCCATGCAAGTGTCTCTCGAGCCAATGGTGTCAGGCCAGCGGACAATGGGACGATCTAATGGTTGTCTCCGCAGCCCTCGTTCAGTCCCTGCAGTGGTGGTCAAGAGAACCTTGTGCAGGGGAAAACCTTCACCACCCCCGCAGTAGAAGCCACTCTTGCTACACTCATCTGACGGGTCTGGGGGGGGGGTGTTGAGGGGAGGGGAAGGAGACCTCTTTCTCAGGCGGTGCACAGCATGTGGTCCCCAGCGGTAGCATCCAACCTCATAAACCTATTGGAACTGCTCATAGCCCTGAAGGCATCCCAGGCACCACGAGGGGAAGGCGGTCCTAGTCGTCACGGACAGTACTACGGCCATGTATTACCTAAACAAACAAGGGGGTACTTTTGGGACAATCTATAAACATTAAAACACATCTATAGGACATTAAAAGGCTAAAAAGTAATACATAATGGACAAAATACTAAGTTTGCATCTTAATTGGAAGTATTATTTGTGCAACGCTATGAACTAGCTCCTTGTTCCCCAGTGGTAGCTCCTGGTTAATGTGGTATAACCAGGAGCTGCTTTTAGCTCCTGCTTATCCAATCTTAATTTCGGACTCTGGTGTTTCGGTTGAACCCATGGTATACTGCAAGTTCTTTGTACCGTCCTACATCCCGCTCTCCCTCCTAAAGTAATCCTGCCTTTTCTGTCTGTGCTACTATATACTCGGGTGGTACAGCCTTATACTAAGAGTGGAGTCTTGTACTGTCTCAGTTGAATGGTTTTACTAAGCCCTTAATTGGACTTCAGACAAACTGTCCTATCAGTTCACAATGAGCACACACAGCAGAGCAGTCAAGGATTTCAGACAGAATGACTGCAAACAGGTAATATGATCACTCCATACTAAAGATTAGATACATATATACAATTTGTGGAGTAGGGCAAAATACATATCAAACTCATGAAAAGAAAGCTACAGAACAGTTTGTCTTGTTGCGTACCAGCGTGGCTTGACGATCACGGAACACACGTCAGAGTGTGAGGTTCTTTACTCTAATGAAACAAGGATGTGGTGATTTTGTGCCGTGTGGAGTGACAGTTCATCGGTGCAGAATTTAGCTTTGAGACCTAATCCTTGTTTTTTTTTTATGGATGGTTCAACTGTGACTGAAGCCTTTTCTTTTCATCTGGACCCACGTTGAGGCTACAGTTTGTGAGCATGGGGCAGGGAGCGCGTGTATCAACTGCGGGCTGGTGCTGCTGGTGCTCTGCTTTCCCACTGTTGGAGCCTAAAGCTTATACCCTTCTCGTACCGACATACCTGTTAATTAAATAACGTTCATCTCTGGTACCTAATATCTACCCATTGCTTTTGCTACAGCTTTAGTGCATTCACCCTCCGTTGATAACTTGTTCTGCAATTGTCTTAGTGCTGTTGTGTGATCACGGCATTTAGTGTGTGGAGGAGTTGGTTACTATTTTGCCCGCTAGAGGCTAGATTGGCGACTGCAGGCTTTTTGAGGCCTTTGAGGCTCCTGATTATAGCTCCTCAGTATAATATCTCCGGAGTCAGTCGACGAGTCTTTGGCAAGTGACTCTGCTTCTTACCTGCTGTGTTGGCACGAGGTGGCTGCAGTCCTTTTGATGCCCATTAACTCATTTATATCGACAACTATCCACTGCCTCACGATATCTATTGCATACTGTGGACAGTTATGTTTTGAGTGGCAGAGTAAGGAGAAAGGAGCTACAAGCAATGAAGCTCGCAACACAATCCTTACAAATGACATCAGGACCCCAGCGTGGGATGGGTCCTTTGTGGAATCATCAGCTATATCGGGTTCTCAAGCCATACCAGCTTGCCTAAGCCACTGTCCATTCCAACCTTAATGGCCCAAGTTCACTCACAAGGGAAACTATAAAAGTGGAATTTAATGAAGCGGGACATTCAGCAATAGCCCATCTTTGGAAACGAGGGCTGGAATATATGATTATTTTACGATTACAGTGAGTAATGTATCCCTTCTGAGACTTGTGAAATCTGCTTAGATCACATGCTGTACATAGATTAGTGGTAGTTTCGTCAACACTAGTACAAAACCTTTGCTGGTGAACAAGGGAAAATCTGTTAAGGGGCAAACCTTTCTACGATCCAGAGGTGCAAGCGATAGTGACGACCGACATTACGCTTGCCGGGTCGCAGGGGCTCATCACCTTCATCACACTGCTCAGGGTCTGTGGACTCATGCCACGGCACAGAATCACATCAACCTGTTAAAACTGCTGCCAGTATTCAAAGCCCTTCAGGCATTCGAGATACAGTTAACAAGTCTATCAGTACAAGTCCTCACCGACCGCACAACAGTTCTACATCAACAAACAGGGGGGGCACTCATTCTCCAAATGAGTCTAGACTAGCACAACAGATTTAGAAATGGGCACTCAAACGGAAGATATTCCTATCCTCACAACACATTCCAGGGGAATTCAATACGTTAAACTCTGTAAGCACAGATCCCCTACCAAAGGAACACGAGTGGCAACTAAACTCGGAAGTCGTTTATTACCTCTTCTCTCAATGGGGATAACCCACGCTAGACTTTTCCCGCTCCAAACAAAAAAAAGCAATGCCCAGACTTTGTATCTAGGTTCCCACAACCAGGCTCCGGGGGGGGGGGAGAGAACGCTCTTTGGATGAACTCGTCAGGGAGGTTTGCTTACGCTTTTGCTCCCACTTCGCTCTTGAACAAGTGACGCTCATCCTAGTTGCTCCCATGTGGGTGAGACACCCATGGTATCCACATCTGCGCAAACTGGCGATGTGCGATCCCATCAAACTCCTGTGCCAGACATACCTACTCACTCAGTATGGGGGAACTGTGCACCCTCAACCTCAGTTCATGTACTTGGTAGCGTGGCTCCTGAAGTCCTGGAGTTTGGACAGTTGTAACCTGCCACAGAGGTGTAAAGACATCCTAAAGGATGTTATTTCGACGAGTGGATGCAATTTGTAGTTTGGTGTCAGTCTAAACAGATAAACCCCATAGACTGTACTCAATCTCACATTTTAATTTATATGCTCCACTTGCTAGACTCTGGGTTAGTATTCAACTCTATAAAGGTCCACCTGGCGGCCTTATCAGCCTACACCACCTCCCACAATAAAGCATCATGCTGGAAGGTGCAGGTCATCAAGAGAGGGTGTAAAGAGACTTCACTCTCCAGTTTTAAACCCGCCGCCAGGATGGGCTCTCAATGTATTACTCGCCAAACTCATGGGGGAACCCTTCGAGCCGATGCCTAAGTCAAGTCACGACCCACATCCGAAAACTACTCTGGCAAGCCCATGGGCCAGGAGAGGTCTTGACTCGGGTCTCCAATAAGCCTTGGCATCCACTTCCTAGGCCCTCTTGGAGCCAGTCCTGACGCCTATGGCGCCAGACTCCTACACAGTGATGACAGGTGCTTGGGGGAACTACTTTATTTTGAAACTGCCAACCAACAAGGACCAACCTATTGTCTGTATATAAACCTAACATGGAGGCATCCACATAGCTTGGCTCCTTGGAACCAAGCTATGCGATATACTGTTTTGGGTGTGGTAGCCTAGGGACTACTTTACCTGGACTACTTTCTTGAAACTATTTAAACGACACCCAACTTGGATTACACACTTCGCGTTACTTTGCAATCTTGCAACGTGACGTTCACCGTGTCCAGCTATAAATCTCTACTATGTATAACCACTACTTGTAATCATGTGTAACCTGTAAAGTTTAAAGTATCCTTGAACAACGCGCCCGGTTACCCTCGGGTCTGGCGCGGGCTATAAATAATAAACATAAACTCAAACTCAAACCTGTGAACCTCGGAGAAACAGCACCTGTAAGAAGACAAAAGGAACATTGTTAGCAGCAGCATCTTACCTGCAATTTTCATCTTTAGATGCCCACAGGTCCTGCGAACAGCTTCCTAGGATCAGCGCGTTTCCCAGACCGACCGATCTGCAAAAACATAACAAACTGTGCCGAAAAGCTTACCTAGCAGGTCGCCCCTCGACCAGATTCGCCTCGGAATTCTACACCCTTGGTGAACATCGCAATCTATTGGAAAGGAAAACGGGTTAGCAAAGGCAAGGCATCACTGCGCTGCGCATAGCGCCTACTTACCGCATCATAGCGTTCATTACATGCCATCATTTACCAGCGTGACCCAATTCAGCCAATGCACCACACTGGACTTCCGCACATCTCAGAAAGAGACATTATTAAACCAAGAAAGGCGTGCAGGAATAACAAAATACAACAGCAATAAGACCTACCTGAAAGACTTCAAACGGGCTGGCATCAGTGAAGTAACTAGATCGCATCCACCCACAAAGGACAACGCGACCCTGCCACGAAGGCAGGACGGAGAGCACACCTGAATCAACAATAAGGTGAGAGGCCCCAGAGGGGCTGAAGGCATACGGGGTGGTGGGAGGCTAATTATCCCAGTTGGCCAGTCTTGAACATAGCCCTCCTGTATTACAGGCATAACCTCCCCCCACTGGCCACATCTGGGAACTGCAGAGGATGATACCAGTGTCCATATGGCTGGGTGGCGTCCCCGTGGATACCAGGTGAGCGTAACAGTACATGACCTACAAGACTGCCTTTTTAGTGGCTAATACTTCCATAAGAGTTAGTGAATTACAAGCATTGTCAGTGCTGGATCCTTTCTTTATCACACACAAGGACCAACTGGTTTTACACACTCCTCCTAGGTTTTCCCCCTAAGTTCATCTCTAAATTTCACGTAAACTAGTCCATTGAGCTACCAGCCTTCTTCCAGAACCCCACCAGCTAAGCTGAGGTTAAACTCCACACACTATATGTAAGAAGGGTGGTCCTTTACTATGTAACCAAAACCAGACAGCTGAGGAAAACTGATCAACTGTTTCCGTAGCACCAGGCAGAGAAGGACACCACATTTCCAAAAATGCCATCGCCAGATGGATTGTCAGATGTATACAACTGTGTTATTCTTTATCAAACAAGACATATCCTTTCACGCCAAGAGTCTACTCCACAAGGAGCCACTCTGGCTTTCAGTACAAATGTCCCCCTAGACAGCATTTGCAAAGCAGCTACATGGCGCTCAGTAAACACCTTCACTCAGCACTACTGCATTGACGCACATTCCAAGACAGATACACAGGTGGGACAAGTAGTTCTAAAACATCTGTTTTCGAATGAACCTTCTCACAACACACCACCTTCTAACACTGCTTGCTAATCTATGGACAGCATGTGATCTAAGCAGATTCCACAAGCCTCGGAAGGGATACATTACTCACCGTTAATGTATTTCTGATACTTGCATCTGCTTAAATTCACATGCAACCCACTCTTCCTGTTGGAGTGAAGGTACATAGATGCTTTGAGCTTGTCTGATACATATCTGCTTGGATACACTTGTACTCATGCAAGATTCAGGTTACCTCATGTCGGAAACAAAACGATCTAAGGGGCCTCGATGAGTGAAGGACAGTGGACGTCGCACTAGGGATAGTATTACTAGCACGCCCTGTCGATGTCCCTTTTCGAGTTTCGAAAAAACTAATACTCTGCACCTTTTACTAGATGTCGGCCTATGTACAGCATGTGATTCTCAGCAGATACAAGCATCAGAAATATGATTACGGTGAGTAATGTATCCCATATGGTTACCACCAAAAAATCCACACGACTTTTTTGGGAGGAAAAGAAACAGGAGAATGAATGATCTAGAGGTGGCCCCTGGCTCTCTTCCACCCCCCAATCTTCACAAAAATTATGAAGGGAAATGGAACCAAATCCCCTGGAGGCTGGGGTTGCACACAGTACAAACAGCATGGAAAGGAATACACTACAAGATCTGGTTACTTTAGAGGAATTTCCTATTAAACAGAACTACATATCAGAACAAGCTCGGAGAAGGGAAATGATATGTGAAAAAATTGCACCATCTGCCAGTACTGAGAGGTCGGACAATTCTCAAGTTAACGATGCAACATTATTGGCTCTGAACTTCTAAATTTGCTGGTTTTAGTTTTTGAAATCCTCAAAGTGGAAGTGTAATCTCAAGCAGGGACACTTCTTGAACTCTCTAAAGAGGCAGCGAATTGTGAATCAGTTGTGACGAACACGACACAGCAGACCTAATTGCTAAATCATCCTCCTCTAAATCTGCCGGCCCAAATGGGCTGACTTACCAAGACTTAAAGAATAATATAGATCTATGGTCCAGACTGTTAAACTGGCTCTTTAAAGGGATTCTCAAGAGGCAAATCTATATTGTGGCAATGTGCTATAGTTCTGTTCTCCAAGGGGGTGGCGATCGGTTAGAACTGGCGAATTATCGCCAGATGAAAGCAAATTGTTTTTGAAAATCTTGCTAAAAGATCTGGAAGGATGCGTTGAGTGCTTGCATTTTCTGTCTTAAGTGTCAAACAAGGTTCAGGGGAGGCCTTTCCACTGCCCTGAATGGGGTGGCACTGAATCTTATTAGTGAGAACACCCGGGGAAAGTGATAACTTCCACTCTTCGGGGCATGGGTGGACCTCTCAAAGGCCTTTGACCTGGTCAGCAGGGACCACCTCTGGAATAAATAGTAGAGGAATCCCCGAAGGTACCCTGTCAATGTTAGTGGAACTACATAGGGACACTACAATGAGTGAGACTCAACAATTATGGTCATTTGCCAGAACCCATCAGGGTGGAGAGCGGAGTTGGACAAGAGTTCCTGGGGGCTCCCCTTATTTTTTGGTTCTGGCAGATATGGTCAGCTCTTTGGAATAGTCGGCGTTGGCCAGTCGGATTAATGGGAAGATCTAGCTGGCCTACGCTGACTTGACTTTGGAAGCAAAGGGTCAGTAACGCGGAATCTTTCCTAACACCAGCCTAAAAACCAGAATGTCGGTGCTCCTGACATGGTAACCCAACCAGAGCTGGCGATCCTAGGAGACTTCCAAAGGCTGCAGGTTCATAAGAAGGCGTCTCTTCAGGATTCATCCTTGTCTTCCATCTGCACAGGATACTTGGCTCGTCTTCTGATCTGCTGCAATGGCTGCAGGACTCCTCTTACCCAATATAGAGGTGATTGATCAAATTCAGTCCTCCAATTGCAAGGATCTGCACCCCTCATGCACACCAGCAGTGGTCGAATCGAGCACTATTGTGCGGCTGACTCATGCATGCACACTTGCACCAGTTTGTGGCTTGGGACCAGACCGTCCCAGCCCACTTCCTGAGCCCATACACATACATAGCATGCACTCGCCTGTGAAAAAAGCAGCTTTCCTGTGCAGATGCATGACCATAAAAGGCTATTCCTGACCTGAGACGGCAGGAAGAAAGCCAAAGAACAAGCAAATCTTGTGGCATGGCCATCTGAGGACACTAGCCACATTTAGTAGCCAAGCGATGTGTACGACGCGAATGATGGAACTAAAAAGATAGCAAATTGTAGAAATGTGACTGCTGCAACCAGCTTGTCTTCAGGCACATTTTAAAGCAATTAAAAATCCCTTTGGTGCAAGTCTAGAGTGATACGAATGTATCCCCTTAACTGCATTCGTAGATGCTGTGTGCAATATGAAAGTTACCCAAACAGATAACATGTCAAAAGACCAAGGGAAACCTAGTTTCGCAGTACTGATGGTCTGAAGGACTAATCAGTTTCCCCAGGTTAAATAGTCTTGCTGTTGGTGAGTCGGGTCAAGGAAGGCGAAAAAACCAGAGTATAAAGCTCAAGTTCCTTTCCTCAGATTAGCACCCTTAAATCGAAATGAAAGCTGCGGTGAGGATGACTCCTAAAAGGTGGACGAACCTGGCCAAGCAGGTTCCAGTACCATGAGGGTCAAAGGACAGCCCAGCCACAAGACTGTCCTAAGGGCAGATAAGTTGGGTGTTGCGCTCCCAACATGCTTCCATGCGATGAGTGACGAGCATCAAGGTGTGTAACCACAGTGGTAAAGTGGGAAGTTTGTGTTAAAACGCTCCTGAAATGGTCTCAGGATGGAAGGTATGACCCACCACAGAAGGGGAGCTAGCAGGAGGATGGAGGCAGCCTAGGAAGACCAGCCAAAAATCCCAACCAGATCATCAAAATACAGGGTCCAGCCAGTGTGGCAAGATCTGGTACTTAAAATGTAACCACTTCAGGAAACCTCAAGCAGGGAAGTAACCTGCCTTCCAAGAAAATGCAGTAATGCAGATTATCTTCCCTGTCCTAAATCGATTACCAATCAGAGTTAAATGTCTAGCCAATCTGGGTCCTTGAATTTTTCCATTCTCCCCAAGCCACCTCCACTGGATGTGCTATGGCCGGCCCAGGAAATGGTCTACACGAGTTTAGACCTCTATAGATGTTCGGCTGGGGTCACATAGCATGTGTATGCACAATGCCCATTGTAGGCCTTGCTTCTGGTTTCCCGTGATCAACTAAAGTCCTAAAACAAAATGGCAGATTAGAACATGCCCCAATGACTACCAAAACGGTACATGGGGCTTCCAATGCAGTAAATGCCTGTCCCATTGTGAAGCCAAAACTAAATTACAGCTGCGACAACCCCAGACTCCTATAACAAATTTAGGGTTATATAATCCCCCTATGGCACAATTGGTGTACTTACAAAACACCCTTGCACCCTCTGCACATGTGTAATCCATTAACAAATACCCTTAGAGTGTAAAGGGGTACAGTGGCGGGGAACTTCAGTAGAAGGTCCTATGATCTACACAAATAAGTTGATTAAATAGAGTAGGGAAAAACATGAGCAGCTAAGTGGACGTGAAAAGAATTTCCAAAATTGAACTGCACGTTTTTCGCATTAACAATTGTTCTGATGCTTGTTAATCTCCTTAGAATCACATGCTGTGCATATGGTCCGACATCCAGTGGTAATCGCGGAGTATTGCATCTCGTCTTTCGGGGACCGAAAGGGGACGGCGGCATAGGCGTGTCTGTAACACTATCCCTATCGTAATGTGTGTAGTACCCAAAATCCCTCACGCGCCAAGGTCCCTCAGATTGTTTTTTTCCCCAGATAACTGGTCGCCCTACAGCGGTGCTCTTACTAGAGACATTGTTTATCATTACCAATGTTTCGGTTTATCCCCAGTTAACTCACTTCGCCTAATAAGAACATCTTCGACGAAGACTACGGAGGAATAGTCTACTGCTGTGGTCTTGGCGCCTAAGAGCCGGCGGCCGAATTTCCACATGGTTGGGCCTTCTGGCTGACCTAAACAGTAGGGAGAGTGGGTTCGGGTGGCCATATTGTCTTTCCTCCTTTCCACTTCTTTCCCTTTCGGTCTGGTCATACTTCCCTTTGGCTATGGAAAGGACTCCTTTTAGATTCTGCCCTAAGTGTAGGGTCAGATATCCTTGGAAGGACAAGCACACGACGTGTAGCGCCTGTCTCCCCCTAGAGCACGACGAGAAGCAGTGTTCGGCGTACAAGCTCCTTAACCCTAAGACACTTAAGGATCGCCGTGTAAAGCGGTGGGCCGCGTACGGCATGTCACGCGTGGAGCCTCCCTCCCCTACCACGACACCAGCCGAAAGTGACGGCGGGGGGGGGGGTACTTCGGATGACCAAATGTCTAATGCGGATGTTAGATCTTGAGGTGGACACTTCTAGGTCCGCCACGCCTGTCCCGACCCTTTCAGACTAGACTCTGGTCTTGTTACAGGGACTACACCCGGCGACAGGGGCGTAAATAAACATTGCACTAAACACACAACCCCTATGCCATCTTCGACGCCTTTGTCACCAACGGGTCCGTGGAAAGATTTGACGGTTCCCTTGGATCCTGTAGATCCAAAGCCTTCCCCGCATGCGCAGCAGCGCATGACTGGGCAAACTAAAATTAATAAGGGCGCTACTCCCCAATCTACACGTGCAGAAGGTTTGGATTCTGAAACTTCGACCATTTAAAAGGCCTCTTTAGGCCCAAAAGTTACGACTAGGTCTCTACCCGGCAATCCGACCGCTGGGCCTTCTGGTGTCGCGGACGGCGTTTAGGCTACCGCTACCTCGTCAGAGGCTTTGTCCCACGATGATTCGGTTACTATCAGGAAGAGCATTGGTAGGATCACAGCGGCGGTGGGCCTTATCCCATTCCTGCAGAAAGCTATGGGCCAGGCCAGGGGATTATTTTTCGACTGACTTGGGCCGCGATTCTGATGACTCTTAAGTGGATAGTCAAGAGCCTCCCTGACACCCTCAGGGTGGAGAACGTTGTTTCTCCCCACCTAGGCCCTTTTAGGTCCTCGAAATGGACTACTGAAAAATTCGAGGGATGCATGCACCGGCTGGAGCAGATTATCAGTTCTGCTGACCAGCCTCCGCCGAAAAAGGCTCGGGTAGACCCTAACTTTCAAATACAAAATGTGCAGCCTCAGGCTTTCCAACAGGACACATACAGGGACATTTGTACTGAAGAAGAGGAATCCTCTTTTCTGGAAAGTTATGGAGAAGATCAATAAGAGACTATGGAGAACTGGGAGGAATCCCAGCAAGGAGGACCGGATCCTTGGTCACATCAAGATCAGGACTCTGAAATTTTGTGCGTCAATTCTCTACCTTCCACTCCGGCTCGCCAGGCCTCCCCTGTGGATGACCAGGTAGCTTTCAACATCATGTTGAAAAAATCAGCAGAATTCTTCAAAATTACCGCTCAAGAGGCATTACCTGAACAGGATTTTGTGGAAGACATTAATGAAAAACCTCCCGCAAGTCAGTCCATTCCCCTCCTTAACTCTGTTAAGAGTCGGATAGCTCCATCTTTAGTCACACCTGCCCAGACAAGGGCCGTGAACCGGAGAGTCGAAAAATAATTTCGCCCTTCTCCTTCCAACCCCCTATATATCAAGGGGCATGCCATCCCAGACTCGCTGGTGGTGACCACTACTCGTAAGAGGGAAGGGGGTCCCTCTTGCCACTGGAGAATCACCTCTGGACAAGGAGCCTAAAAGATTGTATGCCTTAGGCAAACGTGTTACGTCGGCAGTGGCATATACCATTCGGGTTGCTAATAATACTACACTATTAGAAAGGTATGCTGATGCCCAGTGGACCCTGCTCCAGGAAGTACTTCAGGAGGTCCCGGAGCCGGCCAGGACCAAGCTTCTCGCCATTGTTGCGGAAGGAAAACTGGTTAACTAGAATGTGGTCAAACGTCCTGGATACTGCAGAAACTTCTGGCAGATCCCTTGCACAAGGGACTCTTCTGAAGAGACACACATGGCTGCGTACATCAGGGTTTAGACCTGGAACTCGGGCTTCCCTCATTAATATGCCCATCGAAGAGTCTAACCTCTTTGGGAAGGCAGTGGATGAAGTGTTGGAGACAGCCAAGAAGCAGCATGAGATCTTAAAGTCTCTGCAACAAATTACACAAAAACCCTCGTCCCAGAGGGGTAATAACTCTCGGCAGTCCTTTCGAGGACAAGCTTGTGCCGGTCAAAACAATTACGGCACAGGCAACTTCAACAATAACCAAACTTCTGGAAGCCCTGCTTACTATCCCTCAAACGCGGCAAGGTTGGAGGCAGAGGCCCCAATCCCAGAGGAGCCACGGCCTCGGGTCAGAAATGTCCACCAAGTCCAGGTCCCCTCCCACGCCTCCCCGGTCAGGGTGCGATTAACATCTTTCCTCATGGCATGGGAGGGGATAACTTCCGACCAGTGGGTCTTAAAGACGGTCGCCCACGGTTATTGCGTGGAATTCTCCTGACCTCCACATTTCAGACCGCTGGGCTCACGGTGCCTTTCAACGGACCATCTAAAGATCCTGATTCAAGAGGTGGAAGCACTGCTTGGAAGGGACGCCATAGAAGCCGTCCCTATTCAGGTAAACAAGGGTATTTATTTAGTGTACTTCCTTGTACCCAAGAAGGATCTCAGCATGCGTCCTGTTCTAGATATGCGCCGAGTGAACAAGTTCATAAAACCCCAGAAGTTTCGCATGGTAACACTACAGGAAGTGATCCCATTGCTGAAACGGGGGGACTTCATGGCAACATTGGATATGAAAGATGCATACTTTCATATTTCAATGTTGCCAGCGCACAGAAAATACCTAAGGTTCATGATCCAAGACAAACACTACCAGTTCAAAGTACTCCCCTTTCGGCATCGCCTCAGCGCCAAGGGTGTTAACCAAAGTCCTGGCAGTGGGAGCAGCACATCTGTGCAGACTATCAGTCCCAGTTTACCCTTACCTCGACGACTGGCTCATAACGGGGGACTCTTTCTACTGTTTTTTGGGTGTTTGAAAAACGAGCGTCGATCTCCCTTTCAGCCTGCGCTTTTCAATCAATGAAAAGAAATCCAGCCTAGTCCCCAGCCAAGTAAAACAATTTCTGGGGGCACTAATCCGGACGGAAGACTGTCTTGTCTTCCCCTCCAGCGAGAGGATTCAGAACATGCTCTCTGATTCCTCAATATGTAGCCAGTCGAGAGGTGACTACGCAAAGCCATGCGGTTGCTAGGGATGATGGCGTCATGTATATACCTGGTTCCCCACGTGCAGCTGCGCATGCGTCCCATGCAAGAGTGGCTCAACAGCCAGTGGTGTCAGGCCAGCGGACAATGGGAAGATCTGGTAGTTGTCTCGCCAGCCCTCGTTCTCTCTGCAGTGGTGGTCAAGGGAAAACCTTCACCACTCCTGCAGTGGAAGCCACTCTCACGACAGACGCATCTCTCACGGGCTGGGGGCTCACCTGCTTCAGCAGACCACACAGAGTGTGGTCCCCTCAAGTAGCGTCCAATCACATAAACATACAGGCGCTATTAGCAGTGTTCAAAGCATTGAAAGCCTTTCAGGTACAACTGCAAGGGAAGACGGTGCTGATCTTAACCAACAGCACTACAGCAATTTATTACCTGAACAAACGGGGGCACTCGCTCTCCAGGGCTATCCAAGCTGTCCCAATACATTTGGATATGGGCTCTCAAACACAGGATGTTTTTGTTGTCCCAACATGTTCCAGGGGAACTCAATCTTCTGGCAGATGTACTCAGCAGAGATTTTCCTCTGCCAGAAGAATATGAATGGCGACTGCACGAAGACATTGGATCCAGCGTCTTCGCAGAATGGGGGTTCCCAGGGATCGACCTGTTAGCTACTCGAGAGAACGCCCAATGCCAAGACTACGCCTCCAGGTACCCTCCAGAACCGGTCCAAGGGGAACGGTCTCTGGATAACTTGGTCGGGGAAATTTGTCTACGCTTTTACCCCGACCACCCTTCTCAACAAGATAGTGCACAAGATGCACCAGGAACCACTTAACATGATACTAGTTGCCCCCATGTGGGCCCGCCAACCCTGGTTCGCTCACCTGATGGACATGTCCCTCTCCCCGCCAGTCAAGTTGCCCTGCCCGTACCACATGTTGTCTCAGGACAGGGGAGAAACCCTACACCTGTGCCCCCAAACCCGGAACTTACCAGTCTGGCTCCTGAGATCATAGTTTGGACACCTGCAACTCCCTCAGCGGTGCATGGACATACTCAGGGAAGCGAGGAAACCTAATGCACGTTATTGCTATGCTAGCAAGTGCAAACGTTTCGTCATCTGGTGCAATTCCAAGGGTATCAATCCTATCGATTGCTCACCTTCACACATTGTATTGTATCTAACCCACCTTTTGGACTCGGTTAGTCTTCAATTCCCTAAAGGTTCATCTGGCTGCTCTGTCAGGCTACACCACATCACAAAAAAAGGTATTGTGGTGGTGGAAAATACCAGTAATTAAAGCCTTTATGGAAGGGGTTAAGAGGATTTATGCTCCCATCTCTCATCCAGCCCCTGGATGGGATCTGAATGTGGTTTTAACCAGGCTCATTGGAGCTCCCTTCGAGCCTATGCATAAAGCAAGTCTGAAAGACCTGACTTATAAGACCGCCTTCCTAGTGGCTATCACTTCTATCGGAAGGGTTAGCGAACTACAGGCTCTTTCTGTTTTAGACCCCTTTGTTACAGTCCACAAAGATAAGGTAGTTCTGCGCACACATCCCAGGTTTGCGCCTAAATTTATCTCGGAAGTTCCATGTGAACCAGTCAATCGAACTACTCACTTTCTTCCAGAACCATTTTTCGTCTCAGTGGCAGCTGGAAGAGAAGGGAATCCTGTCTCTAAATCAGCTATCTCAAGGTCAATTGTCAAATGCATCACACTTTTACACTCTTGCTAAGAGAGAACTGCCCTTCAAGCCTAGAGCACATTCTACTCAAGGCACTGGGGCATCCATGGCATTCATTGCAATTGTTCCCCTAAAGTCCATTTGCAAAGCGGCAACCGTGAGTTCTGTACACACCTTTACAAAACACTATTGCCCAGACACTCATTCTAGGTCTGATTCTCAGGTGGGACAAGCAGTACTAAGACATCTTTTCTCTACTGTTCCTGCTCACAACTCGCCTCCAACTCTGGTTACTGCTCGCTAGTCTATGCACAGCATGTGATTCTAAGCAGATTAACAAGCATCGGAAGACATGCATTACTTACCGAAATAGCATTTCTGATGATTGTATCTACTTAGATTCACATGCGCCCTCCCTACCGCCCCGCTCGGGGTGGAAGCAACATAGACTTCTTACTAATGTCTCTCTTTATGTACTCACTCACTATAGCCTTGGGCTCCCTCATGGCAGGAAAAATACAATCGGAGGGACCTCAGCGCGTGAGGGATTTTGGGTACTACACACGTCACGTTAGGGATAGTGTTACAGACACGCCTATGCTGACGTCCCTTTTCGGTCCCTGAAAGACCAGATGCAATACTGCGCGGTTACCACTGGATGTCGGACCATATGCACAGCATGTGAATCTAAGCAGATACAATCATCAGAAATGCTATTACGGTAGGTAATGCATGTCATATCCATGATGTATTAAGGGATGAAGGAGCATGGATTAGATATACAGTAGTCCCCACTGAGCTTACCTTTTACCAATTGGCTGTTGTGGTCTTGATCGGGGGTGTTCAGAGCTACCTCTTCCTGCACTAAAAGGCCACATTTTGTAACCAAATGTTTAAGGTTGCTGCATAGCATGGATGTATGCAATTTCTTCGAAAATATTTTACCTAATGCAGATTTCACTGAATCCATTTGACCGAATAGCGAAATTAACTTTACTTTTTATACAGTTTTTTTAATGGGGGGGGGGGAAACCCCCTGCAGCCCCATTCACCCCTCCCTACCCTAACTTATAACCTTACCCCACACCCTTCCTATTATGCATTATACATATACCACTTTACCTACCATTTTTGGTGAAATGAATTTGGTGAAATCTCATTTGGTAAAATTGTATAGGGTGAAATCTACTGTAACGGCATAGCGTATCTCTGGGATCTACTGGTAAATGGAGCAAAATGGAACAGGGATGGTAGCATTCCGGGTACTCTTAATTTACCATTTGTGGCTCTGTGAACGTAGGGAACTTGCAACCAAGGGTACACAATTCAGTATGACCGATGAGTAACTTTCTTAGCATATTGTGAATTATGCACTTTAGAAGGGCAGAGAGAAATGATCCACACACCTTTTGCTCTCAGAAGTCTGTGAATTGAAGACCACTACCATGTTTTAATGTGCACAGCTATCCCATTTAGCCCGCACAATACCAGTCTCTCGCTGGGTACCAGGCTCCTCCATGATCAGTCACCCCTGCACTGCCTCCGGGCTAACGCTCACTCGGGAGCTGTAATTGTAACCTTACAGTCCCCTGCGTCTTTGCACTTACCCAGAGCCTCACTGCACTTAGAGCAATGCTGCCTTGTTTGGACCCCTCCCCCTCTCCCCCCCTGGCCCTTTTGCTTCCCCTTGCACTTTGCGTTGTTACATTTGAATGTTCTGAATGCACAATTCCCAGTAAGAGTCTTCTTGTCCTCCCTGTCCTCCGTTCCTTGTCTTGTTGCGCCTCGAAACACTTGTGTAAAGGCGCGTTATAAATGACATACATCATATAACGTAGGTGCACTATTGATCAATGCTTTTTTTGGCCCCTTCATAAATTGTGCTCACAAATGAATTTCCAACCTCTTTGCACTCTGCCAGTAAGTTGGTAACTGCCCTGAGTTGGCAGTGCCTTGTTGCTTTTCTGATTCTGCATTTGTTTGAAGTGTTCAGTTTTGTGGTGCAGTGTCCCCTCCCCAGTCAGCACACAATGAGATCTTACAGATTAACATTGCTTAGACTTAAAGACCTCAGCAAGGGGTTTCTTTGGGGTACGGTGCTTTCCTAATGGATTGCTTCATGCACACTTCTTATAGTGTGTTTCATTATGAATGGTTCACAATTTAAATAAAGCTAGACGTATTGTTCGCCGCCTAATAAGGAACTTGGCTGTTTTCTGGAGATAATTGCTTTTTTGAGGGAACTCCGTAGAAAATCCTGCGACATGGGTGGAGAAGTCACATTCTCTGTCCAAAGTCTTTCCCCAAAGATTTCCAGTAGCAGCATTCCATATAAACGGAAAAATACATTTACTTGGCCATCCACCTTATTCTGCTATAAGATATTGTGGCCACGTTTATCCATACCATTATTGGCAGCCTGTGTTTGAAGTGTATTGTTCCAACCTGCCAGAAGCAGATCATTTATTTTTCTCACTTGAAGCTTGTGGATGCGTCATTTTCCTTCAACCTGTGTCTAAATGTCTGCATGATATTCAAAAGTGAATAATCTTTTATCTCCTACTTTTTTGCTGTGTAGTTTCCAATAGGGCCACGCGCTTTGCATCAGCAGGTACTAATCCTTCTCTACCCTCTGCATGCCTTTAACACTTGTATGGAATGTAACCTGTTCAGTTTCACCTTGAACATTTTCTTTTGTTGGGAATTGCAGATACAGGTCTAACCCCTGTGTGACATGCTGTCACTGTTGGCAAAATGGACATGAGGGAGCAGAGCTATGACCTTTCTCTCAGTATAGAGGTGCAAGCAAAAATTGGGGCAGCAATACCATAGTCTATTCCTATAACTAAACATTTTGTATGAAAAAATTAAATGAATCTGCAAATTGTATAATGGCGTAAACTTATAAGCCACACATGTTGGTAGCCTTTGTTGTTGATGCCAATTCCCTAAATTCATGTAGTACGCCCTTTCTTACTTCAAAGGGATTGCACGCTTTGTGGTCTGATTTGTCATCTGTCAGCCTGTGATATCGGATAGACCAAGGGATTGAAGTTGCTCCATGCTATCAACACTTAATAAATCTATAAACAGTGCCCACAATGGGCAGGTGAATGAAAGCTGCTTTTCAAACTGTTAATCTTGCTCATAAACAAGTTTTAGAAAGTCGATTCTGGGATGGAACTAAATGCATCCCTCAATTTCTTGTCCATTAACAGCATGCGAAACACATTGATTAATTCCTGAGAAAGGGAGCAGGTTTTTCACAACTAAATACATAATGCAAATTAGGAGTCTAGTAGGTGAAATTCTTTCACATTACATGTTATAGATATGCGAGATGCATGACAAAGTAGGTGCAAAAACTGGAGTGTCCTCAATGTATTGGCTTGCATATGAGATGCGAAGTCTGCTTTTGTTCAGAGCACTCCACCAACCCAGCTTCTAAAGATAGTCTTAGAATTAACTGTTTGATGTTGCACATTAATGAACCCTTGCTCTGCAGCACTTTTCAGTGTCATGATCTCACCTACTGATGCCTTAACATTGGTGTTGCTTCCTTAACACCACAGGTTGGTGTGTAGGTAAAAGGTTGGATTGTTATAGGATATGATATAAAATGTGGTTTCAATTGAGACCTTACTGAGCCTGGAATAACAAACTCAGTGGGACAATGCCTTGTACTGCTACAGCGACCAATTTGGCCAATCTCTTGTTTCACACCTTTTTCCGGTTCACCCATTGAGCTATATTAAATACTTCCGAATTTTTATTTTCTCTTTTGTTAGAACTGCTGGCACGTGCATGTTCTGCTGCATGGTGACGGGTGCACAGCGAAGATAGTAGGTGGTTCCTAGGCTTGTTTTCAATGGTAATGAAAAATCGCTACTGTTTTGATTCTGGGCACACTGGCTCAGAGTTGTGCCTATTTAGGGAGATTAAACCCATTTATCTTGGTAGTTTTGTGGATATGCACATAACTCGCGGGTGGATGTGTTAAGGCTTTCCATAGCAGCTTTTTCTGCCTTTGACTGTCAATCGCCAGACATTCCTGGACTTGGTGTGTATTAAAGTAGTTAATATTGGGAACCCAGGCTTTCACTCTTATATAGTGATGGGGTAGCTATTAGGCTTACAACATTCCTTAGGCGATATCTTTGTTCTTCTGATATGGAACTATCTTATTTTTACAAGTCTATCTTATGGGGAACGTCCCTAGTCCGTTTCCAAATTGTTAAAAAGAGATGGCTGGTTACAGGTATTTTACTTTGTTCTGTTGCAGATCAGTATACAGCACATTTGAAAGATCATGTGTTTTACTAGAAGCACACATTGGAGATTAGCCAGATTGTATGATGGTCCGATTGTGGTTTTGCCAATACTTCCTTTGGCCACTCTGTAATGCAGTTTCTTGTGCTAATGTTTGAGGCCTATAGCTTGGTTGTATGCATAGGCTTTGAATGTTGCTCAATGTCATATTTTTGACAGTACAACCCCCTCCCTTCCCATTCACCCATCTGGATGGTAACATCCCTTTCACCATGTGGTTTGTTTAAATTGTACACATGACAGATTTCTGACAAGTTATGACCTACATTTTTCACTTCGCTGTGCAGTCACATGAACATTGTAAAAGCACCACACTTGTGCCTGGGTCCAGTTTTCATAATGTGAGGGTGGATTCGAAAATTACTATTTTGCTTGGGCATTGTAGGGGAATCTTCTCCTTTTTTTGGAACTTCAAGGGGATCCAGTGGTTGAATGGACTGCCCAGGACATCCTTGCTTGCAAGTCTAGAGGTCGAATCTGTCATGAGCACTGTTTCCAAGGAGTCAGGGCAAGCCCAACATCCCCGGAAGCAGGCCCACAACCCCCGCCCCTGGTCCCAACCGACCCCTATTGGGGCCCTCTGGACCATGTCCTGGCGCCGTTGGCGCCAGGCTCATAAGAATCACTGGTCCCGGCGCCAGAGGTGCCGGGCTCATACTTTGGGTAAAGGTGCTTGGGTGGACTTACCTGTAGCAGACCATGCTGCATACTCACCTTCACAAGTCCTGGCAAAATGAAGCTCCAGCCTTCTGCTGGGTGGGACTATTTTTCCAATCTGGAACTACTTTCTTACCTGGGTGGGGCTGGCATCACTCCTTGACTCTGGAACACAGGAACTCTTTTTCTTTTGGGCGAGGCTGAGGAGGAAGACACCTAATCACCTCAACACTATTTAAACCACACCCGATTGGAAGAATGTGCTTCGCATTATTCTGCATCTGCAGCAGGACTCTCACCGAGTCAGCTCCAGTCTTCTAGTGATATTTTCTGCTCCAGCCTGTGAAAACAAGTCAGATCTTCACTTACCATCCAGGGAGCCAGTCTCCGGCCGCACCTGTCAGCAAAGGAACATCAGGTTAGCAAAGGGCAACGTTTTAGCAGCCGCGCTTACTTACCTGAATCCACGGCATCTCCCGAATCCCGCGGCCTCTACCTGCAAGACAAAGAACTCCGGTTAGCTCAAAAAAAGGGGAAATTGGACACAATTATATTTTCACTTACCGGAGCTGTGCGCTCCTCGCCATCTCCTCTTCTGCTGCATCTCCGCACCTGCAAATCAAGAAAAAGATATTAAGAGGTGCGATTAAACCTGTCAGCAAGCATATTACTTACGTGCTCCTCCACGTGCACGGACCTTCATACTTACGTGCATCCGTATGCTCAGCATATAGCATTTCGGCACCTAAGAAACAAAGGCAAAGACTTCATTAAAAGGTGCTCTCGAACTTTACAAACCGACCAGCATCTGCTCGTGCAGAAAACGACGGCATCGCTTCTTCAGCAGCTTTAAACCCTCTGAGGCTACAAGAGACTTAAAGCAATCCCAGTGAAGTAACTGGAACCCAGCGCCCCTGCATCAGTCGCAGGATGGAGAGCCCAGCATTTACATATCTAAGGTGAGGGCTCATTCAGACTTTGTGGGCAGCCTCAGGGAAAAAACGAATAAGGAGGAGAAGCCCAACCAACAACCAGCCATTAATCCCTTTTTCTTCCGCCTGCAGACACCTTACTCTACAAGTCAGACATTCCATAAGAGGAGGTCCGGTCCAGAGAACCATCCGAGTCCTGAGCTTCTCAATTGAAGACACGGTAACTGTCCAGCCAGGATCTGCGCCTCCGTGGGAACCAGGTGAGCGTTACAGAACGCGAAGCCATCCAATAACTTCCTACCCAGGCGCAATGGAAACCTCAGACACTGACCAACTAGCCCAGCTATTAGGGGAATTAAGAGCAGAGGTACATGCAGCCCGCCAGGAAACGAATGCCCTGAGGAGAGAATTGATTGTATCAAAAGAACGAACTGATGATCTTGCCAGACAGTTGTTACAATCACAAGCGGGGCAAACCCCTTTGCCTACAGGACGGAGCTACATTCCTGCTGCCTCGGCCAGTCCGGTACAAATCAATCTACCGGGAAACGTGCCTTTGGCTCCGCCCGAACGCTTCTCTGGTGATCCTAAAAGGTTTGCGGTTTTCATCAGCCAGTGCCGATTGCACTTTCTGTGTAGACCAGCTGCTTTTCCGACGGACCAGACTAAGGTAGCCTTTGTGCTTTCGTATCTTAGCGGCAGTGCTGCTGATTGGTCGGTCCCTCTAGTAGCACAGGATGATCCGATTCTTCACGATTTCCAAGCCTTCCAGACCAGCTTGGAAAGACTGTTTGCAAGACATTCCCAGGGCCAGGCCTTGGATAACGAACTCCTTTCCCTACGGCAAGGCAATCAGGATCTCCTGGCTTATATTGCGTCGTTTAATAGGCTAGTAGTTGAAACCAGATGGCCCGAGGACAAGAGGATCACGCTGTTCCACAGAGGTCTGCGGGGAGAACTCAAAGATGTTCTAGCCCAGGTAGTGAATCCTCCTCAGGATTGCTCTGAATACATCGATTTAGTGGTCCAATTGGATCACAGATTGCAAGACAGGAAGGCAGACAGCTCCAGGTTCGAAACTCGAGTGTTCTCCAAACCACAGATTTCCACCAAGGGAGCTGAAGCCGTAGAACCTATGCAAATAGGGGTCATGAAGGGCCCTTTAACCCAGAAAGAACGCGACAGGAGAAGACGGTTGCAGTTATGCCTCTATTGTGGAAATTCAGGACATTTCCTTCGAGAATGCCCAGTGAAACCTACAAAGAAGACAGTGGGAGCTTCTGATAAAAATACCGAAAGGCCCGAGCCGGGAAACTACCTCCCCCGACAAGTGTAGAGGTCCGCTTGCCGAGCGTTAAAACCAGTTCTTTGACCTCGCATTTCATAGTCTCAATGGTCCTCATGAATCCAGAGAAACCGGATCGTTTGCATGCTATTAAAGCATACATTGATAGCGGAGCAATCGGTAATTATGTAGACCACAAAATGGCTTCCAGGATGAACCTACCCCTCTGTCCTAAGGCAATTAAAGACGTTATTACCACAGTGGATGGTACGGAAATAGCTTCTGGACCAGTGACCCATACCACCACGGAAGTGACGTTAAGTCAAGATGGACATTGTGAGGTGATCATGTTCGATGTGATCAAGGCTCCTCAATTCCAAGTAATATTGGGGATTCCCTGGTTGGAAAAACACAATCCTCAAATTGATTGGCGAGCAAAGACAATACGGTTTCCAGAGTGTGCCCCCACTTGTTATCCTCGACCCAGTATTGGACTAGCAGCGACAACGCCTGGAAGTCCGCAACTGCCTATGGAGTATCAGGAATTCCAAGACGTCTTTCAGAAGGAGCAGGCCAATACTCTACCTCCCCACAGGTCGTACGACTGTCAGACCTGATACCCGGATCCACTCCCCCCTGTAGTAGAATTTATGCCCTTACCGAGCCTGAGAATCTTCATTTGCGACAGTATCTGGACCAGTACCTAGCCAACAGATTCATCCGTCCTTCAAAGTCTCCAGTATCCTCAGCTCTGTTCTTCGTGCCGAAAAAAGGTGACCTTAGGACCTGTATAGATTATCGTGCCCTGAACCAAATCACGGTAAAGAATAGGTATCCCTTACCTATAATTCCGGAACTCCTTGACCAAGTTAAAAGCGCCTGTATATACACAAAGCTAGATTTTTGGGGAGCGTACCACTTGGTACGGATCAAAGAAGGCGACGAATGGAAGACTGCCTTTCGCACCAAGTATGGACTATTTGAATACCAAGTGATGCCCTTTGGTCTTTGCAATGCTCCGGCCGCCTTCCAGTACTTCATGAATGACGTTCTTAGAGAACTTATAGACGTTTGTGTAGTCGTCTACATTGATGACATCCTTGTGTACTCATCTTCTGAAGCAGATCATCAGAAACACGTCAGAGGTTCTTGAAAGGCTTCGCCAACATAAACTTTTTGCCAAGCTTGAAAAGTGTGTTTTTCATGTCACCGAGGTCGAATTTTTAGGTTTCATATTGACACCCAACGGGGTCCACATGGACTCGAGGAAAGTTGACGCTATCATCAAGTGGCCATCACCAACTTCCGTGAAGGGAGTCCAAAGCATGTTAGGTTTCGCCAACTTTTACCGCAGGTTTATCCTGGAATTTTCACGAATAGTTCAGCCCATTACGGCTCTTTTAAAAAAGAATAAACGTTTCGAGTGGACAGCAGAGGCAGAAAAGGTCTTTCAGGAGTTAAAAGCCAAATTTATCTCAGCTCCTATATTAAAACACCCGCGCCCGGACCTTCCTTATATCGTTGAGACCGACGCCTCCAGCTTGGCAATGGGGGCAGTTTTATCGCAGAGGGATCCAGAAACTAACCAATTACACCCTGTGGCATTCTGGTCCCGCAAGTTCTCGGCGCCCGAAATCAACTACACCATCACTGATAAAAAACTTCTAGCTATTTAGTCCGCCTTCAAGGCCTGGCGGCACTACCTCCTTGGAGCCAAACACACAGTCACAGTAATCACCGATCATCGCAACTTACAGTATTTGAAGACCGCTAAAGCTCAATCCTCCAGACAACTTCGCTGGGCTCTGTTTTTTGCCGAATTTGACTTTGTAATCACTTATCGTCCAGGCAACAAGAATGGCAAAGCAGATGCCCTTTCCCGGATTGGAATGGAGGAACACATGGTCAATCCTGAACCCGTACCTATAATTCCCGAACAAAGAATCCTGAGCCTGGTCTCCTCGCAATCCATCGAAGATATCGAAGCAAAGGCCAAAGAACTTGTGACTCCTTCAGATCTACAGAATTGGCAACAGAAAGGAAAGGACTTCACCGTGACTAGGGATTTGCTTTATTTTCAAGGACGACTATACTTACCTGGTACTGATTTACCAAGACAGGTAATCTCTTGCTACCATGATTCTTTAATGGAGGGACATCCTGGCATTGCCAAAAACTCAGAGAAGATCAAGAGACACTTCTGGTGGCCGTCATGGAGAAAGGACATCAAGGACTTTGTAATGTCTTGTGGAGTGTGCGCCCAAAACAAAAGTCAGAAAGAAAAACCAGCAGGCCTCTTACACCCACTAGACATCCCGCCACACCCCTGGCATACCCTTTCCATGGACTTCATTACTGATTTACCCTCATGCTCCGGATACACCATTTTAGTAATCGTGGATTTGTTTTCTAAAATGGCCCACTTCATCCCACTGAAGGGCTTACCCTCAGCTTCAGTCCTGGCACGAGAATTCCTCAAACATTGTTCGGTTACATGGTTTCCCTTCAATTTTGATCTCAGGTAGGGGAAGCCAGTTTATCTTGCACTTTTGGCGAAATTGCTATCGTCTAGCTCAAATTGATGTGAGACTTTCAACCAGCCATCACCCCCAGACCGACGGGCAAACCGAGAGGACAAATCAAACTCTGGAACAATATTTACGGTGCATGCTGCAACAGTCGGAAAGTAATTGGAAAGACATCCTTTGGATCGCCGAATATGCCTACAACAATTCGATCCATTCAGGAACCGGAAAAAGTCCCTTTTACCTCTTATACGGGATTCACCCTCGAACCTCCAATCTTGATCCACCTCAGGATCTCGGAACACCTGCTGTAGATCATCTACACACTGCTATCACTAAAGCTTTCAAGGAAGCCACGACCCATCTTCAACTAGCCAAAGAACAGTATAAAAAGGGAGCAGACCGACATCGAAGGGAGGCCCCCCAATACCGGGTTGGAGACCTAGTTTGGTTATCCACTAAACATTTAACTCTTAAAGGACCTCGCACCTTCAATCCAAAATATCTGGCACCATATCCTGTCACCGCCATAATAAATCCAGTGGCTGTCAAGTTGGGCTTGCCGTCCCACATGAAAATACATCGTTTTCCACGTATCTCTACTAAAACCAATGCAGCCTGGAACCCGATTGACTAAAGCTCCAGAACCTATTCAAGTTAATGGAGAACTCGAATTTGAGGTCAAAAACATCCTGGACTCCAAGATCATCAAGTCCAAGCTATACTATCTGATTGACTGGAAGGGCTACGGGCCCCAAGAACGATCATGGGAACCCTCTGAATACGTCCACGCACCTCGCCTAATCAAAAGATTCCCCGAACTTTTCCCGACAAACCAAAACCCCCGGGGGAGACAATTTTGGGAGGGGCCTTGAGGGGGGGTGCTGTCATGAGCACTGTTTCCAAGGAGTCAGGACAAGCCCAACATCCCCGGAAGCAGGCTCACAACCCCTGCCCCTGGTCCCAACCGACCCCTATCGCGGCCCTCTGGACCATGTCCTGGTGCCGTTGGCGCCAGGCTCATAAGAATCACTGGTCCCGGCGCCAGAGGTGCCGGGCTCATACTTTGGGTAAAGGTGCTTGGGTGGACTTACCTGTAGCAGACCATGCTGCATACTCACCTTCACAAGTCCTGGCAAAATGAAGCTCCAGCCTTCTGCTGGGTGGGACTATTTTTCCAATCTGGAACTACTTTCTTACCTGGGTGGGGCTGGCATCACTCCTTGACTCTGGAACACAGGAACTCTTTTTCTTTTGGGCGAGGCTGAGGAGGAAGACACCTAATCACCTCCACTATTTAAACCACACCCGATTGGAAGAATGTGCTTCGCGTTATTCTGCATCTGCAGCAGGACGCTCACCGAGTCAGCTCCAGTCTTCTAGTGATATCTTCTGCTCCAGCCTGTGAAAACAAGTCAGATCTTCACTTACCATCCAGGGATCCAGTCTCCGGCCGCACCTGTCAGCAAAGGAACATCAGGTTAGCAAAGGGCAACGTTTTAGCAGCCGCGCTTACTTACCTGAATCCACGGCATCTCCCGAATCCCGCGGCCTCTACCTGCAAGACAAAACTCCGGGTAGTTCAAAAAAAGGGGAAATTGGACACAATTATATTTTCACTTACCGGAACTGTGCGCTCCTCGCCATCTCCTCCTCTTCTGCTGCATCTCCGCACCTGCAAATCAAGAAAAAGACATTAAGAGGTGCGAATAAACCTGTCAGCAATCATATTACTTACGTGCTCCTCCACGTGCACGGACCTTCATACTTACGTGCATCCGTATGCTCGGCATATAGCATTTCGGCACCTAAGAAACAAAGGCAAAGACTTCATTAAAAGGTGCTCTCGAACTTTACAAACCGACCAGCATCCGCTCGTGCAGAAAACGACGGCATCGCTTCTTCAGCAGCTTTAAACCCTCTGAGGCTACAAGAGACTTAAAGCAATCCCAGTGAAGTAACTGGAACCCAGCGCCCCTGCATCAGTCGCAGGATGGAGAGCCCAGCATTTACATATCTAAGGTGAGAGCTCATTCAGAATTTGGGCGGCCTCAGGGAAAAAACGAATAAGGAGGAGAAGCCCAACCAACAACCAGCCATTAATCCCTTTTTCTTCCGCCTGCAGACACCTTACTCTACAAGTCAGACATTCCATAAGAGGAGGTCCGGTCCAGAGAACCATCCGAGTCCTGCGCTTCTCAATTGAAGACACGGTAACTGTCCAGCCAGGATCTGCGCCTCCGTGGGAACCAGGTGAGCGTTACAGAATCTGGTTTAAGAAGTAGGATTTTATTTCACTAGTCTATCTGTATATAAGTTGATTGTGGTGCTTTGGACAATATTAATTGTTTCAAAGGGTCTCATTCAATATGAGCAAGTAATGTTAGTCTCATCTAAGGTCAGCAGACCGGATGTGTCCACCAATCTAGTAGTAATTGAATATACAGAACAGTACAAATATCTGGGATTAGAGATAGCCAGCAGCAGCTTCCATGTTGGGATCAAAACTGCAAAAATAAGGAAAGTTGCACAACTGACAGCACTGATATGCACATTTGCAAATCAGTATGCAGGATGTGCCTTATCTGGATTTTTGGCCTTGTATAAACAATGGTTCTGCCCTTCTATTGCTGTATGGACTAGAAGCTCTTGCCATGCAGGACCTTTCTTGGCTCAAACTAGAGGGGGGGGGGCCTTCTGGTGAAGAATTCTACAGCTATGGAATATTTGCACCTAGAGTTAGGTTTGACTTCCATGACGGGGCTAGTATTGAAGAAACGGGGCTAGTATTGAAGAAACGGGGCTCGCATTCTGTTACGTCACAACATTGAAGTGCCCATTACTGGCAGTGATTGGTGATGGTCTTGGTTTAGAATCCTATGGTAATAAGCCGAACGTCTCCAGCATTAGATCTTTCATGGATTCACATGCTGTGAATACGCCCTGTCTTGCTGGGAATCCTCGGTTACTTTGATTTAGTAATTTTCCTATGGCAAAGCATGACACCTTGAGTGTCCCATCGATGTCGTTGAGTGTTTTTGGTCCCCACCAATAAGACGTCTAGTGTTTATCTTCGCCCCTGCAGACTCCCCTCACATTTGAACCGTCTTTTGAGCTGGTGGGATTACTAGAGTTCATCCCTCCTGTGAGAAAATATTGTTCCACACAATTCAAATTTATTCAACTTATTCTACAACCGGAGCTTCCAATGACTCATCTACGATCCGGTTTACGACCAGGGAGACCACTGGACGGAAAAAGTCCTTGTTCAGGCCCTGTGTTACTTGGGGTCTAAAACTTTTATGAAGGTGACAGGCATGCAGATTGTTTGTATTGCCTCTACCCTAAGCATTTCCCGGAGAAACGGGAGATCTACCAAGGCTTTTCACAGAAAACCCTTGAGGACAAACATTCTCGTCATTTGTTGGCTTAATGACAGAGCATACCCAGCGTCAGAAGCGGGTTCGTCAAGGATTGGAAGAGCCACCACTCTGACAAGAGGTCGCCGTTGGTTCACAGGTCCAAGTGTGATGAACTTTTGGTGAAGAAACAGAAAACGGGTGATCCAAAATAGTCCACGAGAAGGCCAAACGCAAATAAAATTAGGTAGCGGTGAGCGGTCCCATTCTGGGTCTAAGCACGTATCCAAAATCCCTTCAAATAAGACTCATTCAGAAAATCCAGATAAAGGCTCACAGGTGTCGACTAAAACCATGTCTAACTCGTCGAAGGTCCTCTCCGGACAAACACAAATCCAAGTGTTCCACAAAGACCCTGTCTTTATCTGCAAAAAAAAACTGTTCGTCCTCGGAGTATCACAGACCTCTTCTGGACAAGTCGTCAATGAAACACCCTCTGACGACCACTCCGAAATCGAAGATATCTGGACATCACTAGACGGCCACCTCGTCGACGACCAAAAAACAATCGTCCCGAGAGTAAGGCTGCACTGCCATCAACCCTGTCAACCACTATCATGACAAACAGAATTACCTATACAGGACAGTACATCATCCGGCAAAGGAATACTAAAAACCCAGACAAGGGAGGACCGATTTTTGGCAAGAGGTACAACATGAAGTGGTTGACATGCCATTTGAGAGAGAAAACCGGTTTGGGGACAAGATTGATGAGGCCCTCAAAACAATGAAAGCAGACTCCAATACTGCTAGATCTCTAAAACCCTTGCAGGGAAGAAGGTCTTTTTGTTCCTTTGGAGGTGCCTTGGGAAATACTAGATACTCTAACTCAAAGGACAACAAATATTACAGCCAATCCGGATGCTACTCAGGGATACAAGAGAAATTATCAGTCCTCCCAGCGCAACAGGGAGTATCACCAGGGACAGCGCAAACACGGATCATCCACCTCTCAAAGAGGTAGGCAGACCAAGGCCCAACAATGACTGCCTCGGGGGCACACAGGTGGAGGGAAATGTGGTGTTAATTGGCAAGCTATTACAAAAGAGATGAGTGCTAGATGCCATCCAGCATGGCCACTTGTTAGAATTCAAACATGCACAGTGTCTGTTGCCTCCCACAAAGGTAGCACACCCACTTTCCAATTCTACAACAAGAAGTGCATCAAATGATAAAGAAACAGGCAATCGAAAGGGTTCCCAAGGCGGCAAAGGGAAAATGAGTATATTGCAGGTACTTTGTCGTCAAGAAACCACATGAGAAGTACGTCCAGTCCTGGACATGCGAAAGCTAAACAAAACCCTCAAAGTTCAAGATGGTCACACTTCAAGACGTCATAAAGGCCGTATAACCTCTCAAAGATGCGTACTCACACATCCCGACACATCCAAGACACCACAAGTATCTCGGGTTCAAGGTCAATGAAAGCCATTACCAGTTTAGAGTCCTTCCATTCAGCCTCAAATCAGCCCTCAGGACGTTCACAAAATGCCTAGCAGCAGTGGCAGCTTTTCTAGGGAAACAGGGCCACAACATCTACCCATACCTAGACGACTGGTTTATTGGAGGTCCAACATATCGGCCCACCACGGTTTCTCAGACAAACAGAAGGTCTTCTCCAACAATTGGGCTTTGCAATAAATTACACCAAATCTTGCACATTTCCTTCAAAAGGTTTGGTGTTCCTTGGTCCAAAGTGTCGTCCAACCCTCAGTGAAAATATTAATCTTATCAATTTCCTTCACTCCAAACAAGTTAATCACGGTGTGCAAATCCATGGCCCTACTAGGGACCATGTTGTCCTGCATGCCACTAATACCCACTTGCAGGCTGAACATGAGACCAGTACAAAGGTTTCTAGCCATCAGATTGTCCCAAAAACTAAGTCCTGGTCAGACAAAATTACCATCACTCGGACTCTCCAACACATTAAAATGGGGGACAGTCCCACACAACAATTCTAAGGGGATGCCCATTGTAGAGCCCAATCACCATCTAACAATCTTGACGGATGCTTACCTGGCAGGGTGGGGAGCTCACCTAGACAAACACCAAGTCGAAGGCCTGTTATCCCCTGAAGAATCAGTCTTGCACATAAATGTGCTGGAGCTGCGTGCAGTACTTTCGGCACTAAAGTCTTTCCTCCCGCTAATCAGAAATTCAGTTGTGCGAGTCCTCACGGACAACACAACCACAATGTTTAACTGCGTTCCACCTTGGTTTGCGCAGATAAAACACCCTGTCTCAAGAAGCACAGACAATTCGGCACTGGGCCATTCACAAAAGCATTGTTGTCGCGGATGCACAACAAACAAGCGCACACTCAGCAGGGATTCATCACAGTCCCACGAATATCAACTACAAACCAAGTATCCAAAATCTTCTCTACATGGGGTTATCCTCCTCTGGACCTCTTCGCCACTCAGACCAACAAGCAGTGCACGTTTGCAAGCAGGATCCCACATCCCGACACTCAGGGGGGGATGCATTATTGCCATGGACCGGCATGTCCGCATATGCGTTTGCTCCATTCCTTCTCAACAGGAAAATGATCCAAATGATACGCAAATATCACTTCAAAATAATTCTGGTAGAACCTTACTGGCCCAGGAAAACCTGGTTCTCGGACCTCCTTCAGCTAGCGGCAGGCAGTCCAATCCAACTAGGATCTCATGCCAATCTCCTATCGCAGAAAGATGGAGTGATTCTACATCACGACCGGGCTCTCACATTAACAGCGTGGCTCCTGATCACGCCGAATTTGACCACTTAAACATACCGCAAGACTGCAACGCGTTCTAGCTGCAGCCAGTGGCTCCGTCCACTAACAAAACACAAATGGGAAAGGTTCTGTACATAGTGTGCGCGCAGCAGCACAACCTTCAATCACTGACCATAAAACCTCAACAGGTTCTCCCCTACCTTCACAAATTGGCGAAAGAGCTAGCAATCTCCTCTGTAAAGGTGCACTTGGCTGCAATCTCTAGATTCACACAGAAAAGAGGATCACCCCTGCTCTACAGTGACCGGCTACTCAAACACTTTGTAGAAGGGCTCTTTCATACCTTTCCTCCAAAGAAAGATTACACCGGTATGCAGCTAGAATCTCGTCCTGGCCGGTTTCATGAGGCCTCCTTACAAACCTCTTTCAAAAGCACACATCAAATTTGTGACCTGGAAAGTGGTATTCTTAATCACTTACATTCTCTAGATGAGTTTCGGGCTACAGGCTTTGGTGGTGGACCCTTTCGACCAATTGCCACTTCATTCCAGAAGTGCCTTCGTAGTTTCACAAGAATGCAACCATAACTCTGCCTACATTCTTTGAAAACCCCACTTCCCCAGCGGAGATAGCCCTACACTCGCTGGGCATGAAAAGGGTCGAAAAATATTATCTGGACAGGACAATCATTTAGAGCAACAAAACCCCGCTTTGTCGCCTTTGGCCCCTCAAACAACGGAAAAGCCACCTCAAAATAATGCAAAGCAAGGTGGATATCTTCAACGATTTCATTCTGCCACACAACGGCCAACCGGCCTCTGCAAACGGCAACTAGAGCACATTCTACAAGGGCCATGGACACCTTAGCGGCCCTCTGGTCCGGTGTGCCCATCAAAGATATTTGGCAGTCAGCAACATGGACAGTGCCTCACGTGTTTACCCGGCACTGTGGCCTACAACAGCAGCACGCTGAAGACTTGCAGATGATATGGGTGGTCCTTCAACGGCTGTTCCAGTAAGGTAAGCACCATAGCTTCCTGGGTTTTTCTTGTCCTTAAACATGTTTCTGATGTTTGTTAATCTGCTTAGAATCACATGCTGTGCATAGTCCGACATCCAGTGGTCACTGCAGAGTATTGCATTTTGTTTTTCGTAGTCGAAATGGGGACGTCGACAAGGGGTCTGTAACACTATCCCTATAGTGACGTGCAGTGTACCCAAAATCCCTCATGAATCAAGGTCCCTCAGATTGTTTTTTTCCGCACAGATATTGGTCGCCTTTATGCAGAGCTCCTCAAGAGACATTGCAAAAACTTTATTCGACCTTTGGTCGTTAACTTATTGCTTGCATCCCTCCTTCGGCGTCGTAGCTGCGAAGCTGTTCACCGCCGATCAAGATCTCCGACGGCGGTGCCTTCGACGGAGGAGGTTGTTCGGCGTTCGCCGAACACGTGGCCTGGCCTTGACGGCCAAATACATTAGGGAGAGTGGTGTTGTGGGACATTTATTGTTTCTCTTTGAGAATGCCTTTCACTTTCCCCTCCCTTTCCTTCGGGGTTGTTGTCACATGCAATCGGTTCCTCAGCTATGGAGAGGACACCCTTTAGGTTTTGCCCTCGTTGCAAAGGCAAGTTTACCTGGAAAGACGAGCATAAACGGTGTAACTGTTGCTTGCCCCTCGACCACAAAGACGGCTGTGCGGCCTGTCAGCTCCTTAAGCCAAAGACTTTAAAAGACCGCAGGGTCAAAAGGTGGGCAGCCTACGCCATGTCTAGGTCTGATTCATCACCCGCCGCCGCAAGTGCCGAATGTGACAACCCGACATCCGTTACGGATGTCGTAGACCTCTCTAAGGAGCGTTTACGCTCCTCTGTCCCCGGCCCCGACAAGCTCGGCTCACCCCCTGCTTATGGGGATGAACACCCCGGCGACAAGGACGCACATAGAAAACACTCCCATAAACACACGACCCACGGCTCTTCCTCGTCCAAGACGAAGAGCATTAGCGCCAACAGACGCAGGCCCTACCGGCGGCCTCCTCAGACCATAAGAGTCTTAAGCCCCCCCTCGCAACCGCGACTAGCGACTGGGCTACCCCCAGATAAGGGCGCTATCACTAAACCGCCAGACGACGCGCACCGTCAGAGCGCCCGTCGGCTTAGAACAAGCGACGCCTGTAACGTCGACGCCGGAGGTACCCTCGGCGGACAGTTTAGTTGTCGAGAGCTTGGCGCGGATTATTTACACTGATAGCCAGAGACCACCGGCGAAAGAAACATCGATCACCGCTCATAAGGCCCAGGAGACGCCGAAAAGGGACTCGGACTACCAGAAGGCTTTTCAGAAGGCGAGGGGAACCTTTCTTCTTTCTATCCCTATTCCTATGGGATAGGTCGAAGCGTTTACTAACGGAAGGCCCCCCCAGAGGATGTAGATTTATGACCTCACTGGAGAGGACCCCCACTTTCAGGAGGATGATGAATTCTTAGGCAATGAAGGGGAACAAAACCTAGTGGAGGAGAGGAAGGATTTGTAGACCACCCTGATATGGGTAATGGGGGTGGGGGGGATTCGTAGAAGACCCAGAAGAAGGCGCTTCACAGCCCTGGCAGTCCCATCAGCATTTTCAGACCCCGACGCCATAAACCTGTCCCCACCCAAGGACTCACCTATTAGGAATACGTCACATATAGACGATCAACCTACCTTTAATGTGCTACTACACAAGGCAGCAGCGCATTTCGAGATCGAGACCGGGGAAACTCTCCTGACATCGACTTTGTAGAAAAGATCATTAAGGAGAAACCCCCTGTCAGCCAAACCATTCCCCTTCTCGCCACAGTAAAGAGACAAATTATTCCTTCACTATCCACTCCCGCGTTGATCAGAGGGGTCAACCCGAGGATAGAAAAATGTAGTCCTCATCAGACCCATTATACATCAGGGGCCACTCTGTACCAGACTCCTTAGTGGTGACCAATACTAGGAAGAGCAGGGGTCCTGCTGTCAACTAGCGAAGCACCACCAGATAAAGAGGGTAAAAAATTGTATTCCCTAGGAAAGAGGATTACAGCCTCAGCTGCCTTTTCCGCAAGAATTTCCAACAACTCTTTGCTGGCAAGTTACGCAGATGCACAATGGAGTAAACTATGTAAGGACATTGAGGAGGTGCCGGAACCCCTACGTACTCTGCTTCTAGCCACGGTGACTGAAGGGACCTTAGTCAACCAAAGCATCATTAAAAATACTCTGGATGCTGCAGAAACGGCTGGCCGTTCCCTAGTCCAAGGAATCCTCCTCAAACGCCATGTATGGCTTTGTAATTCAGGCTTTAAACCTGAAACGCAAGCATCTCTAATTAACAAACCTATAGAAGATGCAAACCTCTTTGGTAAGGCGGTGGATGAGGCACTAGAGACCGCAAAGAAGAAATTTGACACTATCAAAACCTTAGGCCAAATTTCAAGGCCTCCCAACAAACGTGGTTATGGCAACAAACGCTTTTTTCGAGGCCAACGCCAGCAGCAGCAACAACAGCAGCAGCAATACTCTGCAAGTAACTAGTCCTCTAACCAAGGCACCAGTAGACAATACAACCAAAGAGGACAACGCCTTGGCAAGGGAAGAGGTCGGGGTCCCACCCCCAGAGATTCCCAAGCCACCAACACCAAATGAGTCAAGGATTCGGGTTCCCTCCCATGCTTCGCAGGTCGGGGGCTGGTTAACATCCTTTCTTCCAGCATGGGAGGGTATAACATCAGACTCCTGTGTACTATCAGCCATAGCCCGCGGTTACTGTATAGAATTCAACAGTTCCCCTACGTACAGACCCCCAAGGAGACGACACATGACAACACTGGACATGAAAGATGCATACTTTCATATTTTAATGTTGCCAGCGCACAGGAAATACCTCAGGTTCATGATAGAGGGCAAACACTACCAGTTCAGAGTGCTACCCTTCGGCATAGCATCAGCGCCAAGAGTATTCACGAAGGTACTGGCAGTGGCCCACCTGCGCAGGTTGTCCATCCCAGTATACCCTTACCTCGACAATTGGCTCATAACGGGGGATTCTTACGAAACATGCTTCTGAAATACCCAAAAGACTGTAGACCTTTTTGTTTCAACTGGGCTTCTCCATCAACAAGAAGTCCAGTTTAGACCCCAGCCAGATCAAACAATTCCTAGGGGCTCTAATTCGAACAAAGGACGGCCTCGTCTTCCCGGTCGAGAGGGGACGGTACGCAAAGCAATGCGCTTACTGGGAATGATGGCGTCATGTATTTATTTGGTACCTCACGCGCGCCTGCCCCCAATGCAAGAGTTGCTCAACAGCCAGTGGTGTTAGGCCAGCGGACAATGGGACTATCTAGTGGTTGTCTCGCAGGCCTTGGTTCTCTTGCTACGGTGGTGGTCGAAGGAAAACCTGGTAATGGGGAAACCATTCGCCACCCCCGCAGTGGAAGCCACTCTAAACACAGACCCATCCCTCACAGGATGAAGGGGCTCACCTATCCCATCAGACTGCTCACGGAGTTTGGACTCCGAGCGTAGCATCCAAGCACATAAACTTACTGGAGCTACTACCTGTGTTCAAGGCACTGAAAGCCTTCCAGGCACACCTGAAAGGGAAGACAGTGACGGTCCTCACAGACGGCACCACAGCCATGTACTACCTCAACAAGGTGGCACTCACTCTCCAGGACTGTCCAAGCTGTCCCAGAACATCTGGAAGTGGGCTCTCAAACACATGTTCCTACTGTCACAACATGTACCAGGGGAACTCAATCTGCTAGCAGACGAACTCAGCAGAGACTTCCCTCTTCCCTCAGAGCACGCATGGCAGTTACACGAAAACATCGACTTCGACGTCTTCACACAATGGGGATTCCCAGAAATAGATCTGTTCGCAGCTCTGGAGAACTCCCAATGCCAAGATTACGCCTCCAGAACCAATCCAAGGGGAACGGTCTATCGATACCATGGTCAGGGAAATCTGTTTACGCTTTTCCCCCCCGACTCCCCTTCTGCACAAGATGCACCAGGAACAAGTTACCATGATACTGGTGGCCCCTATGTGGGCCAGACAGCCTTGGCTCGCTCACTTGATGGAGATGTCCCTATCTCCTCCAGTGAAACTTCCCTGCCCGTACAACATGTTGTCACAGCACAAGGGCAGGACACTGCATCTATGCTCTCAGACCATGAACTTAGCAGCCTGGCTCCTGAGATCATAGAATTTGGACATTTACAACTCCTGCAGAAATGCATAGACATTCTCAGGGAGGCTAGAAAGCCTAACACGTCACTTTTATTCTAGTAAATGGAATAGATTTGTCATCTGGTGTAGGGGAAGGAGCATCAACCCGGTTGACTGCTCTCCCACACAAATTGTTCTGTACCTGACTCACCTACTGGACTCAGGCTGGGTGTTAAACTCTAAAGTCCATTTAGCTGCACTTTCCGCATACACCACTTCCCAACTTAGTGTCATGGTGGAAAGTCCCAGTTATTAAAGCCTTCATGGAAGTAGTGAAGAGGATCCACCCTTGCATAGCTTATACCGCTCCCGGATGGGACCTAAATGTGGTACTAACTAGGCTCATGGGGTCTCCCTTTGAACCCATGCACAAAACAACACTTAAGGACCTCACTTCTAAGACTGCTTTTCTAATAGCTATCACCTCCATTAGGAGAGTAAGTGAACTACAAGCGCTCTGTACTAGACCCCTTTGTAACAGTTCACAAGGATAAGGTGGTTCTACGCACACATCCTAGGTTTGTGCCAAAATTTATCTCCAAATTCCATGTCCACCAATCAATAGAACTACCAACGTTCTTTCAAAATCCTTCAAACTTAGGTGAGAAGATCCTGCATACACTGGATGTTCGCAGAGCCGTGATGTTTTATATGGAAAGAACTAGACCATTGAGAAAGACTAATCAGTTCTTTGTCTCGGTGGCAGCAGGAAGAGAAGGAGATGCAGTTTCAAAATCCACTATTTCTAGATGGATTGTACAATGCATCACTCTGTTTCTCTCTTTCTAAGAGAGAACTACCCTTCAAGCCTAGAGCACACTCCACTCGAGGCACCGGGGCTTCCATAGCTTTCATTGCAAATGTCCCTCTTGAGTCCATTTGCAAAGTGGCAACCTGGAGTTCTGTACACAACACTACTAGAGCTGATTCCCAGGTGGGACAAGCGGTATTAAGACATCTTTTTTTCTACTGTTCCTTCTCACAACCCACCTCCAACTCCGGGTACTGCTCGGTAGTCTATGCACAGCATGTGATTCTAAGCAGATTAACAAACATCAGAAGACAGTGCATTACTTACCGTAAAAGCATTTCTGATGGCTGTATCTGCTTAGATTCACATGCGCCCACCCTGCCTTCCCCGCTCAGATGGAAGGAACCTCGACTTTCTTCTATATCTTTTCTGTACTCTCACGTCTAATAGGCTCCTTCAGGGCAGAAAAAATACAGAGGGACCTTGACGCGTGAGGGATTGTGGGTACACTGCACGTCACTATAGGGATAGTGTTACAGACACACCTTGTCGACGTCCCCTTTTCGACTAAGAAAAACAAAATGCAATACTCCGCAGTGACCACTGGATGTTCGACCATGCACAGCATGTGAATCGAAGCAGAAACAACCATCAGAAATGCTTTTACGGTAAGTAATGCATTGTCATACTTCTCGTGTAAGCGCAGAAAAATGCAAACCTTTTCTGATCTTTGTCTGTTTTGTTCTCCTAACATGTTTACTGCTATAAAATCTATTTATATATCATGTGAATTAATGAAAGATCCACTGCTGGAGAAGGGAGTAGTTTCTTACCTGTAACTCCATTTGCTTTGCGTTGGTATCTTTCATAGAATCAGATACGCCCTGCAGCCTTCCCCTCCAGGTAAAATCCTCTACACAAGGTTGTGCTCCCGCTGGAGAGGTTATTATCTGAGGGTAACTTGCCGGGGTGGACATATACACTAGACGTCCTATTGGTGGGGACCAAATGCACCCATAACATTGATGGGACACGCAAGGTGTAAAGTTTTTCCATAGGAAAATGACTAAATCAAAGTAACTGTGGATTCCCAGCCTGACGACGGGGAATATTCACAGCATGTGAATCCATGAAAGATACCACCAATGGAGAAATGGTGCTACAGTTAATACACTACTCCCTACTGGAAGTTGAAGAATGAACTATTGTCTATGCTAGATTGATTCCCAGATTTTACGCAAGGCAAAAAATGTGAAGCTGAGAGGGATGATTTTGTTAGAAGGCTAACAAGGTGGGATTCGACCAACAATTTCTCGCACTTGGGAGACGTTGAGTAATTAGCCACCTGTTGGTACTGTTTCTCAACCTTTCCTGAATCCTCATATACCTCATCCAGGGATGCGTAAGCTATGCCTCTTGATGAGGATAAACCAAGTATCTCTACAAACTATTTGGGGTACTGGATGCGGTCTTACTAAAGATGCACGATACTGCATGATATGTAAATGCCATGGGAATATGGAATCAGTGAGGCATGTCTTTTCGGAGTGCCCCAGATTGGGGCCTCTATTTAACAACCCTTGGTAATTTGGTCTATTGTCGAAATATGGATTCTGTAGCAACTCTCCTTCCTTTGCTCCAAATATGGCAAAGAATCAAAATATAGTTTGGGGAGTAATGATGCTGATAATTGCCCTGTTACACCATGTTCAGTATTGCAGGTGGTTAGTATCTTCCTTACCTCCATTGCTTCCAATTATTTTTCTCTTTTCCTTTTACGATTTTAAATGGTTTTTTAATGTATTTTAATTTAGGAGAGTATATTGGATCCAGTATATTGTGATTACCATGTTTTTTTCTTTTATAGATATTGTTTTCTCAATTTGAAAATCTTGGTGTAACGTTTATAATGAACTAAAACACAAATATGATGTTGGGAGCATTTATAATGTCTTTAGTGGATTTCTCATCTCTTAAGAATTTATGCTCTACAATCGTAGAGTGGGTTGGGCCCAAGTGAAGTTTAGAGTCTATTTGTGAAGGGGACAAATGGCCTAGGGAATGTCATGCCATCTTTTGCTTTGACTTTTGAAATCAGATTCAAATATGTAAATGTTACTTGGAGTAAGCATTTCAGGTTGCAAGGGCAACCATTCTCACCTGGTGTTCTCACTTCCTTGTGCTACCTTATACAGTACCTAGATGTTAGAATAGAGTTCATCTCCCCACTGAGCTCACACAGTGCTACGCCTTACCCCCTTTCAAATGTAACATTTATGCTTTCAGTGCTTCCACCTATTGTTTAGAACACATTGGACCTTAAAATGTGCAGTTTGAAAATGTAAAAACAGCTGCTAGTTTTTATATATATTTTTGTGGCTTGTGGGATCTGCTTAGATCACATGCTAGGCATAGGCTGACATATAGTCGATGCTGCAGAGTATTACAGTTGTTGTTTTCGAAACTCAAAAAGGGACGTCGACAGGTAGTGCCAGTAATACTATCCCTAGTGTGACGTCCACTGTACCCATGGTCCCTCACGCTTTGAGGTCCCTCGGATTGTTTTTTCCTGCCATTGTGACGGACTCTTATCAGAGTTCATTTCGGTTAACGCCATTTGCTTATGAAAAATGAAGACTAGTTACTCTTTCTGTCCTTGTCCAAACCGACTTCGACTACTTATATGTGGTGGGAAGGACTGTTGGACGAATTTCCAGACTCGATGGACCCTTTCAGCCTTGCAAGGCCGCTCCCGGCATAGGCCCCCAACAGTAGGGAGAGTGGGTGGTGGTCATTGTAGAATGCACTTTCCTCTCCTTTTCCCTTTCTCGCCTGGCTACCAATCTCCAAAACCTGTGGATAATCTAGCACTGGGTGTGCAATTTGTGTCTAGCGCGCGATCACAAGGGAATTTGGCGAGCCTGCAAGCTCTTCCAAAAACTCTTCGAGACTGAAGAACTAAACGCTGGGCCCATCATGCCATGCAGGCCGAGGCCGCCATTGACTTGGAGGGAGCCTCCAGTAATGGCAGGGTCGCCATCTTTACAGACAGCGAAGGCGACAGGGAACCGTTAGGTTCCCAAGTGCAGGCCCCTGATCCCAAAAGACAGGCCGGCGGCTCTGTTACAGGGATGACACCGTGCAGCAAAAGCCCAACCACGATCCCCCGACGCTAAACACACAGCCCGTGGCAAGGAGTCGACATTGTTGACCAAACGCTCTCACACAGCGTCAAGGGGGATGTCTACAGATTCCCTGTCCCCTGAGCACTTCAGGTCCTGATCACCTCTGGACAGGCCCTGTAAGTCCAAAGACAAACAAGACGCCGTCCCCAAAACTTTGACCGAACGTCGGGAGATGAGGCTGAGCCAAGCACACCACCTACAGCTGAGGCTTCCTCCTCCCAGCCCCCAGCTAAGGAAGCTCGACCTGATACTCTGCCTATTTCAAGTCCAGTCCAAAGTGATCTGTAAGATGTTCACACTGACGACAATGAAACCTATCAAGAGACTGATCATTATTATGCGTAGGAGGATATTTCTTTCAGCAGGACTCGCCAGTGGCCAATTCGCCAGGGGACAATCAGCCTCTCCATAATGACATGTTAATTAAGGCAGCTGAACACTTGGGGAGAATCGGCTAGATAAAGACTTTGTAGAAGATATATTGGGGGACAAGAAGGCCGCCACCCAATTCATCCTTATTCTACAATCTGTCCAACGAAGAATTCAACCTTCCCTGGAAACACCAAACCAGACACGGGCAGTCAACCCGCGGGTTGAAAAACCTTTCTGCTTAGCGCTGTCTGACCCATTCTACATCAGGGACCAGCTTAAGCCGGATTCGCTCCTGGTTACCACTACCCGTAAAAGGGCAGGGACACGGTTAGCCTCTTCAGAGACACCGCCAGATAAGCAGGGCAAAAAACTCTACACTATGGGGAGTAAGGTAGCTACTTAGGCAGCTTTCCAAGCCAGGATCGCCAATAAATCGATGCTGTTGGCAAGCTATAATTGCCACAAATGGGACGAGATCTACTATGATAGCTCTGCTCCTGAGCCTCTGAAGTCACAACTGGACCTGGTAGCAGCGGACGTGAAGGCAACATCCAGTTGCATTCTTAAACGACCTAGATGCCGCAGACAATGCGGGCAGGATTATTGCCGAAGGGACCATAATCAAGCGCTACGCATGGCTACGCCAGCCTGGCTTCAAACTTGAGCCCAAGCTACACTGCTTAATATGCCGGTGAAACCTAGTCTTATTCGGGAAAGCTGTAGAAGATGCATTAAAGTCCGCCAAGGAGGAATATGACACCCTGAAATCTCTAGGCCAGCTGATGAACAAACCACCAGGCCAGAGAGGCTGAAGCAATTTTCGTCGGTTTCGTGACAAACTCTCAGGCTCCGGTTACGGATTGGGGTCAAAGCTCTTCCTGGAATAACAACCAGGGCCAAGCCTCACAGGGATACCAAAGAGGCCAGCACCGATCTCGTGGCTGGAGGAGGTCCTCCACATCTAGAGGCGAAGGTAAACCTCGTAAGCAATGACGGCCCGCTACAGGTCCCCTCCCAAGCCTCTCCAATAGGAGGGCACATTTCACACTTCACCCATGCATGGGAGGGAATCACCAGACTAGTGGGACCTATCGACAGCAGAGGGAGGTTGTGTGGCGCTGAGCCAAAAACCATCGAACTATCCCCCGCGTCCAAGATCAACGAAGGAAGAACTCCTCCTTCTCAAAGAGATTTATGCGCCCGGTGTTAGACTTGGGCCCTGCAAAAACCTATGTAAAGCCACAAAAATGCCACATGACTACACTAAACTACAAGAGGTAATCCCCCCCCTGCTAAAGCGGGGAGACTACATGGCAACACTGGACATGAAAGATGCTTATTTTCATATTTTAATGTTCCCAGTGCACAGAAAACTCTTGCCTTTTCAAAATGGCAAACCAGCACTACCAATTCAAGGTGCTACCATTTGGAATAGTCTGCTCCAAGGGTATGCACCATGGTACTGGCGGTGGTGGCAGCGCACCTGCGCAGGGTGGCAATCCCAGTGTACCCCTACCTGGACTGGCTGATCACAGGGGAATCACCCTGTTTTTGCAAGCAAAACACGCAAAGAACCATAAACCTTTTCTTTCATTTGGGCTTCTTAATAAATGAGACAAAGTTCAGCCTTGTGCCAAACGAAACAAAATTCCTAGAAGCTGTCTTAAACGCGGACGCAGGGTAAGTCTTTCCATCTATGGAAAGTGTTCAAAACATGCTACAGCAAAAAACTCCATCAAGCCGGTTGTCAGATAAGTGTAAGCAAAGCAATGCGATTACTAGGCATGATGGCATCTTGCATTTACCTGGTCCCACACGCACATCTGTGCATGTGCCCAATGCAGGAGTGGTTGGCGAAATGTTGGTCTCAGGCAAGCAGTGAGTGGGACGACCTAGTGGTAGTTTCGCCAACACTAGTACAAAATCTACGCTGGTGGACAAAGGAGAACCTGTTGAAGGGAAAACCATTCCACAACACGGAAGTGCAAGCGGTTGTTACACTATCTTCACCACACAGCACACAGTCTGTGGACTTGAATCACTGCACAGAACCACATCAATCTGCTGGAGCTAGCAGTATACAATGTGCTTCAAGTATTCAAAGCGCAGCTGACGAACATTCAGTTCAAATCCTGACACAGCACCACTGCAATGTTTTAGGTCGCCAAGCAGGGGGGCACACTCCAAATCTGTCCAAGCTGGCACAGAAATATGGAGATTGGCACTCAGATGGGGGATGTTCCTATCCTCCCAACACGTTCCTGGGGTACTCAACACTCTAGCAGTCTCTCCAAAGCCTTCCCTGCATCCGCAGCTGCGTAATCAAAAACAAGTAAGGGCGCTATTCTAGTCGAAAAGCTGACCGCTAGGCCCTCTAGCACTGCATAAGGTAATACACCTAGACCATCGGAGCAACTATCTCACGCCGATTCAGAGTTTATCGAAGACAGCATTGAGAGAATTATGGCGGCGGTGGGTCTTACCCCGGTTCTGCCTAAAATCATGGGGCAAGCCGCGGAAAAATCTTCGGATGCGGTTTGGGGTCCCGATTCTCACGATACGTATGAAGCTAGCCAAGAGCCTCTTTCCGCCACCCTAAGACTCTTTTCGGCGCCATAGGGCGGAAGACCATGTTTTTCCATCTGTAGGTCCACCTGGGTCCTCCAAATGGACTAGAGAGAAATTCGAAGGCTGTATGGATCGGCTGGACAAGATTATCAGTTTTTGGGATCATCCCCAAAAAGGTCTTGTGTACCTCCATTTTTCTTCTCATTAAGAATATCAGCCTTCTGTCCCCATCAAGCAGGAAGACATTGTCCACATGGACACATAAAGGGACATTTACCTGAAGAAGCTTCATTGCTACCGAATTATGAAGAGGAACAGGGTATCAGACAATTGGGAAGAAACCCAGCACGAAGGAACGGACCCATGGACACAGCAAGATCAGGACACTGATGTTTTGTGTCTAGATTCCCCTCCGTCCACCCCAGCTCGCCAGGCATCACTTGTAGATGACGAAATGGCCATCAAATCGGTTGAAAAAGCAGCTGAACACTTTCAGAGCTCTACTCAAGAGGCTGTCCCTGAGCAAGATTTTGTAGAGGATATCCTTAAGGAGAAGCCTCCATCTAGCCAAACCATCCCCCTCAATTCATTCAAGAGAAGGTTGGCCCCCTCCTTGATATCACCAGCTCAAACTCGAGCAGTGAACCCAAGAGTGGAAAAATAGTTTTGTCCTTCTCCTTCAACCCTCTATACATTAGAGGGCACGCCAACTCGGACTCGTTGGTAGTGACTACCACTGGGGAAGCACCTCCGGACAAGGAATCCAAGAGACTGTATGCTTTAGGCAAACGAGGCCCCTTGGCTGCTGCATACACTACACGGATTGCAAATAAGACCACACTATTAGCAAGCTATGCTGACGCTCAGAGTGGAACCTGCTCCAGGAAGGCCTCCAAGAGGTTCCTGAACCTGTCAAATCCAAGCTTCTCTCTATTGTAATCGAGGGAAGACAAGTAAACAAGAATGTGATTAAAAACACCTTGGACACGGCTGAAACGGCAGGCAGGTCTCTGGCCCAAGAGACCCTACTCGAAAGAAAAGCTTGGCTGCGTACTTCATGGTTTAAACCAGAGACGCAAGCGCCTCATCAATAAGCCTATTGAGGAAGCTGACCTCTTCGGGAAAGCGGTTGATGAGGGTTTGGAAACAGCTAAAAAAGAGCATGAGACTCTAAAGTCTCTGCAGCAGATCACACAAGCCACCCCCTGTGCCCCCCCCATCCCCGAGGTAACTCTGCGGTCCTTTCGAGGGGAGGCCTGTGCCGGTCAAAACCACTATGGCAGTTATTTTGACAAGTGGAGGAGATTTGTAATTTGGTGCCAGTCTAAACAAACCCCATAGAATGTACTCCTTCCCACATTTTAAATTATATGCTCCACTTGCTAGACTGGGTTAATACTCAACTCTGTAAAGGTCCACCTGGCGGCCTTATCAGCCTACACCACCTCCCATAATAAAGCATCATGGTGGAAGGTGCTGGTCATCAACACATTCATGGAGGTTGTAAAGAGACTTCACCCTCCGGTTTCAAACTCGCCGCCAGGATGGGATCTCAATGTAGTACTTGTTAAGCTCATGAGACCCCCTTTTGAGCCGATGCACAAGTCATGTAAACACCTCACTTACAAGACACTTATAAGACTGCCTTCTTAGTTGCTATTACTGCCATAAGAAGAGTTCTTGAATTACAAGCATTGTCGGTGCAGGATCCTTTCTTTGTCATACACAAAGACAAGCTGTTTCTACGTACTCATCCTAGGTTAATCTCTAAATTTCATGTGAACCAGTCCATTGAGTTTCCGGCTTTCTTCCAGAACCCAAAAAGCTCAGGGGAGGTAGAACTCGTACACTAGATGTAAGGAGGGTGGTACTTTTACTATGTAAACAACAACACGACTGCTAAAAGAAGAAACAAACTGTTTGTCTCTGTAACCCCAGGCAGAGAAGGGGGATCGCATTTCCAAGAATGCCATCTCCAGATGGATAGTCTGGTGCATACAACTGCTATTCCATGTCAGACAAGACACTCCCTTTTACTCATTGAGCTCACTCCACAAGGAGCACGGGAGCTACTCTGGCATTTATTGCGAATGTCCCCCTAGACCTCATTTGCAAAGCTGCTACATGGAGCTCAGTACACACTTTCACTCAGCACTACTGCATTGATGCACATTTCAAGACAGATACACAGGTGGGACAAGCTAGGGGAATTTTAAACTCTTAACGTAAAGGATAGTTCGCAACACTAATCTTTCTTTAACCCAACGCCCACATCAACTGGTACAAGAGATGAATTCCTCAGTACTGTGGCGTTAAATCGCATACAAAACAGTGTAAACCGCTATTATTGCTGTTTTTGATTGATTTGGTACTCATCAAGAGAATAAATAACTCTAGGCGCACTTACTGCTACATTTTCAAGATTTAAAAAAGCAGGGGATCAGGGAGCCTTAATATTAGGCGTAGACCTGTGTACACAGATTAGACAACACAGGTGCAGTGAGTGAAACACTTGTTCTGTAGTCCAAATACACTTGTCACACATATCCAGCACACAACCCAGTAGTCTACAAAAACTCTACTAACGCAAAGCGACAACAGTTGTCCTTTCTCTTACACAACTGCAGCTCACTATTTTCAGCAGGTACATTCCGACCACACAAGCTTAGTGGTGTATCAAATTCTATAGTCTGCATCACTGCAAAAGTAAAATGACACTTGTAGTACGTGTAAAACAATGGAACACCACCACAAAACACACATTATTCTGATTGTGTCCACTAAATGTCACTTTCCTTAAATGCAGTACTTTAGAAAAGCAGCGAGTACACGCACTTGTGGCTCAAACGCCGACTTTAATCAGTCATGTCATCAAACTGTGGACGCGCCACTAGCGTTATTTGAAATCTTCCCAAACAGTCGATACTAGCTGAGGAAAATAAAACATTTTATCAAGTCAGGGAAAGGCAATACCAGCTAGGGATGTCCCTACTTAGCTATTTACATAAGTGTATATAACACTTATATTTACGGTCTTGCGTCTGGTCATACGTTTCTCCGTCGTATGCAGAGATGGTCCGCTTAAACCAAATCAGCAAGCCAGGTTCTCTCATTTGAGAGGACTAATATTGAGAGACCAGCTACCACTGCGGGTTACACTTTGGCAACTGTATATTTACTATGAACTGAGAAAGCAGCCATGTTGGAGAGGAGTATATAACTCGATTATGCACCAAGTTATTTATTTGTTTATAAGGCACCGAAAGCCCGCAGGCATCAGGGCGCCACAGGAAGACAGTCACTTACACAAAACACATGGCCTAACGGGTACAAAGGCACACAACGCTTGGCGTGCCAAGACACAGAAAGGAAACCGGTACTACTCTGGACTGCTTAGTTAATTTGAATGAGTTTTTAATTGCTTTCGAAACCTGAGGAGATTGGATACAATTCTCAGGTTCAGTGGCAGTTTGTTCCAGTGATAGGCAGACCGATTTGGGAAGGCTCTGCCCAAACCGTTTGCTTTCTTGTGGAGGTTAGTTGTAATAAGCCCATTGCCGGGTTATCGGGTACCTCAAATGTTGTGCCAATCTACCTTTTCGTTAAGGCCATGTTCAGCGCTGTTGCATACAAAAATGAGTCGCTGATACTTTTCATAAAGTCTCTTGTCATTTGTCAAGTTACCACTTGTGTGGAATCTGCAATAAAACAGTACTTCTGAGTGTATCATTAGTATGCCCCAACGCGACAATGTCCCACTAGGGGAGTCTTAAGTACTGTTTTTCTAATAGAACTGTTGTCTGTGATGTGTGTCTTAACTTTCCTTTCAGTTTTACCTATTTATAACTATCCACAAGGACACCAAATGGCTTAAATCACTATTAGAATTACAATTTGTGAATTGTTTGTGACCAGGGTTTAGTGAGACCAATGTTTACTTCTTTAATTCTTTTTGGTGGAATTACTCCCGTTTCTCACTCGACTTATAAATATCGTTTGTTAGTAGGTCCTTGAGATTGTAGCCCTGTTGAAAAGCGCAAAGAGGGTGTTAAGGGTAGACTTCCCTCCATTCTGTATATGGCAGTTCTTCTTAACCATAGCATATATTTCATTAGATAAATGATTCAAAGTGCTTATAAAAACTATATCCTCATTACTGTTAGACTTTCCCTTATATTCCAGCAGGGTTTCGCGGCTGTTCTTGATAGCTCTTTTCTGCTTTCTTAATTTGTTTAGGATACCCTCTTGCTTGCAGTTTCGAGCATAGTATGGTGGATTCGGTCTCAAAAATCTTACTAGATCTATTGCGTCTGAGTCTCATTGTCCCATAGGAAGGTTCTCTCTAGTATGGCGTGGATTACGACTACTAAATGTTAGGGATAATTCACAGAAATGTGCGAATTACCTTCTACCTTGGAGACCCACAGCTCTTTTGCCGAACTTTAGCATTTTTACATTTTTATCCTGTAGACAGTGAGTCCTCCCCGACCCCCACACTCGTATTTTTCTTTGATTTTAACACTGTTACTTTTGGAGTCTAACAAACTCCATAGGCATCATCTTTTTACATTGTGACACACTGCACCTTCAGTGCAGTGGTACAGGGAAGGCATTCAGATTTCCCAAAGGTTTAAATGTCTTCTCTTGGTTAAACTGTTTCCAAAAGCAGTAAAGTGAAATTGACTTTACTTACCTTTTTGTAACTTTGTAGACCCAGCACAAACTCTCTTACATAGTGCTGGAGGGGTTACTTAGTATTGCCTTTTGTCTACTTTCTCATGTAACATTTTTGTTACGCTTTCTACAATTAATGCCTGGTTGCCGTGATTTACTTTTTCCTACCATTGTATGTTTTTACCACAGGCTGCAATTGCAGCTGCAGTAAAGCATCCATGGTTGCCCATTTTGTCAAAATGTCCCCAGTCTTTTTCGCCATTACTTGTTGGAAAGGTCCTTCTTGAGATTTCCTCTGCGGGCCAAGCCAGGTTTGGTCCCTTTGTACGTTTTGTATTTGGCTGGGTTCACTGCTGAAGCCTGCCCCTGCCTCCAGCGTGTCTGGCAGGGAAGGAAGCGAGGGAGGTGCCTGAAACTCCCTGTGCTTAGTCTCCTTGGTTACAGGAAGGCACCCAAAGTTGATTGCCCGCCTGGACAGCTAGGCTGCAAATTAATAGGAGAAACCAGCACAAAGGCGAGGTTGTTGCCTTCTGTCGAAGAGTCGACCACTGGGTGAAGGAATCCGAACAAGAACTTGGAAAAGATGCTTGCTGCAACTTCTGGACCATTGGTTTGCTCAGTGAAGCCCTACTGCAGTGCTGGCGCTGCGAATTCGCATCGGCTAGAGAAGCCCGCAAAGGAAGACTTCTTCCCTTGTGTTAGTGGGACCAATCGACCCCAAGGCTAACTCATCTGGAAATCCTGTTGTTGCTGGCTGTACCTCCATTTGCTGCTGCATGAACGGAGTGCCAGGGAGAGGAACACCAGAATCAAGTGCATTGTTTTTAAGTCTGACTCGAGCTCCAGGAAGATCCTCCAGACGCCCTCGGAACGGGACAAACCAACCCTGAGCCACCTCAACAGAGTGCTGGACCCCAGAAGCAAGGAAAGCCCACAAGGTGTCAGTGTGGTGGTGCTATTCGTGAGAAGCTGAAACCGCAAAGTGCTGCTGATCTGAACTTTACCCATTGCTGCCGCCATCCTTCGAATCGTAGTGCAGGAGTCCCCAGACGTCCTCCCTCTTGTCCCCACGACTGAGGCCCAGGAACAACCGGATCAGTCATACAACGGGAACCGAAGCCAGCTGGAACCAATTTCTTCAAACCTAAGGTACCGTAAATTAAGGAGTACTTGCCTCTTGCTGCATAACTTGATTGCTCTCAGTTGAGACTTGCAGATGTTACCTTTTGCAGAGTTGCTTGCAGCTTTGCCCATCACAATCCTTGCAGCTTGTTACCCAACAGTGATTTCATTTTCTACAAAGGTCTCACATTATGCAAGACTTTTTACTTGCCTTCAAGAAGTGCATCAGTTCCCCTAGACTTGGCTCAAGTGACATTGGCTGTACTGGCTCCCTGAAGACTCTTATAACCTCCTGACTTTGTTTTGATCTGTACCTCCAAAAAGTCATACATTCCTTACTTGTATAGCTGGGAAAGGATTCATTTACAGTGCCGGGTTGGGGGGTGGTCAAAAGTACTTATCTGTTTGAGAAACTTGTTAACCATGGTTTCCTTCCCAAACCCTTTCTTTTTCACACCAAACTCAGTATTGCTCTAAATGTACCATTGATATGTCAATGTCCACACTGTCATAGTTATTGAAATCACCTTAGGGTGCAGAACGTGTGTGCCATCCAAAATGGGTATCTACTGATTTATTGAAAGTGTGTACTTTGGATATTGAAGTGTTACATAATTGCTCCCTTCTAAAGGATTACTGAACTGACTGCTAAATTAATAAATAATTAATCAAGAAACCTTGTGTGCTATTTCGATACTTGTCATTATGAAACTGTAGCAACCCTACAGCTCACACTGGCTCCTTTTGAGATAAGTCTGGCTGCTCAGTCACTCTACCAACTTGTGTAGTACATGCCTATACCAAAGGCTGGGTTAACTGTTGCCAAGAGGACAAGGCTGGTGCAGTCTCCCACAGGGTACTGCATACAATCTTGCCTAACACTAAACAAAAGGAAATCATTTTTTATCAGTCGCCTTATGGAATGGTTTTGCTTTCAACAAATTATTGGTCTCATCAGACCAGAACGTGATTTCTAAAACAAAAAAATGGATTCAGATAAGCTTTGAACAGCAGTACATTTCAAAAAGCGATTTCTTCACTGTTGATCCAATTCGTAGTCTTCAAACATAGTGGCATCACCATTCCATACCACCTGAATGTCAATATATCTTTTCCACAATTGGATTCTTGGTAGGAAAGGATTTGTTTTGCTAAAGAAGTTAAATATTTCGAATGATTCAAAAGAAAGTTTGGCCATAGACTCAGCCACTGAGGAGCCCTTAGCCGTTCCATGTATTTGGTGAAACATCTTGTTATTAAAAGAGAAATAGCTCTGTTAATGCCATTTTGGTACACCACAGGATGAAACTTTGTGACTCCATCCCTTGGTTTAAAAAATAACAATTCTTCAATCCTAGTTAAAGTAGCTATTTGAGGGATGCAAATATGAAGAGAAATATCTAGACTCGCCAACAGCTGTCTTAGTCGCCAATGGGTATTCTTCTGTTATATTGTTTATCTCAGTGGTATCTTGCACAAATGAATCCATCCCCAAAACAAAAGGTTTCAAATGTTTGCCAGCAAACTTTGAAAGGGCCTCAAGTATAGACCCTGAAACGGATACTATTGGGCGACCCGGCCGGTTTATAAGTGATTATCTTGGATAACACAACATTTGGGAATAACGGGGGAACTCTGCTTTTAAAAAAACTCTTGTTCCTGTTTACAAATCCAGCCCGAGTGTATGCTTTTTAGACCTTTGTATTGATTAAAAGCTATAAACTCGATGCAGCATATTCCTTGATCTCCTCATAGTATGACCTGTCATTCAACTGATGATCACACTAATCAATATAAGCTTGCCGTTCAGGCATCGCAATCGCACCACCTTCATCTGCTTTACGCAAAATGATTTTGTTATTGGCTAACCTTGCAATTGCTAAACTTTCACGCCTTGACACATGTTGAAACAGTGTCCGTCTGTAGACTCTAGCTGTTCTATTGCTCATTAAACCCTGTTCTCAAATACCACAGCCTCTGGTGAGACTCGCTTAGGCGGGTAGAATGTAGAGGAATTGTGTACACCACTGGTCTTTTCTTGTACCTCATGGATTGTTCTGAAAACGTTGCTTAAGCTACATTTCCCTGAATAATTGATGAATCTCAATGCCAACTTAAATTTATCATAATAGGTAGTAGGAACAAATCCAAAGCCCTTATTCAAAACTCTATCAATATGGGGGCAGTAGTTAAAGGTTGACGTTTGTTTGCTTTGTGTTTGACGTGGAGCATAATCCCAATCGTCCCTGGGTCCTGTGCTAAAAAACGTTGTTGCAGGGTTCCTAGTCTTCCAGGATTAGGCCGACCGGTTCCTTGGATTACCAAAATTACCTCTCCCAATAGTTTGAAAACTACCATTGTTTCTAGTATCTTATAGAGCTCCTGTGTTGGGTGTATTGTCATCACCCGAACTCGCAGAACTGCGTTACTGTCAAAGTGCACTTTCCGTTGTTCTTGTTGGAGTCCTGATTGATTTAGGAACGGGTCATATCCTTCTTGGGTGTACTTAAATGCTTTCTCATGCAAAAAATTAGACCGATCTTTTTTCATTAGACTAATACGCTAAAGTGTGGAGAATTCTTAAAACTTGGCTGTTGCTGAGTATTTCATAGTCTTTTAAAAAAATATCTAACCGTACTAATTTCTTTCATCTTAAATTACCAATGGTTAGGCAAAGTTTGTATGCAGTACCCTCTGGGACCACTACACACAACTCTGACTACAGGTATAGGCAAGCCAACCTTTGGTATAAGCTTGTACTACAGTTTTGGTAGCGTGTTGAGCAGCCAGGCTCATCTCAGGAGGGGTCAAAGTGAGCTGTAGTGGAGTTACACAAAGATTCAGTTACAGGTATTCAAATAATCTTACACTCGAGGCTTCTTGCATAAACAATTATTCGAGGGGATTGGGTCCTCCGACGTATTCCATATCTATGACAGGTAATGTCCACAGCTGTGCTGCTTCGGAAAATTTTTGGCGTCTGCGTCGATGCGCCATCCCCGAGGACGACCTCCGACAGCACCCGTTGTGATAAGTAGGACGCACGACGCCCATAGCCTCATTTCTGTTTTTTCCGCGAACGTGTTCACTTCGTGAATCTCGGTAAGCCTCGACTCGTTGGAGTTACTGTTTTCTTTCTCGGTTCGTTTAACCTGTTGGGTTGTTTGTGGCGATGTGTCATCTTCGACCCCGTGTCTGGGCTTCAAGAACTGCGAGGACTGTGGGTCCAAGATGTCGGTCACGGACTCGCACAACGCCTGCCTCTGGTGCCTCGGGGAGGCCCACGATACGGACGACTGTCGACTGCCATTCGTTAACTGCGAAGGCCTTGCGAGAACGCAAGAAGAAACTCGGTAGGTCGGGTGTCTAAGCCCTGGAAGTCGAGGTCTGCGGGGCTTTCGACCGATGACTCGAGGGGTGACTCTCCGCGTCGTCGGAAGTCCGGTGGGTCTCCTTCCAGGAGTCGGTCTCGCCACTCCTCCGCCTCTTCTAGGCATTCCAGGAAGCGCCGGCATAGGTCGCCTTCCCCGTCCTCTTCCGAGGACTACTCCGCCCGTCGGCGGGTCGCTTATCCCTCCATGCAAGTGACACCGGAGGAATGGGCTTCCTTCGGGAAGCAGATGCTAGCGATTCTGGAATCGCAGGGTACCGGTCCGTCTGCGCCTCCGATGGGGTCGGTCGGCACCGGTCGAGAGACGCTGCCCGTACGCCTTCGGGCTCGGTGGTCGGCACGGCTCGCGGGAGAGGTCCCGCTCGGACAAGGGTAGCCCTTCTCGCCATGCCCGTTCCAGGTCCCGGTCCTCGACATGCTCGAGACCGCGTGATCCTGTGCCGTCTTCGAAGAAGACGTCGATGCCTGTGACGCTGAGGTCGTCTATTACTCTCGAGGTTCCGTCTTCGAGGGGGTCGTCGGCGCCCAGGCTGTCGAGACACGCTCGGAGCTCTGGCTTCGAGGACTGTGTTGATACGCTCGACGTCGACTCCTGTTCTGTTGACTCTGACTCGCTCGGCGCCCTCAACGCCTTTCGAGGCGGTGGTGTCGGAGGGGACCCGTGGCACGGGGTTTGCCCCTAAAAAGGCTATGGCTAAGGTCCGGCACTGCTTTGGTCCGCAGAGGTTTTCCTCTCCCCGCCTGGAGTACATTTCAGAGGGTGATGAAGGCTCTGATGGCGGTCTGTTCCGGTTACGGATGAACTTATCTCGGGCCATAGTCAGTTTGATGACCTGAGGCAGTCACTGCATGATGCCAGTGGATTGGACACCTCCCCGGGGGTGGAGTTTTGTCGGCCGGAGCCTGGCACTCATGCCGATTCGTGTCATCGGCGCCTTATGTCTCTGGTTACCGAGTACTTGGGTTGGTCGGCTCCCCCAGGGGAGTTCGTTCAGGGTGATCTCACGGACATTCTTGATCTCGGTCCAACCACTGACCCGGTTTTGCCTTTTCATATGGCTTTGCAGAGAAGGGTGGCGGCGGCTTGGACTGCTCCGGAGAGTCTCGCGGCAGTGGGCAAGTCTTTGTCGCGAAAATACCATCCAGCCAGTAGCGACCCCTGCTACTTGTCTAGGTACCCCGTAGAGTTTGGTGGTGCAGGCGGCTACGGCCCCGGCAAAGCAGGCGTCGTATCCTACCATCCCTCCGGATAGTGACGACAAACGTTTTGACGGCTGGGCGAAGAAAGTGTTTTGTTCTGGGGGTATGGCACTTCAGGCGGCCAACTCCATATGTGCCTTGTCTCGTTTCACACACACTCTGTGGCAATGTGTTGCATTAGCGGCTGATCATATTCCCGAAGGGGACGAACGGGATGGTTTCCTTGCTATGATTCAGGATGGCAAGGATGCCATGTGTGAGGCCGTTCAGTCGGGTTTGGACTTGGCGGATTGCGTCAGCTGGTCCATGCAGCGAGCACTGTAATGCGCAGGTTTGCGTGGTTGAGGAAGTCTGGGTTCGCTCCTGATGTGCAGTCCCGGCTCCTCAACATACCCATTGACGGTGAACACCTTTCTGGCAGCAAGGCTGACGAGAGCCTTGAGAGGTTGCAGACCTCCAAAGCTGCAGCGAAGTCGTTGGGCGCTGCAGTTCAACAACCTCCGCCTTTTCGTCCGAGGGGACAGCAATGGAGGGGAGTTTCCTTTCGCTATTACTCATCCTTCAGTAAAGCGAGAGGAGCTAGCAGTCGGAGGACATAGTAAGAGTGCCAGAGGTGGAAACAAAAGTACTCGAGGTGTCAAGGCCGCTCGGGCAGTTGCCTCTTTGCCCTCAGGCAACGCCGCAGCCGCTACCACTCAGTCATGAGGCCAGGTCCCATGGTTCGCCGGTTGGGGGAAGGCTGGCGCAGCATCTTGTAGAGTGGCAAGCCATTACTTCGGATGTGTGGGTTCTGGAGATCATAACCCACAGCTACTGTCTTCCTTTTCGGCAGAGGCCTCACGACAATCCACCAGGGAACCTCTCTTTGAAGAGTCTGGATCCGCTCCTTGCGCAGGAAATTCAAGCCCTGCTGGATAAATGCGCCATAGAACTGGTACCTGTAGCGGAGAGGAACAAGGATGGTATTCCCCTTATTTTTTTATTTCGAAGAAAGACTGGGGGATTGAGACCCATCATGGACTTGCGCGGTTTGAACAAGCTCCCCAGGAAGGACAAGTTCAAGATGGTGACTTTCTCAAGTCCTCCAGGCCCTTCAACTTCAGGACTGGTTGGTGTCTCTCGACCTCAAGGATGCTTACTTCCATGTGCCGATCCATCCCAAGCACAAGAAGTAGCTGAGGTTCGCGGTTGGCGACTCGCGCTTTGTTTCGGGTCCTGCCGTTCGGATTGACCTCCGCCCCAAGGGTTTTCACCAAGCTCATGGTGGTGGTGGCAGCGCATCTCAGGAAAGGGGGGATTCACGTCTACCCCTACCTGGACTATTGGTTGATCAGGAGGAGCTCTCCCAAGCAAGTCCTGGATCATCTGTCCGTCACCTGCCACTCCCTTCACAGGCTGGGCTTCTCCCTCAATTTAAAGAAGTCTCATTTGACACCAACGCAGCGGCTCCAGTACATCGGAGCAGTGCTCGACACGTCCCTGTGGCAGTGTTTTCCTCTTCAGGTGAGGGCTCTTCACATTCAGCAGATGGTGCTCAAGTTTCAGATTGCCCAGACTCTCCCAGCGTTCGAGTTATTGAGACTGCTCAGCCTCATGGAATCCTGCATTCTTCTGGTGCCAGAGGCTCGTCTGCGGATGAGATCTTTGCAGTGGGCACTCAAGCACCAGTGGTCTCAGTCCTCCGGCAGGCTGTCGGACCCTGTTCAGGTGCCGCCCTCGGTAGCCCGGGACCCTGTGGTGGGCTGTCGAGGGCAAGCTGATGAAGGGTGCCCCATTTTGGCTGCCCTGGCCGGAGGTGACGATCGTGACGGACGCATCCCTCACGGATTGGGGAGCTCATGCCAACGAGCTGACAGTCAGCGGTCGTTGGTCTCCGTCGGAGTCCAGACTCTATATCAATCTGTTGGAGCTGAGGGCCATGCATTACCTCAACAAAAAGGGGGGGGGGGCTGGGTCACTTCCGCTGTGCAGGGAGGCGATGCAGCTTCAGTTCTGGGCCATCCAGCAGGAAGTTTCGATCTCGGCAGTTCATCTGGTCGGAGACAACGAGACGGCGGACGCTCTGAGCAGTCAGAGCATGATCTCTCACGAGTGGGAGCTGGCTCAGGAGATTCTCCTGGAGATCTGGGGGACCCCTCAAGTGGATATCTTCGCCTCCAGTGTCAACCGGAAGTGCAAAAGGTTTTGCTTGCGGGAATTTCCTCCAAAAGGAGCCTTAGGAGATGCGTTCGTGGTGGAGTGGTCATTCCCACTGCTGTACGCGTTTCCTCCAGTCACCGTCATCCCGCAAGTGTTGCAGGGGTTAAGGAGGTTTGGTTCCCGGATGATCCTCACTGCTCCGGCGTGGGCCCGGAGGACATGGTACTCGGACCTTCTAGACTTGTCCATCTGCCCTCCATGTCGTCTTCCCTACCGAGACAATCTGCTCTCACGGGAGGGGGCGGGTGGTCAGTTTCTCCATCCAGAGGTCAGATCCCTCAATCTTCACGCTTGGCTTCTGAAAGGTTGAGGTATAAGGATTGGGACCTCCCTGAAGACGTGATGGAGGTCTTGCTCTCGGCCAGGCGGCCGGCAACTAAGTCTCTGTACCGTTGCCGTTGGGGAAAGTTCTGTGACTGGTGCAGAGTTCAGAATGTGGATCCTTTTGAATGCGACATTCCCATGGTTTTGTCTTTTTTGCTTTCTTTGGCACACAGGGGCTTGCAAGTGGGGACCATTAAAGGTTACCTGGCGGCGCAGTCCATATTTAAGCGCTCGTCTGAAGAGTGTTCCTATTTTAAGATTCCTTTAATTTCGCAGTTTTTGAAAGGGCTCACTAATGTGTTCCCTCCATCACCTTTTTTGGTGCCAAGTTGGGATTCGAACCTTGTTAAGTTTATTATGAGTGCTCCGTTTGAGCCTTTACATTCTTGCCCTTTGAGGCTGTTGACTCTGAAAACTGTGTTTAGTTGCGGTTACTTCTGCTCGCAGAGTGAGTGAGTTACAGGCACTTTCAGTTAAGCCACCCTTCACTGTATGTCACAAGGACAGGGTTGTCCTTAGAGTTCGTCCTTCTTCTGAAGGTAGTTTCGGAATTTCATTTGAGCCAGAAGGTTGTTCTTCCGGCGTTCTATCCTCCTCCACATCCTGGTAAAGAAGAGGAGAGGCTCCATAGGCTTGATCCTAGGAGAGCGTTGAGCTTTTATATCTCGCGCATGTCCCGAGTCAGAGTGGACGAGCAACTTTTCGTTGGTTACGCTGGAAAGCGTTTGGGACAAGCTGTGACGAAACAGACTTTGTCTCGGATTATTTTAGCTATCTCCGAGTGTTACCGCTTGGGGGTAAGGACCCTCCAGCTGGCTTGCGGGCCCATTCTACCAGAGGAGTGGCTGCGTCTACTGTCCTGCAGAGGTGAGTTCCTATTCGTCACATCTGTGATGCAGCCACCTGGGCTTCAGTACATACTTTTGTATGTCACTATTCCCTCGATTCCATCAGGGGGCAAGATCTGGCCTTTGTCAAGGCAGTTCTCTATTCCGCAATTTGATTGGGCATGCTAAATTTGTATTCTAAATTCTTTCCCACCTCCTTGCTTGGTACTGCTTTGGGAGTCTGTCATAGATATGGAATACGTCGGAGGACCCAATCCCGTCGAAGAACAAGTTACTTTCTTACCTGGTAACGTTCTTTCGATGGGATGGTCCGACAACGTATTCCATATCGCTCCCTCCCTGCCTTCCCCCGCTGCAGAATTTCTTTTGCGATTTGCAGCTTGCGTTCCGCAAGATCTTGTGTCTGACTGGCAGAAATCTGGTGGCACACGTTCTGGGGAAAAAACTATAACTGAGGCTATGGGCGTCGTGCGTCCTACTTATCACATCGGGTGACGTCGGCCGTCGGAGGTCCTTGGGGACGGCGCATCGACGTCATCGACACAGGACACAGACGCCAAAGATTTTCCGAAGCAGCACAGCTGTGGACATTACCTGTCAAAGATATGGAATACGTTGTCGGACCATCCCATCGAAAGAGGAAGGGAGCAATATAATAACACACACACACTTCAGTACTGTACACAGAGTTTCGAAATCAGACAAGACCTTTATAGTATGGCCCACAGATGCAACATACACCCACAGGTGACTTGAGTTACAAGGGTGCTGGGGACATTAATATCTTACTATTGGCATTCAGAATACTCATAAAAAGTTGGTAAAAGGCAAAGGTTATAACACAAGGGGTCACAAATATTCTTAAGCAGGGCAAACACTTTTAGATCCGCCTAGAGTCATACAATTCAACAGGCAAAGTCAATGGGCAAAAGTCTTTGTATAGGATGCAGCACTTCTGGTATGTAAATGGAAAGGTCTTTGCACAAGTTTAGAAATCTTTGATCAAAAGAAGAATCAACTGTAGGGCCACAAGCTGATTAGACTAGAGGAAGTTTCAAGCACTACAGTATCAGGTAAATTCTCTTAGAATTGTTTTACAGTACCTTAGCAAAGAAGAAAAGATGCAGCTGATGACTTCTGTTCCTGTGCATCTCTGCAGATCTCACTGTTCCAGAGCCTCAGTCGTGGGGACAATTCCCGTTAAGATATGAGTTTCTTTCAGGAGTTAGGTTGAGTTTGTCATGCGGCTGAAGGGAAGAGCTAGGTTTTGGCCGACGTTTTAAAGGCTAGGTGATCTTCTATGCTATGGATGGTTAAAGGGATAGAGTTGAAGATTGTGGGTGCTTGGACTGAGATTTTGTCACGGGTATGACAGATAGAATTGCCGAGCCTGATCAGAGGTTTTTTTAGGCCTGTATTTTGTGAGTTGGTGCTGCAGGTATTCTGGCCCTGTTTTGCCCGGCGGGTGCTGCACATTGCCTTGAAGGTGGATAGTCGTTCCAATTTGTTGAATCCTTGTCAGTTCTCGAGTACTTTATCATGTATTGATGGGAAGTACGTACATGAGGATTGAGAACGCTTTTTTTGTCATCCAGACATGTAATTGAGACGCTTGACAAATGCGCATATTCTGTTCTTGTGTAGCAATTGTCTCGGAAATATTTTCATTTCTGCTATGCTTAAAAAGATCATCTTTGAAATATTTGCATCCTATATATTTTAATGGTAATTTCAAAAGTGGCAATTTAAGGAGAGTTGCACTCTAGGTTGTATGCATGGCTTCTCATTTCCTAGACTGTTCTACTTATCGCTCCGATTTCCAAATGTCATGTCAGTGTGCCAAATCCTTAAGATGCTGCTTCACCCTATAGCCTTCCCAAAATTCACATCTTTTTCTGAAGATTCCAGTTGGTCTCTGCTCCTGTGCTTTAGCTGCAGAAAGCTAACCCAGGAACATTTCTGTAGTTATACCCCTTATGCCTGCCGGTTTTTGTGGTGGCATTGAGTTAAAACTAAACTCTTGAGCAATAAAGGGTTGGCCAAAGTAGATGCATTGTGTTCTATTCTATTGGGAAGCAACACAATATTTGAATAAAGGGCAGCCCAGGTTGTTTAGATCTTGGGGTGTGCAGATCTTGTCAAGGAATCTGCCATTGCCAGCCCCACAATGGCAATAAGCTGATGCTGGCAATAATAAATGTGTCTATTCTAGCTTGTGCTGAAACTGCTGTCGAATACCAGCTCAGGCTTGTAGTGTATGATTGGAAAAAACATGCGCACACTGCCTAGCTAGAAATGCTGGCAATTTTTTAGGACTCCTTCTGATGGCCAGTGAGCTTAATCACAAGCCAGAAAATTAAATTGTACTACTAGCAAGTCAGTTCAATAATTCATGGCAGAAACTTATCCTCTTAGCAGAGGCAAGAGATTACACCAGGAAGAGCCCACGCGCCAATACTAAATTCAGGTAATAGCACATCATTCCTTCTCGTCTCAACCGGGTCGGGGGTGGGGGATGGGCTGTATTTGAGGCTAGCATGCCTACTGGCAGTAACAGATGTTGCTCTGGGATGGGTGCTTGTTAGCAAAGTTTTCTTTTGGAGCAACATTTCCTCCATATTGTATGGACCCCCAACATTTTGCTTTTGTAACACCTTATCTTGACGTGAACTCCACTGGTCTTTTGCTCACTTATTATGGGGAAACTGACAAGACTTTCAGAATGTTGGTACTGGTTCCCTTTTTCCTTTTCCATGCTATCTGTTTTGGTTAACTTTAATGTTGTGCACAGCACCTTACAGTGCAATGGGGATCCTTTTGTATCACCCTAAACTACACCAAGGATTTGATGGTGGCAGCAGTTAGTTTTTCAGTATTTTTACTGTTGTATAGTGCTCTTGCGTTTACCGTGTTTGGCTACTTACTGTGGCTAGTGCCACGAGATTTTTCACTTGTTTGGCCATTTCGCCTTTTAGCCGCCTTCCTGCCTTGCTGGGAGAATCAGTGTATGGTCATACATTTTCCCAGGAAAACCGTGCTTTTCGTGGGTTGCGAGGCAGGAAGTGGGTTGGGACTGGCTGGTCCGATTCACAAAATGTCTGTCTGTTATATGCATAGGTTTCACCAACAGTGGTCCCTGATTGGACCACTGCTCAGGTGTGTGAGGGGCAGATCTTAATTGGTTGGGCTGGGTTTCTGTGGTCACTTAAGTTTTTGGATAAGTGTCCTGCAGCCATTCCCTAGAGCTCTGACGAAGAGCCAAGTATCCTGCATAGCTGTGAGGACTTTGAAAGACCTGTGGACAGATCCTGAGAAGGCCGGGCAGCCAAAACTTGCTGCAGTCGTAGCGGAGCCCTGTCTGGCTACTGACCTTAGATGATCCTTGTTAGTGCTTTGACACAGTGGATAGGTGGGAACAACCATTCCCAATCTCGTATTGGGGCCCTGCAGTTTGAATTAAGTATTTGTGGGCCCTCCACTGGACTGACAATGATATCTGGGCTACTGCGGTAGAAGCATCACTGTTCCAGGGTCCTCGGCAGTCTTCAGTCTTCAGTTTGTCTTGTAATTGTCCTTCTTGAGAAATGTCAGCGTCCCAGCATCCAAGGCTCCCAAAATGGGCTTTCTTCAACCGCAACATCTGCAATGCCTGTCGTCTTGCATCAGTAACTGTCGCTGAAACCAGCTTTCTCGCATCTAGTAGAGGATCTTTGAGTCCTGCACTGGTGCCTGCTGCATTGTTTCACGAAAAGGTTGCACCAGCTTCTATACCTGATCGGAACTCTTTTTGCACCCTCAGCTCCTGGACTACTTCGACCGGTAACCATCAGCGGGAAGACCAACTTCTGGTGACACTCGAACGACCTGCCAAGTCTGAGGAAAAATGGGAGTACAGGGTTAAGTTACACCAGTACTTATCTGCACCCTATCTCCACCATTTAAAAGTTTGTATTAGTTTCACAACTATTAGCTTTGCCAGCACTCGTTGCTGAAGCCCTCCAAAAGTTCGAAAAGCATTTCACTCAACAGTAAACTTGATGTCTTCTGGAACCACCTTCAAATCCACCGGACCCTCCTAACTTTTTACCACTCCACAAAACTCTTTGGAAACTTTGAACCTTTGGGCACAAGAGCCCCATACAACTTGGGGATGGACTTTTCAACCTAGGGTTGTTATTCCTGTTATTGCTAATTACTTACCTTACCTTCCCTTTCACACATTGGGGGAGTGATTGTATATATGTATTTTACTATTAGTTTTGTGTGCTATTTAAGCAAAAGACTCCGAGCAGGGGGCATTACTGGTAGGATAATGCCCCAGGGCGATTGTTCAAGTACCACTAGCATGTATTCTTAAATTGAGAAACGGCATTGAAACTGTTTAACTAGAGAAAAAAGCACACAAAAATGGCTGCTAGGCCCTTTCCATGGCAGCCATTGAAAAAAGTAAACTAGATGACCGCCATGGAAGGGGGAGAAGGGACTACACATGATCCCTTTTCCCTGTATCGGCCAAGAGGACGATGCAACCGGCCCAACAAAGGCTTTGTCGGGCTGGTTGCGACCCAGCCAAGGCCAATGAGCAAGCTTGTCACAAGCTCATTGACCCTCTCCGGGTACTCTTCTTGGTCATTTTCATAGTGTTCTTGGTCATTTTCATAGTGTTCTTGGTCATAAATATAGGATGTTTGTACTTGACCGTTAGGCATGATTGTATGCAGTACCCTTAGGGTGCACTACACCAACCTTGACCTCCTGGGAATAGCAACCCAACCTTTGGTATAAGTCTGTACTACACAAGTTGGTAGTGTGGACAAGTAGCCAGGCGTATCTCAAGAGGGGTCAATGTGAGCTGTAGCGGAGTTATACAGAGATTCTCAGTGACAAGTATTCAAGCAAACACTTACACGCAGGGTTTCTTGAAGAAACAATTCTTAATCAGTCCGTTAATGTAAGCCGCCTTCAGTGGGGAGCACTGTAAAACAGCACACAAATGTACGTCAAAACTATACACTCAAGTTCATAATCAGTAAATACCCATTTGGGATGGCATACAGCAGAGACCTACACCCACAGGTGATATCAATTGCTAGGGTGCTGTTGACATTAATGTATTTCTGTTGGCATTCAGAATTAGTTAAGAGCAAGTCCAAAGGGAAAGATTATTAGAGCAAACAAGATACCACAAATATTTCTTAAGCAGGCAAATACTTTTAACACAGGCTAAGCCAAAGTCGATAGGCAAGAGTCTAGATGGGCTGAACCACTTCTTTGAAGGCAAGTAGAAACGTTTTGGCACAATGTTTCAGAGGTCTTTGGAGAAAAAGATGAATCCATGTAGGGCCACAAGCTGTTAGACTTGTGAGTAGTAGAAGATGCAAGCAACTCCACAGTAAGAGGTAATCTCTTAGACTTGGTACAGTACCTTTCTAAAATGAAGAAAAGATGCAGCAGAAGACTTTTGTTCAGCTCTGCAGATCTCACTGTTCCTGGGCCTCAGTCGTCGGGACAAGAGGGAGCATGTCGGTGGACTCCTTCACTGAGACTGTCAAAACTTGCAACCGGCAAACTTCCCTTTCAGTGGCTGTTCGGTGCTTCAGCTCCTCGCGTCTGCCACAAATAGCAACATTGTGGCTCTTGGCTGTCGAGGTGGCCTAAACATATATCGACCAAGCCAGAGTTTTGAAATCCAAACTAGCACTGCTTGGACATGGACTTCCTCCCAGAATGGGGCTACAGTAGTTTGACAATGATGCATGTTCACAGCAGCCAATTGGTTTAGAATATGGCTATTTAGATTGTTTCAAATAAAATTGATCAGCCCTCCTAACTTCAAGTGACCAGTAATGATCTTACCCCTGTAAATAACTTTTGACACTTTCACCTGCAGATTTCCCGGTTTACTTTTTCCAAAATAGTGATGGCACATTTCACTAAATCAGTTTTATGCATGTTTTTGTTTCAGTAAGACGCATACAAAATCATGATATCTATAAGCTTTCTTTTGGGTTCCAGCTTAAGAGCTGATCCCTTAGTGTATATCCTGGTGCTTTCCAAACTACAGCAGCCTGCATCGTCAAGATTTTTCAAGCTTCTTTGCCCAGTAATGATTCTCAAGGTGGGAGGCTAAAGACATCTTTCCTAATAACTTTAGTTGCTAGTCTGTGGCACCTGAAGTTAAAATCTATAACGTTTATTTTATTTCAATCCATATGAAAAACGACATTGATTTGAGGTGCAATGAACCGTGATTGCACAATGGCTGGTGTCCACCCTAACCCCCAGCTCAGTTTGAAGTTGTAACTGCTCCAAGTAGCACATTTTGATGTGAAGTCATGTTTGGACTTGGAGTAACTAGGTAGGACTGGTTTCCTGTGGAAGTAAATTTTTCTCCTAGGCATTCCATGTCCACAGAGCTTTGGCAGTTTGCTCACTTGCAACCCATGTCAACACAGGGTTTATGCTTGCTTGTGCCTCAGCTTTGGATTCCATTTTAAACGTATTGGTTTGTTCCTTTCTTGCGCAAATGCCATAAGCTCTCTGCTTGTGTTTATGCTTTGCACCGGATGGCCACAAAGGGTTTCTGCTCTGCACCTCTCCTCCACAATGGGTGCCTGCTTGTGCTTCTGCCTCCTATTTACATTACACCGTATATGTTAAATGGGCATCGTCTGATGCTATTTTTCTGCCTCCGAAACCCCATACAAAGCCACCTTACTCTGTGCACTCCTGTAGCATTCTCATCGTGTTTGGTTGTGAACGTGGGTTTCTTTTTTCAACGCTTCTCTTTTCTCCCCTTCTCCTTCTATTCCCTTTGTGTGTCTGCTGCTGCTAACAGGGAGGATTCCGCTCCATTCAGGTAACGCTTTTATTATCTGCTTTCATCCTTTGTCCGTGCTGAACTCTGTGCAGCGTACCAGACAGTGTGTTTCATCTTTGGCTTTGCTTTATAATAAATACAATCTGCTTCTGTAATGGCATTTTGTTAGCATCTACACTACTCATGACCTGATGCATCCTGTTGTGCCTTAAGTGCACGGTACTCTTGCATCCTGCTCTCCTTCCCAAATGTTTGGTTAAGCCTGCACTAGCTTCACCAAATTAATGTCACTTAAATGTAAACTGGCAGGTGGAAAGAAAGTGGCATACATATAAGCATACTTTTGTAGTGAGCCCTGACTGTCAACAACTGGTCCACCCATTCCTGTTTTTTTCTGGCCAACTGTTAAATAGCAGCAGTTACTCCTAGTGCTTTATTTCTTTTCCCCCTGTTTAAAATGTTCCCAATTTAATTTTGCCTCCCTATGCTGTGTATGCCTTTTAGCTACTGGGTTTCAAGAGATGCATTGGATTCCGTAAACAGTTCTGGCAGCTGATTGTCTAGGGAACTTTTTTGTCAGTTCCGGAGAAGGAGACAGATTATCAACGCTGATATCCATGCTAAAGATGGGTCTGTGATCACAGTGGGTTTTATGAAGTAATGCAAGGTTTCACAGCTAGATTATAAGTGATTTGGGACAGGCTTGATCCTAGTCAGGGTTTTCTACATGTAGCAGCGGCAGGATTGCTTCTCCATCCAAGCACTTTGGGCATACACATTTGAGTACTTCATGGAGTTAAAGCACTGAGCCCCAATGCTTGGCTCTGAAGAAACCTTGCACACCTGATGGTACTGATGAGTAGATCTTCCTCTATATGGTCCCGAAAAGAATGCACTGAGATGGTTTGTTTATAGAACTAAATTCTCACCATCCCTCCGGGTTCTGGGTGCATAAGCGCTGGACCTCTGGCACTAGGTTCTGGCCAGGGTAAGTCTTCAAAATGTGATGGACCTGAGCACCAACTTATGAATTCTCCCTTTGAAACGTGTACAATTTGAGACCTGGCAAATCTGTGCCACTGCAAGAATTGTTTTTCTTTCTGAAGGAAGAAGTGCATTCACTTGTTCCACAAGACTCAGACTTTTCTTTCTGGCCCTCACACTCCTGCAACCATCCTCTTGACAGATGGTGTTAAAGCAGAATTCAATTTTGTGGGAGTTTGGTGTCCCTTTTGGTTTTTAGATCTATCCTGGTTTCTTTGGACCGAGGGACTGCTGCTGAAGCCTCCATGCTTCTGCAAACCTTTAGTGTAACGATTAGGTGGTGCAGTAAGTTTTCAAACAAATATGTTCAGTCTCAGTACAGCAGAGGTGGTGAGAACATGTGAGGGAGACGCAGCTTGTGGGTATTTGTAATTTACCCACCTGACTGCCCAGTCCCTATGTGCATTCCCAAACACTAAATACCCCCCTGACCAAAACCCTGCCTCCTTTTACATTTTTGCTCGCTATAAATAAATGTATCTAGTGGTATCATTAAACATTGCTTGCTAGTGTTGTATCCAAGTTGTCTGAGATTTATTGGTTTATTAAAGCTGTAAGTGAACTAATGCTGTAATAAAATGTCTTAACCAATTGTGCATTCTTCAGTTGATTTGTATCTTACTTGCTCTGAAGTCCTGTTAAAACAAGTATTGACAACACACCGTTTTTGCTTGTGTAGACATTCGATGGGCATTTTCTGGAACGCTGATCATATGCCCAGGTACTCGCACCATTTTCCTGCTGTTGCCAAATTTTTGCCAGGTAGTACCATTATGAACGTTGCTTTCCAATGCTTTTTTAGTATATTGTCCTATTATTGCCCATATAGCTCATAGGTTAGCGGTGCCTTTTTAAGTAGCATGTGTTGGCCCTCGGGGGACGATCATCCTACATTGGTTTTAGCGCATAGGGTGGTGGCAGCTGTAATTTTAGATCGGCTTCATCAGGTGTAAAGCTGATTTACTGTTAGTAGCCCAATGTACCATTTTGATAGCCATTTCGGTGCTAAGTTTTAAGTTGTGCTTTTGCGAAATGTTTGTTTTTGGTCCACTTCTTTGTTTGCCAAATTATGAGGCAAGCGCATTATGGCCACTATGTACACATGGGCTCACCCCATTACCATCGCTGCACCCTCTTTGTGGCTTTGACATGTTTAGACCAGCTCCTGGCGCTAAATGGGAAGTACATACTGTGTGTGTGTCTGTAGATTTTTGGACCAACCTAATTTGCTGTTTGCCAAAATCTGAGTACCCATGTCTGTGATTCGAGGGCGGTCTTAAGCCAGCTCGTGAGTGTATGCGTTTATCCCAGTAGGGCCTTCTCCGTGCCTTGGATTTTTGCTAGTATTCTGTTGCACTCACCAGGTTTACATTCCTGCTGGTGGGCTTTCCACCAAGAAGCTGCTGCTACAAATTTGGGAACAGGTTTGTCAACACTTGCTGGGCTTTTGTCACATACTCTGATCAAGTTTTCATTTGTGTGTACTTATGATATATTTTGAGAACGTGAAAGTGCCGGGGAGAGAAAAGGGGAGGGGGTGGGAGTGTGAGGGGCGGGGAGAGGAGTGGAAAGTGCTGAACACATGATAGAACGACAGGTAGTGCGGCCAGCAGGTGGTAAGTGCGAGAATAAGGTGTAGACAACACCTTATTGATGGAAGGGGGCTGTAGGGTTGCAGATACAGACCCAAGTGCAGGGTGTTGCCAGGAGGCAGTGCAGGTGTGAGTGTGGGTGGGAGGGCAGGGATCTGGGCCTGAATTCGGAGGGTAACCAGGTGCCTGGTGCCAAAGCAGACAGATTAGTAGGGCAGAGAAAGTGCAAAGGCAGAAGCAAAGAGGAAGGTCTTGAGGTGCTTCCGGAACCGAAGATGGGTCTCCTTAGGTTTCAGAGAGGTAGGGAGGCCGTTCCAGAAGGAGCCCCCAGCCGATGAAGGGGATCTACCCTAAACTAGTTGGTTGGAGAAGCGATTGACCCTGATGGAGTTGGAGGTGAAGGATTGAAGAGCTCAAGTAGGAATATTTTTGCGGAGGGGAAGTTGAAGGTATTGTGGACCCAGGCCAAGAAAGCCTTGTGGACAATGCAAAGGGTCTTGATTTTAATCCTTGCAGCCACTGGGAGCCAATGATGAGATTTCAGGCTGGAGAGATACGATCGCAGGGCTTGAGGCCAAGGACAAGTCTCGCAGTCCTGTTTTGAATGAGCTGCAGAAGACTGAGTGGTTGCAGGCAGATTTAGAAAGAGGCTGGTGCTATAGTCCAGCCTAGAGAGAACCAGAGCTTTGGAGAAGGTGAGCTTCGGGGGGAAAGTAGAGGAAAGGAAGAATACCTCTGAGAAGGTGGGGTTGGTAGTTAGACATTTTTGAGATGTCAGATGTGAGGAGAAAAGGAAAGCATGGAGTCAGATGACCCCCGAGGTTCTTAGCCTCGCAAGTGGGAGCAGGGTGGGGGCCAAGGGAGGCCAGCCAGAGTGACGGGAAAGGAAGGTGCAGGTGTGCCAATTTAGGAGGATCTGCCTTACTGCATTAAGGCAAGGCTGTTGGTGGCGCACCACTCCTGTCCACACAGTCTGAGAGGAGGGGGAAGAGGTGGCAGAGGGTAGCCTGAAAACGAGTAGGGTGTCCTCCACATAGCATTAAAAGTTTGAGCAGAGAGCAGCAATGCAGTGGGTGAGCGGTGCCAGGTATTGGTTGAAGAGCCAGGGAGAGAGGTTAGACCCCTGGAGGACACACGTAGAAAGTGAGATGGAGGACTGGAAGGAACTAAGTTGGAGAGGAAGGCCAGCCAGGCCAGGGCCTGATCAGTCATACCCAGATTATCACAGAGGCGATTGAGCAGGATGGCATGGTTGACATGTCAAAGGCAGAAGACAGATGGGATATTAGAATCAAGGTTGGAGAGGTCTTCATGGATGTTCAGGAGAGCAGTTTGCGTGCTTCTGGAAGCTCTGAACCCAGACTATGGTCATGGAGGCAACCAACAGAATCTGTGTGAAGAATGTTAGGCAAGATTGTATGCAGTACCCGTTGGGTGCACTACAATAACCTTTACCTCCTGGCAATAGGGACCCAACCTTTGGTATAAGTCTGAACTACACAGGTTAGTAGTGTGATCATGCAGCCAGGCTCATCTCAAGAGGGGTCAATGAGCAGTAAGGTTGTGACAGTTTCACAGTACATTTATTCAAATAAACACTTAGACTCAAGGTTTCTTGATAAAACGATTAATTTAGTTCACAGTCAGTTATATAAGCCTTCTTCAGAAAGGGAGCAAAACATGTAACACTTAGATATACTTCAAAACACATTCTTAGTTTCTCTAAATCAAATGATACCCATTGGGGATGGCACACAAGACACTTCTTACACCCTCAGGTGACTTAAATAGCTAGGACACTGTGGACATTGATTTATCACTGGTACATTTAGAGAAATACTGAGTTTAGTGAAAAAGATAGAATAGAGGAATAAAACAAAGGTTAAAAAATTATTCATAAACGGGTAAGTACTTTTAGAAACCTTCTGCAGCAGAGTAAATTCGCCTTTTCCTGGGGGAAAGGCGAAAGCACAATGTCGGAGGTAATGAGGAGTCTCTCAGGGAGCCAGGACAGCCAATGTTAATTGAACAATGTCAAGCGGAGCTGAAGATCTTTTTTGTTGGTAGGTAGAAAAAGTCTTGCACAATGTTTGTAGAAAACGGAACTTGAAGGGCCGCAAGCTGGGAGGCTTGTGAGGGGCAAAGCTTTAACAACTCTGCAAGGTAACCAAGACTGGTCTCAACTGAGAGCAAATAAGGCTACACAACAAGAGGCAAGTTCTCTTGGACTTTACAGTACCTCTGGTTAGAAGAATTGCATCAGCTGGCTTCTGTTCCTGTGCAGCTCTGCAGATCCTGTTTTTGACCCTCAGTGGTGGGGACAAGAGGGAGGACATCTGGGGACTCTCCTGCTCTGCAATGGGAAGGTCAGCGGCAGCAATGGGCAAACTTAGATTCAGTGGTTCTTCAGTCTTTAAGCTCCTTGCGTCCGACAGCAAATAGCAACACTGCGGTACTCTGTTAACACTTAGACTTTCATCACATCTGGGGTCCAGCACTCTGTTGAGGTGTCTCAGACTTGGAGGATCTTCCTTGTGCTCGGGTGCGACTTAAAAGCAACGACACAATCTGGTGTTGGCTCTTTGGTTCCAGCAGCAGCTGCAGTGGAAATACAACCAGCTTTGAGAGGATGTCCAGACGGGCTTATTTTGGAGTTGATTGGTCCCACCAACTCAAAGGGTTAAGTCGTCCTTGCAGGGCTTCTCTAGTCGAGGCTAATTCAAAGTTTCAGCACAGCAGCAGAGCTTCACTGGGCAACCCAACGGTCCAGGAGTTGCAGCAGGCGTCTCTTCCAATTTCTTCAGATTCCTTCGTCCAGTGGTCAACTCTGCCTTCCAAGCCAAAAAGCCTCACCTTTTTATGCAGGTTTCTCCCATTCATTCCAGCCAAGCTTTCAGTCACACAGCAGGGTGGGTGTCCTTGCCGGACAGCCACCCGGCTAATCATCTTTTGGGTGCATTCCTGTAACCAAGGGGATTAAGCACATGGAGTTTCTGGCAACTCCCTCACCTCCTGGCCATGCCAGACATGCTGAAGCCAGAGGCGGGCTTCACTTGTGAATCCCGCCAAAGACCAAACTTAGAGAGACCAAACCTGGTTTAGCACGCAGAGTAAATCTCAAGAAGGACTTTTCTGACAAATGGCGAAAAAGGAAGACTGGGGCCATTTTGAGGAAATGGGCACTTTTGGGTGCCTTACTGTGGCTGCAAACGCAGACCGCGTTAAAACGCACAATGGTAATAAAAGGTAAACCACTGCCACCAGCCATTAATTGTAGAAAGGATAACATAAATGTTACATGAGAACCTAGACAAAGGGGATACTAAGTCATCTCTCCAGCACCCTATTGTAAGATAGTGTGTGCAGGGTCTAGAAAGATACAAAATGTAATTAAATTCAATTTCACTTTACTTCTTTCAAACAGTAGTTTCACCAAGAGAAGATATTTAAACCTTTGGGAAGTCTAAGGCTTCCCTGTGCCACTGCACTGAAGGTGCTGTGTGACACAATTTAAAGATGACTATTGAGTTTGTCAAACTCCAATGTCAAAAGAAACGGAGAATCAATCACATTAAAATTACATGAGATGTCATAGAGTCCAGCAAAAGAGCTGGGGGTCTCTAAGGTAGAAGGGAATTAGCACGTTTTTGAGATTTCTCCCTGACAAGCTGGGAGATGGCCCGCTTTTCCTGGAGTTTGTCCAGGAAAGGAGTGATGGCGATCGGGCGAATGTTAGCTGGGCAAGACTGGGTTTTTTGAGAAGGTGCACAAGAGTGTTTCAGAGGGGAGGGGAAGGCTCCAGTGGCGAAGGAGTGGTTGCAGAAGTCGGCCGGAGCAAGAGTCAATGTGGTCCTTGATGATTTTGGACGAACAGGGAAGAACCTGTTTTGATGACTTTCATAGATCGGACTTGTCTTGACATCTCGTCAGGGGCAAACGGAGGAAAAGATGAGAAAGAGGGAGGAGAGTTGGCTGCAGCTCCTTGCAGATTTTAAAGTTTGGCCAAGTTGTTAGATGCTGCAGGGACACAGTCCTGGCTATGGGCTCTCTTGTTGATGTCCTGGATGGCTGTTGTCCTCTCCCTGGTCATTCTCATTGGCAAGCCTGGACCTCCAAGCTGGGGTGGTCTCTGGGCCATTATACTGCCACTTTTCCAAAATACCCCCTGCTTGCATCCCTTTGAGCACTACGTTGCTGAAATCAAGGAGGGTATTTGCCTTTCCTGTCTGGGTCGTCCTGGGTCACCTTTAGTTTCCTTAATGGGAACGTTTCCTGCTATGTGCTTGTCCCTTTTTTTTTTGTTGGAGCTGCTGAGACCTGCTACATCTGGTTGATTTTCCTTCTGGAACATCTTTGCCAATTTCTCGTTTAGGCCTATTCTTATTTTGGGCAGACTGGGTTTTTTGGTCCCGGCTTCAAGCTCCTGGAGAAGGTCATGTGACCGACCATGCAAAAGATTTCACTGGGCTGTTTCGCTGTTGCTGAGCTGTTTCCGTACCGACAACCGAGTTCTTGCCTCTGGGCCTGGGCTGGTGTTTAAGATACTTGCCCTCCAGTGTCCCTGTGATCCATGGTAAAGTGTTTCTGTAGGTCCCCATTTACTGTGTTGTCCATTGTATTGTTTCAAATCCTGCTTTTTTTCCTCTTGTTCCTTGAGCTGTTGGTTTGGGCCTTCTTGGAGCTCTTCAAAAGGGTCCCCTCATATGTTGCAGTCTTCTCTCAATCTGTGTAGTACTGGGTCTTAACAATCTTTTGTACATAACATCGGCAGTACCTATTGATGCCTAGTGACCTTGATCGTTGATTACTATGGGGATTGTTTGAGCGTACCTGAAACTACTCTTTTAAAGTAACTTTGTTGGTACTTTATTGTATTTGGACATGTTGGTCTGTGTCCCCTTTTCTTTCTGGGGAGATTGAGGTCCTAGACTAATCTTAGCATGCGCCACTGAGTTTCTGTATTTTTAAGGTCTTGAATTACACGGGCTATTCAAAATGCTGATGCATTGTATAACACTGCAATACTACTGTATTTTATTTTTTTGAGTCTGGTGCTAGAAGGCAAATAGTTTTGGCTTTTGGTGCCCTGTCTATATATTCTGAAGCATTGCCCCTTTTTTTCTCCAAGGTGCTAGATTTAATGTATAGTGTGCATTTGCATCCATGTTACAATCTACTAGAGGTTTAGGGATTACAGACTGTTCTATAGAGCAGCGTCTGGGCCTGAAAGGGATTGACTGTTATTCTGTTTGTTTTCTGCTGCACATGTTCCTTTTTTTTTCCAACACTTAAGCCCTCTGGTGTGTCTACCATCAGGTAGTTTACAACACATTTAATGGGTTGAGTCTTCGTTGACGTGCATATTTTTATACATGCACTGTTTTACTCTGTTTTAGTATCGAGTACTTATTTGACCTTAGTTTTGTGCGATTTAGTGGTATATCTTGTATTAGTTTTCTTTAGTTAACTCTAGGGAGGAAGGCTGTTAGTAAAGTAGTTACTCCACACAGTTAAGCCTGACTGCTCTGCACAGCTGCCAGTACAGTCTGGTCTGTTCTTTTGGTGAGTGTTAGGACTGATTTTCTATTCTCTGGCCTGGTCAACCGATGTATAGAAGGCCAACCCAGCATAGTGACAGGGACAACTCTGGGAGCTGTAGCCTAACCAGTTAAAGTTAGGTGGACGAGCCGTCTTGGCTGTCTCAAGAGGTGGTGATCTTGTAAGGGGTCCCCCAATATGCACACAGTGAAAAGTCCGAGAACACCCTTAGACAATCAGTTAAAGTTCACAAGTTCCATACAGTTTTGAGGCTGGAATAATTAGTGTTTCTGGGGTCCAATGAACAGTTCTACCTGGTAGGACACGTTTTTTTCTAACAAAAGGGTCCCAAACGTTTGGAGCTCTTGCGCGTTCAAGCAAGCCCAAGGTCAAACGATTATACAAGTTTCTAAAAGTTATCAACTTTTAAGCGGGAGTTGGGGGTTCAGGTAAGTATTGTTACAACTTCACCCCCACTCCGTGCTCAGATTCTTTTTGGGACTTGCCAGGTCTGCTGAAGAGGCTCGAGGTCGCTTTTACTGCCGTCCGCTTTAGCCTTTGATCTCCAGGGACTACAGGTTCAAGCACTTTTGTTTGGGCGACTAATGCTTGTGCAAGGTCTTCCAGTTGAAAAATGCAAAAGCACACTATGCAGGGCCTCTCTCAGTACAGGACTGGACACAGGTAAGCAGTTTCACACGACAGCCACCGATGCACGGCGACGCAGGACTCACTAGCCGCAGCCAGACCTCTCCTATCTCTGGTTCCCTTAATGCTAGGGCCATGAGATTTTGTAGATGAGTCGTGTAGCACAAGCTGAGGATCCCTCAAGTTCCAGGCCTCAACTCGGAATTGCGACATCTGCAGCACGGAAGCCCAAACTGTAAATTGGTCAGCTGCTGGGTGGTACAGGGGCCCTTACGAAGTCTCTTTTTTGTAGGACTCCGAGCTGACGTCGAATGGATACTCCCTCCACTCAAAGGGTTGCAGCTCCTACTCAGGACTGCTGAAGATCACTTTGAAGACGGGGCTCTTCCAGGGTAGCAGCATACGTTGGTTGCCAGGCTGCCTTCCAACGAGTCCCCGGTCTCCTCACAAGTCTTGCAGCTGGACAGGATACTTCACTCCTTCAGTTTCTTCTAGGATCTCTCGAGTGGGTGCAGGGGTCCTCTTATCCAAAAAGCCAGGAAAGTGTTGAAATGCCCAGTATTAACCATACAAATTTCTAAATGAAAGTGTACCCCATTGTACTGCATTATACAATGTTAATGTTAAAGGTTTTTATAACCCGCATCAATACCACTTGTATTGTCTCCAGGCGCTCACATGGATCTGTAATGCAAGGCGGGAGGGTGGGTTGTTAGTAGGATTGAGGGGAAAATGAGCGCAAGAGCTGTAATGTGCTGTTGCCAGCTTCTGTTCTGAGACATGGTTCACTGAGCATAGGTGCAATTTTCGGGGGTTTGGCCGTCATGTGCAGTTTGTTTTGTTGTTGTGGTGTTAAAGTAGGTGCAGGTTGTGGTGCTGTAGAGGTCTGGTTGCCAAGTTTAGAGTTTGTGAGGTGTATACAGAAGAGAGAGTTTTAGTAATGATTGTTGACGAAGGTCCTTGAAATCCATTCAAGCGATCCACAACTCCCACCCCTTAAGTCTACCCAAGTTCTCTACATCTTCCACCCTCTGCATCCATTCTGCTGCACCACCTGCCTCTCCCCAGTAGTTAATCCCAGTGGACCCCCCCCCCTCCGCTGCCCCACCTTGCTTATCAATTCAATTATTTTGCATACCGCCTTTCCCTTCCCTTGACACTAGATCAAATGTTGCATCTCGCACCCTCAAGTTCACTTCCTACTCCAGGGGTCCATCCAGGTTCGCCACATTATCCTCCCTTGGAATATATTTGAGTGTCTCACCCCTGTCTTGATGTCCATTTCAGTGTATCACATTTAATGCGTCTGAAATCTGCCTAATTGCTCAAGATTCCCTGTCCCCGATATTTTTCCCAGTGCATTGCGGTTCCCACCCATGAAAAATTCATCGAAGTGTGTCAGATTTACATGCCAACGAGATTCATCTTGCTACGTCATCTGTGGTATTTTTGATCATTGTATCCCTATAGTTAGGTTTTTTGGGTTTGGTTCGTCGTTTGATTCCTTAGCGTCTTCGGGGTTCGTAAACTTTCTAATATCATAGTACCAGCACTATTTCTGGCTGGGTGGTGCATTCACTGACCAGAGCGGCAGCCGCAGGGAATGTTCTTCCTCTACCCATCGGGCGTTGTCTAGTATCCTGTTAATTTGGTGCTTCTAAGTGGGGTGTGCCCAGGCGGGATATCTCCCTTTCCTGAAAGTTCCCTCCTCTGTTTTCCCTTGAGATTCCTTCCATGGCCTAATCGTAACAGGCCTACCATCGTCTCCTGTTCCCTAGTTCCTCTTTGGGGCCTTGGGAGGGCATCTGCTTAGATCTTTTGCCAGTCCTATCCCTCCTTCCTTTATTTTGGGCTGCTTCTATTTTTCCAGTTCTAGATCTGTTACCAGGTATACGGGCACTGTTCAGTTGATTTCATTGTGTTCGGATCTGAAGAGCCAGGTTTTAAGAAGTTCTCTGAATTTTGTGTGGTCCTCCATGTAGCGCATTTCCTTGGGAAGGGAGTTACATAGTTTTCCTGCTAGGCATGAGAATGCTGAACCACCCAGCTTTTTCTTTGTGCATTGTTTGGGTTCTAGGTGGATGCCGTTGCAGGATCTTAGGGTTCTGGTGGGTTTTTAGATTGAGAGTTTCTTTTCAATAAATTCCGCTCCCTGGCTGTGTATTGCTCTGAGCATTACGCATATTGCTTTGAAAGTGAATCTATTTTTGATCAGGAGCCAGTGTAACATCCTAAGTCGTTGTGATGTGACATCCTTAAACTCAAAAGAAGTCTGGCTTCTGTTTTTTCTATTCATTGCAGTTTCTTTAGTAGGTGGTCGGGCATTCCAAGGTATATGCTGTTGGCATAATCTATCCTGGACATGAGAAATGGTCATTGTTTTTTGTGTGAATGAAAGTAAAGGTAGAATTTGTTTTAGTTTTACCGTTTGTAGGTGGAAGAAGCTCTTCTGGATTATTGTTTTAACTTGGGGTTCCAATGTTAATTTCTTGTCCATGATGATTCCAAGGATTGGTACTGCTGCAGATTGTGTCGGGTGGGTTTCCCAGTTCTATTGGCCATGGGAGCCGCTCATTGTTTCCTCTGCCTTCAGGTGTAATCATGTGTTTGGTTTTGTCTGGGTTAATCTTGAGTTAGTTGATGCACCTTGGGACACTATTAGGGGTGCGTTCTCTTCTTGTATGTCGCTGTACTTGAATATTTGTGTATCTGCGTAGTTGTAGCATGTCAGTCTGTCTCTTTTATGAGGTTTATTAACAAAGTCACGTAGATATTGAGTAGTGGGGATTAAGATGAGCCTTGGGGTACTCCGCAGGTGGTGTCTCGTGGTGTGGATTTGAACAGTTTCAATCAAAACTGTTTCTGTTCTTACTGAGTAAGGATTTGATCCAGAGAAGCGCGGTCAGTGTGTCATATATCTTCCAGACTTTTTATTGGGATATTGTGGTTGACTGTCAAAGGCTGCCAAGAGATCCAGTAATATCAGTGCTGAATTAGTGTTGGAGTCTGCATTCATCTTTAGATCGTCCCATATTAAGACTAGAGCTCTCTGTTCCTTTCAATGGTCTGAAGCATACTTGCGCCTAGTCCAGTAGATGTTTTTTTCCAACGTGCTCCAGTAGTTAATAGACGTAGTTTCTAATAGTTTCGCTGGGTATGGGATGATTGCTCAAGGACACAGAGGGCCACCTGAAGACCTCAAACTATAGACCCATCTCAGAGGCTTGATGTAGGCCGTTTTGAATGCCTTGATACTCTCCCTGTCGTAAATGATTGAAGAGGTTTAGGCAGTATTCTGATGGTGTCCTGTGCGAGGATGGATTTATAGATGTCTGGAGGGAAGGGGTCCATTGGGGGAACCTGCCTTGTTACTGTTTTTAACCAGGCTTAGTAGTTTCTCTCGACATCTGTTGGAAGCAGCATCGTTTGCTTTGTGGTCTAGTGGTTGGTCGTAGCTGGTGGATTGTTTTTTAGATGGGTCTGCTTTTTCTAACTCGGTGAATGTTGAATAACTGAGTGTTGGTGGCATTCCTGATCCAGGAGTCAGATTTGTATGATCTAACTTGTATTCAGTATTTTGCTCTTGTCTTGGTCATAGTTTTTCTTCCAATCATTCTCTAGTTTACGGTTAGTTCTTTTCATTGCTTTTAGGTAAGGCGTAAACCATCTAGCCACTGCTTTCTTTCTTGATGGGGGGGGGGGGGGGAGTGGGGGTGAGGCGTTTTTCTGGGCAGATGGTATCTATTTCTGCAATCCATTTCTGGATGAAGTTTGCTTTTCAGTCCGTCGTATCCAATGACATTGCTGTTAGCTTTGTCACTTCTAGTTCTTCTAGGTTACTGTTCCTGATGATTTTCCAGTTTCTTTTCCAGATTGGTGGGTATTTTAGTGGCTTTTTGGATCGGTCTAATGGTGTATGGATTACAAAAGGATGAGGTCACTCCATAGTATTTAGATGGGCAGTGCTGGCGTGATCAGGGTATATATTGCAAAAATGGTGTCCAGGGTGTGTCCTGCTGTGTTGCTCTTTTCACCATCTGTCAAAGGTTCATGGTCTCCAGTTGTTTGGTTAAGGTTTTCTGCGAGTTGTGGTGCTCTTCTTCAATCCATATGTTTAAGTCCCTGAGAAAGATCATATGGTCATGTTTGATGGCTAGATTAGTGGCTACTTCTGTGAAGGTGGCATTGGTCAGAGCAGAGGCCTCTAGACTAGTATGAATGTGAGGTTTTGATTGAGGTCTCGTGGTAAGGTGGAGGATGAGGGATTCACAGTTCCGGATGTATGAAAGCTCCAAAGTTTTGATTTTTAGGTGTTGTAGGCTACTGCGAGCCTCCCCCTCTTTTTTTCCTTTTCGCCTGCCTGCATTTGAAGTTGTCGTGTAGGCAGCTGTGTAGTATGACATTGTAGTTTTCATCTAGCCAGGTTTCAGTGATAAATAGGATATCCATTCCCCCGTCGCAAAGTAGGTGTGTGGATTTTGGTTGTGTTTGGACATGGATTAGGCGTTGATCAGGTTGAAGTGTAGTTTTCTCTTTGTATTAGATTGATTTGTTCTGGTGTCCATCTTTGTTTGGTTTTGTTGGTGGTTTTCCTTATCCTCTTTGGGTTGTTATGAGTGTTCTGTTATTTCGTTGTTTAACAGGTCGGTTAGGTTTCTAATCGGGTTCATGGCGATTTCAGGCTCCTTCTGATTCTGGATGGTGCTGGCGGTACTCTTCGTATTTGGTGATGTATGGAGTGAGGGTGCAGCTACTCATGCTTCCAGTTTTTTTTCCTATGGGGTCCTGTTATCCTGCTGTTGTGTACAGGATCTGTTCTGGTTTTTGCAAGGTATGGTGTGAGATAGTGATTTTGGTCTTGTTCTCGCTCTGATTCTCACGGCTGTGCTGAGTGGTGATCCGGAGTGTCGTAGTAGGGTTCAGCTGTGGTTCCCTTATGCGCTTCGATACTGCCCAACGCAAATAGCGTTACTGCATCTCGGTCCGGCACCATTAGCGATGGAACCAGAGTTGAGGCAATGCCGATCAGCACAATAACTGCGGTACAAATTGTGCCAAAAATGTGTGGAAAGTGGCCAGATTTACCTCCAGTTAAAAGCTGGAGGTCAATCTCAAACCTTCTGCTTAATCTCTGGATAGGGTGGTGTGGTAATGTGGCGGTAATGCTCTTACCGCTGCATTTTTACCGCTCCACCCAACCCCTGATGAGACCCTTACTGTTGTAACTATCTCTGGAAGAGACTAAGTTACAAAGTGTTAGTAAAGTTCTTAACTTTAAGATGCTGGTTGCAACTTTAAAAAGTATATAGATTGGTTTACTTTTGAATAGTGTTACTCTACTTAAGAGTAAGTGTTGGTACAGTTTTAATATTCTTAACCGAATGAGTGTTTAAAAGCTTACCAATAGGGTCTACTTGCCTAGAATAACAAGTGCACCATTCGGTTTTGCCATCCATGATCTGCCTCATGCATTCCTAAAACAGTCTAGTAGTTAATATGTACCTATGAATTGCCGAATGCCTTTCTTAAAAGTATACTAGCCTACTTAACTTGAAAGTGTCTTTCTAAAAGTGTATAACGGGGTATGTTTCCATTTCTGAGATAGTCATAAGAGTTCTTACTTGCCTTAGAATTGTATAACACTATATCTATATCTAAGCATAGGAATAGGCAATTTAACGAATGACAATTTACAGAAGTGTAACAGTTTATATACCAATATGTTATACTGACCTTGAGTAGCTGCTGCTCTTAGAAAATATTCTTGGAGTTGATACTTGTCTTTGAATTGCTGAAAAATGTAATAAGGGTTATGTCATTTTCCGACGACAATTAGAGTGGTACATTTTATTGCGGATAAAATACTGAAATGCCTTTTTTTTTAAATTGGGGCATCCCCCATAAACACAAGTTTTTTGTTACCCTTAAAACTGCATACCAACCCTATCCTGACCCATTTTAACCCCTTTACCCCCACACTACGCTTTATTTAAATGTTTGCAGTGGACCACTCTGAAATGGACCACTCCGTAATGTTTGATATATTGACTGGATATCACATAATAGGTTCCGTAGCTTACCTTGAATAGCTTTGCCTTTCTTAAAGTTTATATTTGGGTTATACTTTCTTTGAACTGCTCTAGGGCACTTCTAAAATAGAGTAACTTTATAAATAAATGTTACAGCGCTAATTGTTGCTGTAAGCCACTACTAGTCACAGTGGAACTGTCGTTACTGTCATGGAAATTTCCTATTGCATTTGGGGCAAGATTTAAAGGGGTCTTGTCCATAATGAAAAGATGTCACCTAGGCAAATGAAGTGCAAGAAAAGGGGCATATACATTCTAGAATGACCTACCCCTTCTCTCCTTACTACTTAGGCATAGAAAAGTCAGAAGACTCCAGAACATTACCAAGTGCATACACCTGCATTTGGCCTGATGTAAATCTGTCTTCAAATTGTATAATATCTGCCTGCATTCTTTGTACCATATGTCAAAAAAATGTTGTTGCTTGTATATCCATGACCATGTAACATGCATCTTTGTACCATATATCTCACTTATTGCTATTGCTTATATCTTAACCTGTAATATCTGTATACTCTTGTTTTTGTAACATGCAAGTTTCAGCGCCCAGATGCCCCTGGGCTTGGCCACGCTTTATAAATGAATACAAATACATACAGATGGCTCAATGGGAAAAGTCCAGCCTGTAGAAATAAAAGTTGACATGCAAATATAGTGGCAGATGGGGACTCTGGTTACAGATGGGTCAGTGAACAAGAAACTATTGTACAACATTTAATAAGTAAAAAAAAGTCAAATCGCTGATGGTTCAGCAAGAAGTGGTGGAGACATCTCAACCTCTTTAGTGTCAGGGACGAGAAAGCTCGTCCTATTTGGCACCTTGTTTTGTGTGATCCAACCCCCGGGCTATATACGGGGGAGGTTCCCCCCTCACTGCCAGGGGGCTGGATTACCTTTAGTTTCACCTCGGCGTGAAACTGAAAGTAAATCACTGCAGCAGCCATTTTCGGCTGCTGCAGTGAAGAAAGAAGGTAAGAGCCTTTCTTTCTCCGCGTCGATCTCCGGCTGTATTTCAAGCCGGAGATCAAGGCGGGTATCATTGGAAAGGGGAGATTCTCCCCTTTCCAACTATACCCATTATGTGGCCCCCCGTGGCCCCAAAGCTTTGGGGCCCACAGCGCTGGAGACCCCTAGGGGCAGATGATCACTGCCCCAGGGGTGAAAAAGAAAAAAAAGTCGAGGCAAGGGTGAGGTGGGAGGGGGTTTGGGGCCCACTAGACCACCAGGGATATAGCAAAAAGCGGTGTCCTTGGAAAGGGAGGTTATTCCCTTTCCAAGGACACATCTACATGAGGCATTGCTGGTCACGGATCGGCGCAGAGCGCTGATCCGTGAGCAGCAACCCACTGGACCACCATGGAAACGTTTGTGACGTGGGAGCAGCACTCTTCCCCCCCCCCCCCCAAAGCATGGGGGCACATGTGTACAACCCTGGGGGCAGATGGCTGATCTGCCCCCAGGGAAGGGGGGCAAAAATAAAAAATAGAACGGGGATGGGGATGTGGGGGCCTGGGATTTATTTGCCCCAATGAAATGATGGTGGCCCTCCCCATCCACCAAGTGGAAAGGGGGGGGGGGAACCTTTTGTAGCACTCCCTGGGGGCAGATTTATGGCCCAAGGCAGGAGTACATAAGGTGGCCCCCCATCCAATTGGGGGCTTGGAGGGGAGGGCTACCAGGAATTACTGTGCAGGCCCCCCAAAGCCCAAAGGATGGGGCCTCCAGGTTAGCCATCTGCCCCCTCGGGGCAGAGGGCAAAAAAAAATGAAAAGAAAAGGGAATTTTGGGTGGGATGGGGGGGGGCACTCGCCACCAGGGATATATTTTACAGAAATGGGGGGGTGGCCCTCTTCCCCCTCACCCCAAGGGCAAATGGGGGCACCCCTTGTAGCCCTCCCTGGGGGTAGATATCCACCCAGGGAGGGCTGAATGAGATGCCCCCCCTGCATTTGGTGGGGGGGTAGAGGGTCACCCCCCAGTACATTAGAAAATTACCTGGCGGTTTAGGGTGCCCCTCAGCCCGCCCTAAAGTGTAGTGTACCTTTTCCATTTTTTTTTGTTTACGAAACTTGCCTTGGCGCAGAGGGGCACATTGGTTTGCCAATCTGGCGCCAGTTTGCCCAAACCTTACTGCCCCACCCACTGGGGGGCCTGTCCCACCATTTCTGGGGGCCCCTTCTTGCCCCACCCCAAATGGAGGGAGGGTGTACTTCTCACAGCCATTTGTAGGAGGCCCAGGGAGGCCTGCATGAGGTGCCCCACCACCCATTTGTGGTGAGGGGGGAGAGGGCCCCCAGAAATGGTGGGACAGGCCCCCCAGTGTGTGGGGCAGTAAGGTTTGGGCACCCCGGGGCCAGATTGGCACACCAGTGGACAGGGAATTTTCTAATGGGATGGGGTAGTGACCCCGTCTCCCCCACCCGCAATGTAGTGGGTGCCATGTCATGCAGCCCTCCCTGGGACCAGATATCTGCTACTAGGAAGGGACGCCTGAGCCCAGGGAGGAGTGCAGGACAGCCCCCCAATTTATCTGCCCCTGGGGAGGGCTACATGAGATGTGCCACCCCTCCAATTGGGGTGGGGGTGGAGAGGTGCACCCCCTTCACATTAGAACATTTTACAGTGGTGTAGGGGGCCCCTCAGCCCCCGCTAAAGGGCAGCTTGCCATTTTGAATTATTTTCTTTGTTTACTATACCTGCCTTGGCGGAGAGGTTCACATTGGTGTGCCAATCTGGTGCCAGGGTGCCTAACCTTACTGTCCCACCCACTAGGGGGCATTTCCCACCATTTTTGGGGGCCCTTTCCCCCCACCCAAATGGAGGGGGGGTGTACCTCACTCAGCTGTTTGGAGGCCCAGGGAGGACTGCATGAGGTGCCCCTGCCACCCATTTGGGATGAGGGGGGAGAGCCCCCAAAAAATGGTGGGGCAGTAAGGTTTGGGCACCCCGGGGCCAAATTGGCACATCAATGTGCCTCTCTGCACCAAGTGGAGTTGGGTTACCAAAGCAAAAAAGTGAAAATGGTGGAAAGCTTTTTAGGGGGGGCTGTGGGTTGCAATGGAGTGGGTGCCATGTCATGCAGCCCTCCCTGGGACCAGATAGCTGCTCCTAGGAACCCAGGGAGGGAGTGCAGGACAGCCCCCCCCCCCCCCCCCCCCCTTAACTGCCCCTGGGGAGGGCTACATGAGATGGGCCGCCCCTCCAATTTGGCCATGTGTGGATTCCCAAGGGTGTCCTCTTTTGGGAAATGCATGGGGTTCCCTGTTTTCTTTGCTGGCTTCGACACCCTAGGCCCAAATTTGTAGGTTGCCCACATGAACAAAATGGTCATTGGCGAAAGGCTTGGGGTTACCATTGGGTTACCCTTTTTCTTTTGCGCCCCCGGTAGTTGCACCCACACATGTAAGGTACCGTTTTCATCGGGACACATGAGGGGACGTGGGAAGGTAGGCCATGTGTTGGCGGTGTTTCGGTGGGTGGCCAGAGCGAAATGTCTGAGAATTGTCTTCATTTCCAGCCAATTTCAGAGACATTTCCCTGTGTGCACTCACCGAAACACGTCTCCAACAACAGATGTCGTACCTTCTCGTGTTCCCACAGGTGTCCCGATGAAAAAGGTACCTCACATGTGTGGGTGCACCTACTGGGGGCGCAAAAGGAAAAGGGTAACACGCTGGTAACCCCAAGCCTTTTGCCACAGCACAATTTGTTAATATGGGCAACCTACAGATTTGGGCCTAGTGTGTCGAAGCCAGCAAGGAAAAGAGGGAAACCCCTTGCATTTCCCAAAAGAGGACACCCGTGGGAATCCAGAGAGGCATGCCTTGCGCAAATCGGCCCAGAATCTACTACCCAGAACCTCTGGCAAATTCCAAATGTGGGGGTAAAAAACACAATGTCCAGACGTTTCACTCTGCCCAACCACTGAAACACGCCGCCAACAGATCTCATACCTTCCCGCGTTCCCACAGGTGTCCCAACGAAAACGGTACCTCACATGTCTGGGTTCACCAATCTAGCCGCAAAGGGAAACTGTAACCCACTGGTAACCACAAAAGGGTTTAGGGAGATAACCTACAGATTTGGGCATAGGGTGTCCAAGCCACCAAGGAAAACTGGGAACCCCAGGCATTTCTGAAAAGAGGGCACCAGTAGGAATCTACAGATGTCTAACTTGCGCGAAGCGGACCAGAATGTTTTACCCAGAACCCCTGACAAAGTGAAAAATGTGGGTTTTTTTCAGCACATTTCAGAGTTTGCCGGGGGCTTCTGGGTAATAAATTCTGGGCCGATCTGCGCAAATCATACCTCTGCGGATTCCCACGGGTGTCCTCTTTTCGGAAATGCATGGGATTCCCAGTTTTCCTTGGTGGCTTGGACACCCGAGGCCCATATCTGTATGTTGTGCCTGTCTGGAGAAAGTGTCATATTCCGGTGTCAAAACAGACTTTGTGTTACTGTGTTTTAGGCTTTCCCCTTGGCGCCCAGGTAGGTGCGCCAACACATGTGAGGTACCGTTTTCATGGGCACACCTGTGGGAACGCAGAAGGGTATAACATTTGTTGTGTTTGTGTGGTTTTCATAACGTTTTGACCCATTTGCTGGTGCCCTTTGTCACACAACACTTTCATTTCCCAAATGAGACCTACATTTAGTCGCTGCTTTAGGCATCATACACTTTTGTAACCTGCACCAGTTGCCTACCCTTGAAAAGGTCTGCCTGTGCTCTTTCAAAAAATGTGTGCTTGCCGTTCATCACCACATTGGTTTTCCCGATTTATACATGTTAAGTGCGTCTGTTCAGGCCGTGAGCGTAAAACTCCTGTGTACCATGGGTCAGTGTTTGGCTTGTGGTTTTGCTTGTTTTGTAACACTCCAAAAAATGTGTGCTTTCCTAACTGCAAGAGTCGTGGGAATGTAGCGGAACATTGCTTTTCTCAAAATTCATAATCCATTGCTGTACCAAGCCAACCATGTCCAACACATACCTTTTTTTTTCTGTCATGTTCCCGCTTTTCCACCAATCTATGGCATTTTCCCCTACCTAGTGTTTGCCTGACCTATGCAAATCACCCCTTCCTAAACTTGGAATTTTGTCTGCTTTTCAGAAATATGCCTTTCTGTTCTCCATTTCGGCTTTCCCACCCTTTTCTCCCATTCCGTCCATGCATGTCCAATTCGCAAAAATGGCCAAAATCGCCTACCCCTCACAACAGTTGATAACCACATCAAAAGAATTTTTTTTTCGTTTTTTTTTCCGTTTCCCCTCAACCTGTTCTTGAAATCCAGGAAATTGGGGCATTCAGCACAGCAAACCATTCGTTCCTAGCTCTTACAAGGAAAGAACCACAGGCTTCTTTGTACATCATTTTATTGGCATTTTTTGAAAAAACCCAAAATGTTCCCCCTTTTTGCTTATTTTCTCTCACCCCCCTACAGCAACCTAGGATTCCTGGGTGGCGTTACGACCGCCTAGATGTGGGAATAAAAGGAGCCAAATTTGGCCGAGATACCTAATGTAACAAAAAAGTTACAAGACATTGAATGGCCATATACCGAAATCACCAAAAAAGGCCCTGCCACTGGGGGGGGGGATACACCCATGGCACTTGGAGGGATTAAAGTAGGGGTTTGATACTCAGCCAGTATTTTATTTTGGCTTTGAAAGTGAGGTAAGAGGGTACTTGTCTGAGGGGAATGAGTATGGAGTTCCATCGTTCGGTGGCTTGGACTGGGAAACTAGCTCCTCCAGCAGTTTTTAGGCTGAACCTTGGTACCACAAGGCTGTGAATAGGCCGATCTGGTGGTACGTGAGGGTTGGTATGTGCAGATTGTATCGGACAGGTATTTAGGTGCTGAATTAGTAAGGCATTTGTGGGTGATGGCCAAAGTGTGCAGAGTGATTCTAGCACGGATGGGCTGCCAGTTGGCATTGTCTGATAGTGGAGATGCTGCTGGATCTGGTTAGACCAAGTGCTGCTCAGTGAGTTGTTCTGGAGGTCCTGGAGTCTGTTTAGGTGGTATTCAGAGGATCCTAGAAATAGTTTGAAGTAGTCTAGCTTAGACCATGCCAGTGCTCTGGCTAGCGTTAGGCAACTGCTAGTGGCTAAGTATGATTTGAAGCTGTAAATCAGTTTATTGATGTATGCTGTGGAAGACGCCACACTGCTAACTTTTATATTTTAGGGACAGTGAGTCAAGGGAGACCCCCAATGTGTTATCTCTTTGGATACCGTTGTCACGTTACCGTCAATGTTAAGATGATTAACTGGGGTTCAGTTTATTCAGTCGTGTGTCTGTGTGCCCACGATTATTAGCTCAGTCTTATCGTCATTGAGACATAAGCTGTTGGTGATATGATATGGCATTTGTAACGCGCCTATACACAAGTGTTTCAAGGCGCGACGAGGCAGGGAGGGGGGAACAAGGTGAAGACAGACAACGATCCTACTAGGCCAGGTGTCAACCAGACCGCGCAAGTGCAGGGGTAGGGGGAGGGAGGGGAGTGCAGTACAAATAAGTAGAATAGAAATAAAATAATAAATGGGGCCAGCTGGTGGCAAGTGCTAGGTAAGTGCAAACAAGTGCTGGGGGGGGGGGGGGCTGTAGGGATACAGAGACAGTCCCGCAGTGCAGGGTTTGCCAGGGAGGCAGTGCAAGTGAAGAGTGACTGGGCCTAGGACCGAGGTCGGTGAGAGTGGCCCAGTTGCAGAATCAGTGCAGTTTAGGTGAAGAATTTAGCAGGGAGAGGGAGAGAGAAAGCAGAAGTGAAGAGGAAGGTTTTGAGGTGCTTCCGGAACCGGAGATGGTTCTCCTCGTTTTAGGGAGGCAGGAAGGCTGTTCCAGAGGGAGGCCCCTGCCGCGTAGAGAGATCTACGCCCAGCTCGTTGCTTCGAGAAGCGGCTGACCCTGAGGGAATTGGAGACGGATGAGCGTAGGGCTCGGGAAGGAAGATATTTAGGAAGAGAGAGTTGAAGGTATTTAGGCCCCAGGCCCTAGAAGGCTTTGTGGACAATGCAGAGGGTTTTGAACTTAATCCTCGCAGCCACTGGGAGCCAGTGTAGAGATTTCAGTCCTGGAGAGATACGATCCCTGGGCTTGAGGCCAAGGACAAGTCTCGCAGTTCTGTTCTGGATGAGTTGCAGAGGGCGGAGAGTGGAGGCAGGCAGATTAAGATAGAGACTGTTACAGTAGTCCAGCTTCGAGAGAACCAGGGCTCGGGAGACAGTGAGCTTCTGGGGGAAGGAGAGGAAGGGAAGAATACCTCAGAGGAGGTGCAGCTGGTAATGTGACTTCTTAGAGACGTCAGATATGAGGAGAGAATGAGAGTGTGGAGTCGAAGATGACCCCAAGGTTTTTTGCCTTGCAGGAAGAGGGCCAAGAGAGGCCGGCCAGAGAGCTGCAGGGAAGGAGGGAGTGGGTGTGCCGATGACTAGGATCTGTCTTACTAGCATTAAGGCAGAGGTAATTGGCAGCACACCATTCCTGGATAGCAGACAGACAGTCAGAGATGAGGGAGGGAGAGGAGGAGGCCGAGGGTAGCCTGAAAATGAGCTGGGTATCGTCCGCATAGCACTGAAAGTTGGGGCAGAGGGCGGCGATGCGGTGGGCAAGGAGTGCCAGATACTGGTTGAACAGCCAGGGAGAGAGATTAGATCCCTGGGGAACGCCACAGGTGGAGAAAAAGATGTCAGAGAGGAAGGACCCAAGTTGGACCTGGGAGGGTCGATTGGAAAGGAAAGAGGTCAGCCATGCCAGAGCCTGACCAGTGATACCCAGGTTATCACGGAGACGGTTGAGCAGGATGGCATGGTTGACAGTGTCAAAGACAGAAGCGAGATCGAGCAGAATGAGAACACACGGAGTGTTGGAGTCGAGGTTCAAGAGCAGGTCCTCACAGATGTTCAGGAGAGCAGTTTCCGTGCTTCTGGCCGCTCTGAAGCCAGATTGATGGTCATGGAGACTATCAACAGCTTCAGCATCGAGGTTAAGCTGGGAGATAGCCAGTTTCTCCAGGAGCTTGCCCAGGAAGGGAGTGATGGAGATTGGGCGATAGCCAGACAGGAGGGGTCGGCAGAGGGTTTCTTAAGGAGAGGGTGCACAAGGGAGTGCTTGAGGGGTGATGGGAAGACTCCAGAGGCGAAGGAGTGGTTGAAAAAGTCAGCCAGGGCAGGAGCCAGGGAGTCGATGTGGTCCTAGATAGTTTTGGAGGAACAGGGGTGAATCTGTTTAGACGAGACTTTCATAGATCGGACTTGTCTGGAAACCTTGTCAGAAAAAAGGGGAAAGGCAGAGAAGGAGGGAGGCGGGGCGGCTGCAGAAGGGCCAGAGGAAGAGCAGGGAAGAGAGGGGGGGAGGTGATAGGAGGAGAGTGAGGACAGGATGTCCTGAGTTTTAGAGATGAAGTGGGAGGCCAGTGCAGTGCAGAGGGCCTGGAAGGGGACCGGGGAGGTAGAGACTGCAGCAGGGTTGGCAAGCTCCTTGCAGATTTTAGAGTTCAGCCGAGTTGTTAGATGCCGCAGAGATGCGGGCTTGGATAAGGGCTCTCTTCTTGGTGAGAACAGAGAGACGGTATTGCCTTTGGAGCAGGCGGCAGGCCAGTTTGTCAGAGGATGAACATGAAGCACGCCATTTCCTCTCTGCCACCCTGCACTTGCGTTTTAGGGTGACGAGATCCGAATCATACCAGAAGTTACATTTGGCTTTGGGCTTCAGGCGGATTTTCATGACGGGGGCAAGGATATCAAGAGTATCAGATATAGCAGAGTGGAGCAAGGAGAGGACTGTGTCAAAGTGTGAGTCAGCCGAAGGGGGAGGGGGAGCGAGAAGGTGGCAGCGAAAGCCGCAAATGACACACGCTTCATGGGTCGGATGACCGAGAAGGTGGGTGGCAATGATGAGGGTGGCTTTGCCTGTGGGGTAGGGAGGGTGAGGTGGGAGGATAGGAGAAAGTGATCACTCCAGGAGAGAGGAGTGGAGAGAGGGACAGAGAGGGGAAGGTCAGAAGAGATCAGAGCATCAAGAGTGTGCCCTGCAGAATGAGTAGGCCCAGACGGGAGAATAGAGAGTGAGTAGCAGAGGTCACGAAAGAGTCCAGTGGGGGGGACAGGAGGCATCTAGGTGGATGTTGAAGTCCCCAAGAAAGAGGAGTTGAGTGGTAGAGGACAGCCCACTCGGAGAGGAAGAAGGAAATTTGACCAGGTGGCCGATAGATAGTACCCATGGTAAGGGAATGGCTAGGAGAGGGAGAGAGTCGGCAGACAAGACATTCAAAAGAGTAGGTCTGCGTAGGAGTGACAGTGGCAGGAATCCACTCAGGGAAGATAAGGGCAACACCCCCCTGCACGGTTGGTCCTGGGCACAGAGAGGATCTTGTAACCTTCAGGTAGGAGTGTCAAAGCTCGTGACAGAGCTGGCTGTGAACCATGTCTCAGTGAGACCGAGGATGTCAAGGTCCAGTTCCTCAAGAAGGCGACAGATATCGGAGGAATGCTTGATGGCAGAGCGAGAGTTAAGAGTGGCAAAGTGGAGAAGGTTGCCATCCTTGAAGGACTTCCGGGGAGGGGTACAGATCAGAGGTACGCCCTGCGGAGGTGTAGAAGGAGGTGAAGAGGGAGTGCGAGAGGGGGCATGGAGGGAGGGTAGAGGCAAGGTAGCCGAAGACAGGGGGGGGACAGCAGGGGAGGAAAGGAAGTTGATGAGGCGAGGGAAGCGTCTATCAAAAAGGTGAAGGTTGGCCTGAGGGCCTTGGACCAAGACGGTCCCATTAGCGTAGAAATTAATGATGGCCTTAGAGGAGCGGAAGTGGGCCAAGAGGACATCCCAACGGGTGCCACCATTAATGGGAGAAGAGGAAAAAGGAGAGAGCACAGAGACCATATGAAGGGTCCATAGGTCAGATGAAGGCACGAAAAAGAGGATGTCAGTGAGAGTTTCCTTAGAGCAGGCACTAGTGTAGGTGTCAGCGATAGGGAGGCCTTGGTTGGAGACCAGGATGTCCTTTTTAAACTTTTTCCTACCAGATTTAGTGAGGAGAGCAGGATAGTCAATAGAGAAGCAGTTAGAGAAGATAGGAGAGATAGAGCACCATGGATTGGGAGGGGGGCGGGGGGAAGACAGATGATGCGAGAGCCCACAGACAGGAAGGAACGGCAAGACAGGTTACCACATTTCAGAACAGTATTGTGTTTGAGGAACACAGTGGAGAGGCCACCTAAGTTTGAGAATCCTGCAAGGAGAGAAAAACCCTAGTTACCACAACTGTGGAACACAGTGAGGTGAAGACACCGTGCGAATGCAGTGGCCAGGCGTGGGTGGGGGTGGGCAGGAAGAAGGTGGAGAAGGCGAAATTTACTTGCGCCTTGCGTCCCCTGCGGACACCTGCAGACACACAGGGAGCCGCAACTGCAGGAGTCACCCTTGGCCTTGAGGCCCTTAGCCGCAGGGGGCTGCCGGGCAGAGGGCTGCCCAGGAGCAGGGTGGTAATAGAAGAGGGAAGAGAGGAAGGGGAGGGGGGAGGGAGAGGAGGACCAGGGAGGGGAGGGGAGAGCAGGCACAACAACGCGCTCGGAGCGCAATTGCAAAATTCTTTTTTAAAAAACACAGAAAATCACACAGGGGCCCGCTAGGGCCAGGCAGGGCTTTCTGGCCTGCAGTTCCCTCTTGGCTACCGGCGACTGCTCTCCCACGCTCAGCTCATACATGCTTGGATTTACAGGTAAATATCATTCAGCAGTTTTGAATCTTGGTTGTAACATCCATAGAGGGGGATGAGGACATGAGTCATCCGCGTAATTGGTGTAGATACCCAATTTGTCCAAGCAATCGAATAGTCGCTTCGTAAATTATATTGTATAATTTGGGTGACGCACATGAGCCTTGAGGGACTCCACAGAGAGTTGGTGTTAGGTTTGCTGAGGGAGAGAAAACTCTGCTAGTCCGATTCAAGAGAAACAAGTTAACCCAGTCCGAAGCATTAGTGGAGAATGCTGCAGCTGTGGAGAGGTGCTTGGTAAGAATTTGGTGGTCAACGAGGTTGAAGGCAGCAGATAAGTAGGGGAGTCTGAGTATTGTTAACTTGCCTTTGTCCTTCGCCTCAGCCATTTGAATTTTAAGGTCAAGGAGTGCAGTCTCAGTACCGTGTCTGGGCCTGAAGCCCGATTGTCTGAGGACTAGTAGTTTGTTTTCCTCTAAGTGCTTCTGAATTTGCAAGTAGGCCACTTGATCCTGGATTTTTAGAAGGAACGGGACGGTAGTAATGGGCCTATAGTTGGTGGGGATATTTGGATCAAGGTTGCTTTTTTTTAGTAGGGGCATAACCCATGATTGCTTTAGATTGTTTGGTACCTGGTTAGATGAGGACGACGCATTTATCAGGGTGGTGATGAATGGGGCTAGGTTTTTTGCTCTGGGCAGAAGTCCCCCTGACAATGCAAGGGTTTAACTTTTTATGATGTCTTCTACTTCCTTAGGTGTTACTTCGGGGGTAGGGGGGGAGTGAAGGGGGTGCAACTTGTTGGATGTTTTGATACGTCCGGTGCACAGTGGGATCTGTTTGGGAGACTTGCCTTTTTGGTTTTAATCTTGTTTTGTAAGAGGGTGATTTTGTCCGCAAGGGCTTGCTGGATTTTAGTGCACCATTCTGCATCTTTAATACAATCCTATGGGGGAGGTGCTGGGGCTTCAAGCTCTTTTAGGATGCTGAAGAGCTGGTTAGTGCTTGATTTGGCATTGTGGAGTCTGGAGTTAGACTTCTTTCTTAGCAGAAAGGATAGCTGCTTTGTAGATTGTGGAGGCTGACGTGAATGCGCTTTTGTTGGTGGGCGATTGCCACCAGGTGGGTTCCGCTGATCTTTTGGTGTTTCTGAGGATTTTTAGTTCTGGTGTGTACCATTTATTGAGGTGTGCGATAGGTTTCGCTTTTCTTAGTTTGAATGGTGCTGCGATATCTAGCGCTGATTTGAGTGAAGTTTTAAAGGTCTACCAGTTTGATAGTGTCCAGGTTGATGAATTTGGATTTGATGAGTGGCTGGAGGTTGTCAATGGTGATGCTACGACAGTTTCTGGAGAGGGTGGGGGCTGATGTGGCTTTAGAAGGGGTGGATCCAAGAATGGAGAACAGGATGATTTGGTGATCCGACCCGGTTACTAGGTTATTTTGGAGAATGGTGGTGAGCAGTTGAGGTCAGACACCCAGTCGAACGTTCGCCCTTTGGAATGTGTTGATGCTGTCGCTGTGTTTGAAGCCTTGATTTGTGATGGGTTTTCTGCAGCTAAGGCATGAGGGTCGTTAGGGTCCTGGAGACCAAGGTGGAGGTCACCTAGGAGGATGGTTTCGGATCCAATTTTGGTGTTGGAGAGGAGATTTGTGATATTTTCCTCAAGAGAAGGGTGTGGGGGCTGGTAGAGGAGTTGAATGAGTATTCTTTGGGTGGGGTGAGTGCAAGTTTCACTGAGAGGAGCTCTGCCGAGGGGAAACTGGTAAAGGGTGTGGCTTTTGGCGATGAAGGCAACCCCTCCGCCTTTTCCAGAGTTTCTATCGGCCCTAATGAGGGTGTAGCCTTCTGGTAGGGCTAGTGAGCGTGCTGGGCCTGCTGCATGGTGTAGCCATGTTTCTGTAATGGCCATGAAGTTCAAACTGCTAGATATGAGGTCAGCAATCTCTGTGGCATGGGCTACGAGGGAGCGAGCATTGATGAGCGCTCCTTTAATGTCGGATGTTTAATTCACTTCAACCTTAGAGACCCCCAGCTCTTTTACTGGATTTAAGTACTTTAAATTTAATCCTGGAAGGAGTGAGACCTTTTGCTCACTCGTGTTCCGACCTGATTTGGATTGTTTCCACTGTTTTTGGAGTCTGACCAACTCCATTGGCATGTACTTTTTGTAGGATGACACACAGCACCCTCAGTGCAGTGTCACTGAGAAATCCCTTAGATTTCTCATAAGGTTTAAATACCTTTTCTTGTTTGAACTACTGTTCCCAAGTGATATTGACTTTACTTTTTCTCTTTGTAGGTCCAGCACACACCATCTCATGTGGAGTGCTGACTTTAAATGGCTGGTGGCAGTGGTTAAATTTTCCTACCATTGTGCCTTTTTTACCGCAGGCTTAATCCTCAGCTGCAGTGTAGCACCCAGAGGTGACCATTTTGTCAAAATGGCCCGGTCGTCTTTCTTCGCCATTTTCTGTTTGAGGTCGGTCTTGGGTTTTACTCTGCGTGCCAAGCCAGGTTTGAGCCCTTTGTTCGTTTTGCCTTTGGTAGGCTTCAATACTGAAACCCGCCTCTGGCTCCAGTGTGTCTGGCAGGGCAGGAAGTGAGGGTGGTTTCTGAAACTCCCCTGTCCTTTGTCTCTAGGAGTGCCTGAATGCAACCAGTCATGATTGGCTGGATGTTCTTTCAGGACAACTACCCTGCTGTCTCACAGCCTTGGCTGTGCATGAATTGGAGAAAGCTGCTTAAAAGGCAAGGGTTTTGGGACTAGAGACAAGTTCGACCACTGGGAAGAACACCAGACGAAGAAACCGTGAACTGAGCTTGCTGCATCCTCTGGACCTTTGAATTACCCAGTGAAGCCCTGCTGCTGTGCTGAAAACTCCTTTTTCTGACTTCTTCCCTTGGATTAGTGGGACCAACTAACCCCAATAAGAACTCCACTGGACCATCTTCCCCGACTGGCTGTACTTTGCTGCTGCATGAACCGAGTGCCAGGGGTTGAGAAACCCGTAGTCTAGTGCAACATCTGCAATCCGGCCAGAAGCTCCAGGTGTCTCCTAAGGACCATTCAGAAGCAGGATGACCAGAGCTCAAGTCCCATCACTAGAGTGCAGGACTCGAGGAGTGAAGGCAGCCCAACCGGTATTCAAGATCTGCGGTGGTGCTGGTTACCGTGCACTGAAACCACGAAGTGTCGCTGATCCAAAAAGACCCCGTAGCTGCCGACGACTTCCAAATTGATGCTGCAGGAGTCCTCATTGTCCCCACGACAGATGATCGGAAACCCAGGATCTGCATCGCTGCAACCATACAGAATCCATCTGGACCACTCTTCTTCAAACCAGTTCAGACTTGGGGTAATTACCTCAGTGTCTTTAGCTTTGCTCTTCTCAGTTGAGACTTGCAGTGGCTACTTTTGGTTTTCCACAAGTGCAACAGCTTATGACCCTACAAGTGATTTCTACAAAACTCTCCAACTTTGCAAGACTTTTTATTATCTAAGACGTGCCTCGGCTCCATAGATTCTGCTCCAATTGACTTTGGCTGTCCTGGCTTCCTGCTGACTCTTCTAGTCAATTGACTTTGATATTTCTGTCCCCCATAGGTGTTAAATTGTTTTAGTCTAATTTTGTTGGGAATGTGTTTTTCTAGACCTCATTGGAAGATTTAAGTATGCTCACATGCCCTAGAACCTGTAAAACATTTTTCCGTTAACCTTTCCTTTCTGCAACCTCAATCTGCAAAGTGTACGAGTGATATATAAATGCCATTACTGTCCTTGTGAATGGAGTCGCCTGTTGGTGTAGGAAATGTGTAAAACGTATCTCTTAACGAGTATCCACTAAACTTATGCTGATGCTGGAAAAGTATTATAAAGTAAATTTGATTGTTACATATCTTGCCCTTTTTAAGAATTTAAAAATGTATGTTAAATAATTATAAATATAACCTTGAGTATGTGCTACTTGGCTACTTGTATTTGCGAATTTCATTGCTACAGCTCACATTTACCCCTCTTGAGCCCGTCTGCTTGGTCACATCAACAACTTGTGTAGTACAGCCCTATACCAAAAGGTGGATTACCTAATACCAAGTAGACCAGTGTTGTGTAGTCTGTGTTACTACATAAATTCTTGCCCAACAGAAGCAATATCCAGCAACCAAAATCGGAGCCACGGGCAAGGACCCAGGGCGCAGAAAGTATGGCCATACCTTGTCTTGAAATTAAAGCACAGCAGATTTTTGGCAAATCGTTGAGCATGTAAGAAGCCTGTCGGACTCCCAAGCATAAATTGCTGGTCGGTATCTCCCTTAGTTTGTGAATTGGGTCTCTTTAGGGCGAGGGGGCAATCGTAAACCCAGCCCCTGGAATAGGGATGAAAGCCACATTGGTTGCTAAGATCACACTTATTTGTGTGCTCCAATGCAGCGTTGGCAAAAGTAGACTTAATGTGTCACCTAAGTGGGATTGGCAAAACTCCCATAAATTGAATTCTGCCTGAATACCCTCAAATCACTGAAAAGATGGATTTCTAGAATCTGGCTTGGTGGACTGATTTTAGGCGGACACGCTAGTTAGTCTACGCTGAGAGGTAAGCCAAAACTAAATGAAGCTAGTAATGGAGAGCAGTGAATGCTATTCTCAGTAGTTTAAGTGGGGTCAGGGGTCCACAATGAGTTCACACAATGAAACACACAATGATTCAACGTAGACAGGAATGTTCAAAAATACTATATTCTAGGCTTTAAGGCAAAGAGGAAACCTGCAGGCGATATTGCTCCCATATAAATCCTCACAGGTTCTAAAATGCATTCAATGACTTAAATTGATAAAATAAGTTGTGATGCAGTAAGATGGAACCAAGTCACAAGAAATATGCCCTAACTTCAGGAGTCCAATCCCTATGACGAGTTGCGCCTTGTGCCCAAAAGTCACAATGCTTCGGTTAGGGAGAATTCACATTTCTGTGCCAATTCCCTTCAACCCTGGAGACCCCCAGCTCTTTTGCTGGACTTGGGCCTTTTTAATTTTAACCCAGGAGTGAGAGACCTTTGTCTCACTCCTGTGTTTTTACTTGATTTGGATGTTATGTTGTCAATGTTTTTGGTGTCCTGCCAAACTCCATTGGCATCTGTTTTTGTGTGGTGACATACAGCACCTTCAGCACAGTCACTTGGAAATCCTTGATTTCTCATGAGGTTTAAATACCTTTTCTTGTGTGAAATACTATTCCTAAGAATAGTAAAGTGAAATTGACTTTACTTTCCTTTTCTCCTTGTAGGTCAAGCACACACCATCTTCTGTGGAGTGCTGGGGGGGTGTTACCTAATAGCCCCTTATTCTACATTCTCATGTAACATTTTTGTTACCCTCACTACTTTAAATGGCTGGTGACAGTGGTTTACTTTTTCCTACCATTGTGCTTTTCTACTACAGGCTGAACCCTCAGCACTGCAGTACAGCAACCATGGGTGACCATTTTTTGAAAATGGCCCCAGTCTTCTTTGTTTGCAATTTTTTATTTGTGAAGTTGGTCTTGGGTTTTACTCTGTGCGTTGAGACAGGTTTAAGCCCTTTTGTTTGTCCTGCCTTTGGCGGGCTTCAGCCCTGAAGCCCGCCTCTGGCTCCAGTGTCTATGGAAGGACAGGATGTGGGGGAGGGTCCCGAAGCTCCCCTGTCCTTTATCTCAAGGAATGCCTGAATGCAACTAGTCCTGATTAGCTTGCTGTCCTTTCGGACAGCGACCCTGCTGTGTGATTGACAGCCTAGGCTGTGCATGAATGGAAGTAATCTGCTTAAAAGGCGAGGGTTTTGGGACTAGAGGCAGTCTCAGCCACTGGGAGAAACACCAGACTAAGAAACCATGAACAAAGCTTGCTGCAACCTCCTGGAGCTTTGAATTGCCCGGTGAAGCCCTGCTGCACTGAACTCCTTTTTCACCTCGACATCGCAGCGCCCCCGGAGTGACTTCTCCCCTTGGGTTAATGGGACCAACTAACCCTGAGACGATCTCCACTGGACCACCATCCCCGACAGGGCTTTGTTTATTTATTGCTGTGAGAACCCAATTTCTTCCAACAGCTTGTCTTCAGGCTCATATGAAAGTAACTTAAACTCTAAAGTTTAAAAGAGTGGGGTGCTGCAGAAGTATTCCTGTTGCACTGCATTGGAAGATGCTGAGTGCAATGTTAAAACTGTATCAGAAGGACAAAAGGGAAACGGTTTCCCAGTACTGATCAGTGCTTCAGGCTATGTTTCCCCATAACTAAATGAGCAACAGGCCAGGGGAGTGAAGCTGAAGGCTTCACTTCCCTGTAAAGTCACGACGGGTTCAAAAGCAAAAGGTTTGAAGGTCCATAGAACTATGTGGGTGGAAGTTGCCCAAAGATCTTTTCCAACAGCATTCTTCTTGGGCTTGTACTGCTTAATTTTTGGAATGAACTTGTGACCTGGTTCCATCATTTATTGCATTTAATATACTTGCCTTTGCTGAATAAGCTGTTTTAATGACTATTTGAACTGTGGTGGTTGAATATATTTATATCAGTTTCTGATGCTTGTGATTTTGCTTAGAATCACATGCTGTGCATATAGACTGACATCTAGTGGTAATCGTGGCGTATTGCATTTTTTTTCGAAGATCGAAAAGGGACTTTGACATGGCAGTGACTGTAAAACTATCCCTGACATGTATTGTACCAAAAAAATCACTTGTGTGTCGAGGTCCCACAAATTCGTTTTTTCTGCCAACGTAGTTGGTCGCTGTTGGGCAAGATTGTATACAATACCCTGTGGGAGACTGCACCAGCCTTGTCCTCTTGGCAATAGTTAACCCAACCTTTGGTATAAGCATGTACTACACAAGTTGGTAGAGTGACTGAGCTGCCAGGCTTATCTCAAGAGGGGTCAATGTGAGCTGTAGGGCTGTAATAGACTTTCACAGTGACACGTATCCAAATAACACTTACACTCAAGGTTTCCTGATTAAACAATTATTTCAGTCAGTTTGAATAAGCCTTCTTTAGAAGGGAGCAAATATGTAACACATTATTCAAAATACACGCTCTCAGTTTCAATAAATCAGTAACCCATTTGGGATGGCACACACTTCCTATACCCTGATGTAACTTCAATTGTTAGGGCACTGTGGACATTGAGATATCACTGGTACATTTAGACCAAAATTGAGTTTGGTGTCAAAAGGAAAGTTTGAGAAACTTGTTAACCATTGTTTCTTCCTCTAACAGGTAAGCACTTTAAAACCCCCATCAATGCACAGTGTAGATTAACCCTTTCCCAGCGACACAAGTAAAGAATTTGAGACTTTTTGGAGGGACAGATCAAAACAGTCAGAGGTAAGTCTATCGGGGAGCCGGGACAGCCAATGTCTAGGAGAGCTGAAGTTTTTCTTGAAGGTAAGTAAAAAACGTCTTGAACAATGTTAGTTTTGGACTATCTTCAGATCAGCGCCACTAAGCGGTTTCAGCTCCTCTTTGAAAAAAAGCACCACTGCAGTTCTCAGATACCACTATGGACTTTCCTCACATCTAGGCTCCAGCACTCTGTTGAGGTGGCTCAGGCTTGGTCAGTCCTGCTTCCAGGGAGTCCGGAGGATGTTCCTGGAGCTCGGGTCCGACTTGAAGACTCACTCGATTCTGGTGTTCCTCTCCCTGGCCCTTCGGCTCCTGAAGCAGCAATGGAAGTACAGCCATCTTTGAGACTTTCCAGATCTCTTTTTTGGGTCGATTGGTCCCACCAACCCAAGGGGAGAAGTCGTCCTTTGCAGGTCTTCACTAGTCGAGGTAAATTCAGAGCTTCAGCACTGCAAATGGGTTTCACTGGGAAAAACACTGGTCCAGGAGTTGCGACAGGCGTCTCTTCCAAGTTCTTGGTTGGATTCCTTAGTCCAGTGGTCGACTCTGCCTTCCAAGCAAAAAGCCTCGCCTTTATGCAGGTTTCTCCCATTCATTCACAGCCTAGCTGTCCATCACGCAGCAGGATGCATTCCTCTAACCAAGGAGACTTAAGCACAGGATGTTTCGGGCACCTCCCCCGCTTTGTGCCTTCCGAGACATGCTGGAGCCAGAGGCGTGCTTCACTCGTGAATCCTGCCAAAGACAAAACTAACAAAGGGACCAAACCTGGTTTGGCGTGCAGAGTAAATCTCAAGAAGGACCTTTCCAACAAGAAATCGTGGAAAAAGACAACCAGGGCCATTTTGACGAAATGGGCACCCATGGGTGTCTTACTGCAGCTGCAATTGCAGCCCGCTGTAAAAACACATAATGGTAGGAAAAAGTAAACCACTGCCACCAGCCATTAATTGTAGGAAGTTAGACAAGGATACTAAGTAACCCCTCCCGCACCGTATTGTAAGCCAGTGTGTGCTGGGTCTAGAAAGTTACAAAATGAAAGTAATGTCAATTTCACTTCACTGCTCTTGAAAACAATAGTTTCACCAAGAGACGCAATTTAAAACTTTGGGAAATCTAAGACTTGCCTGTGCCTATGCACTGAAGGTGCTTTGTCACAATGTAAAGATGTCTATGGAGTTTGTCAGACTCCAAAGTCAAATGAAACAGAGTCCAAATCACAGGAAAATAAATGAGTGGGTGGTGGGGGGCGGGGTCTTGCTCTCACAAGGTTAGAAATCAAAAGTCCTAAAGTCCAACAAAAAGATCTTGGAGACTCTAAGGTAGAATGGAATTGTCACATTTCTGAGAATTCTCACTATGTAGCCAGTCACCAGGCGACCGCATGTAAGCCCTTGAGGCTGCTGGGGATGATGGCTTTCTGCGTCCTACTAGTGCCTCACGCTCGTCTGCGCATGCGCCCCCATGCAAGAGTTTCTCTCGAGCCAGTGGTTAGGCCAGTGGGGCGATCTAGAGGTTGTCTCGACAGCCCTCATTCAGTCTCTGCAGTGGTGGTCAAGGGAGAACCTTCTGTAGTGAAAAAACATCAACTCCAGAGCAGTAGAGGCCACTCAAACCATAGCCGCATCTGTCGAGGTGGGGGGCACACCTTCAACAGACAGCGCAGACGGTCTCCAGCAGTAGCGTCCAATCACATCAACCTATTGGAACTGCTAGCAGTGTTGAAGTCCCTGAGGGCTTTCCAGACACTTTCAAGGGAAGACATTCTAGTCCTCACAGACAGTACCAGAGCCATGTACCACTGGAACAAACGAGGGAACACTCACTCTTTAGGGTCCAGACTCTCAGAACATCTAGAAGTGGGCACTCAAACACTATGTTCCTCGCACAACATGTTCCAGGGGAACTCATCTTCTGGCAGACGTACTCATCGACCATGGCTCCGATACGGACGCCATTGACCTGACAACGGCCCCATTCCAAGCCGTCCCTCTCTGGCCCCGATAGGTATAACGAAAGTCATGCTATGGGGAGGTTACACCCCAGCGATGAGGACACACCCACATCACATGGGAATAAACACACAACCCCTGGTACCGCTTTGGTCTCACTCTAAGCGATCAATGGTGCTAACTTGTGTCTGGTTCCTCTGCAACACCCACCGATTCGCATGATCGGCAGCCCTCCCCACAACCGCATCAGCGGCATGCGTCCGGCACTCTGTAACTAAGGGCACCGGCACCAAATCCCACATTGATGTGCCTTCTAAGAGCGTGCCGACGCTTAAGAAAATTTCGGTCGTGCCAAATGTTTCGACGCAGCCTCCCGCTCAGCCTAAACACATTCCCATAATGCCGAGCATAAGCGAAAGCCTTGCAAAGTTTCTCAGCGCCTGATAAACGCAAAGATATGTCAAAACATGTATCTGACCACCCGGAAGGGCAGGATAGGCCCAAAATTACACCGAAAGACACCAGAACGCCCAAAGAGCATCATGACTTTATAGTCCCCAGTTTTGTCTATGACTCTCGGTGAAAGAGCTCAATGTTTTAGACTGCAGGATCCTATAAAGGATACTTCCCCCTTTAGACACTTCTGGGTCATCTAATTGGACTACAGAGAAATTTGAGAAGTGTATGAAAAGGCTTGAGATATTTGTAGATTTTTATAGAGGTTTACCACCCAAACAAACTCGAGATCCCTTATGTGGTACCCAAAGTAACTAAATACCAGAGGACCACAGACTCCATTAGGAGGTATCTGATCCTTCAGACCCTGAAGAGGTGCCTCCTGACCCTTATGCACAGGGCGAATAACCTTTTCGATGATACTCATGATCACACCCCGAATTGGGGAGATGACGACCTGTTGGTGAGAACCCACCATTGTTAACCCGGACTCCAACCCCAGAACATGATGCCATTGGTCTTGATTCTCCATCGTCTCCCCCTGTGTGTCAGTCCTCTCCTGTGGACGACCAAATGGTGTTTAATGTCATTCTTAGGAAGGCAGCAAAGCACTTCCAAATAGCCACACAGGAGGCTGTTAGACTCCTATTTTGTGGAGGTCAATTTTAAGAGAAGCCTCCGGCTAGCCAATCTATTCCCATTCTCAATTCCATCAAGAGGCGTATAGCCCCCTCTTTATAGACACCCTCACAGACTAGAGCTGTTAATCCCAGGGTGGAGAAACTAATTCGACCTTTTCAGCAAAGAGGGGGATGCTCTCGCTGCTCCTTTCGCTCCCAATCCCATCAATGTTCTCCCATAATCAGCACGGCTCAGGGACCAATTGGTCCTCGGGACAATGTTCCAACACCCCCAATACTTGCCCTCCCACAGGGCAAGGTCGGGGGAAATGGAAGGGATTGCAATGCCACCCCTGGTGCCTCCCTGTCCGCTGGCTAAAAATGACTAGAGTCCGGGTCCCCTCCATGCCTCCCCGGTCGTGGGAACAATGTAACCTTGCGCCCTGTTCTAGATTTGCGTCCCGCGAACTAGTTTGTGAAATCCCCAAATGTTTTGTATGGTGATGCTGCAAGAAGTAATTCCTCTTCTGAATGGGAATTACATGGCAACATTGGACATGAAAGATGCATACGTTCATATTTCAATGTTGCTGGCACACAGAGTACCGAAGGTTCATGATGGAATGCAAGCACTATCAGTTCAAAGTCCTTCCCTTCGGCATTGCCTCAGCCCCTGGGGTATTTAAAAAGATAGTGGCAGAGGCTCACCTGCGCAGACAATCCATCCCAGTTAATCGTTACCTTGACTGGCTCATAACAGGGGACTCCTATGAAACATGCCTAGCAAATACTCAAAGGACGGTCAATCTTTTATACAGTCTGTGATTCTCCATAAACTAGAAGAAATCCAGCCTCGACCCCAGCCAAATCGAGCAGTTTCTTGGGGCTCTTATTCGGACAAAAGACGGGCTTGTCTTCCCCTCCCAACGAGAGGGTTATAAACCTACTGTTTCAAATCCGTCAGAATATATATGGTCGCGAGGTGACGGTACGCAAGGCCATGCTACTGCTAGGTATGATGACATCCTGCATTTACTTGGTTCCTCACCTGTTTGCGCAGGTGTACCATGCAAGAGTGGCTTAAGAGCCAATGGTCAGTCCAGAGGACTATGGGATGATTTAGTGGTTGTCTCGGTAGCCCTCGTGCTCTCTGAAGTGGTGGTCGAGGGAAAACCTCTTGAAGGGCAAAACCCTTCACCACCCCCGCAGTAGAAACCACTCTCACGACGGACGCATGCCTCACGGGTGGAGACTCACCATCTTCCTCAGATGGCACACAGGGTTTGGCTGCCAGCGGTAGCTTCCAACCACATCAACCCGTTGGAACCACTAGCAGTGTTCAAAGCACTGAAAGCCTTTCAGACGCAGCTACAGGGAATGGCAGTGTTGGTTCTCTCATGGACAGCAGCACAGCCATGTTCTACCGGAACAATTCATTCTCATTGCGCTCATTCTCCAGGGCGATCAAAACTATCTCAGAACATTTGGACGTGGGCTCTCAAACACAAAGTTTTTATGTCTGAATACGTTCCAGGGGAAACACCATCTTCTGGCAGACGTGCTCAGCCGAGACCTCCCACTGTCCTTGGAATACGAATGACTACACTAAGACATCGTCTCCAACGCTTTCGCAGAATGGGGTTTCCCAGAGATCCACTTTTTTGCAACTCTGGAAAACCCACAACGCCCAGATTACGCCTGCAGGTACCCTTGGAACCAATTCAAGGGGAACGGTCTCTGGATAACATGCTCAAGGAGATTTGTCAACACGTTTTCCCCCCAAATCCCCTACGCAACAAGATTGTGCACAAGATGCACCAGGAACCAGTTACCATGATTTTGGTGGCCCCATTAAGGGCACGCCACCCTGGTTCTCCCATCTGATGGAAACGTTTCTTTCCTCTGATGAAGCTGCCTTGCCCTTACAACATGTCTCAAGACGGGGGAAACGCTCCATCCATGCCTGCAAACTCTCAACTTAGCGGCCTGGCTCCTGAAATAGTTTGGGCACCTCCAGCTTCCCCATAGATGCATGGATATACTCGGAGGCAAGTAATCGTAACACTAGACATTGCTACTCCAATAAATGGAAGCACTTTGTCATATGGCGGAATACCAAGGACATCAATCTCATTGAATGGTCCTCTACACATATTGTGTTATACCTGACTCACCTGCTGGACTCACGTCTTGTATTAAACTCCCTGAAGGTTCACCTATCTGCACTTTCATCCTACACTACGTCCCAGCAGAAAGTGTCTTGGTGTATAATCCCAGTTATTTTAAAGCTTTTATGGAAGGGGTTAAGAGAATGTATCCTCCCATTTACAATCTGTCTCCCAATGGGACCTTAATGTGGTGCTAACCAGACTCATGGGTTCTCCGATTTTGAACCAATGCACAAAGCATGCTTAAAAGCACTCACAAGACAGCCTTCCGAGTGGCAGTCACTTCCATACGAAGAGTTGGTGAACTACAGGCCCTTTTTAATTTAGACCTTTTTGTCACAATTCACAGATGAGGTGGTTCTGCGCACACCCGCCCAAGGTTTGCGCTTAATTCATTTCAAAGTTCCATGTGAACCAGTCTATAGAACTGCCTACATTCTTCCAGAACCCTAATAACATGGCAGAAAGAAGCCTGCACACACTAGATGTGTGCAGGGCAGTCATGTACTATCTGGATAGGACTAAACCACTAAGGAAAACAAACCAGTTTTTCGTTTCAGTCGCAGCTGGTAGAGCAGGGGGACCCTGTCTCTAAGTCGGCTATCGCTAAATGGATTGTCAACTGCATCACTCTGCTACAATCTTGCCAAGAGAGAACTGCCCTTCAAGCCTAGAGCACCCGCTTCTCAGGGGCATGGGGGCTTCCATAGCATTCATTGCCATTGTTCCACGAGTCCATTTTCAAAGCGGCAACCTGGAGATCTGTACACACTTACAAAACACTATTGCCTAGACATTCACTCTAGGTCTGATTCTCAGGTGGGACAAGCAGCAGTAAGACATATTTTTACTACTGTTCCTTCTCACATCCCACTTCCAACTCCGGGAACTGCTCGCTAGTCGTTGCACAGCATGCGATTCTAAGCAGATTAACAAGCATCAGAAGACCTGCATTACTTACCGTAATAGCATTTCTGATGGTTGTTTCTGCTTAGATTCGCATGCGCCCACACTTCCTTCCCGCTCAGATGGAAGGAACATAGACTTCTTACTACTTCTTTCTGTACTTGCTCACGATTGTCATAAGGTTACCTCACGGAAGAAAAAATACAATCGGAAGGACCTTGACGAGTGAAGATTTCTGGGCACACTACATGGCACGAATAGTGTTACAGACACGCCTATGCCAATGTCCTCTTTCGAACCTCGAAAGACAAGATGCAATACTCTGTGGTTACCATTAGATGTCGGACTGTATGCACAGCATGTGAATCTAAGCAGATACAATTATCAGAAATACTATTACAGTTAATAATGCATGTCATCTACCGCCCAACCAGATCGCTCAGGTAAAGCCGCGACATCCGCCTAGAACCATAATCTTACAACATGAGAACTAGGAGGATCCTCATTCTCTCACCTTGCACCAAAAGCCTGGAATGAGCTACCAAAAAAATACACAACACGCCTTCTATTCAGGAAACTACGCAAAACCTGGCCCTTTGCCCCATATCTAGAAGGAACAACTGGGGCGCACATACGCAAAGGAACGAAAACTCGATCCACACAATCTTTCTAAGTTAGCTTCCATAACTAGAGGGAGGGGAAGGACCCTCTCCACGCATAACACTATACCAAAAGGGAACGTAGTTAGGATCCCACTAGGAATGAATATAGAGGAATCTGGAGGGAAGAGTAAGGATGACATGTCGGCATAACCTCTAATCCACAGAGGAAACTTAGGTAGGTAAAGATCACCAGCAGGGAAATGGGTACGATGGGAGCAGAACCCTGTAAAATATACAGCACCAAGATGGGGAACAATGCTTGCCTCAACCGGGTACACAAACCTCCAAATAGCTCAGAAGAAAGCTGCCATCCCACCCATCAACCAGACGGACAAACCACAATCACACCCATCAACCAGATAGACGAACCACAATAGCAACCCTATAGAACAAATTTCAATTTTCTTTTGTTTCTCACACAGAATCCAACGCAACCACTTCTCCGCACAGCAAACCGCATGTACTTTACCACTCCTCAACAACAAACGCAGAACTCGCATTAACAGCACACAGGGACAGACTTCGATCCGATTATCGCACCCAAGCTCAGTGTACGGTGAAAACCAAAATGAAGTTGCCAACAGGACACCACTGCTCTCGCTTTCCTACTCCCACTTCACCCTACTAAGCCCCCCAGCCCCATTCCTCCCTACCCCTTTTTTCCAGAGCGCCTGGGTAACAATTCCATTGGTGACTGCCCCGTTTAAATACCTATAACCTAACACACCCACGCTTTGTACCCAAATTTATCTCATATTTCCATGTAACCCAGTCCATAGAAGAGCCCACCTGCTTCCAAAACCATACTAACCTGTCAGAAAGCAGTCTCCACACACTAGATATGAGGAGAGCGGTAATTTACTATCTGAAAAGACAAAGCCACTAAAAAACAAACCTTCCTATCAGTGGCAGCTGGTAGAGAAGGGGACCCTGTCTCTAAGCCATCGATTTCCAAGTGAATCGTAAATTGCATCACTGTTTCTCTCGTGCCAAGAGATCTACCCTTCACACCTAGAGCTCACTTGACTCTGGGCACAGGGGCTACCATAGAATTTGTTGCAAATGTTACTCTAGATTCCATTTGCAAAGCAGCAACCTGGAGTTCTGTGCACACTTTCACAGAACACTACAGCCTAGACACATGCTCTAGGTCTGATTCTCAGGTGGGACAAGCAGTGCCAAGACATCTGTTTGCTACTGTTCATCCACACATCCCACCACCCCACTTGGTACTGCTTGCTTGTTTATGCACAGCATGTGATTCTAAGCAGATCCACAAGCATCGGAGGACATGCATTACTCACCGTAATAGTATTTCTGATAATTGTATCTGCTCCGATTCACATGCTCCCACCCTTCCTCCACTCTTGAAGTAGAAGGAACCTAGATCTCTTGCACCTTCTCTCTTCTGTATTCACTCACGCAGACTATAAGGCTCCCTCACGGCAGAAAAAAACTACCGGTGGGACCTCGACGCATGGAGGATTTTGGGTACACTACACGCCACGTTAGGGATAGTGTTTCAGTCATGCCCATGTTGATTTCCCTTTCGATCTTCGATACAAAGATGCAATACTCGTTGTTTTGCACTAGATGTCGGACTATATGCACAAGTGTGTTACTGAAAGTAATCAAAGTGATTGGTTTTACTCCCCATGAATAGGTGTGGACTATACTAAATGTGCATGTTAAGGTCTGACTTCCCTATTATTCCCTAGTTTATGCTTTGGTCTGCATACCTTCAGGCATTTTGTTTTGTTTATAAATGTGTTTGACTCTGACCAGCACTTAACCCATGACTTAACTTGGCCTACTTGTATTTATAAGTAAGCTTTATATATTTTTTTAAATACCTGTGGTTAGAAGTGTTTCTATTGAATCCTTGGTATATTACCTGTACATTCATACAGCCTGCTCTCCCTCCTAAGGTAAGCTTGGCTGTTGTCTACGCTGCCATATACTCGGGTGGTACAGCCTTGTAGTAAGAGTGGAGTCTTGCACTGGCTCAGTTGAATGGTTTTATCAAGCCCTTAGTTGGACTTCAGAAAAGCCGTCCTAACATCCCCTACTTTCATTTTCTGTTGGCCCATGACTGTTGAATTCTTAAATGGAATATAACCCATTTCGGTGTTGCAAAAATGTAGCTCTTTTGTTAATATTTTTACTTTGCGGGTTTGTGAACTTGATTGATTTTTTAATTAGAAGTATTGTACTTGACATTTGGGGACTTATGTTACATAGCAGGCTGATCTTGTTAACTGCTTTACGCCAAGTTCACCCTCTGAGTGAAAGCCTAACTGCTCGGCTAAATTTCCATTGCGAGTTTGGGCAGGGACTGAAGTTTATTCTGGTTGCATGACTAAGTTGGTATCTCAAAACCCCTCACCAGACTGAATAAGTCATGGAAAAACCTCAATACACACCACACTTCTAAAGTGCAATTTTTTTAAATCTGTGGCCAGGCAGCTTAGGTGATTGCCTTTCAAAGCAGTCTGTCCTGACTCCCAGACCAATTCATGTGTTGTGGTACTTGTAGGCATTCAATAATACAGAACCAAAGCGAAGCACAAGAACTTGAGTGCCAAGCTGTGTAATATGGCTTGTCCCATTAAGCCTTGACTGAACAGTTTTTTGCTAGTTGAAGTATGGTTTGTGGCATTCTACCACAGCACCAGTATGTTGGCTTGTGATTTGTGAAAAAGCACTCTGGCCTTTTGCGCGACATACTAGTTTGGTAGTTTTGTGCACATCCTTGTGGGGACATATCAAAGGCTATTGCGTTCCATTAACACGCTACACACACCGAAGCCCCTCCCATTTCTTTTGAATAGCTTTTGTTCTATGATCTCAAGCAGAATCCAGCACCCTGTTTTCTGTACGTAATGTGACCTTGAAGCAGTTTTCCCACAGTGCATGCAGTAAAAATAATTAAAACATGCACTCTTCCACTGATTGAATTCAGCGCCTTAGAAAAGTTTTAAAAAAAATGAAATTATCATATAGTGCAGAAATATTTAAGCGCTTTGTGGCGAGGCCATGGCGTGTTGCTTGCTGGGACATCCTACCACTTTGAAAACTGAAGTCTGGCAACTGAGGGGTGCATCCTTGTAGTATGACAAATATGACGGTTCTTTGTCTTAATACCTTGGTACACGGATTTGCCAGATTAGTGATGTGGGCACTTAGTAACTTTTTAAGCTTCTGGGCGTTTATGCATATTCAATGTAATTCGTTTCAGTAGTAGACATCTTGTCTGGTCAGTAAACATCTCATAACAAACGGGTAGAATTGCTGATGAAACGGGGAAGTGTTAGAATGTTCTTGACGTGTTCACTTTCAATAACTCTATTAAAGGCAAATATAGTCCCGAAACTCCTCGATTGTCAGCCCACTGATCAGTGAATACATCCGAGGCTCCGGCTCTTACTTGAGCCATCATTACAATCTGCACATTTGTAGCTAATGTTCAGCCCATTTGGCATTGCCAACCATCCTGCTGCAATCCCGAAGTATTGCTTTGTTTTGCTGTGCCCTGAACCTCCCACTCAACTATACCCCCCCAAATTTAAAACTGCTACTTCCATCCCATATTAAGTATTTTTTAATCTGTTGCCTTTAACTCCATTGTCCCATACAGTTAAGCTTCTTGACCTGAACACTTAAGCTTCATGGTAGCAGGGGTTTATAGAGTATAGATACACCTAGCATTTCTTAGAGGATTTTACGCTGTTTATGTTACATTAGCTAAAATACACATTTCAGGTTTTGCTTCAAAACTGCAGGTTATTCATTTGGGCTTTTTGCTCCAGAATTTACCCTTGTTTTCACTCTTGTAGCCTCTATGGACTAAAGTGATTGTTCTTTCTATTAAGCATTTTTACCAGAGCAGAGCCCAGCCTCCGACCAGCGCTTCCAGAGTTCAGAGTACAACTTCTGCCCGGGCAGTGCCTCCGGCTCATGTCTACCAAGCAGGTTCTCAGGTGATGATGATCCCCTCCCAGATCTCCTACCCGGCTTCTCAAGGATACTATATACAAGGACAGGTGAGAATTGTTGCCAGTGTGCTTTTTTTATTTTGATTTGCTCATACTAGCACTTATGCATTGGTCTTCGACCTCCCATTCTCCCTCATATCTAAGTAACCTTTGCCCTTGCTCATGTGGTGGTTTTTATAATCCTACTCGTATTGGGCGAAAATCCCCTTCTCCCAGGCCCCCAAGCCCCCACATTCACACAAGTGGTAAATGTTAGTCGGAGAAGCATTATATTAGTTTGGTATATTAAGAGTAATTTTCTAAATATGCTTGAAATGTAAAGGTTTTTGTTATGTATATGCGATTGAACTTTTTTTTTATCTTAATCCCTTTAAAGATCACATAACGGGAGGGATTTGTAGAACTACCACTGGTATGGTGGATGTTTTTGGGTGTTTGTATATTGCCTTTTAACATTGATTCAAAAGCGCTGTGGGTTGAACACCCTCTGGGACTGCGGTTCAGGTCAATGTAGAGAGTAATGTAGTAAAACGTGCATGGGAGCACTCTGTATGTGTGCAGCCAGTGTGCAACAAGAGGTGTGTAGCTGCATACTACTGCCAGGTGTGATAGCGATCATTAGAATGTGTGCAGCAAGACCAAAAGGAATTGGGTATCTCCCTTCTGGTGGCGCTGGTGTTTGAGAATGAGTCCGTATCTGGGCTGATTTTGAGGGGTATAGCTGCATTCTTGAGACTGTTGAGGTGAATGTGGAAGTATGTGCAGCTTGGCTGATATCAATTGAGGGGTTTTGCTGCATTCTGTTTGTTGGTAAGAGTAAAGCATTGGCATAGTGGTGTGTTTAGGTGTCTGTGCGTTCCAGGGGGACCTTGTTACTGTTGCGCTTCCAGTGCCTGTTGAGGGGTGTTATCTACTTAGGGTTTGGGCTGTTAGGCTAAGGTCCTCCCTCTGTCTTGTTGGGTCAAATTGCTTTGGTGAAGATTGACGGGTAGAGACAGGCAGAACTGTCCCAAAACTCAAGTCGTTACTGTATAGGTGCTAGCAATGTCCTCCGTCTGTAGTTCTGCTAAATTGATTTCCCGATAGGAAGTTCTACTAAAACATTTCCAGATAGTTGGCATTAGCCAATAATATGTGCTAGTACATTCCTTGGTACATCTTTATGCACAGGGAATTCCAGATGTGTAGGATTAGCAAGCAATGGCATTTCCTAGACGGTTAGCGTAGTTCATATTTGTAGGGCTACAATAAAGTTCATAAGTGCATTAGTGCTTGGGTTGTTCTGCTAGGTTCCCTGTTGGTATTTCTGCTAAATACATTCACTTGTAGGTGTGATTAGCAAACCTAGTGGTTGAGCAGTCTTTTCACTCTTGGTGTTACCAAATACCCTTGTTAGTGTAGGCTGATCAATAAGGCTGATGTGGATCAGGGTTTTGTTATATAGGAACAATTACCACCTAAAGAGCTAGCTAATGGAGAATCCACACCAATTTATAAAAATATTCTATTTTAAGTCTGAACATACTGGTAAATATTAAGAATACTATATAATGCATACTATCTACACATAGTTCTCAACACTTACACAGCAATTAAATGCTGTCAAATAAAGCAATAGCATAACATTTTTAAGAGGTGGGTTTTAGGAAAGATTTCTCTTAGCAACTTTCCCTCTAAAGTTTCTAAGGACCCCCAATCATTTTGTTTTGTTTTTTTAGCCTGTTTTGTCTTTTTGGGGTTGAGCCTTCAGCTTATTTGGGAAACTGATTGGTCCTTCTGACTATTAGTACTAGCAAACTGTTTGAACCACTTCCAGCCACACGCATTCTAACTGCAAATACACAACTGGATTGTATTACGTTTTGTGATGGTGTTAAGTCAGAATTGATATTTAGGGGTTTCTAAGGTCTGTTTTGGAGCACCTCAAATGTTTTCCCCACTATTTTGTGTTTAGTTCTACGATTGATTTGTTGGCTAGAGGGGGTACGATTCCTGAAGTTTGCTTGCCATCACATCTTTTTGCCTTCTGCAAGGTCCGATATTGGGTTGCCTCAGTCATCCATTCCCAGGGGTGCCTCAGCTTCCCCATGTCTCTCTAGGTGAGCACAAGGTCGACTTAAAATTGCAGTTCTGTTTATTTGTGCTCCGTTAACCCACAATGGTAGCCTCCATATTGGTCCCAACTGTTTTAGGCCAGTTTAGATCCATGAACTATCTATTCCACTTCCCTTGGGTGTGACTAAGGCTAGATGGCAGCCCTACTGAATGGCCAATATGGCTGGTAATTTGACCCGAACCCCTTTTACTGATTGGCTGGCAAGCCTTTGTCCACCACCTTTGTGCAACAGTATTTAGGCTTTGTCTTGCCCCAGTTGCACGCTTGGTCTCATGTTGTGCAACGAGGAGCAAGTATTTTTCTGTGCTTTCTGCCATTTATGCAGTTTTTAACCCTTGCCTGGCCATACTGGCTTGATACAGTAACTTAGGCTTATGCTGGTTTGTGTTTTCTGCATCAGGAGGTCCGGTCTGTGCCCTTGACGTCTCCCACTGTTCCCCTCATCTGCTAAATCGACTTTCCTCACTAGAACAGTTTCTGGACAGTTTTACTGTCCCCACCTTACATAATCTTACAGTTCACCACTGTAGATCTCTGTAGAAGGTGGTTGAAGCCTCAACGTTACCTGCCAAAAGTCACCTTCCGATGACTGTGGCTGCCACCAGTCGTGAAACAGTTTGCTGATGTGGTGCTTTTTTTGTTCACCCTGCTTTTCGGGTTCCCTGGTCTATCTGAAGCAACACTGACCAGATTGTTTGCTCCCACATCCTTGGTAGTGGTCCTCCGTTCCTTTCTTCACTTGCTGGAATCTTCGTTGGCCCAGGGTGCAAGTCCCAGACAATCAAATACTGCAAATGGCACCTGTGGATAAGTCCTTCACTCACCTGGTTGTTTCAAGTTGCTGGAACAGACAAACTGCTGAAATGTATACCTATCTAGGTTCCTGGGTAGGCGGTTTTTTTAGTTACTCAACCTGCAGGTGTTTCAGTCTGTGGTAGACATTTTTGGATGGAGAAGCTTGACTTCGAAGGGATTGTGTCCTCCGACGTATTCCTTATCTTAGATATAAATCCTTCAGCTTTGCTGGCCTCGGAAAATTTTTTCGCCAGAGGGCGCTGCGCGTCGATGATCGCCGAGTCGATGACCCTCGACGGCCTCCGTGCCGACGTCGACGTCATCCTGCCTATAAAGGCCGCGCGCAGCGTCCGTTGCTCAGTTCCGTTTTTCCGCGCTTCGTTGTGCCTCGGAACACCGTTGCTCAGTTCTCGTCAAGATAACGTATATAATAACTACTATTTACCTCGATATCGATGGCATCCTCCTCCGACCCGACGACCCCTCGGTCCGGTTTCAAAAAGTGCCGAGACTGCGGGAAGAAAATGTCGTTGACGGACCCTCACAGGGTCTGTTTGTGGTGTCTGGGAATCACGCACCAGAGTTCGGAGTGTGAGGAATGCCTTTCCATGACGGCGAAAGCCTTGAAGGAGCGTAGGGGGAAGCTCGAGAGAGGTAGGTCAACTTTAACTTCCTCGAAAGCTTCTTCGGTAGAGTCGAGACGTTCGTCTCCTCACCATAAAAAACACTCTCGATCTAGATCACGAAGTGGCTCCCACCACTCGTCGACATCGAGACACTCGAAGAAGAGACGTAGGAGATCCCCTTCGTCATCTTCGTCGAGTTCTCCTGAGAGAGTTCATTGCCCCACAAAACGCAGCTCGCAAGCTGAGTGGGAGGAATTCAGGAAAAAGATGCTAAGCGTCTTCGAGAAAGCGGCCTCGTCCCCCTCGAAGACAGCTGAGGGTGATACCCCGGGTAAAAAACCCAAAAAATCTAAACGCCGCGAGTCGCAGTACCCGGCGGAAAAGTCAACCCGAAAGCGCCTCGAGCCATCGGGAGATAAAGCATCATCGACGCCATCGTCGAAAACTCCTTCGAAACAGAGGTCGGCGCCATCGACGCCGTTGTCGAAGGATCCATCGGCGCATCAGTCGATCGAGTCGACGCCGACGTCGACGCCGATATCGACGCCGGTGAAGGAAAGAACCACGGCTACTCCACAGCCAACGGTTAGACAAAAGACCTCCGACTCGACGCCGAGAACGTCGACGTCGTTCTCGAGCAGGACTCCGATCCTTTCGAGTTCTTCGAGGCCTAGTACACATTTCTCGACGCTTTTCACGGCGCCTTCGAGTACTTTCACGTCGGTGTCGACGACATCGACGTTTTCAAGGCCTGTGATGATGGCTCCTTCTGCATTGGAAATGGGGTTTATACCATTCCAAAAACCAATGTATCCCCCTTTAACCTCGATTTTTGAGGAAAGGGAGGATTCAGACCAAGATATTGATTTACAGAGGACCACATCACCAGAGCCAGAGACTTTCGCCTCTGAGGAAGGAAGATTAAAAAATCTTCAGGATGCACTTCAGGAAGCTAGTGGCTTGGACACTTCTCCTGAAGCAGAATTTATCAAACCAGACCCAGGAGAACATGCGGAGACTCCATATAGAGCTCTGATGTCTAGAATCATAGAATTTATGGGTTGGTCTGCACCTTCTCCTGCCTTTCAGCAGGATGACCTCACTGACATACTGGACAAGGGCCCACAGGAGGATCCTGTGGTTCCATTTCACTCTGCTCTACAGAGAAGGATTTTGACAAACTGGGAAACGCCAGAAATTATCCCGGCAGTAAATAAAAAACTGTCAACAAAATACAGGGTGGCTAGTTCTGACCCTGAATATTTGTCAAAACACCCTACTCCTGAGAGCTTGGTTGTACAGGCTGCAACCTCATCAGGCAGCACATCTGCATACCCCACTGCTCCGCAGGATAGGGATGACAAAAAGTATGATGCCATGGCTAAGAAGGTTTTTTCTGCCTGTAGCATGGCGTTAAAGTCTATTAACGCGACCTGTACGCTCGCTAGGTTCAGCCACACCCTTTGGGAGTGCGCTTCATCAGCGGCTGACTGCCTCCAAGAAGGAGAGGAAAGGGACGCATTTTTAAACATCATCAGGGATGGTAAAGATGCGATGTGCGAGACCCTACAAACTGGCCTAGATTCTGCTGACAGTATTAGCAGGGCCATGGCGGCAAGTACCACAATCCGCAGGCATGCGTGGTTGAGGAAGTCTGGTTTTGCCTCTGACGTGCAGACCAGGCTTTTGAATATGCCCTTTGACGGTTCTACCCTCTTTGGAAAGAAGGCGGATGACAGTTTGGAGAAACTGCAAACGTCCAAGGCAGCAGCCAAGTCATTGGGAGCTGCTATCCGTCAGAATACCTTTCGTCCTTCGGGATCATCGTGGAGAGGACGGTCCTTTCGTTACTATTCCTCATATGGAAGGGGCAGGGGACGACCGGCTCAAAGAGGCCAAGGAAGATTTACCCGTGGTGGACGGGGTAGGGGAAAGAAAGCCGCACCCGCAGGAGCAGGAGCCACTTTACCTTCGGCAACTGCATCAGCCGCTTCAAAACCACTCTGAGGTCTCCCCTCACAGAACACCAGTAGGGGGCAGGTTAACTCACCATCTGACGGAATGGCAGGCTATTACGTCAGATGCTTGGGCTCTGGAGACAGTGGCCCAAGGTTACTGCCTGCCCTTCCTACATATCCCTCAGAGTCATCCACCGGGGAACAACCCTTTGAAGCTTCCAGATCCGCTCCTCTTGCAGGAGGTTTTAGACCTGCTAGAGAAAGGTGCCATAGAACTGGTACCTGTAGCGGAAAGGAACAAGGGTTGGTACTCCCCCTACTTCATAATACCGAAGAAGGACGGAGGACTGAGACCCATCTTAGACTTACGGGAATTGAACAAATTCCTCCGAAAGGACAAGTTCAAGATGGTGACTCTCTCTCAGATCCTTCAGGCCCTCCAGCTTCAGGACTGGTTGGTATCTCTAGACCTCCAGGACGCTTATTTCCATGTGCCGATCCATCCCAGGCACAGGAGATACCTGAGGTTCGCAATTGGCAGCTCTCATTATCAATTTCGAGTTCTGCCATTTGGGCTAACCTCCGCCCCGAGGGTCTTTACCAAGCTAATGTCGGTTGTGGCTGCAAGTCTAAGGAGGGAAGGGATTCATGTCTACCCTTACCTAGACGATTGGTTGATCAGAGCTGTATCTTCGGAACAGGCTCAGAGACAACTGGATTATGTTTGCCACTTCCTTCACAAGCTGGGCTTCTCCCTCAATTTAAAGAAGTCACAGATGATACCATCACAGAGACTCCAATTCATTGGAGCAGTCCTGGACACTTCCCTGGGAAAAGCCTTGCCACCAGAGGTGAGGGCTCGAGATATTCTGCAGATGGTCATCAGATTTCAGAATGCCCAATATCTCCCAGCCTACGACTTTCTGAGGTTGCTAGGCCTCATGGCATCCTGCATATTCCTCGTGCCGGAGGCTCGCCTGAGAATGAGATCCCTCCAGTGGGCACTGAGAACTCAGTGGTCACAGTTCTCAGGAAGGATGACAGATCTCCTTCGGATCCCGGTCAAAGTAGCCCGAGACCTTCAGTGGTGGGCCTGTCGGGAGAACATCCTGAAAGGAGAAATGTTTTGGCAACCATGGCCGGAGATAACAGTAGTCACGGATGCCTCACTCACGGGGTGGGGAGCTCACGCCAACGACTTGACCATCAGCGGTCGTTGGTCTCCATCGGAGTCCAGACTACATATCAACCTGTTGGAGCTGAGAGCCATCAGACTAGCGCTGAAGGCTTTTCTGCCGTCTGTACGGGGAAGAAACGTCCTAATAATGACGGACAATACAGTGGCCATGCACTACCTCATCAAAAGAGGAGGCGTAGGCTCACTACCACTGTGCAGAGAGGCGATGCAGCTCTGGTTTTGGGCAATTCAGGAAGGAATCTCTCTATCGGCAATTCACCTAGCCGGAGAGAAGAACTTGACAGCGGACGCTCTGAGCAGGCAGAGCACAGTCTCTCACGAGTGGGAGATAGCTCAGGAAGTCCTTCAAGAGATCTTCGCCCTTTGGGGAACCCCTCAAGTGGATCTGTTCGCCACCAGTATCAACAGGAAGTGCGACAGATTTTGCTCAAGGGAATTTCCCCCGAGAGGAGCTCTAGGAGATGCGTTCGTAGTGGACTGGGAGTTCCCACTTCTGTACGCGTTCCCTCCGGTCCCTGTCATTCCTCAAATGATCAGGAGGTTGAGAAGGTTTCGGAAGACCATGATCCTAATTGCCCCGGATTGGGCCAGGAGAACGTGGTACCCGGACCTTCTAGACATGTCCATCTGCCCTCCAATTCGACTGCCATACAGAGAGGATCTTCTCTCGCAGAAGGAAGGTCAGGTTCTCCATCCAGCCATCAAGACCCTCAACCTTCACGCTTGGTGTCTGAAAGGTTGAGGTACAAGGATTGGGACCTTCCGGATGATGTTATGGAGGTGTTGCTTTCGGCCAGAAGGCCGGCAACTAAAACTCTATACCGCTGCCGTTGGAACAAATTTTGCAGCTGGTGCAGAGAAAAGAATATTGAACCCTTTTCTTGTGGTACACCTATGGTGTTGTCATTCTTACTTTACCTGGCTAATTCAGGCCTACAGGTTGGCACAATTAAGGGCTATCTCGCAGCGCTATCAATCTTTAAGCGCACTGCAGAGGAGCCTTCATACTTCAAAATTCCATTGGTAATACAATACCTAAAAGGATTAACTAATGTTTATCCCCCGAAACCTTTTCAAGTTCCCTTATGGGATTTAAACCTAATTTTAAACTTCCTAAAGGGTGCCCCTTTTGAACCACTACACTCTTGTTCATTGAAGCTTCTCACCCTCAAAACTGTTTTGCTAATAGCATTGACATCTGCTAGAAGGGTTAGCGAGTTGCAAGCCTTATCGTGTAAACCTCCACATACAATCTTTTACAAGGACAAAGTTGTTCTTCAGGTGAAGCCTAACTTCCTCCCGAAGGTAGTCTCGGAGTTTCACATCACTCAGAAGATTATATTACCTTCTTTCTACCCTCCTCCTCATCCGGGGAAGGAGGAAGAGAGACTGCACAGGCTGGACCCTAAGCGAGCCTTGAGCTTCTATATCAGCAGATTGGCTAAGATCAGACAAGCAGACCAACTCTTTGTAGGTTATGCAGGACATAAGTTGGGCCTTCCAATAACAAAACAAACCATCTCCAGATGGATTATTTTAGCCATTCTGGAGTGCTACAAATTGGCAGGAAAGGAGCCTCCTCAAAATCTAAGGGCTCATTCTACCAGGGGTATCGCAACATCCTCAGCCCTTCAAAGAGGGGTGCCAATTCGAGATATATGTGCGGCTGCCACATGGTCGTCCGCACATACATTTACCAAATTCTATAGCCTGGATTCCTCCTCTAGTCAAGAAACTAGATTCGGCAAGGCTGTGTTACACTCTGTCCATTCTGGAAGGGTAACATAACTTTTATTACTCCCGCCTCCAGTCACAATACCACTGCTATGGGAGTCTATCTAAGATAAGGAATACGTCGGAGGACACAATCCCTTCGAAGAACTAGTTACTCTTACCTTGTAACGTTCTTTCGATGGGATGTTCCTCCGACGTATTCCTTATCGACCCTCCCATCCATCCCCGCAGTATGACTTCCTGTGGGTTTGCAGCCTATGCTCCTTCAAGGTGATTAGTCTAATCCAAAAACATTACTGGGGACTACAAAACGGAACTGAGCAACGGACGCTGCGCGCGGCCTTTATAGGCAGGATGACGTCGACGTCGGCACGGAGGCCGTCGAGGGTCATCGACTCGGCGATCATCGACGCGCAGCGCCCTCTGGCGAAAAAATTTTCCGAGGCCAGCAAAGCTGAAGGATTTATATCTAAGATAAGGAATACGTCGGAGGAACATCCCATCGAAAGAACGTTACAAGGTAAGAGTAACTAGTTCTTCTATTGGAGACCCTGCTCTGCTGCTTTTTCCTTTGGTGCCTTGGTTAATGTTCAGACTTTTGGAATACTACTTTGAATCCACATATGTGCGGCCATACAGTCTTCCCTCCACTAGACCAAATGGCCCTTTAACTCTCTCCTATTCATTCCAGTGGAACTGTGATCTTACCATGGCACTTGCTTGCAATTGACTCTGATCTACTTACCTGCCCTGGACACTTTGCCAATCTCCGCTATAGGTTTAGTGATCTCTAGACTAAGTTTAATAGTTTTTGCACTTCTCCAGCATGGTGTCTGGCATGGATTCACATGCTCATGAATATTCCCCTTTGCCAGGCTTCTGTGTGTCTGGAAGGTCAGGAAGTCGGGGAGGTGCCCGAAACTCCTCTTTCCTTTGTCCCCTTGGTTACCTGAATGCACCCAGTCCTAATTGGATGGCTGGCTGTCCTTGCAGGACAGTCACACTGCTGTGTGACAGCTAGGCTGTGCATGAATGGGAGAAACCTGCTTAAAAGGCGAGGATTCTTGGACTGAATGTTAATGTTGGTGCGCGGTACAAATGTCCTTTAACATTATCACCACCGGAGTGGTCCCCTGGCGGCTCTGAAAGAGGAAGGGAGGGCGAGTTAGTGGGAACAAGCTGGAAAAGTGCAAGAAAGCAGTTTTGTGCTGTTGGCGGCCTCAGACCGGTGGGTCCGTTGGCTGGGACTTGGGTGTTTGCGGCCGCTAGTCATTTTTGTTTTGTTGTTGCAATGTAGTGAGGTTTTTGCGGTTTGTTGTGCTCTAGGTTTCTGATTGTTTGTTTGGTTTGGAGTTTGAGAGGTGTATGCAGAGGGGGAAATAGTGGAATTGGTTAGTTCTCTATCCTGAATTGACATGTGCTTGCGTAATCTCCCCAGATGGGGTGTGGGAGCACCCCTGCGCCTCTGTCCTGATCTGGGCCCGTCCATTATTCAAGGTCCCTTTCACATCTCGCTCCCACATCCACCGGCCTCCCTCACAACCCCACCTGTCCTCCCTTCCCACTCATACGGCTAGTGCACCTGCCAATGTCCACAACTCTGCTAGTTTGGTGATTGCCAATATGCTGACAATTCTACAACACTGTGATACCTGGTAGCAACTACGGGGTGAGTGAATGTTGGGTGGGATTGGCTTGTTGACGCCGTCTCCATGGTTGTCGCCTGTGTTCCACTCTACCCGGCGTCACCCGTCCAGGTGCCGTGGGAGCTTCTGTCGTTTCTGGGAGCTGTCAGTGTAACAACCAATGAATCTGGAGTAGAATGACCCCTGATGTAGAGGGGCAGTGGGAGGGTCGAAAAAGCATCTCTACCCTCGATTCACTGCTCTAGTAAGTGCAGGTGTTAATAAAGAAGGGGCCAATCTCTTAATTTAGTAGAGGAATAGCTTGGCTGGTAGGAGGCTTTTCTTTCAAAATGTCCCTCACAAAGTCAACCTTTGGAACGGCTCCCTGAGTAGCAATGTTGAAGTGTTACGCTGCTTTCCTCAATATGGCATTGAAAGCCATTTGATCATCCACCGGGGAGGCCCGTCCAGTGGGGCGCGCGGGGGGGGGGTTGGAGGGGAGTCCAGGCACAAGGCATCCGGTTCCAGAGTTTGAGTGGGTGACTGCCAACGGTGAGGATCAATGGAGTCCGGGTCTACCCCACAACCCTCAGTGGGGTCTAAAATGGACCGCCTCAGAGTCAAAAGGATCTTCATTTCGACCCTCCTCAGTGAGGTCATAAATGTATTCCTCTTCCTCATCTTGAGTAGGGTCAAAGACCTTTTGCAGTTCAGCCACAGGGAGGGGGGGGGGGCTGTTTCCTTCCTAGACATGTTGGATTTGGAATTCTGAGTTCCACAAATCTTTAGCCTGTCCATACATCCTTCACATTTTTCTCTGGTCCAAACAGATGAACCAGAGTTGTCCAGGGGTGTAAAGGGCTCATCTAGTGGATCTTCTGCCTGCAATCGTTGATCTTTTCTTCAATGCTGAAGAAATCCCTTCCGGAGCTTCCGAAAAGTCTTTTCGGGGTTCCGACGGTTGCCGCGTGTCCTTTTGTCTGTAGGCCTCTCCGTAGGTTCCGGTAAATTGTTCGGCCTATCCTTGGGTTTCGACGAATCCTTGTGCTTGGGTTTCGATGAAAGCTTGGAACCTTGTGAGATTCCGCCGAAATGATCCTGGCGATGCTCTCAGTAACCGCTTCATCAGGAGGTTCTGAAGTCCGGGCCCGACGGCCTTTTCGGCCGTGGACGCCTTCTTCCGATGCTTCTCGACGGGATGGTGGATATTGGGGTGGGCGCCCTTTGATTTAGTAGCCCCAGTCGCAAGGCACACCTGCGGTTGCGGGGAGGGCTGTCAACCCTGATGGGCAGGGCCGAAGTTTTCGGTGTGCCCGTTGGCGCTATGGACTGCTTCGACTGTCAGATGTTCCTGGGGTTTTGTCTTTAGTGTGGGAGTGGGGGGACATGTGCGTCTGTCGCTGGGGTGTTCATTCCCCATATCAGGAACTAGATCTTGCCTAGCGGGGCCAGGGACAGACCACGCAGAGCGAGAGTGCTCCACCGAGATGTCAATCGCTTCCGAATCTGAGGCTAGTTCCTCACTCAAGCCCTCGTCACAATCGTCAGTTGTGGCAGCGGGAGAACTTGACTCGGCCTGCGACATTCTGTAGGCCGCCCACCGCTTAACACGGCGCTCCTTCAAAGTTTTCAGGCGCTTACAAGCCTCACAAACCGACTTGTGATTGAGGGGTAAACACTGGTTACACTTATGGTGTTTATCCTTCCAAGGGAATTAGGCCCTGCAAACGGGACAAAACCTAAATGGAGCCCTCTCCATAGCTGAAGAAATAAACTGACAAAAGACCCAGGGAACAAAGAGGAAAGGGAAAGGCATTCTCAGAAAGGGAAATGTCCACCCAAACCCCACTCGCCTTATTGAAGACAGTCGTCCACTGGGAAGAGGACATCCCGACGAAGAAACCGTGAACAAAGCTTGCTGCATCCTCCTGGACAAGTTAACTGCCTGGTGAAACGCTGCTACTGTGCTGAAACTCCTTTTTCTAATCGACAAGAGAAGCTCCAGGAAAGGAGTACTTCTACCCCTGGGTTAGTGGAAGCAACTAACCCTGAGGCGAACTTTGCTGGAAGACCTTCCCCACCTAGCTGTACTACTTTGCTGCTGCTGGCACCGAGTGCCAGGGATCGAGAAATCCATAGTAGAGTGCAACATCTATAAGCTGTCAAAAAGCTGCAGAGTCTCCTGAGGACCCTCCCGAAGCAGGACGACCCAGGCTTCAGTGACCTCACCGGGACACAAGCAGTAAAAGAAGCCCAACCAGTGTCCAAGATCCGCAGTGGTGCTATTTAACAAGCGCTGAAACCGCAAAGTGCCACTGATCTGAAAAGAGCCTGTAGTTGCTGCCGACCATCGATTTGCTGCCGCAGGAGTCCCCAGACATCCCCCCTCTTGTCCCCACGACTGAGGCCCAGGAACGCAGGATCTGCATCGCTTTAACCAGAAAGGAGCCAGCTTGCTCTCCTCAGTTGTGACTTGCAATAGCTGCGTTTTCTAGAGTTCATCTCGGCTCTAAACTTTCACAAGTGTAACAGCTTGTGACCTTACAGTGATTTTTTTTTTTGATACAACAAACTCTCCAACTTTGCAACACATTTTGGTATCTAAGCGCCACAGCTCCATACACTTTGGTTGGCCTGGCTCCCTGCAGACTTCTATTCCATTGACTTTGATTCTTACTGTCCCTCATAGGTGATGCATTGGTTTTAAACCAACATTTCTGGGAAAGGTTTTTATCTAGACTTCATTGGGAGATTTAAACAGTGATCACATGATCTGAGAACCGGTTTATTTAACCTTATTCCTTCCTTTTTCCTTACCTTTCCACCAACCTCAGAATTTACCAAGTGCAAAAGTGATATATAAATGCCAATACTGTCCTAGTTATTGAAGTCCCTTCTGGGTGTAGGAAGTGTGTATGAAGCATCTCTAAAGAGTCTCTACTTGCATGCCTTGATTCTGAGAAAGTATTTTGAAGTCCATTTGTATTGATGCACATTGACCTATTTAAAGAATTATTTAAAACTGACTGTTAAATATTTTACTTGAAAACTTTGAGTGTTATTTGGATACTTGTATTAGTGGATTTCGATGTGACACCTCACATTTACCCCTCTTGAGATAAGGCTGACTGCTCAGTCACACTACCAACTTGTGTAGTACAGGCCTATACCAATAGGTGGGTTACCTATTACTAAAAGGCCAAGGTTGTTGTAGCTTCCCACAGGGTTACTACATCAATTCTTGCCTAACACAAGTGTTTGAGGAAGATGCAGGAAGTGTTTTGACACTCTCCTCCCTGATGGCTACAAGATCCCTCTGCACCCAGAATAAACTGTCCCGATGGGTGTATAGCATGGTGTGTAGCATGTGTTACATCCTTGTAACTTCTCCTTATCTGAGAACTCAACATCCACCTGGATGCTTCCTGTCTTTCTGTACTCTTTTGCGACCTCTGACTCTATTGCTATTCACCCCTCTGGCCCGACTCACTCTGCAGGGCACATCTTGGATGTTCGGAGCTTCTGAGACCTCCCCCTGTCTAACCCTCACCCCTCTTCTCTCCTGGAGTGATCACCACCTCCTTTCCTCTCAAAGCTCTCTTTACCCCACAGGCCAAGCTTACTCCAGCTCTGCCATCCACCTTCTCGGTGATCCGACCCATGAAGCGTGTCATTTGAGGCTTTTGCCACAACTTTCTCTCCTAAATCTGCACCTTTGGCTAATTCACTCCAAAACAGCCCTTTCTAACCTTCTTGCTATATCCCTCGCACTCTTGATGTACTTGCCCCGGTCATGAGGATTCGCCTGAAGCCCAAATGCAAGTTCCACTCCTGGTTCGACTCAGACCTTGTCACACTTAAACGCAAGTGTAGAGTGGCTGAGAGGACGTGGAGGGCAACGGGTATACCGTCTGACGAACTGATCTGCCCCCTTCTCCAAAGGCAATACAGATTCTGTCCTTGGTAAGAAAAGAGAGCGCATGAACAAGCCTGCGTCTCTGCGGCATTTAACAACTCGGCCAAATTCTTTAAAATCTGCAAGGAGCTGGCCAAACCTGATGCATTCTGTACTTCTCCTGTCTCCTCCCAGGCCCTCTGCATGGCCCTCGCTTCTCATTTCATCACAAACTCAGGACATCCTGTCCACCCTCTCCTCCTCTTCATCCTCCTACTCTCCTGGCCTTCCTGCGGCCGCATCTCCTCCCTTCTCTTCCTTTCTTCACGCCTTATGACGTTTCTAGACCAGGCTGATCTTTGAAAGTCTCGTCAAAACAGGTTCTTCGCTGTTCTTCCAAAACCATCATGGACCACATTGGCACCCTCGCTCCAGCCCTGGCTGATTTCTGCAATCACCCTTTCGCCACTGGAATCTTCCCCTCCACTCTGAAGCACTACCTTGTGCACCCCCTTAAGAAACCTTCTGCCGATTCCTCCTGTCCGGCCAACTATCGCCCAATTTTCATCTTCATCACACCTTTCCTGGGGAAACTCCTGGAAAAGCTGGCCATTTTCCCAGCTTAACCTTCGCACTGAATCTGTTTGTCTCCATGACCATCAGTCTGGCTTCAGAACGGCCAGAAGCACAAACTGCTCTTCTGAACATCCTTGAAGACCCACTTTCAAACCTAGATTATTACCTTCCTTCTGTCCTTCTGTAAATTGCAATTATGAGCTTGATGGTCGAGGAAGCGGCGCAGGCTCGTACGCTCTCGCATTCGTGGAATTCCTGATAGAGCACAGTTTCCTTTTTGACCGGCACTCAGCAATTAGACTGCTGCTGCATTTTCAATTTACCCTAGTGAGCCTCCACAAACCAAATTGAGCAATTCGCCTGTGTGTCTCTGACTAGTGCCCACTGACCTTCAGGGTCTACAGGCTAAGACTCCAGCAGCACCCTAGGAGCCGACACCTGGAGCACGCCATGACACACAACCCAGATGCCTGCACAATCAACTTTAACACATGACACTGTGATCTACCTCCCACCTACTACTGTAGTTTTGACTTACCTTGAAGCTGCGGCAATTAAGGACTGATGCACAGTCCTCCCTTATTCACGAAGTGAGGTGCCCCCACAAGAACCTTCAAAGGTTGTATGTGATTCCATTTTCTCCAATTGGAGCCTCTGAATAGGCTTTTGCCCATGAAAATCTTTCTCCTGACGAATGTTCCATACATTTGTACAGAACAAACATGTTGAGACTGCTGTACTCCGGATTCTAACAGACATTTAACACATTTATTTGATGATTGTGATTAAGTTGAATATTGTACACAATGACTGATAAGCATTGCGATATTGTAGATTGATTTGTTGTTAATCCTTTAATTGAGATTGACGTTTTCCTATGGTACCAGTTTTTAAGACATCTCTAAAAAGTCAAACTACCAGCTGCACCTCCTCAGAGGTAATCTTCTCTTCCTTACTTTCCCCCAGAAACTCAGTCTCCAGAGCTCTGCTTCTCTAGGTTGGACTACTGCAAAAGCCTCTTTCTAAATCTTCCTGCCTCTACTATCCGTCCTCTACAACTCATCCAGGACAGGACTGCAAGACTTGTCCTTGGCCTTAAGCCCAGGGATCGAATCTCTCCAGCTCTGAAATCCTTCACTGGCTCCCAGTGGCACTAAGGATCAATTCAAGACCCTTTGCATTGTCCACAAGGCTTTCTGGGTCAGTCACTTTTCCAAGCAAAGAGTTGGGGGCAGATCATTCTTCGGCTGGGGCCTCCCTCTGGAACAGCCTCCCTGTCTCTCTGAAATTTGAGCTGAACCATCTCCGGAAGCAAATCAAGACCTTTCTTGTTGCTCCTGCCGGCTCTCTTCCTCTCCCTTGCTGATCACCTGCCTGTTCCATGCACTGGTCACCTTGTCACCCTCTGAATTCGGGCCCAGGTACCTGTCTGTCCAGCTGTAATCCTGCACTGCCTTTTGCCTCCCCTGCACTTGTGGTCTATCTGTAACCCTACACTCCCCTCCCTTGCTCTTATTTACCACCCTCTGCCTTCACTCTGGTTTTTCTCCCTTGTCCTGAACTTCTCCATCCTCCCCCACCGTCAGCACTACTCCCCCCCCCCCCCCCAACCCCCCTGCTCTTGTGCGATCTGATTGACCCAAGGCCTGGTAAGATCGTTTTGTCGTGTCCCCGTGTTAGGGAGAATTCTCTGTTTAGGCTGAATTACCTAACCTAGTGAGTCCCCCAGCAGCTTTGCTGGATTTCTGGAGTTTGATTTTTTTTCCATCCTGCCAAGAGTGAGGCTCTTTTCTCCCACTCTTGGACATGAGTGTGTAATTCCTTTGAATTTCAATGTGTTCTATGGGCTATGGGGTCTTTTACTCCATAGGGTCTCATATGTTTTTCTATGTGTGTTACACCGCACCCTCCGTGCCGTAACACTGGGGCGTCTTAGAGGATCCCCACCATAGACTCCATACGCGCGGTCTGACTACTGTCTCCCCGGGCATGTAAAGTCACCATTGGCTTTACTAGACCTAAATTTACTAACAGAACTAGTACAAACCATCCTATTGTGGACATACTAGTAGGGGTACTTCGATTACTCCTGGGTCTGTTAGTCGAGGGGGCACTGTCCCGTCCCCCCTCGTCGAGTTTTGGCTAGTGGCAGTGGAAACTACTTGTTATATTCGACCCCGAATATAACTCTGTGGGATTCTTCCCATTGTTGGAGGTTAATACTCTTTCTCGTTAATCTCTAACATACCACTGGTTTATTTATCTTAAATAAATCTATCGGTTGGTATTTTCTGCCAGAACTCGTTTTTTTAAATGGCGTCTGTGTTTGTCTCTGTGACTCCTAAACCAAAGGTCGAGCCCTTTGTTCCACTTTTGGCGGGCTTCTGTACAGAGGCCCTCCAAAGTGGTGCCATTCTGTCTGGGTACCACAGGGGGTGCGGGAGGGCGTTTTAAGCACCCTGGACTGAGTTGCCTTGTCAACTCAAGTCACACTCTAGTGTGATTGGCCCAAGTGGTGAGCCACCCCGCTCACCACTTAGCGTGTTTTGATTGACAGCTAGGCTGAATGAATGGGGGTTTTCTGCATAAAAGCAGGGCTTTTGGGACTGCATCTTCAGAAGTCACCACAGGACCTAAGAATCCGACTAGGGTAATGCTGAGCCGACCTGCAACGACGACACCTCCGGTGGAGCCCTGCTGAACCGACTCACCACTTCCTGACAGAGGAGATCTCCCCGCCGGAGAGTCTCTTCCCCCGACTGGTGGGAGCAACCAGTCCCCTTTGCTTTTTCTTCGTTCCAGGACGTAGTGGGCGAATTGCCCGTGCAGAGCACCCCGGCAACCGGATAACCACTACCCCTGTACCGCAACCAAAAGGTGGTGCCTTGTGACGGAGCACTCCGCGGCTGGTCTCTTCCCTGGTGGTGCAACGATCTTCAACTTTCCTTCGACGAGATCATCTCTTCTCTTGGCAAAGCCCCGACCTGCATCCACCACCAGGAACAACTGCCCCCGCCGGAGCTGTCTCTCCACAAGCAAGCTACCGTGTCCGCCTGGCTTCCCTTGTGTTGATTAGCGTGAGGTGTCTCAATCCTCGCCTCTCCATTGGGTCGCCTACAAGCTTTCTTAACTTTCTGTTCTGAACTGGTCCAACCTTGCTATAACTTACGACAAAGACTCGAAGTGCATTTACACTGTAATACTTTTTGGGACATATCGCCTTGCCTCTCTCCGAGTGGGTCTGCCCTCTGAACTTTGTGATCTACAGTAGACCCTGCCTTACTTGTCTTGCATTTGTTCGTAAAAGTGCTGATACCGAGTTAATTTCATACCCTGCATTTTCTCTCCCGTCCTAACGAATACTAGAGTCATCTAGGTTAAACCATTCACCTCTGTCTGCAAATAAGTGGTGCCGTTGAACCTAGACTTGTCGAACTATTGTTAGGGGGATTGATTTACTTATAGTAATTGAAGTGTTTACGTGTTTTCCTAGATGTGTTTTTTATAAATAAATAACTATCTTTACACCGAAGCCTTGTTCTGTGTTTGCTTGTTCTACTGTGTGAATTGCCCTATTTTGTTTACTCCACATACTGCCTAACTCTTCTTGAGGGAAGTCTGACTGCTCAGCCACAGCTACCAAGTGAATCTGTGTGGTGCAGACTGCTACCAAGTGGGTTTACTGCCAAACACCTGTAGTCCTAAATCTTTTGCAGTGGTCCCAGAGGGAACTGCACAGGTTCCCCCCCCCCCTTGTCACGCCTAGAAACACTATAGATGTCTCATATCATGCAGGTTGTTTCCTGAATGGATTTCCTGTCCCCTCGGTTCTCATTTGGGGTTCTTGGGACCTCTACAATGCTGGATATTCTGGCAAGCGACTTCAGTTTTCTCATATTTTGTGTGAAGTTTGGTTTCCCCCATCAGTGTTATTACTGCAAGGCAGATCTTTATGCATGCTAAGGATGGATTGGAATATAAACATTTGGAAAGCCCTATTGAGACAGTCAGTCCCTCCTTCTCCCATGCAAGTGAATGAAAACGTCCTAGATTAAGTTTTGTTCTCTGGTTTTTGGACAAAGAAAGCATTAACAGTGCCCTGCCGCACACTGTCCCTGGGCAGGTGGTTCTCCAAACAGGCCCATTGCAGCCAGTCTGAACGAAGACCAGCAGGTTTCAGCGATTATACAGCTTGCCTTTTTGAAGCATTTGAACCTTTCAAACCTCTACAGACCAGTAATTTGAACAACTACCAGATAGTAAGTTGTACTAGTTTTGGTCATATTCAAGTCATTTACAACCTTGACAATCCTATAGGGTGATACTCGTGGGGACTAATGGTTGACAATTACATGGCCATAAGTCACTACTATTACTTTAACACCCTAGCAAATAACGTGCTATAATGAAGATATTTTAGATTTATTTTATTGATGGAACTTTGGAGAATGCTTTTTGGAAAGACCACTTGCTGGGTTTTACTTTGGTTTTACCTTGAGCATTTGTACTAATGTCTGTCCAGACTAGCTTGGTTTCAATCTACAAACCTGCATGCCTATTCCCTAGACCACACCACACCAGATCAGTTTGACAGTGTGGTCCTTTCCAATTAATAGATTGAGGAACCGAGCAGAGACCAGCTTCACTGCCAAGTCTCAAAGAAGCCTTTCAATGCACCAGCCCCTAAAACAAGATCCCTGTTTTTCCTCCTTCCCTCACTACCCCACTGCCTTCCTGTGACCCCCCCCACACCCCCCACCAACGGTGGCCAACCATGGCATACCTGTACCCTCCTCAACATGACTGCATCAGATTCCCCTTCTCCCCCACCCACACCACTTTCCTATCCTCCCATCATCCTGTTATTACTGTGCTCCCTCAGCCCAGCCTTCCTCTCCTCCCCCGGCCCCCACCTTCCTGTGCTCCCCAGCCTGTCTCTGGATCGCAAGTGTCAATTGTTAGGCAATAATGGATGTAGTAACACTGAGACTACACAACCCTTATCTACTTAGGGGGACTTGGGTGTGGGGGGGGGGACTAATGACTAAGAGTATGTTAGTCACTACAGTGAGTAAGTTATAATTACTCTTACGTCTCGTCCCCTTTCCTCCATACTGCATGGGCGATTACAACTGAGTTTAGCTCCAGCGTGGAGAGGAGACCCTCCTTAAGCAAACAGGTTTCTAAGAACCGCCTGTCTGAAAGCCACGTCTGATCGAGAACCGGCATCCAAACAGTAGTGCTTGCAGAAAGCTGAAGGAGTTGCCCATGTGGCTGCCCTGCTTATGACTTGCCAGGGGACATGCTGCTGGGAAGCGATGGCTGTTGCCTTGGCTCTGACCGCATGGGCGTGCATGTTGGCCTGCAGTGGCTTGTGCTGTCCCTTGTAAGCTTCTTTGATAGCCGAGACCATCCAACGGGCTATGGAGGCCTTAGAGGATGATGCCCCGGTCTTGATCCGCTAAAGGGGAGAAAGTGCGTCTGACTGTCGGAAGCCCTTGGTCCTGTCCAAGTAGAACTTCAGGGCACGTCTGACGTCAAGGCAGTGCAGAACTCTGTGCCTCGTCTTTGGGCTCAGCAAAATGTGTAGGTAGCACTATTGCCTCGTTCAAATGGAATGTGGAAGGCACCTTGGCCAAGAAGGCTGGGTATGTCTGCAGGACTACTTTATCCCAGTGAAACTTATATGGCTCTGAGGTGACCAGCGCCTGGATTTTGCTGATACTGCGAGCCGAGGCCTACTAGCAAGGCTGTCTTAATGGTGACCAGCCTGATTTCCGCGGACGCCATTGGTTCAAATGGTTTGTGTGCCAGGCACCCAGAAATATGTTGAGGTCGCACATGGGGTGTGGCCTCCTGATCAGTGGGTAGAGCCTGGTGAGTTCTGTCAAATGTTTCTTGACAATCTGGTTGGAAGAGGAAAAAAAATCTCCCCTTCAGAGTTTCTGTAAGCCCCAATGGCTGCCAAGTAGGGTGCGGCAAGTGTCCACCTGTACGGGCAAGGTGCGCCGAGAAGGAGAGCATGGTGTCCAAGGTACATGCATGGGGGTTGAAACCCTTAGTCTGCCCAGTGGCAGAACCTGGTCCACTTGCTCTTATACTGGGCCCTGATAGACTTGCTCCTGGCGCTCTGTATGATCTTTAGGTTATCCTGTGAAAGGCTGAGGTGACCTAGCGTGACCTGTTCAGGACCCACGCTGTGAGGGCTAGTTTCTGGGGCGCGGGTGGATGACCCGGCCCCCGCCCCCTGCTGCGCCAGATGATCTTCTGGACCCGTTGGGAGGTGAATGGGCGGTCTATCCGAAAGGCTGAACAGCTCCGAGAACCATGGCCTGGCCATCCACCACAGTGCTATTAGAGTGACGCTGAGGTGGGTAGATTCCTTGATATTGCATATCATCCTGTGTATCAGTGGTATGGGCGGGAAGATTTATGCTGTCATTCCATCCCATTGAATCTCGAATGCGTCACCCAGGGAGCCCTGGCCTTGCCAGGAAGCAAACAGTTGGCACTTCCTGTTGTGTTGGGAGGCAAAGGGGTCCACCTGGGGGTTCCCCATTTGTAGAAGATTTGCTGCAGAACTATGTCGTTCAACTGCCACTCGTAGTTGTCTGCATCCAGTCTGCAGAGCCTGTCTGCCTCCAGGTTGGATTCCCCCGGCAGGTGGACAGCCGTGAGATAAATCTTCTCCAGGGCCCATTCCCACATGCTGACTGCGAGCCTGCACAGCCGGGGAGGTGGTGGGGGAGAATCTGGTACCTCCCTGTTTGTTGACATAGTACATGTTGGTCGAGTTGTCAGTCTGAGCACGACCTTGCCCTCGATAACCGACTGGAAGGCTCTGAAAGCCAGCCAGATAGCGTTCAGTTCCAGCCAATTGTTGTGGTACTCCTACTCCTGCCGGGTCCAGGTGCTGTGGACGCAGTGGTTGTCCAGGGTGGTCACCCAACCCTTGAGATAAGAGTCTGTGGTGATGGTGATCTGCAGGGTAGGTTGCAGTCACTGGACCACCATGTGAGTTCCGGGTGAAGTGATGGAGGAATGTTTATCATCTCTGACTGAGCCTCGCTCCTGGTTGCAAGAGGCTGCCAAGTGCAGCTGCATCCTCCTCTTCCTGAGTCTTGTGTGGGGGACGGCCAAGTGGACTGCTGCTATGGGTCCCAGTAGGTATCGGTACCACCAGGCCGAGGTCACTTCTCTGCTGGGGAAGTGCGCAGTGGGCTTCTTGAGAAATGTGCATGAAGAGCAAGCCTGCCCCACACTGGAGACACGTAGACCCAGAGGGGCGTGTCATGCCTTCTTTACCTCTGAGGCTGTTGCGGAGGAGGCAGACTGGAAAAAGCCCCCCCCTCATTTTTTTGTTGCTTGCACCGATGTTGAATGGTCACTGGTCAGGCTACCTGGACCTCCGCTCTTGTAAGCCGTGGAACCCTCCGTATGTACGCTCTTTGAGCGCTGCTGTGACTGGGTGTACGTTTTGGGCTTGGTCTTTGTCAAGATGGATAAAGACTTGGCCGTTTGTGAGCTGTTATTCTTTTTGTCCAGCTCCTCGTCCGTTGTGGAGTGGAAGAGTTCACCCCCCTTCGAACAGAAGATCTAAGATGCGATCCTGGACATACGGGGGTTGAATTTTGTAGCATGGAGGTAGGCTTTTCTCATGAGCGTGGCAATGCAGATGGCACGGCCAGAGGTTTCATGTGGGCCACGGTGGACTCCATGATGTCCTGCTCCACCATCTTGGCCTCTACCAATCCCGCCTTGAATCGTGATTGGCTGTGTGTTGCAAGCTCTGGAAGGAAATCCACAAATTCCTGCCAGAGCCTCTGGTTAATGGCTGCCAGCATGGCATCCGCGTTGGCTTGACGCAGGTGCAAGGACGCGTTGGAATACAGCTTCTTCCCGTACACCTCCAAGATCTTCTCCTTGCCTAGCAGCGCCGCAGAGGAGGCGGCCGAGGACGACGAGTTTAGAGTATAGTGATGCTGCAGCTTTATTCACTGGCTGGACTGAGTGAGGCTTGAGCCAACCCTTCTTGGCCAAGGCAACTACGTTCTCCTGCATTGGGGATCCCCCTTCATGGTTATGGGACGTAGCGTAAGGACCCCCCTCTGCTGGTTGCTCGACCTCTGGTTGAGGAAGGCCTAAGTACTCTGCCAGCCCTGCAAGACGTTTGTGGAAGGCCTTGGCTGAAGATGGCATGTCAGGGTCATCGTCCTCATCTGTCTGCCTGTGGGTCCTGCTGGTCCGGGACCGGAGGGGGGCGCTCGAGCTGCGGTGTGGAGAACGGAGCCGGCGGCTGTGGCGAAGGCTGTTGCGGAACCGCCTGGACATGAGGCTGAACCGCGCCTGTACCGGAACCTGCTGCGTCGGAGCACGTCCCTGATGGTGTCCCTGAGGATGTCGCCCATCCGAGGAGACTTCATGAGCCTGAGGAACCATTCAAAGAACCTCTCCTCGCAGGCCAGAGTGGTGATTGGCGATATTGACTGTGTAGCGAGGGGCTGCTGGAGCCGTTGCGTGCCCTGCGCATGCAGTGGGAACCTGTCTTGTGTGATGTATGAGTACGTTGTAGGCCACATACCTGGTTGACACCAGTCCCACCTTGACACACGTTCTTCCACCTGCTGCCTTTCCTGGAGCGGCATCGGCTGGATGTCTGGATTTTCTGGCACGGCGGCCATTTTGTTGAGCTGCTTTCCACGTGCCTGCGTAGTGTTACTCGGCTCATTGGGCCCTGCCAAATCCAGGACTCTTGAGTCTGGATCATGGGACCTCCCCTGTTCCTCGTGTCGAGGCCCGGTAGGCAGTTCGCCCTCGGCGGATCTGCTGGTAGAACTGCGTATAGGCACCCCCTCGGACATGTTGGTGGTACTAGGGCATAGCCCCTCGGGTGTAGACCCGGTAGAAGAACCTTCGGTCCCTCAGCACTGTCAGGGAGGATCTACTGACCTGTCGGGCGGTAGCTGATTAAGCCTTGCTACTTGTGCTAGTACGAGGACCTGGGCGGTCCCTCCCACACGGGCGAGTCCTTGGGAAGGAGTCTCCCTTGCGGGGTGCACTGGAAAAGAGTGGCCCAACCTGGGTCTGGATCGATAATTGACAAAGTCCTTCAGGTCCTCTGGAGGTGACCTCTAGAAGAGCTCCCTCCACCTGGCAAGTCTGTTCTTCGGAGACCTCGAGGAAAGCGCTTTGCACGCGGTACAAGCTTGCCAGCCGTGGTCTGGGCCAAGGTACCGTAGGCAGAGGGCATGGGGGTCTTTAGTCGGGAAGAGCCAGTCACAGGATGGACACCTGCTGAACCCTGTAGAAGTCCACATGCGCCGTGGAGGAGCGTGACGCCTGAGGACCGAGTACCTGAATGATAAAAAGAGAGAAGAGAAGACGTATCAACGCGTGGAATTACATGCCCGAACCCAAAACCAGGAGAGCGCTGGTGATTTGGTCCATTTCCTTCGAAGCGGAAAAGGGGAACTGAGGTTCGGCACCAGAGTCTCAGGGCAGCGCATGCTCCCTGGCCGCACCCCTGTGTGCCTTTAAATTTAAGAGAGAAGGTTTTTCTTGTGAAAAAGGTTCTCCTGCCCCTTGGTAGGTATGCCCATGCTGTATGGAGGAAAGGGGACGGGACGTTAGAGTAGGTATTAGGTAACCCACCTTTTTGGTATAGGTCTGTACTACACAAGTTTGTATTTTATTGTTCATATAGTGCTTTAATCCAAAGCGCTTTACAGTTTAACAAGAAAACATGGAACCTAGAAGCAATAATATACATGAATCAAAATAGAAAAACAGCATGTGGAACAATTTGTATTTGAGAAGGACCAGCAAAAGAGGGGCAGGGGCAGGGGAAGGAAAGGGAATGGAGAAAAGGGAGTAAAGAGTAGGAGGGAGGGTGGAGATCATAGGGGAGACGGGGAAAGATAAAGGAACAGGAAGATGGTGTTGGGAGGAGAAGGAAGCAGAGGAAGGGGAAAGGAGTCGGGGAGGGTGGTGGAGTGATTTCAAGGAGGAGCGGAAGGAGGAATCGGACATGTTGGTATTGTGCCTGAGCAGCCAGGCCCATCTCAAGAAGGGTAAATGTGAGCTGTAGGAATGAGATTCGTAAATACAAGTAACACACTCAAGGTTTCAATAATAGTTATTTAACATTAGTTTTTAAGTAAGCGTTCTTTAAAAAGGGCAAGATATGGAACACTGTATTCTTTAAAATAATTTTCAGAATCGAACAAGTTGGTGGATACTCTTTGGAATTGCTTCTTACACAGTTCCTACACCCTGGGGTGACTACATTCACAAGGAGAGTAATGGCATTTTACTCTTGCGTCCCGTCCCTTTCCTCCATACTACATGGGCGTCCCTTCCCAGGGATGGGAGATGGAACCTTTTTCACCAGAAAAAACCTTCTTCCCCTTTAAATTTACAGGTGTGGGTGCGGGCCAGGCTGAATGCGCTGCCCCGAGACTGCCCTCTGCCGCCACACCTCAGTCCCCTTTTCCGTGTCAACGGGAACGGGCTGAATTCACCAGCGCTCCTGGGTTTTGGTTCGGTCATGTAATTCCACGCACGGACACTTCTTGTCTTCGTCTTTTGTCTTTTTACCATTCAGGTACTCTGTCCTCAGAAGTCACCTCCAGATGAACTCAAGAACTTCATGAAACATGGAGTCAATCCCAAGGTAGGGCCGATCTGCTCCATCGCACCCTGCAAAGGCGATGCCTTCCCAGTGACTCTCCCGCGAGGGAGGGACCGGTCAGGTCCTTTTACCAGCACGTTCCGGGAGGCTGCTGCAGCTACTGGCCTTGGGGCAGAGGGATCCTTGGATCCTCCCGGTGATAGTGTTGAGGGACCGGAGGGTCCTTGTACCGGATTGTCATCCGAGGGGCTCTGCTCTTGTATCGGCATTACATCCGAGGGGGTACCTAAACGCGGCTCTACCGAAACCTCGGGTCAAGGTTGTCGCACCTACTGGGCCTAGCCCGGAGGACCAGGGTAGGCCTCGTGATCCACATGCAAGAGTCTTGGAGGCAGCCGGGCCCAGTGGGCTGAGCAACACGTCACGGGCAGCTCGAAAAGATGGACGCCGCGCCAGACAGAGGCACTCGTCCGATGCCTTATGAGGAATTCCACAAATAACGAGTGTCAAGGGTGGGACTGGCCTCAACCAGGTACGTGGCCTACAGCCTATCCCTCTTTTTTGCAGTGTAGCTTCCCACTTCGTCCATATGGGCAGGGTATGCAGTGGCTCCAGCAGCTCCCAGCTACCCAGTCAGCACCCCCTTACACCTCTTCAGCCAGTGAGGAGGGATTTTTAGAGGTTCATTGGCCTCATGAAAGCACCTCGGATGGGGGTTATTCTCAAAGACTACATCAGGGAAAGTCCTCCCCGCGATGTTAGCCGCACCACAAGTGCCCCAGACCCCCGTGACGCAGATGCCTCCGGCCCCTCAGCCGATGACGGTTCCGTACCAGCCTTTGCCACCTCCTCAGCGTTCGGCCGCGGTCCCTGTGCCCCAGCCGCTGGCGCCAGCTACTACTACTCCTCCATAGGATCCTCCTGACCCACGGGATACGGATGAGGCGGAGGACCCGGATAAGCCATCCTCAGCCAGGGCCTTACACAAACGTCTTGCTGGACTGGCGGAGTATCTGGGCCTCCCCCCAACCCAAGGTCGAGCAGCAGGCAGAGGGGGTTCTGTCTGAAATCCTCATGTGACACCCCTCTGCCAAAACGGGGATTCCTTTGCAGACTGATGTAGTCTCCTTGGCTAAGAAGAGTTGGCTCAAGCCCCACTTGGCCCAAACCGGTCAATCGACGGATGGACCCCCAAGTACAGGCAGATAGAGGTGGATACACTCTTGCTCTCGGCCTATCCTCGGCCACATTCCTTGGTGATCGCTGCAGCATCACTATATTCTGAGCCCCAGTCGTCCTTTGCCTCCTAATCTTTGGCGCTGCTAGGCAAGGAGAATTCCTTGGAGGCATATGGGAAGCTCTCTTCCAACGCTTCCTTGCATCTCTGTAAGGTCAACACAGCTGCCATGCTGGCTGCCGCCAACCAAAGGTTATGGCTGGAAATTGCGGACTTCCTCCCGGAAATCCCTACAAGCCAATCACGCTTTAAGGCGGGGCTAGCTGAGGCCAAGCTGTTGGCGCATGACCTCATGGAATCCTCTGTGGCCCATATTGACAACTCTGGCTGTGCCATCTGTATCGCCACGGACATGAGGACAAGCGTGGCTCTGGGCAACAAAATTCAACCCGGACGTCCAGGAACGCATATTAGATCTCCATGCTAACAAAGACCATGCCCAAATCGTACACCCACATCTTAGCCGTGCTAATGAAAAATTTGTCACTTTATTTAATGACTTGACTAGGTGATGTCTATAATCCTAGTTTAAAAATTGAATGTCTAAACAACTTTTGCTTAAATTAACAAAATGAAGATTTAATCATTTATCCTCAGGTACTTGGCGATCTAGCACTAGACAGTGTGCAGGGGACGGGAGTTCCATAATAGGGAACTTACTCTGTTCCATCCTCTGTGTAATTCCCCTACAGCTTTGACCCCTCTTGAGATGAGACTGGCTACTTGTCCACACTACCAACCTGTGTAGTACAGACTTATACCAAATGTTGTGTTACTACTGCCAGGAGGTCAGGGTTGCAGTAGTGCACCCTATGGGTATTGCATGCAATCTTGCCTAACATTGTGGAATGTCCCTTTAGTGGACTTTCAGGTCAACAGTGGTAGGCTCTTTAGTGCCTAACATGAGCTTGGGGTGAGGGGGGTTCCTTTGACTACACGTTTACTCATCGCTTCTCCCAAGTCACTGATGTCGGACTGAGCCAGGAGTTTTCATTTTCCTCTGCACTGCTGCATGCAGGTTTTGGTTTCTGAGCTGCAGAGCTAGGAAACCTTTTATTTTGTTTCAGCTCATTGACAACCCCACCGTGCCCTGCTCCCCCACCCCCCTGAATTTTGCTACAACTGTTCTCCCAGGATCTCTCATCTATCCCCCCTCTCCCACTGCACATCACCTGCTCCTCCCCACCTTTCACTTGGCCCCTTGAATATACAATCCCTCTGCAACAAAGGGATTATATACACAGAGGGACGAATAAAGCTCTCGAACGACGAGATATCACAGACCACTTCAACTCTTCTCGCCCTCATCTTTCACTTCTTGGTGTCCAAGAAACCTGTTTTGAATGGATTGTGTCCTCCCACGTATTCCTCATAGTTATTCGTATCATCAGCTTTGCTGCTTCGGGAAATAAAAATTCCACACCAGAGTGTGCTGTGCTCAATGTTGTGGCGGCTATGTCCCTCGAGGTGTCGACGTCATCCTCAGTATAAATGGCTTGAGCTGCCCAGTTGGCTTCGGTTCCTTTTTTCCTAAAGCTTTTGCTTCGGGTGTTTGACAGCGCTTCAGTCTTTTGAGATGTCTTCCTCATCTAACCCTTCTACCCCGAAAACTGGCTTTAAGAAGTGCCAGAGTTGTGGGAAGAAAAAGTCTATAACTGACCCCCATCGAGTTTGCTTCTGGTGCCTGGGTCCAGACCATCGAGTTGACAAATGCAGTTCCTATCAAGCTAGGACGAATAAAGCTCTCGAGGAACAAGGTAAATTGGCTGTGGGGGAGGTATCTTCGAAGGCCTCTTCAACAAAAAATAAAGGCTCTGCGGAGTCTTGAGAAAAGTCCTAATGCAAGTCGAAGAAATCTAGGTTGAGGAGTCGGTCAAGAAAATATTCTTCGATGACGGCGAAGAAGAGGTATCCCCGATCTCACTCTTCTTCTTCTCATACAGGGGTTATCACTTGTCCTTCAAAGCATGATTCCCCTAGAAAATGGGAGGCTTTTAGAGCCTCAATGAGAATCTTCAAGAATGCGGCCCAACCCCCTCGAAGTAATCGCATGAAGACCATGCCCAAGCGCATTCTAAGGACTAGACTCTTCAAATCAGGCGAGAAATCGTCATGGGTGTCGAGAAACCTTATACCTCATAGAAAGTGCACAACCGCTCCGTCGGTGCATAAAGCGAAGGCGACATTAGATAAAATGGCGTCATGTTCCCAACAGTTATAGAAACCTGCGTCGAATGTTTACTGAACGCCTCTGTTGAAGACTTACTCGACACCAGTGTCGAAGGTTCCGTCGACAACTTCGGTGCTTCTATTTAAAGCTCCTTCCACCTTATCGAAGCCAGCGTCGACAACATCAGCGCCATCAATGCCATTGTCGAGGGCAACATTGATTCTAGCACCAGAATCGACGCCTTTGGCAACACCAAGGTCGATGCCCTCACAAACCATGGGTAGAATTTTCCACCCTGTGCCAAGAAGACTCAAGTCTATCGCTTCAATTTATGAGGAGCAATTCTCGGAGGAGATTTGCCCTTTTGGGGTAAGATATGGAAGAAGGGATGTTCCTGAAGAACTAATTGACCCTCAGTCCAAGATGTCTGACCTCTATGACTGTCTCCAAACAGGTAGTGGCATAGACACATCACCTGAATTGTTATTCGACAAATCTGACCCAGCTGATCATTCAGACTCTGCATATAGAAATATTATGAATAGTGGTGGAGTTCATGGGGTGGAACAGAAATTCACCCACCTACGGATGAGATTACATGACGGACATTCTCAGTCAACGTCCTCAAAAGGATCCTGTTCTTCCTTTTCACACAGCACTTCACAGGAAGGTTATGGCCGCATGGGAAATCCCAGAATCTGGACCAGAGGTAAATGAAAGTTCTGCTAGGAAATATAGACCGTCATCCTTTGACCCTGACTATTTAAATAAGCATACTACACCCGAAAGCTTAGTTGTCCAGGCAGCTACATCCACTAGACAATCTGCATAGCTGTCTATTCCCCCAGATGGGGAGGGTAAGAGAAGTGATGCCTGGTCTCGCAAGGTTTTCTCTTTGAGCCGTGTGGCTTTAAAGTCAACAAAGATGACTTGCACCCTTGCAAGATTCACCTACACCCTGCGGGATTGTATTAAAGTGGCAGTTGAACACATTCCTGAGGGCCAGGACCAAGACTGCTTCCATGCAATTGTAAAAGATGGAAAGGAGGCTATGGGGGGAATGCCTCCAATCAGACGCCATGGACCTGCTGATGCCATCAGCATTGTCCAGTGCTAAGCAGGTTTGCGTGGCTGAGAAAGTCGGGCTTTGCACCGGATGTGCAGGCAAGACTTCTCAATATGCCATTTGACGGTTTGAGGTTGTTCGGCAGCAAGGCTGATGTTTTGGAGAAGCTGCAGACCTCTAAGGCGGCGGCTAAGTCAGTTAGAGCCTCCATAAGTCAACCTGAGCAACACTCCTACTCGGGCTAATTTTCCTGCAGGGGTTTTCCTTTTCATTCCTCATTTGGAAGAGGAGATGCTAGTCATAGAGGGCAAAGAAAATGTCCTTGTGGTGGACTAGGAAAAAATGCTAGATAAGCCCCAGCAGAGGCAACTGTCTCCTCAGCAGCCGCTGCTGCAGCCGCCTCTAAACCACTCAGCCTTGACCCACAAGACCCTGGTGGGAGGTAAGATCTCTCAGCATCTAAACGAATGCCGGGGCATTACTTCAGATGCTTGGGCACTGAAAACAGTGGATCAAGGTCACTGCCTTCCTTTTCAGAAAAGGCCTCGGGACCATCCACTGGGTTACAACTGTCAAAATTCCAGATCCGCTCCTGTTGCAGGACATTTTAACCCTGCTAGAGAAAGGTGCAATAGAAAATGTTCCTGAAGCTGAGAGGCACATGGGTTGGTGTTCCCATACTTTCTCATCCCAAAGGACGGAGGATTGAGACCCATCTTGGACTTGTGAAATCACAAATTCCTCAGCAAGGACAAGTTCAAGATGGTAACCCTTTCTCAGATCCTTCAGGCTCTCCAACTCTGACTGATTGGTATCATTGGACCTTCAGAATGCTTACTTTCATATGCCAATTCATCTCAAGCACATGAAGTACCTGAGGTTCGCGGCTGGCAGTTCTTACTATCAGTTTCGAGTTCTTCCATTCGGGCTGTCCTCTGCCCTGAGGGTTTTCACCAAGCTAATGGCGGTAGTGGCAGCGAGTCTCCGGAGAGTGGGGGTGATTCAGGTCTACCCTTAACTGGATGATTGGTTAATCGGGGCACATTCATCCGAACAGGTCCAGGAACATCTGAGCAGAACCTGCCACTTCTTAAACAGACTGGGCTTCTGCCTCAATTACAAGAAGTCAAATATGATACCATTCCAAAGACTCCAATTCTTCGGAGCAGTCCTCGATCCTTCCTATGGCAAAGCCTCACCTCCCGCGGTGAAAGCTCATCACATTCTACAGATGGTAACAAAGTTCCAGAATGCCCAGCATCTGCCTGCTTAAGATTTTCTGAGGTTGCTTGCCCTCATGGCATCCTGCATTTTTCTGATGCCAGAGGCCAGATTGAGAATGAGATCCCTTCAATGGTCCCAGTTTTAGGGGAATATGGCAGATCCTTGGCAAATTCTGGCCAGGGTGGCTCAAGATCTTCTATGGTGGGCTTGCAAGAACAATATTCTTAAGGGAGAATCTTTTTGGCAACCATGGCCAGAGATAACAGTAGTGACGGCCGCCTCACTCACAGGGTGGGGAGCTCACACCTCGATCTGACAATCCGCGTTTTTTTTCTCCATCGGAATCCAAACTACCCATCAACCTTTTTGATCTGAGGGCAATCAGACTAGATCTGAAGGCCTTTCTGCCCTCTGTACGTACGGGGAAAGAATGTCCTGATAATGACAACACAGTGGCCATGTACTACCTCAACAAGAGAGGCGGCATAGAGTCACTACCACTGTTATCAGAGACAATGCAGCTCTGGTTCTGGGCAATACAAAAAGGAATCTGTCGGCAGTTCACCTAGCCGGAGAGCAGAACACAGCGGCGCACACTCTGAGCAGGCAGAGCACAGTATCCCACGAGTGGGAGCTAACTCAGGAAGTCCTTCAAGAGATATTCACCCTTTGGGGAACTCCTCAAGTGGATCTGTTCGCAACCGGTGTCAACAAGATGTGTGAACTGTACTGCTCACGGGAATTTCCTCCAAGAGGAGCTCTAGGGGACGCGTTTGTGGTGGACTGGGAATTTCCACTCCTATGCGCTTTTCCTCCAGTCCCTGTGATACCTCACGTAATCGGTAGGTTCAGGAAAACCATGATCCTTATTGCCCCGGATTGGGCCAGGAGGACGGGGTACCCGGACCTTCTCGACATGTCCATCTTTTCTCCAATATGGCTTCCTCTAAGAGAGGATCTTCTCTCGCAAGGGGAAGGCCAGGTTCGCCATCCAGAGGTCAAGACACTCAGCATTCAGGCACGGTTTCAGAGAGGCTGAGATATAAGGATTGGGACCTCCCGGACGAAGTAATGGAGTTTCGGCCAGAAGGCCAGCAACAAAATCCTTGTACCGGTTTATAGTGATATAACCGAAAACAAAAAGGTCGAAAGTTAAATGCCGGAAAAAAGTCGCCTTTTTTGTTTTTTTTTCGAAATGGGGGGGGGGGGTACCCCAACCCCTCTTTTTTTACATTTTTTTTGTTTTACCCATTTTCTTTTATTCCAGACCCCAAAATAAATATACAATTTAAAAAAAGAGGAATTCGACTTTTTTTTTCGACTTTTTTTTTTTGACATTTTTGTCTTTCGACCTTTTTTTTCAATATTTTGACTGCACACCCCTTGTACCGGTGTCGGAATAACAAGTTCAGTAACTGTTGCAAGGATAATAATTTTGATCCATTCCTATGTGGAACACCTATGGTATGTACTTTCCCATTACATTTGGCCAATCCGGGGCTCCAGATTGGTACAATAAAGGATGCCTAGCTGCTTTTCTTTTTTTAAACGCTCCTCAGAAGAGGGGTCTACTTCAAAATTCCATTGATTGTGCAGTTTTTAAAGGGTCTCACTAACGTGTACCCTCCAGTCCCATTTCAAGTCCCCGTTTGGGATCTAAATTTAGTATTACAGTTCCTTACATATATTCCTTTCGAGCCTTTGCATTCTTGTCCGCGAAGGCTTCTTAATTTGAAGAAAATACTAGTGGCTATTACATCAGCCCGCAGGGTGAGCGAGTTACAGGCTCTCTTATAAGCCTCCTCACACCATCTTTCATAAAGACAAAGATACTTAAAGTCAAACCTTCATTTCTTCCATAAGTAGTCTGACTTTCACTTGTCTCAGGAGATCACATTACCATCTTTCTAACCTCCCCCTCATGCAAGTAAGGAGGAAGAAAGTCTCAACAGGCTGTACCCAAAAAGGGCTCTCAGCTTTTACATTTCTAGACTGGCAGAATTTCGGCAAAGTGACCCATTTTTCATTGGATACACGGGACACAAATTGGGCCTGGCAGTGAGAAAACTGAGCTTATCCAGATGGATAATTTTAGCAATTGGAGATTCTTACAAGCTGACGGGTAAAGAACCGCCAGATGGGCTTAACGGCTCATTCTACTAGGGGCATGGCGACTTCGGCTCTTCAGAGGGGTGCCCCGGTGCAAGATATTTGTGCAGCGGCCACCTGGTCGTCCATGCACACTTTTCTGAAACACTATGGTTTAGATTCCACCTCATCCCAGGGGGGGGTCTTTTTGCTAAGGCCGGTCTACATACGGTACATGAGTAGAATTAATTGGTACTCCCTCTTTTCCCCAGGTCCGCTCTTAGAAACTTGGGTATTAGGCGTGTTACAAATAACCTATCGCATCGTTTCAGGAGTCATTTTGTGCTTTGAAGCATGCGCTTGTCTCACCACTTTATTTTTTCAACAAAACATTTAATTAGATTTTTCAGGTGAACATACATACATCAACATCACGTAAGAGAAAGTCGCCACCAGGTTCTAACCTATACAGGAGCATAATACATTGTCAGACTTCTTCTCCAGGGTCAATTCATTTAGTGCTGGTACAAGAGACCATCAGCCACTGCTGCAAGCTTCAGTCTTAGGGTATATCTAAACCACCGGGTCATGGGTGGACAGCGGGTCAGTCCTGGGTATTTCTCTGCATATTCCATAAAAGGAGCACAAATGTTCTGAAAGCTAGTTATATTCCCAAAGTGCATAGCAGTGATCTTCTCTGATACAACAATGTCCCAGCATTTTGACCACCAAATGGGTAACGACGGGCCTGCTCAGTGTTTCCATAACCGGGCTATGGAGATCTTGGCTGCAGTGAGATCTGTAACTAGTTTTGCTATCTGACATGTTAACGGGAATTCCCCCTCCCTTGTGTCTCCCAGTAATACTATGCTGGGGTCCCATGGGATTCCCAGCCCCGTGATAAGTTTAATATGCTCAAACACTCCTCACCTTAATTCTCTAGCCTTTGGGCTGTCCCATAGGTGAGACGGGGACCCAGTATCCATGCATCCTCCCAACAGCCAGATGTGATGGCAGGGTTGCTTTTGTTTAGCAGTTCAGGAGTTAAGTAGTACCGATAGCATACTTTGTATCCTCCCTCCTCTGTTATGCATTTAGTGCTGGAATGCAGTCTCTCCCATATTCTGCACCAGTCTTCAATTTCTAGTGTGCACCCCAGGTCTTTTTCCCAACTGAGCATGTATTTTTCCTTCCTGGCCGGATCTGTTTTATCTGGTAGCTGACAGAGTGGAGATTTTACCCCTGGGTGCGGATGCAGTCAAGGACCTCAAGCACTGTCAGATCCCTCCCACCAACCCCCCAACTATCCCCTGAGATAGCCAGTACCTTAATTGTACGTAGTGAAAGTGCTCAGATTTTGGGATATTTTTTCCTTACATTCTACAAATCTAAGGAGGCTGCCATTATGCAGAAAGTCCCCGATCGTTCTCGAGCACCCCGCCTAGCTGGAAAGCTACAAGGCGGTGGGGGGTGCCTGGGGTGAAGTCTGAATTACCCCCAATTGGTGTCGGGGGACCAAGGCTGCCTGTGCAACCCCACTTGCGTGCAGCGATTCTCCAATTCATTACTGTATTTTTTGTGGCTGTGAGGGGCCCTAAGTATATCGGATTCCGAGAAGGCGCAATATGTGGGAGGGAGGAATGTGGCCCTAGGCACCATGCTTCCTCAATTTGCTTCCACTGGGGCTGGCCCGCCACCGCTTCCCAAGCAAATGCATGAGAGTTGAGCAGCTCGGATATCTGGCCACGCCTGGAACCCCCAGGCCACCCAGACACCTGCTGCGGAGCACGATCTGCTTAGCAATATGTGGCCCCCCCCTCCCAAAATGAATTTCATTATACTTTTCTCTGCAATTTCGATCGGTCCACATCTGGGATGTTTTTTGGTAGGGCTGCACAGTGATGAATGAACCCGGGGATAGTATTCATTTTTACCGCCGTAACCCATCCTAGACAGATTTCCTGTTTCTACCACTGCTCTAGGTCTTTGTAGCTCCTTGAACAGAGGTGGGAAGTTATATTGGTATATTTGTTAAAATTTCCTCGGAATCTGAGCACCTAAATACCCAATGGAGGATTCTGCCCATGGGATGGGAATCTCGGGACCGAGATATTCAGTTTGCGTGGTATATTAATTGCCAGCGCCTCTGATTTAGCATAATTTACTCTGAAGCCTGAAACCTCTGCGAAGGCATCAATTTCCCGCCATAGTGAGCCCATAGATTTGTCAATTTGCGTTATTGTGAGGACATCTTCAGGGTTCATGGCTGTTTTGTATTCCTGCTTGCCCACTGTGAGACCCTTTATATTCAGGTTTTGTCAGATTTTAAGGGCTAATGACTCCATGGATGGGGCGATTATTAGCAGAGATAATGGGCATCCCTGGTGCATGCCTCTGTGCATCTTGCCCGATCTAGAGCCGTTAATTTTGAATTGTGTGGAAGGATTCTGGTAGTTGGACATAAGCCACGCAGCAAAGTTGGGGGCCATACCCGAAGTGAAAATGTTTCCCTAATGTATCCCCAGTCAAGTAGATCAAATGCTTTGTGGGCATCTAAGGAAATAACTGCCATCCTCTCCCCCTTTCTAGCCGCGGATTCTATCAGATCGATTGTGCGTCTAATATCTTGGGTGCTTCTGCCGGGAATGAAGCCTGTCTGGTCTTGATATATTCGTTTTGGGAGGGCATTCCTTAATCTAGTGGCCAGTATCTTGGAGAAAATCTTTCCATCATTATTCATCAATGTGATTGTCCTAAAGGAGATGCATAGCTCCGGGTCTTAACCTGGTTTAGGGGTGAGAATGGTTAGCGATTCCGGCATGGACTGGGTACTACTTTTTGTGGTGAGGAAAGTTGTAAGCGGGCGAGGACAGGATTTGCGAGACTCTTATAAAATTTGGTTGCAAGTCTGTCAGGTCCTTGGGCTGAGATTTTCAGGGTTTTAATTGCCTCAACAGTTTCTTCCACTGAGATCGGATGCTCTAGTGGACCTGGTGGGGGAGGGGGGGGGGGTTGTTGATGGATTGTAAATATTGCGTCTGTTTTCCAGGTGTTCTAGGGGAACCCGTCATGATTTCCCTGTGGTGCTCTTAACATTTCCATTTTCTCCAACTCGCGTGATTCCGTCTTCCCCTTTACGTTTTAAGATGTTATTTCTATTGTCTAACCTTTTTAGTTTGTACGTCCGGGTGCGGTTAGCTTTGTTCCCATTAGTATACCAGTATTGCTTTCTATATGCCAGGGCCCTGGCAGGCCTATCCGCCCAATGCATTTTTAGAGCTATTTGGGTTTTTTGAGATCCCTTTCCTAGTTTGGTGTTTTATAGCTTTTTTTCTAGTTCTGCCACTTCCGATTCAAGTCTATTACCCTGGAGACGTGCAACACTCATTGGCTCTCCTACTGCACCAACCAGAGCCCCATGACTAACCGGTTTCTTGGCATCCCAAATCATAGCAATGGAGGAGTCCCTAGTTGTGTTCTCCCTGAAATAGTGAGTGAGGGTTTCGCCCAATTATCTTTTGATGATCACTTCTAGCAGGGCAGAGTCCTGAAGTTTCCAATATTTTTTGGGGAGTTGAGGGGGGGCAGGGGGGTGGCTTGGGAAACCTGAATTTGTGAATCTGCCATGACAGAAGCATGGTCTCAGAGCAGTCTCGTCTGAATTTGTTCCTTTTCCAGGCAATGGTAAAGGATGCTTGGCATCAAGATCCAATCAATTCTTGAGAAACCTTTGTGGGCATTCGATTAGAAGGTGAAATCAGACGTCCCCATATTAGCTAGCCACCAGATGTATATTGTCTCTTTCCCTAAGAAATTTAGCACACCCCAGTGATTGAGAGAAATCGGCTCTGGTGGGAGGAAGTGTCTTAGCCCCTTTTGGATCAGGGACTACATTGAAGTCCCCACTTATTAGTAGGTGACCTTCAGTAGTTTGTCGGGCTAAGATACAGCAGGAATCTCTCCTATGAATTATTTGGGCCATCTATGGCTGCAGTTGTGAGTGGTAGTTCCAGGAAGTGGCCCTTAACAAGAATAAATTTGCCTTGGGGTCTCTTTTCACTGTGATTTGAGTTAAAGGAGTGTTTTCACTAGGCAGGATAGCCACTCCACCCCCAATTTGGGCAAAGTACGATTTCTTGAAACTTTTTTAATTTAATTTGCTTTTCATCAGCCTGCAGCAGATGTGTCTCCTGTAGACTGTCGCCTGAGATGACCCAACCTACGTTCAACTGACCTCCTTTTGCCTGGGAAGTTAAGTCCCTGAACGTTCCATGTAATTGTACAAATTTCACGTTCACATGCTTCCCCTTGATGTGAATGCTCCTGACTGAGTCTATACAGTTATCCTCCCCCGTGTAGGGGGCGACCTCGCATTGCTTGTGTCTGTTATTCTTGTGCATTGATGTTTTGTTGTGTGGGGGACCCACTAGGTGAGGGAAATTAGCCATATCATGAGAATTCTCCCTAACATAGGGCCAAATCTGATTGGGCTTGCTTCAATGCGGGATTGGCATCTGCATGCGTTCTTCCCAGAAGTAGGGCATGGTTCAACTTTTCTAGTGGGGGGAGAGGAGAGATCTCACTTCCACGGAACCCGTGCCAGGCTCCTCCAAGAGCGAGTCTCCACTGCCTGCGGTGCTCTTTCAATTAGTCCCGACCCACACTCACTCCACAGAGAGGAGGGGGGGGGGGGCATGGGAACTGGATCAGCGTTCTCAAACACTTGTGTGCCGGCACGGTCAGGCGGGAGGTGTGCTGTAGTTGGAAGGACCGCTGGGGGCACTCGCCGCTCGTACACTGTGCCTCGAGCTGAAGAGGCTTCTGTCACCACCGTTGTGGGTGGGGTAGGCCCCCTGTAACTATGCTGGCTGCTTCTTGCTTTGTTGCTTGAATGCTGACTGCCCAGGGACTCAAGTGGGATGGCAGTCCCGATCCGTGCAGGCCCTTCCGTGCGAGGACTCCCCTGTCGCTGCAGCCGCTCAACGACCCCCCCACTCATTAGGTGGCTCCGATCCACCTTATTCGCCAAGCACCCATGCTACAAGCCTTCACTCCCCTGATCATTGGGAGATGGCGATTGCCCTTTCCACATCGGTAATCTATGCTCTGATCTTGCGAAGAGCACAAGCTCTTACTCTTAAGTCCGTCCCCTTTCCTCCATACTGCATGGGCGTCCCTCACGTGGGACTTGAGACGTAACGTTTTTCACCAGAAAAAACTCTTCCCCTATAAATTTGGAGGTGCGGCCATGGGAGCATGCGCACCCTGACTACACCCTGCGGCGCCACACCCCAGTCCCCTTTTCAGCATCGACGGGAACAGGCCAAATTCACCAGCGTTCCTGGGTTTGGCTTTGCCCATGTAATTCCACGCGCGGATAGTAGTTCTGTCCTTTTTGTTTTTTTATTTTTCGCTTACTCTGTCCTCTGGCGTCGCGCTCTTCCCCGGCGCATGTCAACTTCTACAGGGTTCAGCATGTGTCCATCCTGCGACAGGCTCTTCCCGACTAAAGACCCCCACGCCCTCTGCCTACGTTGCCTTGTCACTGACCACGGCTGGCAGTGCACCCCACAAGGGAGACTCCTTCCTAAGGACTCGCCCACGTGGGAGGGACCGTTCAGGTCCTGATACCAGCACAAGTACCGAGGCTGAATCGGCTACAGGTCGAGGGATCACTAGATCCTCCCGGTGAAGGTGCTGAGAGACCAGAAGGTTTGTTTACCTGGTCTTCACCCGAGGGATTATGCCCTAGTACCGGCATCATGTTCGAGGGGGCGTATCTGAAGATCTGCCGAGGGCGAACCTGGCCTGGGACCGAGGAACAGGGTAGGCCCCATGATCCACACTCAAAAGTCCTGGACAGGGCGGGTCCCAGCGAGCCGAGCAACAAGACACAGGCACGTGAAAGGCAGCTCGACAAAATGGCTGCCAGGACAGAAGATCCAGACATCCGGCCGACACTTCTCCAAGGAAGGCAGGGGGGAGGACCGTGTCAAGGTGGGATTGGTGTCAACCAGGTATGTGGCTAGGTTCCTGCTGCGCACATAAATACATGCAGGGCACGCAACGGCACCAGCAGCCGCCTGCTACCCCGTGTGTACCACCTACCACCAATACAGCCTGTGAGGGCAGGTTCTTTGCAAAGTTCCTCTGGCTCATGAAATCTCCACAGATGGGGGTCATCCTCAGGGACGCCATCAGGGACTTGCTCCCTTCAATGGCTCCGGCGCAGCAGGCCCTGGTACAGGCAGCTCCAGTTCCTGCTCAGCCTCAGCAGCCCGCTCCGGTCCCCCAGGCACCCCCTGACCGATTGCGCAGGCGGTTCCATACCAGCCCCCGCTAAAGGCTCCAATCCCTGCACCTCAGCCAGCAGCTCCTAGCAACCCCCCCTCCACTCCCTGGTGCTGGACCCTCCTGACTCGCAGGTGGACACAGATTAGGAGGACGACCCCTGACACCATCTTCAGCCAAGGCCTTCCACAAACATCTGGTAGGGCTGGCTGAGTACTTGGGCCTTCCGCAACCTGAGGTTGAGCAACCAGCAGAGGGGGTCCTCTCAAAAGACCTCACGCTAAGTCCTGTGGCCAGAGCGGGGATCCTGATGCAGGAGGACGTAGTTGCCTTGGCCAAGAAGGGTTGGCTCAAGCCCCACTTAGCCCAGCCGGTAAATAAACACCTGAACGCCAAGTACAGCAGTTGGCGGGGGAACACTATTACTATTGGCCCATCCTCAGCCGCACTCCTCTGTGAAGCTTGGAGAACAGTGATGCCGCAGCGATCAGTCGACCTCTGCCGCCTCTGCGGCGCTGCTAGGCAAGAAGGTGGTGAAGGTCTTGGAGGCGTACGGCCAGAAGCTATATTCCAATGTGTCCTTGCACCTGCGTCAAACCAATGGGAATGCCAGGCTGGCAGCAGTTAACCGGAGGCTCTGGTGGGAAATTGCGGATTTCCTTCATAGCTTCCGGCACAGAGCCAATCGCGATTAAAGGCTGGCTTTGCGGAGGCCAAGATTGTGGCGCAGGATATCATGGAGTCCTCTGTGGCCCACATTTACCCACCTGGCCGTGCCATCTGTATTGCCACAGACATAAGAACGGCCTGGCTACGTGCTACTAAATTAAACCCGGATGTCCAGGAACGCATACTAGATGTTCCGTTCGAAGGGGGTCCTCTTCCACTCTACAACGGACGAGGAGCTGGATAAAATGAAACCGCTCTCAAACGGCCAAGTCTTTATCCATCCTTACAAAGACCACGCCCAAACCGTACACCCAGTCGCAACAGCGCTCTGAGAAGGGGCGTACATACTGAGGGTTCCGCAGCTTCCAAGAGCGGAGGTCCAGGCATTCTGCCCGTTCCCCGTCTCAGCATAGCCACAAGCAACAAAGGGTGTGGGGGTGAATAAGGGTTTTTTCCAGTTCCCCCCTCCTCTGCAACAGCCTCGGAGGGAAAGATGGCATGACACACCCCTCCGGGTCCACTCTTCTTCAGTAGGGGGCAGGCTTGTTCTCCATCCATATTTCTGGTGCCAGAATTTCATGGACCCCTGGATCCTCTCTAGTGTCCACGGGGTACTGCCTCCCTATCCCAGCCTCTCCTCTCCTCCACTCCCACAGGTTGGGACAGCAACTCTTTTGGCGGAGATCCGGTCGCTCGTCAAAAGCCGGGCAGTGGAGGAAGTCCCAGCGAGGCTTGGGCTTTTACTCAAGGATTTTCACCTTTTAGAAGAACCAGGTGGGCCTGAGAGTTGTGCTGTACCTTTCCACCCTCAACCCCTCCTACCGCTACAAAAATTCAAGATGGTTACGCCAGCTTTGATAGAGGAGACATTGTGCAAGGGAGACTGGATGTGCTCCCTGGATCTGAAGGACTTGTACCTACACGTCCCGATCTGGCAGCCTCATCGTTCCTTTCTACGATTCAGGATCATGGGCTGCCATTTCCAATACAAGGTGCTTCCTTTTGGCTTCAACAGGTTCATTACCAGGTAGATGAACTCAGTGGTGGCCCTCCTCGGGGCCACCACATCTACCCGTACTTCGATGACTCGCTAGTCAGGGTGACCTCTCCCGAAACAGTGCACCATACTTCCCACGCTCTTATGAACACATTGTACGAGCTGGGCTTTTCACTCAACCTCAAGAAGTCGCTTTTGGGCCTCATTTGGAACACATGCTCCGAGTTTTTCCCTTGGAGGACAAGATCACAGCCACCAGGAGGGCGATGGCGCACTTCCTCAGCAAAGAAATTACCTGGGCTTGGTGGTACCAACACCTACTGGGTCTCATGGCAGCGGTCCTCTTGGCCGGCCCCACACGAGACTCGGGATGAGGAGATTACAGCTGCACTTTGCAGCATCCTGGAACCAGGAACGATCAATGTTCCCCTGTCGCTTCCCCCATACCTCGCGTGGTGGTCCAGGGACTGCAACCTGTCACGGGCGGTCCTTTCCGGCAACCTACACTGCAGGTCACCATCACCACGGACTCCTCTTTCTCGAGAGTTGGGGAGCTACTCTGGAAAACCACTGCGTCCATGGCACCTGGACCAGGCAGGAGCAGGAGTACCACATCAATTGGTCAGAATTTAAGGCCATCTGATTGGCACTAAGTGCCTCCCTTCCGGTAATCTCTCCTCCCCAACCCCTCCCCCCCCACTGTGCAGGCTGGCAATCAGCATGTGGGAGTGGGGCCTGGAGAGCAAAATCTACCTCACGGCGGTCCATCTTCCAGGGGAATCCAACCTGGAGGCAGACAGGCTTTGTAGACTAGCAGCCGACAACTGAGTGGCCGCTGAACAACCTAGTGCTGTCGGAGATCTTTCACAAATGGGGTCGCCCTCAGGTGGACCTCTTTATCTCCCGGGGCAACAAGTAGTGCCAACGGTTCGCCTCCTGGCAGGGTGAGGTCCTCTGCTCCCTGGGCAATGCCTTTTAGATCAGATGGGATAGAATGACAGCATATGCATTTCCACCCCCTCTCCTGATTCACAGGCTAAGATGCAAGATCAAGGAGTCTCGTCTCCTCAGCATCATCCTAATAGCTTCATGGTGGCCAGCCAGGCCATGGTGTTCTGAGCAGCTCAGCCTCTCTGAGAGGTCTCCATTCGCCTGCTGACAGGCCCAGCACATCTTCTGACGCAGCAGGGGGCCAGGGTTATCACCCTACACTGGAGAAATTAGCCCGCCAGTGTGGTTCCTGAACAGGTCACGCTAGGACACCGCAGCCTCTCTCGGGCTAATCTAGAGATCATACAGGGCGCCAGGAGCAAATCTACCAGGACCCAGTTTAAAAGCAAGTGGACCAGGTTCTGTCACTGAGCAGACTCCAAGGGCTTCGACATGTTCACTGGACGACATGCTCTCCTTTTCGGCGCATCTCCCCCATGCTGGTGTGAAGGTAGACACTTGCCGCACCTACTTGTCAGCCATTGGGGCATACAGAAACTCGGAGGATAGTTTCTCCTCTTCCAACCACCCAATTGTCAAGACATCGGACGGGTCTCGCCAGGTCTACTCCCCCATCAAGAGGCGGCACCCCGTGTGGGACCTAAACGCACCACGGTAGTTAAAATAAACCACTGCCACCAGCCATTCAGTGAGGAAAGGGTAACATTAAATGTTAGCTGAGAAGCTAGACAAAGGGGATACTAAGTAACCCCTCCAGCATCCTATTATAAGGTAGTGTGTGCTGGGTCTAGAAAGGTACAAATGTAAGTAAAGTCAATTTCACTTTACTGCTCTGGGAAACAGTAGTTTATCCCAGAGAAGGTATTTAAACCTTGGCAAAGGTGAAAGAGTTCCCAGTGCCTCTGCACTGAAGGTGTATGGAGTTTGTCGCATCTTGAAACACTTGTGTATAGGCGCGTTATAAATGCCATATCATATATCCTATCATAACCAAAAGAAACACTTCAAAAATTACTTTAAAATACATGGGAGAGTGGGGGAAAAAGGGTCTCACTCTCTCCAGGTTAAAAAATCAAGTCCTCAAAATCCAGCAAAGTTGCTGTAGGTCTGCAATGTGGAAGGAATTGGCACATTTCTGAGAATTCTCCCTAATGGCTACTTTTCTAGCGTTGATTTCAGCTCTACCCTTCACAAGTATAACAGGTTGTGACCCTAAAGGGACTTTTCTTCAACAAACTCTAACTTTGTGCAAGACCTAGCTATCTAAGAAGTGCCTCAACTCCATAGACTGTGCTCCAATTGACTTTCATGCTTACTGTCCCTCATAGATAACTTGGTTTTTAACTATTATTGCTGGGAAAGGTTCTTATCTAGACTTCATTGGAAGATCTAAGTGCTCACATCCTCTGAGAACCTGTTTAACCTTTTTATAAATGCCATTACTGTCCTAGTTGGTTAAGTCCCCTCAGGGTGTAAGAAGTGTGTAAGCAGCATCTCCAAAGAGTATCTACTACTTTTGTGTTGATTCTGGAAAGGTATTTTAAAGTATATTTGAGTGTTACGTATATTGGCCTTTTTAAAGAATGCTGATTTAAAAACTACTGCTAAGGCTTTTGTTATAAATAATTTTCTGATGTTTGTTAATCTGCTTAGAATCACATGCTGTGCATCGGTCCGACATCCAGTGGTCACTGCGGAGTATTGCATTTTGTTTTTCATAGTCGAAAAAGGGACGTCGACAAGGCGTGTCTGAAATACTATCCCTATAGTGACGTGCGTTGTACCCACAATCCCTCACGCGTCGAGGTCCCTCAGATTGTTTTTTTCCGCCCAGCTACTGGTCGCCTTTACGCGGAGCTCCTCGAGAGACATTGCAGATTCCATCTCCTCGACCTTTGGTCGTTTTCCTATTTAATATATAACATATCGATCCCTCCCTCGACGCAGTTGTGAAGCTGTCTCCGCCGAGCAAGATCTTCGACGCAGGGGACGAGCGGAGGAGATCCTTCGGCGTTGCCGAACACGTGGCCTGGCCTCGCAGGCCAAATACAGTAGGGAGAGTGGTGTCGTGGGACATCTCTGGTTCTTTTCTGGGAATGCTTTTCCTTTTACCCTTCCTTTCCCTTGGGGTCGTTATCACGATTTATTGCCTCGGCTATGGAGAGGACACCCTTTAGGTTTTGCCCACTTTCCAAGGGCAAGTTTACTTGGAAGGACAAGCATTCACGGTGTAACCGCTGCTTGCCCCTCGATCACAAAGAGGAGGGTTGCACGGCTTGTCGGCTTCTTAAGCCAAAGACTCTAAAAGACCGTAGGGTCCAGAGGTGGGCGGCCTACGCTATGTCTAAGGCCGATTCTTCACCCGCCGCTGCTACCACCGACAGTGACGAGGAACGTGATAACACGACCTCCGCTACGGAAGTCGTAGACCCCTCTAAAGAGCGCTCGCGCTCTTCGTCGTCTGTCCCGGCCCCGACGGGCTCGGCTCATGCCCTGCTTATGGGGATGAACACCCCGGCGACACTGACGCACACGATACCACACATAAGCACACAACCCATGGCTCTTCGTCAAAGACGAAGAAAGCATCAGCGCCCAAGAAGACGCAGGTTCCACCAGCGGCCTCCTCGGACCGTTCAGGTTCGAAGCCCCTCTCGCAACCGCAGTCGCGACCAGCGACTGGGCTTTTGGCAAATAAGGGCGTAGCCCCCAAACCATCGGCCGGCGCGCACCAGCAGAGATCGCACGCCGCCGTAGAACGGTTGACACCCGTAACGTCGAAACCACAGCCCTCCGCTGACAAACGAGTCGCAGAGAGCTTGGCGAGGATCGTTGACGACGCCCAGAAGCGTACGCCGAAAGACACGTCGAGCGCTACGCAGAGGTCGAAAGACACGCCGAAAAAGCCCAAAGAAAGACAGGGACTACCCCCTTCAGTCGGGGGGGACCCCCAGCACACCGAAAGGCTTTTCAGAAGGCGACGGGACACTTTCCTCGACGTTATGGGAGAGGTCGAGCCGTTTTCAGCTAGATGATACTAATTTTCCCCCGCTAGACCGCTCAGGGGTACCCCATGAAACCATGGAAAGGCTCCATCTCTGCATGGAGAGGTTTATGAAGACCCAGAACCCTCCCACTCCCAAGAGAACAAGAGAAGGGCCTCAGGAGGACCCCAGGGCCAAATATCCGAGACTAGTCAATCCCCAGCAGGACACAGCCTCAGACCTCCATAATGTGTATGACCTCACTGGTGAGGAACAATACTTGGAGGAGGAGGATGAATTTGTGGACGATGAAGAGGGACAGAACCAGGAGGAAGGTCTGGAAGACAGCCCAGACATGGTAGGAGAAGTCTTCGGAGAAAATCCAGAAGAAGGACCTTCTCATCCCTGGCAATTCTCATCAGTATATTCGGACACTGATGTCCTGAACCTAAATCCTCCTGACAATTCACCTGTTAGAAACAAGTCTCCCATTGACGATCAGCCCACATTCAATGCCCTGTTGCGTAGAGCAGCAGCACATTTCGAACTGGACACTGGGGAGATCTCTCCTGAAATATACTTTGAGGAAAGAGTAATTAAGGAGAAACCCCCAGTCAGCCAGACCATTCCCCTCCTCGCTTCAGTGAAGAGAAGAATCATCCCTTCGCTATCCACACCCGCACTAATCAGAGGAGTTAATCCAAGAATTGAAAAACTTTTCACTCCTTCACCCTCAGACCCGCTGTACATCAGGGGACATTCCATTCCGGATTCCCTTGTAGTAACTAATACAAGGAAGAGGGCAGGGGTGCCGCTGTCCACCAGCGAGGCACCACCTGACAAGGAGGGCAAGAGGTTATATGCCCTTGCAAAGAGAGTCACATCCTCGGCTGCCTTTTCGGCAAGAATTGCGAACAACAATTCTTTGCTAGCTAGCTACGCGGACGCGCAGTGGGTCAAACTGCGCAAAGACGCCGAAGAAGTGCCGGAACCACTACGTACACGCCTGCTATCAACTATTGGCGAAGGAATCCAGGTCAACCAGAGTATTGTAAAGAACTCTCTGGATGCTGCAGAGACAGCGGGACGTTCCCTGGTTCAGGGAATACTCCTAAAACGCCATGTATGGCTGCGCAACTCAGGGTTCAAACCGGAGACACAGGCGTCTTTAATAAATAAACATGTTGAAGACTCAAACCTCTTCGGGAAAGCGGTGGATGAGGCTCTGGAGATGGCTAAAAAAGAGTTCGATACTATCAAAACTCTTGACCAGATCTCTAAGCCCACTACCAGACGCGGCTATGGCAACAAACGCTTTTTTCGTGGCCAACGCCAACAGCAGAATCAGCAGCAACAGTACCCTGCCACCAATTACCAGACCAATAGTGGGCAGTACAGCCAAAGAGGCCAACGCGGGGCAAAGGGAGAGGTCGGGGGTCCACCCCCAGAGGCTCCCAAGCCCCCAACAACACCAAGTGACGCGAAGATTCGCGTCCCCTCCCATGCAACACCGGTCGGGGGCCGGATAACATCCTTTCTTCCAGCATGGGAGGGAATAACGTCAGACCGCTGGCTACTTTCCACCGTAGCCCACGGATACTGCATCGAATTCAACAGTTCCCCAACATACAGACCCCCGAGGGGACGACGCATGACACCGGAACACCTTGCCATCCTTCTCCAAGAAGTACAACAACTGCTGGAAAAAAGGAGCCATAGAGGTCGTGCCTCTATCTCGGGTAACGGAAGGTATTTATTCAGTGTACTTCCTTGTACCCAAAAAGGATCTAACCATGCGCCCTGTATTAGATCTGTGCCCAGTGAACAAGTTTATCAAACCCCAGAAGTTTTGTATGGTGACCTTAACTCCCGTCCTTGTCCCAAAGGTCGAGGTCCACACAAGTAGCAACAATTACTGCAGTTTATAAGAACACACACAGGGGTCCTATGCGTGGAGCAATCCAGGCACATCTCGTCAGTCTGGCTCGCAGGCCAGTTTTGTGTCCTCTTGACGCGACAACCTTCGTCACTTGGCCGACTCCCTCCTAAACCTACCGAGGCCTGGGATTGGCCTGCTGACTGATAGGTCTAGTATAGGAACATATGGAGCACACTGTTAGTGGATGCTGCTATGTCAGGTGGTGTACTTAGATCATCCGTAAAAATTGCTCCTCTGAAAATGTTACATTGGTTAAGCCCTGTGATTGGTGGGTAGCCCCTGTCATCTGTCCCTACACCCCAGGGTTCTGATTGGTCAGGCCGCGGGCCTCCAAGCCTGGGACAAATTCTGTTCCCAGCCCAGGAGCCACCTGTTTTGAGCTACATGTATACTATGTCTGTGAGGTGCAATTATGTGTCTGCGTTATACAATCGTGTGTTGAAGACTAATGCCATGAGGGCGTTCCATTCCCATCATGCAAGGTAGCAAGAGAGTAGCGAGCATGTTGCCAACCGCTGTCTGGTTGTGGGATGGCTGCTCGGTCCCAGCCTCGGATCCTTGGCCCAATGTCAGTTCAGACAAGTCACGTGGCTGGAGACCAATCTCGCGGCCTGTATTGCTTCAAATTAGCTTGCATTTTGCAGGAAATATTCTTTACTGCAGCTGGTGTCACCTTGGCTCTGTGTGTGGAATGTCGTTGGCAACATTGTGGTCATGGCTGCCGTTTGCTCCTGCCATGGCTATTCTACTTCCACAGCATCTTATGTTTTGACATTTCTGAGAGACTATCCTGGCTTGCTGGATTTTCCCAAGGCCTATTCTGGCTCGGAATATGTTGTCCGCATATTGTCCATAGGTTAAGATGTGTCATGGTTGGACAGGTGCCTCGAGTGCTCCTGTCCTTCCATAGGGTTAATCGCAAGTAGCATCTGCAAGCATGTACACACGCTCTTCTGGCATCTTGCGTTTCTGAGTTGCTGTAGCGGGCCTAAGTTGCAAAATAATAAACGTGCAGACAGTATGTACATATCACTGCCCTCTATCTCATAGAACTGTACACATGTATTCATTGTGTAGATTGGTGTGTATTCTGGTGTGAATGTCCAAATGTGTGGAGTTCATGTGTGCTTCTTGCCTAACATAGCTATGTCGTTGTGACGTCTCTAACGACTTGCAGCATGGCTTTGTGTTAATCTGTTCGGTCCATGTAGTCATCCCCATCTTGGTCTTCTCTACTCACGCACTTTGGGTAGGGTTTGTACCACCGCAGGGTTGGCTGGCCGGGGTATCTTTCGTGGTGAAAACCTATGGTGGGAACAGTGGGAATAGGTGCAAGCTCATACGTTCGGTGGTCGTTTTGTCGCAGAGGCTTCTTCCATTTTGGGGGTCCATCGGGAGGGAAGTTATATTCAGGCTTCCCCTCTTTAAAACACAAACCTGCAGGAATGCCTAAAAGAACTCTACGGCTGGATGAACACAACCTCAAATGCAACCCAGGCAAAACAGAAATAATGGTTAAATCCCAAAACAGCCACTACATCCCATGGCCAACAGAACTAGGAACAGCACTGACACCATCAACAAAACTAAAGAACCTAGGAGTCCTGATGGACAACAAACTAACTCTTGAGCCACATGTAAATGCTATAATCAAGAAATGCTTCTTCCTCCTGCACACAGTAAAGTGTCCCACTGTTCTTCTCCTTTAAACACAAAACACTCACTATCATCGCACCCCTGTCCGGAATAGACTACTCTAACAGCCTATACCTAGAATGCCTACTAAAACTTAAGCGTATCCAAAACACAGCGGCCAGACTCTTGCTCAAACTACCACAAAGAGAACACATTCGCCCAGCACTGAAAATACTAAACTGGCAACCAATAACGCACAGAACACTCCACGGCCGAGGAGCAGATATCTTGAAGAAAATAACCATCTACCATCCAGCAAGACAACTCTGATCAAGCTGACATTCGTCTAGGACCAAAATCATACAGTAAAAGAAAATTCGGAGCAGTATCTTTCTCACACCTGGCTCCTAAAACCTGGGATTCCCTACCAAAAAACATACGCAATACATGGGATCATCTGGAATTCAGAAAACGACTAAACTTGTCTCTTCACCCCAGAATCAGAAGGGAACGATTAGGAATCATAAATTCTGTCAGAAACAGGAAGCCCAGGGAGGGACCTACAATCCATTGTCTAACCGGCCCCAACTAGTGGGCGTAGGGAGGACATTTTGAACCTCTTGTGCACACACACCGACAATCTTGGAGGAATACCACAGCAGGCAGGGACCCCCGCCCCGCCTTCTAGAAGTCAAGGGGGCGACTTGTAACCTTCCTAACCATCTTTAACCCTAGGGCGGGGGGGACACCACTCTGACCCATGTCCACAAACCGCTAAGATATCTACAGAAGGTAGTTACCACACCGCAACATACCTACCGACGAAGATGCCAAACAATATAAAAGCATACAGGATGGTCATAGATGCCGATCACAGGAACCAAAGCAAAGAGGTAAAAAAAAGCATGTTAATCCAATACTGAAACCTAATTTTTCCACAAACTCTTCTACAGAAACTCAGACAACCACATCTCTGCACAGCAAACCGCACATACTTCACCACACTGCAACAATATACAAGCACATAACCATGCACATGGGCATTGCTCAGACTCGAAAATCGCACCTAAGCTCAGTGAACCATGCAAACCGAACTGAAGCTGCCAACAGAACATATCTCACTTTCCTATTCCCACTGCACCCTAAATGCTCCCACAGACTCCGTTTCACACCATCCTTTTTCAGATCTGCCGGAGCGCCAGGTGACCACTCTGGTGGTGATAGTGCGCGTTACAAGGAACCTTTAACATTAACTTCTCCAGCATTGGATCTTTCATGGATTCACATGCTTTGAATATTCCCCGTCGTCAGGCTGGGAATCCCCGGTACATTATATATACCCTTTCCCGTAGGAAAACTTTTTCGACGCTTATGCGTCCTATCCACCTCGTTTTGTATCATGCGTGCCCGTGCCGTCAGGACGTCATGATATAAATACATGCCCCGCCCCCGCGCTCCCTCAGATTTCAACCGTCTTTCAAAGTAGTGGGATCCTCGTGTTTACTACTAGTGAAAACTAGGTTGTTTTTTTATTGTTTTTTTGTCTGTTTCGCGTAAGCGAAGTTCAAATTCTGGAGAATTATGTCTGGAAAGGCGTTATTTCGCCCATGTGCAACCTGTGGCCTCAAAAAGGTTTATGAAGGAGACGGCCACATGGACTGTATCTACTGTCTCCACCCGCACCACACGGCGGATACATGTGAGATATGCCAGGGTTTCTCCCAAAAAACCCTTAAGGACCGTAAAAGAAGGCTGGTCGACTGGCTTAATGACGGAGCGGGTGCCTACCCGGCTTCGGAAGTTGGCTCCACGGCCTCCAGGAGCAAGTCGGAGCCTCCATCGAAGAAGGTGCGGCCAGCAGAAATTCGCGCTGAGGACAAGCATAAGGGGAAACATGCTGGATCCTCCTCATCACATAAAAAAAAGCCCTCCTCCTCCTCATCATCTAAGACGGAGAGGCTAGCGCTGTCTAAATCCTCCTCAGGGGACCGTCCCAGGTCTTCCGTGAGTCAGGAAGCTTCAGCCGGGAAGTCGGCATCGAAATCGACGACGAAGTCTAAGGGCTCGACGACGACGACTTGCTCGTCGACCACGGTGTCATTGACGAGGCCTATTACCGTTCAAGCAGCAGCGGTTGGGATTCCTTCGTCGACGGAGACTCAGTCTATGGCTTGGCTGCCTGAGGTCTATGACCCGATCCCCCCTGAGGTCTTACTGCAGCCAGACACGGCCTGCCCGGCGGAAGGGGAAGGTGACATGGTTCTGCAGCCATCGGATTTAGGCTTACGGCCTTCCACGTCGACGACGACGGCGAGTGCGAGCGGGGGTATGGTACCTATATCATCCACGTTACTGACCCCCCAGACGGTTTTGTCTCTGGATGTGCTTAATACTCTTCAGAAGCTACTACAGCGGCTGGATACGCAGTTCCCTCAACCTGGGACGTCATCGTCACTTTTGTCTGTACCTTCCGTCGACGAGCAAACTTGTACGGCTCGCTCGTCGACGAAACACCCATCGGCCCCCCAGGCGGTGAAAGATCGTCCTCGAGCTCAGGAGGAGGGTGAGTTGTCGGAGTCCGACTCTATACGTGATGACTCGGGGTCAGACATCTCCCTGTCACCGTCGAGGGACCCGACATGGAATTCGGATGTAGAATTGGAGTCTACGAGGAGCCAGACACAGCCATCTCCCCCTGATGATGTGGGAGCCTTCCATGCAATGATGGGGAAAGCGTGTTCCGAATTCGGCTTGATTCCTGAGGAGCAGAGGAAAGACTGTTTCCTTTTTGACCATATGGGTCAAAGGAGAAAATCGGTATTTGCCATCCCAATCCTTGACCACGTGTGGCAAGAAGGTCTCAAGACGATGCGCCATCCGTTCTCGGAACCAGCCATAAAGGGACGGATCGAGAAAAAGTTTAAAGCTCCGGAGTCCACTCCAAAATGTTTAACATCACAGCCTCTGTCTGACTCGGTGGTGTCGGCGGCAGCGGCTAGGAAGGCCAGGGTCCAGCAAAAATGTTCAACGCCACCGGAAAGCGAGGCTAGGAGGCAGGACGCATTTGGAAAGAAGGTGCTCTCGGTCGGAGCGACGACAGTAAGAGCAGCCAATTCCTTAGCGATCGTGTCACGATATGATAGGGAAATGTGGCACAAATTAGCCCCTATCCTAGAACACCTGCCAGACGAACACAGGAAAGCAGCTATGTTACTGGTGCGGGACGGCGAAGAGGCCTCGAACCACGCTATTAATATCGCAGTTGACCTAGCAGAGTCTGGTTTCAAACAAATCAACCATGGAGTAGTGCTTCGTCGACAAGCGTGGCTCGAATGTACTACTTTCCGTCCTGAAGTACAGTACAAAGTCCTGGACATGCCATGCGAAGGGGAGCACCTGTTTGGCAAAAAGGTTGATGAAGCGCTGAAAGGGATGAAAGAAGACACGGATACTGCTAGGTCCCTCGGCGCCCTTCAAACGGGTAAAAATTTTCGCTCTTTTCGCCCCTTCAGAGGTGCTTCTGGAAACTCCCGCTTTGGTGCCTCGAGGGACCGTGGATTTAACAGGCCCTCGTACTCTTCACAAGGGTTCAGACGAGCGTCCCAGTCGGCACGTGGAAGCAGGGACTATCAAGCCTCCAGGCGGCGAGGCTCAGGTCCGTCGTCAACGAAGAACAAGCAAACCAGCAACCAATGACGGCCTTCGGAACGTCCTGGGGGGTCGAGTCTCATCACTTCGACCGATGGAAATGCATCACCAAAGATCGATGGGTCCTAGACACGATTCGCATGGGTCATGCGCTACAATTCAAAGACAAGCCTCCGCGTCTTCCTCCTTTATTCTCGACACAGCCCCACCTCCAAATCCTACGACAAGAGGCGGCGCTTATGTTGCGAAAAGGGGCGGTAGAGAGAGTTCCTGTGGCACAGGAAGGCCAAGGAGTTTATTCCAGGTTCTTTGTTGTCAAAAAGCCAAACGGCAAATGGAGGCCCATTCTCGACCTGAGGGTACTCAACAAGTGGCTAAAGAGCCAAAAATTCAAAATGCTAAAACTCCAAGAGGTTATCAGATCGGTGCAACCCATGGACTATCTATCATCACTAGACCTTCAGGATGCTTATTTTCACATCCCAATACGCCCACGACACAGGAGATATTTAAGATTCGTCGTCGGGAGAAAGCATTTTCAGTTCAAGGTCCTCCCGTTCGGGCTCAAGTCCTCCCCCAGGACGTTCACCAAGTGCTTGGCCCCTATAGCGGCCCATTTAAGGAAGGATGGTCATCATGTCTATCCATATCTAGACGACTGGCTAGTCAGAGGGTCATCCAAGGAACAAACACGAAACAGTCTACGAGCCACAATGTCCATCTTACAGGAACTGGGCTTCGCAATAAACTTCAACAAGTCCTCAGTAGAGCCTTCGAGGACCTTGGTTTTTCTAGGAGCGGAGTTTCATACACACACAAGCCTGGTGAAACCATCCAGCGAAAGAATTCAGAAACTTCAAAACAAGGCGTCGGAATGGAGATGCGGTACCAAGGTCTCTGTGCGCAAGTACATGTCCCTGCTAGGGACCATGTCGTCCTGCATTCCGTTAATAAACAACTGCCGTCTGTTTATGAGGCCTTGCCAGGAATTTCTAGCGGACCGTTGGGCGCAGAGCAGAGGTCGCTGGTCCGACAGACTGGTCGTCGACGAACAACTAGTTCAAGCACTCGGCTGGTGGAAAGTGTCTACTCATCTAACGAAAGGGATGCCTCTACTGGAACCAGAGTTCCAAAAGACGGTGGTGACGGATGCATCGCTGAGCGGATGGGGAGCTCATCTGGATATGTTACAGGTACAAGGCCAGTGGTCTTTACAGGAGTCCTCCCTGTATATCAACCTGCTAGAACTGAGAGCAGTGCGATGGGCTCTGAAGTCTTTTCTTCCGCAACTGAGGGACTCGGTGGTGCGTGTCATGACGGACAACACCACTACGATGTTCTACTTGAGGAAACAAGGAGGGACACGTTCCAGGTCCCTATCGACGGAGGCACAGAAAATCTGGCATTGGGCCCTGCAACACAACATGCAAATCTTAGCTTTTCACCTACCAGGAGTGAAAAACGTGGAAGCCGATGCCCTCAGCAGAGAAATGAACGAAGTTCACGAATGGGTGCTGAACGACCAACAACTTCAACAAGTATTCAAGGAATGGGGACACCCTTCCATAGACCTGTTTGCAACGAAGAACAACAAGAAATGCCATCAGTACGCAAGCAGATGGCCTCAGCAGGGCTCACTGGGGGATGCGTTCTCATTCCCATGGACGAACAAATTCCTGTACGCATTCCCTCCTTTTCCCCTTGTCCGGAGGACGTTGCAATGGATCCTCAGGTACCCATGTCGGGTAATTCTGGTGGCCCCATACTGGGCCAGACAGGTGTGGTTTTCAGACCTACTACACTTAGCGGCGGCGGAACCGATGAGATTCCAGAAGACCCCCGACCTTCTGTCTCGACAGGAGGGTGTCGTTTGGCATCACGACCCGGACAGCCTCAAGTTGACGGCCTGGCTCCTGACTTCGCCGAATTTGGTCGGCTAACGATTCCGGAGGACTGTCGACGTATCCTGCAAGCGGCAAGAGCACCTTCCACAAACGCCTCATACGCGTACAAATGGAAAAGGTTCTGTCAATGGTGTGAGGATCAACCAGGTTTGGCCCCGCAATCGATTAGGCCGGAACAGCTCCTTCCATACTTGCTGTTATTAGCTCAAATGGGCCTGTCGGTGTCGTCAATAAAAGTACACCTAGCAGCCATTTCCAGGTTTACTCGTCGACGGCACTCGGCACCATTGTTCAGCGACCGCCTGATTAAGCACTTCCTTAAAGGCCTCTTTCGGAGTTTCCCTCCAGAGAAGAAATTTCCACCGGAGTGGAGCCTCAATCTGATCTTAACGTCTCTTATGAAACCTCCGTTTGAGCCAATGTCATCATCGTCTCTAAAGTTTCTGTTGTGGAAATTGGCCTTCCTGGTGACCATCACTTCAGCCCGACGTATTTCAGAAGTTCAGGCTCTAATGGTGGACCCACCATACTTACGATTTTTCAAGACCAAGGTAGTCCTAGCCACTAACCCACAGTTCATACCAAAAGCTCCTTCGGTGTTTCATAAACACTCTTCTATCGTGTTGCCTACGTTTTTTCCGGAGCCATGCTCGGGAGCGGAGCGCATGCTACACACATTGGATGTAAAAAGGGCTCTCAAGTTTTATCTTCATCGTACGCAACCGTTCAGAGAAACGAGACAGCTGTTTGTGGCCTATGGGTTGGGTGCTAGAGGAAAAGCCATTTCAAAGCAAGGACTATCAAGATGGGTGTCATCTACCATCTCGTACTGCCATTCCAGGGCAGGGAAGCCTCTTCTACGACGGCCAAGAGCTCATTCAACTAGAGCAGCGGCATCGTCGACGGCACTGTGGGCCGGAGTCCCTCTAGGGGACATCTGCATGGCGGCTACCTGGGCGACTACACACACCTTTACCCGCCATTACTGCCTGTCGCAGCAACATGCCGAAGACACCCGGATGGGACAGGCGGTGCTTCGACACCTATTACAGTAAGGTAAGCCCCGGCTGCGGGGTTGCATCCTGTGGAATTTATGACTGTATGTGGTCCGTTTTTTCCTATGTAAACTATTACTGATGTATACATGATCTTAGGGAACGGCCTTTTGCGAAGAAAGTATATGGGTTTGCATGCACACCTCCTCTTGGGGGTAGTACTGCTATGTAATCTATTCAAAGCATGTGAATCCATGAAAGATCCAATGCTGGAGAAGGGAATAGTTTCTTACCTGTAACTCCATTTCTCCAGCATTGGTATCTTTCATGGATTCACATGCGCCCACCTGCCTCCCCTGATCATGCAAACCGGTTCCCCCACTACTTTGGGGGCCGAAATCTGAGGGAGCGCGGGGGCGGGGCATGTATTTATATCATGACGTCCTGACGGCACGGGCACGCATGATACAAAACGAGGTGGATAGGACGCATAAGCGTCGAAAAAGTTTTCCTACGGGAAAGGGTATATATAATGTACCGGGGATTCCCAGCCTGACGACGGGGAATATTCAAAGCATGTGAATCCATGAAAGATACCAATGCTGGAGAAATGGAGTTACAGGTAAGAAACTATTCCCTTATCTGGTAACATTTTGTAACAATTGCAAATTGTACATGAATGGCTGCTGGTAGGGGTTTTACCTTTTTTACTTTCAGTCTTTATTATGCGCAGGCTGTTCATCCTCAGTAATGCACAGAAGGGCCTCCCTTTTTAAAAATGGTGTGCTCCTTCATTTTTCGCCTATTTTGTTTGTTGTTTGAGGTCTTCCCCTGTCATTCTATATGGAAACTACCTTTGTGGCTCTTTTGTCTTTGGTAGGAATTCTATGGATTCCCTGCCCAGGCTCCAGTGTCTGTAAAGGCAGGAAGTGAGAGGGGAGTCAAAACTATGCAGCCCCTGGCCTTTCACCTTGCCTGAAAGGAACAAACTCTGTGTTGGACTGGCTGCCATGATTGGACAGCCAGACTGCCTCTTGCTGTAAAATGCAGGGAGAGAATGCAAAAGTTGTGTTGTAGTTCGTGATAAAACTCTGAACCTGGAAGCTGCTAACGGGTTCACCACTGGAGCCAAAGAGTAAGTTTAAGAAACAACGGCTGTTGCAATTTCCAGCGACTGGAGAGCCTGATGTGTAACCAGAGCCTGCTTGCAACTGTCCTTCCAATTGACCTGGGAATACTGAAGAGGATGACCCAGGGACTGGTGAGATCCACTAGACTCAGACCTGCATTTTGAGCCATCCCATGTTGTGCTGCAACCTTGCAGGGCTGCAGTCGCCCAATACCCTGGGACCTCCAGCCATCGGGCAGTGCATGGTCCTACAAATTCTGAATCGAGCTGACACTTTGTGGGCATCCTGTTGGACCTCCAGAGACGTGGATATAGTCCAAAAATTCCCCTCATCAGAGTGCTGGACCTTGCAATTGACAAACTTACCGGCGATATTCTGTCTTCTGGTCCCTGAAAAGTGCACTAGAACCACATCCAGCCACGAAGAAACTTTTGCTTGGAGCCTTCTCTGTTGATCCTTGCTGCAGAAGCCCTTCCCTGTCCTGTCTTCATGACAAGGAATTCTGCGACCATGATTTTTTGGCTGCAGATCCGGAAGTAGTCTTGCAGTGCCTCTTCGTCTGTGCCAAGGTACTGTGCTGGCTGGGGCATTTACTTACCTTAAGCCTTTTTGTTTTCTGTAAAGCTTTAGGATGGGTTTTGTGGTTGGGAGTCATCTCATCCAGTTCACCCAGGCCCATTGCTGGAGTTCTTCTATGGTGTCTTCTCAGAAGTCCCTGGACCCTCAACTAACTCT